>NW_027363545.1:0-677336 GCF_046119375.1 Phyllobates terribilis
AAACGCTTGATAGAAGGTCGGCCATGTTCCCCAATGATAATCCGCATGTGCTGTGCACATGCTGTGTAAATTTCCGCTGCGAATTATCATTGCGGAAAAATCCGCTGCACTACCAATTATTTTGCGGAAGCACGGCGCTTTCGCCGCCATTGACTTGCATTAGAACACGTGGAATCCGCATCACTGCATCTGTACATACAGAATCCATGCGCTTCAATGTGCGGATGGTACCCGGGTTTGGAGAAGAGGAGACTGTCCTCCGGACCCGGGTACCATAGAACCTGTAAAAAAAGAATAAAATAAAAAATAAATATTATACTTACCTTCTGATGGCCCCCGATGTCTTTATCCGATGCGTCCTGGCTTGCCAGCAGCTCGCGATGGTCTGAAAAGGACCTGCCGTGACGTCATTTAGTCATGTGACGGGTCACGCGACCGCTGACGTCGGCAGGCCATCAGAAGGTAATTATATATTTATTTTTTACCATTCTTTTATGGTCACACTATATAAATCCATGCCGGTTGCATGTATTTATATAGTGTGACCAAGTTGTCAACCACTTTCCAAGTGATGCTAAAATCGCTTGGAAAGCGCTTGTCAACCCGCATGCGGAAATGCAAGTGAAGAACGCTTCACATCAGCAAGTCCCAGGCAGGAAAAAAGCATGTACAATCCGCATGTACAATCCACATGCGTTTTTTCTGCCAGGGAGATGCGGAAACGCTCAAAAAAAATCCGGAGCATTTCTGCATCGTGGGCACATAGCCTTACATTAATTGTATGACTCAATATTGAGCACACGTAACCATCTATACACAGCTGGAGGCCGCACGTAGCCATCTATACACAGCAGGAGGCCGCACGTAGCCATCTATACACAGCGGGAGGCCGCACGTAGCCATCTATACACAGCGGGAGGCCGCACGGCGCCATCTATACACAGCGGGAGGCCACACGGCGCCACCTATACACAGCGAGAGGCCCACAGCACCCCCCCCAGAGAGAGCAGGAGGCCGCACGGTGCAATCTATACATAGCGGGAGGCCGCACAGTGCCCCCCTCACAGAGACAGCAGGAGGCCGCACGGCGCCATCTATACTCAGCAGGAGGCCGCACGGCGCCCCCGACCCCAAAGACAGCAGGAGGCCGCACGGCGCCATCTTTACTCAGCAGGAGGCCGCACGGCGTCACCTATACACAGCGGGAGGCCGCACGGCGCCACCTATACACAGCGGGAGGCCGCACGGCGCCACCTATACACAGCGGGAGGCCGCACGGCGCCACCTATACACAGCGGGAGGCAGCACGGCACCACCTATACACAGCGGGAGGCCGCACGGCGCCACCTATACACAGCGGGAGGCGCCACCTATACACAGCGGGAGGCCGCACGGCGCCACCTATACACAGCAGGAGGCCGCACGGCGCCACCTATACACAGCGGGAGGCCGCACGGCGCCACCTATACACAGCGGGAGGCAGCACGGCGCCACCTATACACAGCGGGAGGCCGCATGGCGCCACCTATACACAGCGGGAGGCGCCACCTATACACAGCGGGAGGCCGCACGGCGCCACCTATGCACAGCGGGCGGCGCCACCTATACACAGCGGGAGGCCGCACGGCGCCACCTATACACAGCGGGAGGCCCCACGGCGCCACCTATAAACAGCGGAAGGCCACACGATGCCATCTATACACAGGGGGCCGCACAATGCCATCTATACACAGCGGGAGGCCGCACGGCGCAATATATACACAGCGGGAGGCTGCACGGCGCCATATATACACAGCGGGAGGCTACACGGCGCCCCCCCCCAAGAGACAGCAGTAGGCCGCACGGCGCCATCTATACACAGCGGGAGGCCGCACGGCGCCCCCCCCAGAGACAGCAGGAGGCCGCACAGCGCCATCTATACACAGCGGGAGGCCGCACGGCGCCCCCCCAGAGACAGCAGGAGGCCGCACGGCGCCATCTATACTCAGCAGGAGGCCGCACGCAGTCACGCACACACAAACATATACAGACATATACATACACGCATAAACACATTTGAAATATAAAAATACATATAAACAGACATCACACAATGACATCTGCCTGCACACACACACACATACATACATATACATACACACACACACACTCACCATCCCCCGACTCGGCTCCAGCTCTTTTCCGGTGCAGCACTGCAGGCCGGGTGCGCACTGCGTGACGTCACAGCTAGGAGACACGGCCGCGCACAGGGCTGTGTCTCCTAGCAGTGACGCGGCCGGGCCAGCACAGGGAAGTTAACTGCTGCAGTGCTGGCCCGGCCGAAGAAGAAGCAGCGGCTGTGTGCCGCTGCTGGGGGAGCGATCCTGGGCCCCCCCCCACTGTCTGCCGGTATGTGCCGTGGCGCCGCACATATAATGAGGACAATCTGGCCATAGACACCCCGGAGACCCCTGGAGGTACGGGGCCCCGGGCGGTAGCCCAGATCGTCCTCATTATAATCCGCCTATGCTTATATACATGTAACACTCACTACCCCCTATTCCTGTGTATTGCTGTAATATGTAACCTATACTCGTTATCCATCATTATAAATTAAGAAGATTTTCCACTTTATCCGATATATCCACACTCAATCAGTAGATTAGATGTCTGCTGAAGAGGCAATACACATGAACGTCTCCACATCATCCTCCCCGACTGTATCTATATGTGCCCCGTGACCCCCGATCAAGTGTCTCCATCACGTGCTCGCAGCATCACAGGTCACATAGTTTCCTCGTAGCGTTGGTGCGCGTTGTGTATCACGCCACGCCTCCTCAGCACCCATTGGTTGGTGGAGACATACCTCCATCCTGATTGGCTATAGTTGGCCGTATAACTCTTAGCTCTTTCCGAATGATGCCACCCCCTGACGAAGACAAGAAGCCGAAACATACGTCGGGTGGACGCCATTCAGGAGTGGGATCTGCATCTGCTATAGCGTGAGTACAATGCACATGTGGTCACCTTTTTTAAAAATGCTTAAAGTGGATACAAATACATATCTGTCAACAGCACATATGCCCAAGTCAGTGCACTACTCTCTACAGGATTCACACCGACATCCAAATAATAAGGGACCAGCCCTTGTATATATACATACACAGGTGCATCTCACTAAAATAGAATATCATCAAAAAGTTAATTTATTTCAGTTCTTCAATACAAAAAAGTGAAACTCGTATAGCCATAATCATCAGCATTAACAGAAATAAACAATAACTGTTTGATTATATTCTAATTTAGTGAGAAACACCTGTATTTGTTCACATATGAGATATATAATTTATGTAGATTTATTCTTTGGAGGCACTTGCACTTTATGTAAAGTTTATGATAATTAAACAATCATATGTACAGATATATCTAACTAATGATATGTATATATATTTTTATATACTGGATTAATTTGTGGCTTGATTCTCTGTATTATCCCTTTGCTGTTCTAATCATGATCCATTCCCACTGGTGTTAATTGTAATTCCTGTCTCGACGTCCCCTTTGCGTATAGTTTTTAATTCCCCCCTTTTTCT
Organism: Phyllobates terribilis; assembly: GCF_046119375.1. Classification (NCBI taxonomy): domain Eukaryota; kingdom Metazoa; phylum Chordata; class Amphibia; order Anura; family Dendrobatidae; genus Phyllobates; species Phyllobates terribilis. Next base: position 3,573 of record NW_027363545.1, read on the forward strand.
GCATTTCCTCCTCTTCCACCTGGTTATCAATATAATAATTATGTGCATCACCCACATGCCTGGACTCTTCTGGTCGATGTCTCCTTTCTGCTATACACTAGAGTGGTATACTATGTGCACAGATACATGGAGTGCCATATACTTCTCAGGAGGTGCGCAGCGTCCACCTCCTCACCGCACAGGCCCACAAGCTCCTCTCCGGCAGGAAGAAGATGCATTCAGGCGGCTCCTACCACTGCAGCAGACGGCAGTGCACAAGTATACAGGGTGCAGTGTGGATGTGTCTGCACCACTGGGATGTGCCCGACCTGCATGTATACATATGCCCCTCTGCAGGGCGGACTGGCCGACCGGAGGATCAGGAAAACCCCCGGGTCCCGATGGCCCCGCCCCCTACACCCCTGGGCCCTGTACAGAGAACAGAGCCCCCCCCCCGGTTCGCAGCACTGCCGATATGATTAGTGATGGGCCCTCTGCCTCCTCTGCGCAGCACGACACTGCCGGCGCGTGCGCAGGAGGTCAGTCTCAGGGTGATGACGTCATTGCCCTGGGACTGCTTCCTGTGCGCGCTGTGGAGTATGGACCCTGCGTCGCTCCAGGCAGCGGCTGCAGCTCATCTCGACGCCTGAGTATGAAACGGGGAGGGGGGAGGGAGGAAGGGATAGGGGGGAGGGGTGACTGGGAGGACCCCTGGCCGAGGCTGGCAGTAAATACTACTGGACAATGGGCATGGTTCTCATCATGCCCATTGCCCAGCATGTCCTGCTGCCAGCCTCTGGTTACTGGTACTATGCCCAGCAGCATGTACTACCACCAGGGGCTGGCAGGACATAGTGGGTGGGCATGATAGTACCAAGGAGGCTGGCAGGACATACTAGGCATGAATCATGCCCAGCATGTCCTGCCAGCCACTGTTGGTACCATCATGCATGCCCATTGCCCAGCCACTGGTGGTGTGGTACTATTATGCTAGTACTAACACCAGTGGCTGGCTGGCAGGACATGCCATGTGAGCTTGAATGCTAATACCACAGAGGCTGGCAGTACATACTGGGCAATGGGCATGATAGTACCACCAGTAGACTGACTAGGCGGTCTCCAGGGCTCCGTCTCCCCTTCTCGCTGCTGTTAGGCTGGGTTATCATTGCGTTTATGCTGTGCGTTACAACGCATCCGTTGTAAATCAGCGCAGACGCAATGTACCGTAGACTTGCATAGCAAATATAGGCATGCGTTTGAAAGTATGCATTATTTGCAACGCACAGGAAAACATGGTCGGCGGCTGGAGGCCAGCTGAGCACTTCTCTGACAACTGGGTTCTAGTGTTATTCTGTGCCTGCTCATCTCTGTCAGCAGGCATATTTGTCTAATGGCAAAGATGTAGCTGAGCTGGAGACAGAAGATCCGTGGATTACGTCAGAGCGAGGATTTTGTTTTTAATTAAAGATGGAGTCCCTACATGTGTTTTGTGTTTTATTTTTATTAAAAAATTGTGTTGTGTTTTTTTCTGTTTACTGGAAATTCATGGTGGCCATGTGTAGTTTGGCGTGACGCCATGAATTTCAGGCTTAGTGCCAGCTGATAATACAAAGCCGGTATTAACTCCATTATTACCCAGCGTGCCACCCCCCACCAGGGCCGTTGGAAGAGCCGGATAAAGTGCCTGGAAATGGCGCTACGATGAATGCGCCAATTCCAGGGGTGGCTGCGGGCTGCCGTTTTCAGCGTGGGGGGCCCAGAATGCTTGGGCCCTACCATGCTGAGAATCCCAGCCCCCAGCCCCCCCGATCAAAATATGGCGGGAGCCCACGCATTTTTTTTTTTAATTATTTTTTTAAATAATTAAAAAAAAACATTGGGCTTTCCTGACTTTTGATCGCCAGTCAAGGTAAAACCAGGCAGATAAAGCAGACAGCTACGGGCTGCCACCTCTATCTGCGCTGAGAATCAAAATTTCTGCAGAGCGCTATGTCATTTCTGTTTTATTATTTATTTATTTTCACACTTCTATATATGTGACAGTCCCAACAGCCAATCACAGAGGCTGACACAGAGAATGGGTGTCTGTGACTGGCTGCTTGAGTAACCTGAAAGCAGCCCATACATAGTACCATACTAGAATGTATGGGCTGATTGTACATTACTCAAACAGCCAATCACAGAAGCCCATCCTCTTTGACAGCATCTGCGATTGACTGTTGGGTCTGTCACATATAGAAGTGTGAAAAGAAAATTTTAAAAACAAATTTTTGATTCTCACCGCAGATAAAGCAGACAGCTACGTACTGCCACCCCCAGCTGCCTGGCTTTACCTTGTCTGGCGATCAAAAGACAGAGAAGCCGAATATTTGTTTTAAACTTAACTTTTTTTTTTCCCGCCATATGTTGATCGCCAGCCAGATAAAACCAGGCTGCTGGGGGCTGGGATTCGCAGCATGGTAAGGCCCAAGCGTTCTTGGCCCTCCACGCTGAAAATCGCAGCCCGCAGCCACCCCTGAAAATGGCGCATTCATCATGGCACCATTTCTAGGTGCTTTACCCGGCTCTTCCAGCGGCCCTGGTGGTGAGTGGCACACTGGGTAATAATAGGGTTAGTACCAGGCCATCTTTGCCTTATCAGCTGGTACTAAGCCCGAAATTCATGGTTTCACGCCAAATTAGACATAGCCACCATCAATTTCTAGTAAACAGAAAAAAAAAGACAGAATTTTTTTTTTTATTATTAAAAATAAAACACATTTAGGGACTCCATCTTTAATAAAGAAAAATCCTCACTCCCAACGTAATCCATAGGTCTTCTGTCTTCATCTCTCTTAGATCTTTGCCATCAGACAGATGAGCAGGCACAGAATGACACTGGAGCACTGTTACTGTGTAGTGCAGTGCTATGTTTCTTTTTTTGTCATTTCATGCAGTGTAGAAATCTTGGGAAAAGTGTGGATTGTGCTCTGGAAGTGATCAGTTATAGCTAACTATGTTATTTTCTGCAGAGATAAGTCCTGTATAAAAGATGTGATATATCGGTCTGCAGTTAAAGGACTTCACCTAGAGACATCACTGGTGAGTATGTGTATTACCTATACACACACACACACTGACACTATATACAGAGCTCCTGTGCATAATGTCACTGGTGATCACTATATTACCTGTACACTGACACAATATACAGAGCTCCTGTGCATAATGTCACTGGTGATCACTGTATTACCTGTACACTGACACTATATACAGAGCTCCTGTGTATAATGTCACTGGTGATCCCTGTATTTCCTATACACACACACACTGACACTATATTCAGAGCTGTGCATAATGTCACTGGTGATCCCTGTATTACCTGTACACTGACACCATACACAGAGCTCCTGTGTATAATGTCACTGGTGATCACTATATTACCTGTACACTGACACTATATACAGAGCTCCTGTGTCTAATGTCACTGGTGATCACTATATTACCTGTACACTGACACTATATACAGAGCTCCTGTGCATAATGTCACTGGTGATCACTATATTACCTGTACACTGACACTATATACAGAGCTCCTATGCATAATGTCAGTGGTGATCACTATATTACCTGTGCACTGACACTAAATACAGAGCTCCTGTGTATAATGTCACTGGTGAACACTGTATTACCTGTACACTGACACCAAACACAGAGCTCCTGTGTATAATGTCACTGGTGATCCCTGTATTTCCTGTACACTGACACTATATACAGAGCTCCTATGTATAATGTCACTGGTGATCACTGTATTACCTGTACACTGACACTATATACAGAGCTCCTGTGTATAATGTCACTGGTGAACACTGTATTACCTGTACACTGACACCAAACACAGAGCTCCTGTGTATAATGTCACTGGTGATCCCTGTATTTCCTGTACACTTACACTATATACAGAGCTCCTGTGTATAATGTCACTGATAATCTCTACATTATCTGTACACTAACTCTATATACAGCGCTTTTTTACATTTTCATTATCAGTCACTATCTGGTGCCATTATGTGCCATGGTCATGGCGTGGCGGTATTTGTCCCTTGTATGTGGTATTATTCAGACAGTCACTATTTTGTGGTAATATGTGGTCTTCTCATGGTGTGGCAGTATATATACCTTGTACTTGGTAGTATTTGATCACTTTGTGGTGGTATGTGTTCTGGTCATGGTGTGGCGGTATTTCTCTCTTCTATATGGTATTATTAGTCTAGGTATAGTGGATGGTTGTCAGTCATTTGTTTTTTCGGATATTAAGAATGGAAACATTCTTTATTTGCAATACATATTAAATACTTGAATGTTTAACCTCTCCCTGTGTTGTGACTACTACACAGCAGCAGAGATTTATTGGTTAATAAAGTTGATTCATTTTGAAAGAGTTTGTGGACTTATGTTATTCCTATATACGGTAACTGCATGGTGCTGGTGGGTCCCAAGATTGATTTTTTCCTGGTGGGCCCCAGGTACTCCAGTCCGGCGCTGGTCCCAGACAGTTACCTCCTCATCTGTCCTGCTGCCGGCTGGGAGTCCTGTACAGTGCAGCATGTAGTGTGATGTGAATGCCACACTATGGAGATGCTGCTCCTACTACTGCCAAGTGAGGATCTCACCTCCCCAGTATGGTGCCCTCAGGAGCTCCCACAGGGCATCACAGGCCTTAGTATGAAGCAATTCCACAAGTCTTCTAGTATTGCTTCATACTAAGGCCTGTGATGCCCTGTGAGAGCTCCCTGAGGAGGTGAGAGCCTCACCTCATACGGCCCCATGATCTCTATGTACGATCCCTGACTGGGCCCCATGATCTCTATGTACGATCCCTGACTGGGCCCCATGATCTCTATGTACGCCGCTGACTCGGCCCCATGATCTCTATGTACGCCGCTGACTGGGCCCCATGATCTCTTTGTACGCCGCTTACTGGGCCCCATGATCTCTATGTACTCCGCTGACTGGGCCCCATGATCTCTATGTACGCCGCTGAGGGGGCCCCATGATCTCTATGTACACCCCTAACCTGATTGGCCCCATGATCTCTATGTACGCCGCTGACTGGGCCCCATGATCTCTATGCACGCCGCTGACTGGGCCCCATGATCTCTATGTACACCCATAACCTGATTGGCCCCATGATTTCTGTATACGCCCCTGACTGGGCCACATGATTTCTATGTACGATCCCTGACTGGGCCCCATAATCTCTGATCTCTCATGATGTTTTTTTTTTATTAAAGATGGAGTCCCTAAATGTATTTTGTGTTTTATTTTTACTGTGTAGTGCGGCACTATGTTGCATTTTGTCATTTCATGCAGTGTAGAAATCTTGGGAAAAGTGTGGCTTGTGCTCTGGAAGTGATCAGTTATAGCTAACTATGTTATTTTCTGCAGAGATAAGTCCTGCATAGAAGATGTGATATATCGGTCTGCAGATAAAGAACTTCACCTAGAGACATCACTGGTGAGTATGTGTATTACCTATACACACACACACTGACACTATATACAGAGCTCCTGTGTATAATGTCACTGGTGATCACTATATTACCTGTACACTGACACTATATACAGAGCTCCTGTGTATAATGTCACTGGTGATCACTATATTACCTGTACACAGACACTATATACAGAGCTCCTATGCATAATGTCACTGGTGATCACTATATTACCTGTACACTGACACTATATACAGAGCTCCTGTATATAATGTCACTGGTGAACACTGTATTACCTGTACACTGACACCAAACACAGAGCTCCTGTGTATAATGTCACTGGTGATCCCTGTATTTCCTGTACACTGACACTATATACAGAGCTCCTATGTATAATGTCACTGGTGATCACTGTATTACCTGTACACTGACACTATATACAGAGCTCCTGTGTATAATGTCACTGGTGAACACTATATTACCTGTACACTGACACTATATACAGAGCTCCTGTGTATAATGTCACTGATGATCACTGTATTACCTCTACACTGACACTATATACAGAGCTCCTGTGTATAATGTCACTGGTGATCACTGTATTACCTCTACACTGACACTATATACAGAGCTCCTGTGTATAATGTCACTGATGATCACTGTATTACCTCTACACTGACACTATATACAGAGCTCCTATGTATAATGTCACTGGTGATCACTGTATTACCTCTACACTGACTCTATATACAGAGCTCCTGTGTATAATGTCACTGGTGATCACTGTATTACCTGTACACTGACACTATATACAGAGCTCCTGTGTATAATGTTACTGGTGATCACTGTATTACCTGTACACTATATACAGAGCTCCTGTGTATAATATCAATGGTGATCATTGCATTACCTGTACACTGACACTATATACAGAGCTTCTGTGTATAATGTCACTGGTGATGACTGTATAACCTGTACACTATATACAGAGCTCCTGTGCATAATGTCACTGGTGATCACTGTATAACCTGTACACTGACCCAATATACTGAGCTTTTTTACATTTTTATTATTTTAGCATTATTTGTCACTATGTGGTGGCATTATGTGCTTTGGTCATGACATGACGATATTTGTCCCTTCTATGTGGTATTATTCAGTCACTATGTGGTGGTAATATGTGGTCTCATGGTGTGTCAGTATTTATACCTTGTATCTGGTAGCATTTGATCACTATGTGGTGGTATTATGTGCTTTGGTCATGGTGTGGCGGTATTTGTGCCTTGTATGTGGCATTATTTGGGCACTATGTGGTGGTAATATGTGATCTGGTCACGGTGTGGTGGTATTTCTGCCTTCTATCTGGTAATATTGGTCTTGGTAGAGTGGATTGTGGTTGGTCATTTGTTTTATCTGATATCAATAAGGGGAAACCTCTTTATTTCCAATAGATATTAAATACTTGGATGTTTAACCCCTCCCTGCCCTGTGACTATTACACAGCAGCAGAAGTTCACCAGAGAAAGCAAGTTGGCATTTGGTGAGATTTTCACCTCTGTATTTATAAGACAAAACCAGGAGTGGGTGAGAAATGCATAAAACATGACCTCGGATTGCTCCACTCCTGGTTTTGTCTTATAAATACTGAGGTAAAAATCTCACCAAATACTCAAAGTGCCACAATCTTCTGACAGTGCGGATTCCACCAATAAATAAGTGATCACCTTCCCAACCTGTGCATCGCTGAGAACTTGTTTTCACCAATAAAAACCCTTTAATGCAAACTACAGTAATTGTACATCGCAGTTCTGGTGAGGGCACAGTGATGGGCAGGAGCCGCCAGTATAATGGGTATAATGGCTAACAGGTATTTGCAAATAGCTGAAGGGTGGGTGGGCCCGGGTGGGCCCCTGGAGTCAATGTCCCTGGTGGGCCCCAGACTCCCCAGCCCCTGATTTGTCACGCACGGACCCGAAGCGACTGTGCACTGCGATACACAAATCCTGTTGAAATTTCTGCTGGCGTTTACAAGCCCCAACCCCCCCTGGGCCCGGTCGCAGTGACTGCCACTGCGACCGCGGACATTACGCCCCTGGCTACGTGAATCATATGTCCCATTTTGGTGCTCCTCACCATTTGCATGGCACAGTCATGCATGCTTCTCTATCACCATAGCATGCTGCAAACAATCAGGATGGCTTCTGCTACATCTCTATATAAAAAGATAGTACATCTGTATTTCTATGATACGTAGAGTGGATGGAAATCATACATCTTGCTAATATTTATTATATTACATTCATCTGATGCTCTGTAGTAACAATGTAAATTAAATTGGCGACTTAGTGCAGTTCTATTACTATTACTAAATGTGGCACCTTGTGTTCCACAGAATATATGAATATTACCTGAATATTTAATCTCAGCTAATGTTCATTTATCTCTTAAATATCATTGGTCAGATGCTGATCACATGACCAGTGGTGGTGCATGCATGATGATTCCATATGAAGTGCACTGAGTGACAGTTGGAAGTGACAGTTGGAATTGACCAACAACAGTGGAACAGATGTCGGCTAACTCTAAGCAAAGCAATAATATGGATATAAAAGAGGAGGAGATTGTGGTGAGCAGAGAAAGAGTGAAGACACGAAGACCTTCCCATGACACATCTGATGATGAGAGGAAGTCTTCAGTCAACAGGACAAAACCACCAGTCCAGAAGAAAGAAGAAGTAGAGGAGAACGTGGTGAGAGAAGCAGCGAAGAGACTAAGACCTTCCCATGACACATCTGATGATGAGAGGAAGTCTTCAGTCAACAGGACAAAACAACCAGTCCAGAAGAAAGAAGAAGTGCAAGAAAAGGAGAAGGTAGAAAGTCAGAAGATGGGAGCCAAGAAGAGAGGAGCCATCTTCATCTCATCAGGGGACAAAAAGGAGAAGAAAAGAAGAAGGATTACATCAGGACAGAAACCCATGGATCTAAAGCAGAAGGCTGAAGAAGCTGAAGGAAGCAGCGGTGTTCGGCCAACCGGCTCCAAAAGCACAGTCTCTGATACCATCAAGAGGAGATTATTATTCCATCAAGTGCTTGGCCGGGGATGCTATGGAACGGTCCTGCTGGCGGAAGATTCATCTACCCGCAAACATTTTGCTGTTAAGATCATCGGCAAAAGAGCCCTGCTTGCTGACGGTGATGAGCGTGTGATGGTGGAGCGACGGGTTTTACAGCTGGCATCTGGGAGCCCCTTCCTTGTCCACGCAGACTTTGCATTCCAGACCAAGGTAGAGTATTGATTGCTCGATATTAGGAAATGTCACACGTACCACACACTGCTCTGCCTCATGGACCCCACTGATATCATCTTACATTTCAATATAGCATGTCCCAAGGTAACCGCAGACAATAAGATGAATGTGATGACTATACACATGGGATATTGTGGCCCCTACTGTAATCAATAACATTTATGGCGGGGCTTGGTACATTGGGAATCATTTATTAAAACAGCCTTTTTACTTATCCCAGCCAATCACAGAACAGCTTTTACTTTTCCAGGTCAGTTAAAACAACCTTAGCTGAGCTCTAATTGGTTAGTATGGGTAACTAGTTTTCTAGTGAGCAGATTTATTAATGAGGCCCAATGTACCCCGCTCTATAAATGATTGAAAATATTAGATGTCATCATAGAGGTCAATGAACTGTAGAAAATCACTTGCCCGGACCTCATGTGTCTAATTGGGTGACTGGTAATATTTGTATCATTTACAGCATTAGCTGGGCATTATCTTGTTCGTAGGCATCATCGCCATGTAGTAGTCTCTAGCTCATTTCTTTGACACTGTAGAATTTTACATATTATTATCTTGCATAGACATGGGATTTCAGAATAGATTAAATGTATTTGTTATTTTTTGTTATTTCCTGGATGACATTGTATTTTGTGTATACCATGTGGGGGGACGGGACCCTGTGTACACTATATGTCAGGGCTATTGACTTTTGTGCACTTTATATACAATTTGAGAATGTGTTAATATTTTTGTATACAAGTATTATCTGTATCTTAAAGGCTTTTTTTAATTAATGTTGGGACATTTTTATGCACGTGCATCTACTTGTTTTTCATTGCCATGTTTTCTATGTATAAATATACTGGAATAAAGTACAAAATCCACTGTCTTGGAGTGAAATTTCTTCTAACCTCACCAACTAATGAAAAAGATGGTATCATATTGACCAGGGGCGAGGTGGGCCAGAGGGGCACATGCCCTCCAGGCCGGTGGCCAAGCAGCTGCTTCTTTACAGACTGCAGGGCGGCCCTGTATCTTTCATTGTGTACATGTGCCAGCTGGGCATCTGCAGCCCAGAACAGCCGGCACAGGCCACGTTCTTATGCCTGCCGGAGAGAAGCTTCAGCCGCTGAGCAGTACGAGAGGGCAGACATCTTTGATTCTTGTAAGGCCACGACCCCACTATCAGTATTTGGTCAGTATTCGGTCAGTATTTTTTCTCAGGAGTTGGAGACAAAACCAGGAGTTGGTGATAAATGCAGAATTGGTGACTTGTTTCTATTATACCTTTTCTCTGATTGTTACTGACCTGGTTTTGGCTCCCACTCCTGAGAAAATATACTGACCAAATACTGATAGTGGGGCCGTGGCCTTAGCCTGAGCTCCGGATAGTGGTCAGGACAGGAGATTTATACTTTTTGTAGAGTGTGGAAGTGGCAGGATGCTGCTCACCTCCTGACAAGTCCAGGGCCAGATCCTGAATGTTATCTATGGTCGCTCTGCTGAGGATCAGACAGATTTATTGTAGCAGATGGACCCTTCAAGCAGGTTGGGGTCGTGCTGTCAGTGTGAGATCATCGGCTCTCGATCTGTATGAATGTTCAAATCACATCGGACCTGAGATCGAGACACTTCAGACCTTACTATACAGACCCCTGCCCCAGACTGATCCTGCACCAGCTACAAGGCCAGAGCCGGCATAACCACCCATTGCACCAGGGCAAGTGCCAGGGCCCTGGGCAAGAGGGGGGGGGGGCCCACTCACAGTTGGGGACACTGGAACGCTATTGGGCCTGTGAGTTGGGGGGGCCCGGTGTAACCCCCCCCCCCCCCGTGCTTTACGGTGTTTGAAATACTCACCTCTCGTCATACCCTGCTGGCCGCAGGTCCAGTCTCCTCTGCGTCTTCTGACTCTGTCACGTCTCAGTGTTGAAGAGACAGGACCTGTAGACCTGTAGCCAGCAGGGTATGAGGAGAGGTGAGTATTTTATTATTTATTTTTATGTATGGAGCCCATTCTCTATGGAGCATTATATGGGGCCCATTCTCTATGGTGCATTATATGGGGCCCATTCTCTATGGTGCATTATATGGGGCCCATTCTCTATGGTGCATTATATGGGGCCCATTCTCTATGGAGCATTATATGGGGCCCATTCTCTATGTAGCATTATATGGGGCCCATTATTCTGTATGGCATAGTACATGACGCCCATTATTCTTCATGGAGTAATATATGGGGTCAATTATGGTGTAATGAGCATTATATGGGGTTCATTATTCTGTATAGAGCATTATATGGGGCCTATTATTCTGTATGGAACATTATATGGGGTCCATTATTCAGTATGGAGCCCATTCTGTATAGAGGACTATGTGGTGCCCATAATACTGTATGGAGTGCTATGTAGTGCCCATAATACTGTATGGAGGACTATGTGGTGTCCACAATACTGTATGGAGGACTATGTGGTGCTCATACTACTGTATGGAGGACTATAATGTACAGTCTAAAATGAAAACTTTTGAATCCCCCCATGACACGCCCCATGCACTGTGAGGATTCGCCGGTTTCTGAGCTATTATAGAATTTACAATAGATATCACTCATGTAATGTAAGAAGTACCGTATTTTTCGGACTATAAGATGCACCGGACCATAAGACGCACCTAGGTTTTAGAGGAGGAAAATAAAAATAAAAAAATTTAAGCCAAAAATGTGTTCCTGATGCACTTTTAAGGGGGAGGGGGTCTTCTGCTGACACTGGTATAGGGGTAATGTCCCCCAATTCTGACAATATCCCCCATCCTGGTATATATGCCCCCCCCCTTCCTTTTATACGTGGTCCCCATCCCCATCCTGGTATGCATGGCACCCCTCATCCCTATCCCGGTATGCATGGCACCCCTCATCCCTATCCCGGTATGCATGGCACCCCTCATCCCTGTCCCGGTATGCATGGCACCCCTCATCCCTGTCCCGGTATGCATGGCACCCCTCATCCCTGTCCCGGTATGCATGACACCCCTCATCCTTATCCTGGTATAGTGGTATGCATGGCACCCCTCATCCCTGTCCTGGTATAGTGGTATGCATGGCACCCCTCATTCCTGTCCTGGTATGTATGGCACCTCTAATCCCCATCATGCTGCACATGGCCCCCTCAGCGTTACCCTGGTATGTATGGCCTCCTCATCCCCCATCCTGGTATGCATGGCTCTCTCATCCCCAATCCTGGTATGCATGACTCTCTCATCCACAATCCTGGTACATATGGCCTCCTCATCCCCCAATCCTGGTATGCATGGTTCCCTCATCCCCCAATCCTGGTATGCATGGTTCCCTCATCCCCCAATCCTGGTATGCATGGTCCCCTCATCCCCCAATCCAGGTATGCATGGTCCCCTCATCCCCCAATCCAGGTATGCATGGTACCCCTCATCCCTATTCTGGTATGCATAGAACCCCACTTTCCTATCCTTGTATGCATGGTACCCCTCACCCCCCAATCCTGGTATGTATGGCACCACTCACCCCCCAATCCTGGTATGTATGGCACCCCTCACCCCCAATCCTGGTTTTCATGGTTCAGTCACCCCCCAAATCCTGGTATGTATGGCACCCCTCACCCCCCAATCCTGGTATGTATGGCATCCCTCACCCCCCAATCCTGGTTTTCATGGTTCAGTCACCCCCCAAATCCTGGTATGCATTGTACCCCTCATCCCCCAATCCTGGTATGCATGGTCCCCTCACACCCCTTTCCTGGTATGTATGGTACCCCTCACCCCCCATTCCTGGTATGTATGGCACCACTCACCCCCCAATCCTGGTATGTATGGCACCCCTCACCCCCAATCCTGGTTTTCATGGTTCAGTCACCCCCCAAATCCTGGTATGTATGGCACCCCTCACCCCCCAATCCTGGTATATATGGCACCCCTCACCCCCCAATCCTGGTATGTATGGCACCCCTCACCCCCCAATCCTGGTTTTCATGGTTCAGTCAGCCCCCAAATCCTGGTATGCATTGTACCCCTCACACCCCTTTCCTGGTATGTATGGTACCCTTCACACCCCATTGCTGGTATGTATGGCACCCCTCATCCCTTTCACGGTGCACAGATACAAAAAAATAAACACATACTCACCTTTCTTCCCTGTGCTCCAGCGCTTCTGTATCCTGTTCTGCCGGGGAGCAGTGCGGCGCCAGAGTACGCGTGTGCCCATACCGTGCTGTTCAACGCCATTTTGCTGAAGACACACTGCAAATATGTCTTCAGTAAAATGGCGCCGGATAGAGCTATGCATATGTGCCGATTCCAACGCCTTCACTCCTGCCCTGGTCTCCGGCGAGAAGAGAAGCACCGCTGCAACGCTCCTCCCGGTCAGGTAAGTATGGCGCCGGAGATTGCGGTATGTGTTCAGTGTCTACGCATACCGCAATCTCCGGCGCCATACACACTCCTCTTACCTGTAACGTAATGGGTTCTTCTGTCTAGAGCCAGACTGCGCAGGCATGTAGCACTTGCCAAGTCTTTAAAGGCTTCAGACAGAGGGAGGCATGTAGTGTTATATTATATATACAGTACAGACCAAAAGTTTATTTAAAGATTTTTCTGTATTTTCATGACTCTGAATATTGTACATTCACACTGAAGGCATCAAAAGTATGAATTAACAAATGTGGAATTATATACTTAACAAAAAAGTGTGAAACAACTGAAAATATGTCTTATATTCTAGGTTCTTCAAAGTAGCCACCTTTTGCTTTGATGACTGCTTTGCACACTCTTGGCATTCTCTTGATGAGCTTCAAGAGGGAGTCACCGGAAATGGTCTTCCAACAATCTTGAAGGAGTTCCCAGAGATGCTTAGCACTTGTTGGCCTTTTTGCCTTCACTCTGCGGTCCAGCTCACCCCAAACCATCTCGATTGGGTTCAGGTCTGGTGACTGTGGAGGCCAGGTCATCTGGCGTAGCACCCCATCACTCTCCTTCTTGGTCAAATAGCCCTTACACAGCCTGGAGGTGTGTTTGGGGTCATTGTCCTGTTGAAAAATAAATGATGGTCCAACTAAACGCAAACCGGATGGAATAGCATGCCGCTGCAAGATGCTGTGGTAGCCATGCTGGTTCAGTATGCCTTAAATTTAGAATAAATCCCCAACAGTGTCACCAGCAAAGCACCCCCACACCATCACACCTCCTCCTCCATGCTTCACGGTGGGAACCAGGCATGTAGAGTCCATCCGTTCACCTTTTCTGCGTCGCACAAAAACACAGTGGTTGGAACCAAAGATCTCAAATTTGGACTTATCAGACCAAAGCACAGATTTCCACTGGTCTAATGTCCATTCCTTGTGTTCCTTATCCCAAACAAGTCTCTTCTGCTTGTTGCCTGTCCTTAGCAGTGGTTTCCTAGCAGCTATTTTACCATGAAGGCCTGCTGCACAAAGTCTCCTCTTAACAGTTGTTGTAGAGATGTGTCTGCTGCTAGAACTCTGTGTGGCATTGACCTGGTCTCTAATCTGAGCTGCTGTTAACCTGCGATTTCTGAGGCTGGTGACTCGGATAAACTTATCCTCAGAAGCAGAGGTGACTCTTGGTCTTCATTTCCTGGGGCGGTCCTCATGTGAGCCAGTTTCTTTGTTTTCTTGATGGGTTTTGCAACTGCACTTGGGGATACATTCAAAGTTTTCCCAATTTTTCGGACTGACAGACCTTCATTTCTTAAAGTAATGATGGCTACTCGTTTTTCTTTACTTAGAATTTGTATTATGGTAAGAAAAAAGCAGCTAACAGTCTATTCAGTAGGACTATCAGCTGTGTATCCAGCTGATTTCTGCACAACACAACTGATGGTCCCAACCCCATTTATAAGGCAAGAAATCCCACTTATTAAACCTGACAGGGCACACCTGTGAAGTGAAAACCATTTCCGGTGACTACCTCTTGAAGCTCATCAAGAGAATGCCAAGAGTGTGCAAAGCAGTCATCAAAGCAAAAGGTGGCTACTTTGAAGAACCTAGAATATAAGACATATTTTCAGTTGTTTCACACTTTTTTGTTAAGTATATAATTCCACATGTGTTAATTCATACTTTTGATGCCTTCAGTGTGAATGTACAATTTTCATACTCAAGAAAATACAGAAAAATCTTTAAATGAGAAGGTGTGTCCAAACTTTTGGTCTGTACTGTATATATATATATGTGACTACTATGTCTCTATAAATGTGATACTCATGTGTTTGTGATCCTCCATTGCTATACTCTGTACGATTGTCTTTTAATTTTTGCAATATTTAATAGAGATTTATTTTAGCGGCAATAAGCGCCTATTGTTTCATTTTGGTGGTATCTATAGTTTTGGTGTTGCCTGTAGTGATAAAGTCTTGGATTACTCATGCTCCTTATGTTGGTAGTCATATATATGACAGTGTATCTACTGTAAAACATCTGATGTCTATATCACAGTATTTGATATACCAGTCACATATTATTGGCTGGCAAATTTTAGCCTGGGGGGCAAGCACAATGCAGCGGCCCATGAGTGTCGCGGCCATCTTTAGGCTTGAGTTTCATGTAGCACCTGATGAGTATAGCATGTGTGCGACCAAGGTACATCTGCTAACAACCCATTTCATAAAGATCACAGCTTTTTTGAGCTGTACTGGTAGAAATTAATTACAAATGGTTCACTTATTGTTAATGGCTGCACAGTTTTTGCAAAAGCATGCGGCCATTACCAAGAAACAAGCAATTTGCACTTAATATCTAATCATATAGTGGAAAAACAGTAGTTAAATGATTGGCAGTGAGCTCCTGTGCTTGGTTTGCACAGTCATGCTGAAAGAGTCCTATTAAAAGCCTAACTGTAGCTTCCAAATTAGTTTTACATGTTGGATAAACCCTTTATTTGTCCTGCTTATTCTTTTCTTTTAAACATCTTTTTATTAAGGTTTTTTTTAAAGAAGGTTAACAATTGAACAAAGAAAAGTCACATTGTTAATGAAACAAATGAAAGATAACGATATCACATAGATTATAAGAGCAGAAATTGACCAGACTGCATAAATTTCAGCCAAACATTGACACGTTTCGGAAGAGAGAAAAAATATAAGAGAGGTTCAATTCTTTTGAACATGTCGTAGTACAAAATTGTGGTCACATAACATGTTATCATATTCAAGAAGGTTTATTGTGATATCCTGGAAATAAAAACTTCAGAAGAGAAAAAGAAAAAAAAAAACCTGGAGAAGGGGGGAAGGTTGAAAGGGAAGTGGGATGAACGGGGAGATGAGATGGAGGGGGGGGGGGACTACAAAGATATAGATGATGGGAGGGGGGGGGGGGAGTTGGGATTAGAATGGGCTAGCGATCTGAGTATTTTAGGTTAGTATTGTGCGGTCTGTAATATATTTGTGCCAGGGACGCCATATCAACGAGAATTGTTTATGCCTTTTTTCATCCCAACTAGCCAATTCTTCTAGCCTGTATACTTGTTCAACCTTCATTTCCCAGAGTGAGATATTTGGGGTCTTCGCAGATTTCCATAAGGATGTCACAAGTAACTTAGCCGAGGCCAGGAGCTGTCTAAGAAGGGTTAATTTTATTTTAGGGATGTTATAGGAACAGAAACAGAAGGCAGATCTCCGGCGAGGTCAAGAGTTACAAGTTTAAAATTGTATTAATAGTTTGAATTATTTTTGTCCAGAAGGGCTTAATCAATGTACAGTTCCACCACATGTGGAGCATAGTGCCCACATCAGAAGAGCATCTCCAGCAGTTAGGATCAAGTCCTTTGTAACATTTCTGAAGTTTTGATGGAGTCATATACCACCTGGAGAGAACTTTATAGCCATTCTCTTGTACTCTAACACATCTAGAGGAGACTTTAGGTGCTAGTAGTAATCTTTTAATTTCAGATGGGGTGAAAGGCCTATTCAGATCCTGTTCCCACTTCATTACATATGGCAGTTTCTTAGGGGTTCTGGCTAGGCATAATTGTTTTTGTAGAGCTGATAACATTCTTTTTTGGGGGTTTTTTGCAGCTATAAGTTTTTCAAAATCAGTCATTTCCCTAATATAATTTGGAGTTTTAAAGACTAGTTTTAAGTTAGACATAAATTTCTGGTACATAAAGGGGTGAAAAGAGATAGTATCTAGCATTTGATTGAGTTCTGCCAAGCAGGGCATGACCCCATTATCTGTAATTTTTTGGAGTGGTGTTATCAAGTTGCGAATTGAGTTGTGTATTGTGGCATTATGGGCTGGAGAAAGGAGAGAACTTGTAGGAGAGGGGAGGGAAACGGGGAGCATATTTGTCTTATATGGGGATTGGACCAGATTTTAAAAGTAGTGGCGGTGAAAGGGTTTTTAATTGATGTATACCTAGTACTACTTGAGGGCGTGAGGATGAGCTGTCTAAGGGGGAATTTAAGGATTGTTTCTTCTACTTTAATCCATTGCTTCTGTGGTGGGAGCCTGATCCATCCACGACTCTTTGGAGATGAGTGGCTTGTTGAAGTATCTTTAGATCTGGCAGATCTATACCTCCTTCAGAGTGTGGGAGGGATAATATTTGTAAGGGAAGTCTGGGTTTTTGGTTGTGCCACAGAAAACGGCTGAGGAGTTTTCGTATGTCAATGAAAAAAGAATTAGGTAGGTGGATTGGAAGGGCTTGCACTAGATAAGTTATTTTTGGCCATATCATACATTTAAGGAGATTTTTCCTACCCAACCAGGAGATGTATGAGATATTCCAGTTGGGGGTAAGTTTCTGGATTTTCTGCAATAGCGGTGGGAAGTTTAACTTATAAAGTTCTTGTAGGTTTGGAGAAATCTCAACTCCCAAGAAACGTATTGATGGGGGGGACCAGGTAAAGGGGGACCCGATTGCCATTTGTGTTTTTTGTGGTTCTGGGATATTTATATTTAAGACTTGAGATTTGCTAAGATTCACCTTAAAATTTGATAGTGCACCGTATTCCTTGAGTAATGTCAGGATAACTGGGACAGATATTCTCGGGTTAGAGGTCATGATCAGTAGATCGTCTGCGTATGCTGCGATTTTATGTTCAGTACCAGCTGATTTGATGCCAACGATCCTCCCCTCCTCTCTGAGCTTTTGTAGTAAAGGTTCTAGTGTAAGAATAAAAAGGAGAGGGGAAAGCGGGCATCCCTGCCTGGTGCCGTTAGAAATATTAAAAGATGAAGACATAACATGAGAGAGGATTAGATACACTGCTCAGCAGACAGTATCACACCGGATAGGATTAGATACACAGCTCAGCAGACAGTATCACACAGGAGGGGATTAGATACACAGCTCAGCAGACAGTACCACACAGTATAAGATTAGATACACTGCTCAGCAGACAGTATCACACAGGAGAGGATTAGATACACAGCTCAGCAGACAGTATCAAACAGGAGGGGATTAGATACACAGCTCAGAAGACAGTATCACACAGTATAAGATTAGATACACGGCTCAGCAGACAGTATGACACAAGAGAGGATTAGATACAATGCTCAGTAGACAGTATCACACCGGATAGGATTAGATACACAGCTCAGCAGACAGTATCACACAGGAGAGGATTAGATACAATGCTCAGTAGACAGTATCACACAGGAGAGGATTAGATACACGGCTCAGCAGACAGTATCACACAGGAGAGGATTAGATACACGGCTCAGCAGACAGTATCACACAGGAGAGGATTAGATACACGGCTCAGCAGATGGTATCACACAGGAGAGGATTAGAGATACAGCTCAGCAGACAGTATCACACAGGAGAGGATTAGATACACGGCTCAGCAGACAGTATCACACAGGAGAGGATTAGATACACAGCTCAGCAGACAGTATCACACAGGATAGGATTAGATACACGGCTCAGCAGACAGTATGACACAAGAGAGGATTAGATACACGGCTCAGCAGACAGTATCATACAGGGTAGGATTAGATACACAGCTCAGCAGACAGTATCACACCGGATAGGATTAGATACACAGCTCAGCAGACAGTATCACACCGGATAGGATTAGATACACAGCTCAGCAGACAGTATCACACCGAATAGGATTAGATACACAGCTCAGCAGACAGTATCACACCGAATAGGATTAGATACACAGCTCAGTAGACAGTATCACACAGGAGAAGATTAGATACACAGCTCAGCAGACAGTATCACACAGGAGAGGATTAGAAACACTGCTCAGCAGACAGTATCACACAGGAGAGGATTAGATACAATGCTCAATAGACAGTATCACACAGGAGAGGATTAGATACACGGCTCAGCAGACAGTATCACACAGGAGGGGATTAGATACACAGCTCAGCAGACAGTACCACACAGTATAAGATTAGATACACTGCTCAGCAGACAGTATCACACAGGAGAGGATTAGATACACAGCTTAGCAGACAGTATCAAACAGGAGGGGATTAGATACACAGCTCAGAAGACAGTATCACACAGTATAAGATTAGATACACTGCTCAGCAGATTATCACAGCATAGGATTAGATACACGGCTCAGCAGACAGTATCACACAGGAGAGGATTAGATACACAGCTCAGCAGACAGTATCACACAGGAGAGGATTAGATACACAGCTCAGCAGACAGTATCACACAGTATAAGATTAGATACACTGCTCAGCAGACAGTATCACACAGGAGAGGATTAGATACACAGCTCAGCAGACAGTATGACACAGGAGAGGATTAGATACACAGCTCAGCAGACGGTATCGCAGAGGAGAGGATTAGATACACGGCTCAGCAGATGGTATCACACAGGAAAGGATTAGATACATAGCTCAGCAGACGGTATCACACAGGACAGGATTAGATGCACAGCTCAGCAGACAGTATCACACAGGAGAGGATTAGATACACAGCTCAGCAGACAGTATCACACTGGATAGGATTAGATACACAGCTCAGCAGACAGTATCACACAGGAGAGGATTAGATACACAGCTCAGCAGACAGTATCACACCGGATAGGATTAGATACACAGCTCAGCAGACAGTATCACACCGGATAGGATTAGATACACAGCTCAGCAGACAGTATCACACCGGATAGGATTAGATACACAGCTCAGCAGACAGTATCACACAGGAGAAGATTAGATACACAGCTCAGCAGACAGTATCACACAGGAGAAGATTAGATACACAGCTCAGCAGACAGTATTACACAGGATAGGATTAGATACACAGCTCAGCAGACAGTATCACACCGGATAGGATTAGATACACAGCTCAGCAGACAGTATCACACAGGAGAGGATTAGATACAATGCTCAGTAGACAGTATCACACAGGAGAGTATTAGATACACGGCTCAGCAGACAGTATCACACAGGAGAGGATTAGATACACGGCTCAGCAGACAGTATCACACAGGAGAGGATTAGATACACGGCTCAGCAGATGGTATCACACAGGAGAGGATTAGAGATACAGCTCAGCAGACAGTATCACACAGGAGAGGATTAGATACACGGCTCAGCAGACAGTATCACACAGGAGAGGATTAGATACACAGCTCAGCAGACAGTATCACACAGGATAGGATTAGATACACGGCTCAGCAGACAGTATGACACAAGAGAGGATTAGATACACGGCTCAGCAGACAGTATCATACAGGGTAGGATTAGATACACAGCTCAGCAGACAGTATCACACCGGATAGGATTAGATACACAGCTCAGCAGACAGTATCACACCGGATAGGATTAGATACACAGCTCAGCAGACAGTATCACACCAAATAGGATTAGATACACAGCTCAGCAGACAGTATCACACCGAATAGGATTAGATACACAGCTCAGTAGACAGTATCACACAGGAGAAGATTAGATACACAGCTCAGCAGACAGTATCACACAGGAGAGGATTAGAAACACTGCTCAGCAGACAGTATCACACAGGAGAGGATTAGATACAATGCTCAGTAGACAGTATCACACAGGAGAGGATTAGATACACGGCTCAGCAGACAGTATCACACAGGAGAGGATTAGATACACGGCTCAGCAGACAGTATGACACAGGAGAGGATTAGATACACGGCTCAGCAGACAGTATCACACAGGAGAGGATTAGATACACAGCTCAGCAGACAGTATCACACAGGAGAGGATTAGATACACGGCTCAGCAGACAGTATGACACAGGAGAGGATTAGATACACGGCTCAGGAGACAGTATCATACAGGGTAGGATTAGATACACAGCTCAGCAGACAGTATCACACAGGAGAGGATTAGATACACGGCTCAGCAGATAGTATCACCCAGGATAGGATTAGATACACAGCTCAGCAGACGGTATCACACAGGTCAGGATTAGATACACAGCTCAGCAGACATTATCACAGAGGAGAGGATTAGATACACAGCTCAGCAGACATTATCACACAGGAGGGGATTAGATACATACACAGCTCAGCAGACAGTATCACACAGGACAGGATTAGATACATAGCTCAGCAGACGGTATCACACAGGAGAGGATTAGATACACGGCTCAGCAGACAGTATCACACAGGAGGGGATTAGATACACAGCTCAGCAGACAGTACCACACAGTATAAGATTAGATACACTGCTCAGCAGACAGTATCACACAGGAGAGGATTAGATACACAGCTCAGCAGACAGTATCAAACAGGAGGGGATTAGATACACAGCTCAGAAGACAGTATCACACAGTATAAGATTAGATACACTGCTCAGCAGATTATCACAGCATAGGATTAGATACACGGCTCAGCAGACAGTATCACACAGGAGAGGATTAGATACACAGCTCAGCAGACAGTATCACACAGGAGAGGATTAGATACACAGCTCAGCAGACAGTATCACACAGTATAAGATTAGATACACTGCTCAGCAGACAGTATCACACAGGAGAGGATTAGATACACAGCTCAGCAGACAGTATGACACAGGAGAGGATTAGATACACAGCTCAGCAGACGGTATCGCAGAGGAGAGGATTAGATACACGGCTCAGCAGATGGTATCACACAGGAAAGGATTAGATACATAGCTCAGCAGACGGTATCACACAGGACAGGATTAGATGCACAGCTCAGCAGACAGTATCACACAGGAGAGGATTAGATACACAGCTCAGCTGACAGTATCACATAGGACAGGATTAGATACACAGTTCATCAGACAGTATCACACAGGAGTGGATTAGATACACGGCTCAGCAGACAGTATCACGAAAGATAGGATTAGATACACAGTTCATCAGACAGTATCACACAGGAGACGATTAGATACACAGCTCAGCAGACAGTATCACACATTACATGATTAGATACACAGCTCAGCAGACAGTATCACACAGGATGGGATTAGATACACGGCTCAGCAGACAGTATCACACAGGATAGGATTAGATACACAGCTCAGCAGACGGTATCGCAGAGGAGAGGATTAGATACACGGCTCCACAGACAGTATCACACAGGAGAGGATTAGATACACAGCTCAGCAGATGGTATCACACAGGAAAGGATTAGATACATAGCTCAGCAGACGGTATCACACAGGACAGGATTAGATACACGGCTCAGCAGACAGTATCACACAGGATAGGATTAGATACACTGCTCTGCAGATAGTATCACACAGGATAGGATTAGATACACGGCTTAGCAGACAGTATCACACAGGAGAGGATTAGATACACGGCTCAGCAGACAGTATCACACAGGAGAGGATTAGACACACAGCTCAGCAGACAGTATCACACAGGAGAGGATTAGATACATAGCTCAGCAGATGGTATCACACAGGACAGGTTTAGATATACAGCTCAGCAGACAGTATCACACAGTAGGGGATTAGATACACAGCTCAGCAGACAGTTCCACACAGTATAAGATTAGATACACTGCTCAGCAGACAGTATCACACAGGAGAGGATTAGATACACAGCTCAGCAGACAGTATCACACAGGAGGGGATTAGATACACAGCTCAGCAGACAGTATCACACAGGAGAGGATTAGATACACAGCTCAGCAGACAGTATCACACAGGAGAGGATTAGATACACAGCTCAGCAGACAGTATCACACAGTATAAGATTAGATACACTGCTCAGCAGACTATCACACAGCATAGGATTAGGTACACGGCTCAACAGACAGTATCACACAGGAGAGGATTAGATACACAGCTCAGCAGACAGTATCACACAGGAGGGGATTAGATACACAGCTCAGGAGACAGTATCACACAGTATAAGATTAGATACACTGCTCAGCAGACAGTATCACACAGGAGAGGATTAGATACACAGCTCAGCAGACAGTATCGCACAGGAAAGGATTAGACACACTACTCAGCAGACGGTATCGCACAGGAGAGGATTAGATACACGGCTCAGCAGACAGTACCGCACAGGAGAGGATTAGATACACAGCTCAGCAGACAGTATCACACAGGAAAGGATTAGATACATAGCTCAGCAGACGGTATCACACAGGACAGGATTAGATGCACAGCTCAGCAGACAGTATCACACAGGAGAGGATTAGATGCACAGCTCAGCAGATGGTATCACACAGGATAGGATTAGATACACAGTTCAGCTGACAGTATCACATAGGACAGGATTAGATACACAGTTCATCAGACAGTATCACACAGGAGTGGATTAGATACACGGCTCAGCAGACAGTATCGCACAGGGCGTGATTAGATATATGACACAGCAGACAGTATCACACCGGAGAGGATTAGATACACAGCTCAGCTGACAGTATCACATAGGACAGGATTAGATACACAGTTCATCAGACATTATCACACAGGAGAGGATTAGATACACAGCTCAGCAGACAGTAACGCACAGGAGAGGATTAGATACACAGCTCAGCACACAGTATCACACAGGAGAGGATTAGATACACGGCTCAGCAGACAGTATCACACAGGAGAGGATTAGATACACAGGTCAGCAGACAGCATCACACAGGATAGGATTAGATACACTGCTCAGCAGATGGTATTACACAGGATAGGATTAGATACACAGCTCAGCTGACAGTATCACACAGGATAGGATTAGATACACGGCTCAGCAGACATTATCACACAGGAGATGATTAGATACACAGCATAGAATTAGATACACAGCTCAGCAGACAGTATCACACAGCATAGGATTAGATACACTTCTCAGCAGACAGAATCACACAGGAGGGGATTAGATACACAGCTCAGCAGACAGTATCACAGGATAAGATTAGATACACTGCTCAGCAGACGGTATCACACAGGACAGGATTAGATGCATAGCTCAGCAGACGGTATCACACAGGACAGGTTTAGATATACAGCTCATCAAACAGTATCACACAGGATAGGATAAGATACACATCTCAGCACACAGTATCACACAGGAGAGGATTAGATACACGGCTCAGCAGACAGAGTCACACAGGAGAGGATTAGATACACAGCTCATCAGACAGTATCACACAGGAGAGGATTAGATACACAGCTCAGCAGACAGTATCACACAGGAGAGGATTAGATACACAGCTCAGCAGACAGTATCACACAGGAGAGGATTAGATACACAGTTCAGCTGACAGTATCACACAGGAGAGGATTAGATACACAGCTCAGCAGACAGTATCACACAGGAGAGGATTAGATACACAGCTCAGCAGACAGTATCACACAGGAGAGGATTAGAAACACAGTTCATCAGACAGTATCACACAGGAGAGGATTAGATACACAGCTCAGCAGACAGTATCACACAGCATAGGATTAGATACACAGCTCAGCAGACTGTATCACACGGGTGGATTAGATACACGGCTCAGCAGACAGTATCGCACAGGGCGGGATTAGATACACGGCTCAGCAGACAGTATCACACAGGATAGGATTAGATACACAGTTCATCAGACAGTATCACACAGGAGAGGATTAGATACACAGCTCAGCAGACAGTATCACACAGGAGAGGATTAGATACACAGCTCATCAGACAGTATCACACAGGAGAGGATTAGATACACAGCTCAGCACACAGTATCACACAGGAAAGGATTAGATACACAGCTCAGCAGCCGGTATCACACAGGAGAGGATTAGATACACTGCTCAGCAGATGGTATCACACAGGAGAGGATTAGATACACGGTTGAGCAGACAGTATCACACAGGGTAGGATTAGAGATACAGCTCAGCAGACAGTATCACACAGCATAGGATTAGATACACAGCTCAGCAGACAGTATCACACAGCATAGGATTAGATACACAGCACAGCAGACAGTATCACACAGGAGAGTATTAGATACACGGATCAGCAGATGGTATCAAACAGGATGGAATTAGATACACTGCTCAGCAGACAGTATCACACAGGACAGGATTAGATACACAGCTCAGCTGACAATATCACACAGGAGAGGATTAGATACACAGCTCACCTGACAGTATCACACAGTAGAGGATTATATACATGGCTCAGCAGACAGTATCACACAGGATAGGCTTAGATACACAGTTCAGCAGGCAGTATCTCACAGGAAAAGATTAGATACACAGCTCAGCAAACAGTATCACACAGGAGAGGATTAGATACACAGCTCAGCAGACATTATCACACAGGAGAGGATTAGATACACGGCTCAGCAGACAGTATCACACAGGATGGGATTAGATACATAGCTCAGCAGACAGTATCACACAGGAGAGGATTAGATACACGGCTCAGCAGACGGTATCACACAGGAGAGGATTAGATACATAGCTCAGCAGACAGTATCACACAGGAAAGGATTAGATACACAGCTCAGCAGATGGTATCACACAGGATAGGATTAGATACACAACTCAGCTGACAGTATCACACAGCACAGGATTAGATACAAAGCTCAGCAGATAGTATCACACAGGAGTGGATTAGATACACGGCTCAGCAGACAGTATCGCACAGGGCGGGATTAGATACACGGCTCAGCAGACAGTATCACACAGGATAGGATTAGATACACAGTTCATCAGACAGTATCACACAGGAGTGGATTAGATACACGGCTCAGCAGACAGTATCGCACAGGGCGGGATTAGATACACAGCTCAGCAGACAGTATCACACAGGAGTGGATTAGATACACGGCTCAGCAGACAGTATCACACAGGATAGGATTAGATACACAGTTCATCAGACAGTATCACACAGGAGTGGATTAGATACACGGCTCAGCAGACAGTATCGCACAGGGCGGGATTAGATACACGGCTCAGCAGACAGTATCACACAGGATAGGATTAGATACACTGCTCAGCAGATAGTATCACACAGGATAGGATTAGATGCACAGCTCAGCAGACAGTATCACACAGGAGAGGATTAGATACACAGCTCAGCAGACAATATCGCACAGGAGAGGATTAGATACATAGATCAGCGGACTGTATCACACAGGACAGGATTAGATACACAGCTCAGCAGACAGTATCACACAGGAGAGCATTAGATACACAGCTCAGCAGATGGTATCACACAAGATAGGATTAGATACACTGCTCAGCAGATAGTATCACACAGTAGAGGATTAGATACACGGCTCAGCAGACAGTATCACACAGGAGAGGATTAGATACACTGCTCAGCAGACAGTATCACAAAGGATAGGATTAGATACACAGCTCAGCAGCTGGTATCACACAGGATAGGTTTAGATACACTGCTCAGCAGCTGGTATCACACAGAAGAGGATTAGTTACACGGCTCAGCAGATGGTATCACACAGGGCAGGATTAGATACACAGCTCAGCAGACAGTATCACACAGGGCAGGATTAGATACACGGTTCAGCAGACAGTATCACACAGGGTAGGATTAGATACACGGCTCAGCAGACAGTATCACACAGGAGAGGATTTGATACACAGCTCAGCAGACAGTATCACACAGGAGAGGATTAGATACACAGCTCAGCAGATGGTATCACACAGGATAGAATTAGATACACTGCTCAGCAGACAGTATCACACAGGGCAGGATTAGATACACGGTTCAGCAGACAGTATCACACAGGGTAGGATTAGATACACGGCTCAGCAGACAGTATCACACAGGAGAGGATTAGATACACAGCTCAGCAGACAGTATCACACAGGAGAGGATTAGTACACGGCTCAGCAGACAGTATCACACAGGAGAGGATTAGATACACTGCTCAGCAGATAGTATCACACAGGAGAGGATTAGATGCACAGCTCAGCAGACAGTATCACACAGGAGAGGATTAGATACACGGCTCATCAGATAGTATCACACAGGAGAGGATTAGATACATAGCTCATCAGACAGTATCACACAGGACAGGATTAGATACACAGCTCAGCAGACAGTATCACACAGGATAGGCTTAGATACACAGCTCACCTGACAGTATCACACAGTAGAGGATTATATACATGGCTCAGCAGACAGTATCACACAGGATAGGCTTAGATACACAGCTCAGCAGGCAGTATCACACAGGAAAGGATTAGATACACAGCTCAGCAAACAGTATCACACAGGAGAGGATTAGATACATAGCTCAGCAGACAGTATCACACAGGAGAGGATTAGATACACAGCTCAGCAGACAGTATCACACAGGAAAGGATTAGATACACAGCTCAGCAGATGGTATCACACAGGATAGGATTAGATACACAACTCAGCTGACAGTATCACACAGCACAGGATTAGATACAAAGCTCAGCAGATAGTATCACACAGGAGTGGATTAGATACACGGCTCAGCAGACAGTATTGCACAGGGCGGGATTAGATACACGGCTCAGCAGACAGTATCACGCAGGATAGGATTAGATACACAGTTCATCCGACAGTATCACACAGGAATGGATTAGATACACGGCTCAGCAGACAGTATCGCACAGGGCGGGATTAGATACACAGCTCAGCAGACAGTATCACACAGGAGTGGATTAGATCCACGGCTCAGCAGACAGTATCGCACAGGGCGGGATTAGATACACGGCTCAGCAGACAGTATCACACAGGATAGGATTAGATACACTGCTCAGCAGACAGTATCACACAGGAGAGGATTAGATACACAGCTCAGCAGACAATATCGCACAGGAGAGGATTAGATACATAGCTCAGCGGACTGTATCACACAGGACAGGATTAGATACACAGCTCAGCAGACAGTATCACACAGGAGAGCATTAGATACACAGCTCAGCAGATGGTATCACACAGTAGAGGATTAGATACACGGCTCAGCAGACAGTATCACACAGGAGAGGATTAGATACACTGCTCAGCAGATAGTATCACACAGGAGAGGATTAGATACACAGCTCAGCAGACAGTATCACAAAGGATAGGATTAGATACACAGCTCAGCAGCTGGTATCACACAGGATAGGTTTAGATACACTGCTCAGCAGATGGTATCACACAGGATATGATTAGATACACAGCTCAGCAGACATTATCACACAGAAGAGGATTAGTTACACGGCTCAGCAGATGGTATCACACAGGATAGGATTAGATACACAGCTCAGCAGACAGTATCACACAGGGCAGGATTAGATACACGGTTCAGCAGACAGTATCACACAGGGTAGGATTAGATACACGGATCAGCAGACAGTATCACACAGGAGAGGATTTCATACACAGCTCAGCAGACAGTATCACACAGGAGAGGATTAGATACACAGCTCAGCAGATGGTATCACACAGGATAGGATTAGATACACTGCTCAGCAGACAGTATCACACAGGGCAGGATTAGATACACGGTTCAGCAGACAGTATCACACAGGGTAGGATTAGATACACGGCTCAGCAGACAGTATCACACAGGAGAGGATTTGATACACAGCTCAGCAGACAGTATCACACAGGAGAGGATTAGATACACAGCTCAGCAGACAGTATCACACAGGGCAGGATTAGATACACGGTTCAGCAGACAGTATCACACAAGGTAGGATTAGATACACGGCTCAGCAGACAGTATCACACAGGAGAGGATTAGATACACAGCTCAGCAGACAGTATCACACAGGAGAGGATTAGATACACGGCTCAGCAGTCAGTATCACACAGGAGAGGATTAGATACACAGCTCAGCAGACAGTATCACACAGGAGAGGATTAGATACACGGCTCATCAGACAGTATCACACAGGAGAGGATTAGATACATAGCTCATCAGACAGTATCACACAGGACAGGATTAGATACACAGCTCAGCAGACAGTATCACACAGGAGAGGATTAGATACATAGCTCATCAGACAGTATCACACAGGACAGGATTAGATACACGGCTCAGCAGACAGTATCACACAGGAGAGGATTAGATACACGGCTCAGCAGACAGTATCACACAGGAGAGGATTAGATACACAGCTCAGCTGACAGTATCACACAGGAGAGGATTAGATACACAGCTCAGCAGACAGTATCGCACAGGAGAGGATTAGATACATAGCTCATCAGACAGTATCACACAGGACAGGATTAGATACACAGCTCAGCAGACAGTATCACACAGGAGAGGATTAGATACACAGCTCAGCTGACAGTATCACACAGGAGAGGATTAGATACACAGCTCAGCAGACAGTATCGCACAGGAGAGGATTAGATACACAGCTCAGCAGCCGGTATCACACAGGAGAGGATTAGATACATTGCTCAGCAGAGGGTATCACACAGGAGAGGATTAGATACACGGTTGAGCAGACAGTATCACACAGGGTAGGATTAGAGATACAGCTCAGCAGACAGTATCACACAGCATAGGATTAGATACACAGCTCAGCAGACAGTATCACACAGCATAGGATTAGATACACAGCACAGCAGTCAGTATCACACAGGAGAGGATTTGATACACAGCTCAGCTGACAGTATCACACAGGATAGGATTAGATCCACAGCTCAGCAGACAGTATCACACAGGAGAGGATTAGATACACAGCTCAGCAGCCGGTATCACACAGGAGAGGATTAGATACATTGCTCAGCAGAGGGTATCACACAGGAGAGGATTAGATACACGGTTGAGCAGACAGTATCACACAGGGTAGGATTAGAGATACAGCTCAGCAGACAGTATCACACAGCATAGGATTAGATACACAGCTCAGCAGACAGTATCACACAGCATAGGATTAGATACACAGCACAGCAGTCAGTATCACACAGGAGAGGATTTGATACACAGCTCAGCTGACAGTATCACACAGGAGACGATTAGATACACAGCTCAGCAGACAGTATCACACAGTAGAGGATTATATACATGGCTCAGCAGACAGTATCACACAGGATAGGCTTAGATACACAGCTCACCTGACAGTATCACACAGTAGAGGATTATATACATGGCTCAGCAGACAGTATCACACAGGATAGGCTTAGATTCACAGCTCAGCAGGCAGTATCACACAGGAAAGGATTAGATACACAGCTCAGCAAACAGTATCACACAGGAGAGGATTAGATACATAGCTCAGCAGACAGTATCACACAGGAGAGGATTAGATACACAGCTCAGCAGACAATATCACACAGGAAAAGATTAGATACACAGCTCAGCAGATGGTATCACACAGGATAGGATTAGATACACAACTCAGCTGACAGTATCACACAGCACAGGATTAGATACAAAGCTCAGCAGATAGTATCACACAGGAGTGGATTAGATACACGGCTCAGCAGACAGTATCGCACAGGGCGGGATTAGATACACGGCTCAGCAGACAGTATCACGCAGGATAGGATTAGATACACAGTTCATCAGACAGTATCACACAGGAATGGATTAGATACACGGCTCAGCAGACAGTATCGCACAGGGCGGGATTAGATACACAGCTCAGCAGACAGTATCACACAGGAGTGGATTAGATCCACTTCTCAGCAGACAGTATCGCACAGGGCGGGATTAGATACACGGCTCAGCAGACAGTATCACACAGGATAGGATTAGATATACTGCTCAGCAGATAGTATCACACAGGATAGGATTAGATGCACAGCTCAGCAGACAGTATCACACAGCATAGGATTAGATACATGGCTCAGCAGACAGTATCACACAGGAGAGGATTAGATACACAGCTCAGCAGACGGTATCACACAGGAGAGGATTAGATACACAGCTCAGCAGAGAATATCGCACAGGAGAGGATTAGATACATAGCTCAGCGGACTGTATCACACAGGACAGGATTAGATACACAGCTCAGCAGACAGTATCACACAGGAGAGGATTAGATACACGGCTCAGCAGACATTATCACGCAGGAGAGGATTAGATACACAGCTCAGTAGATGGTATCACACAGGAAAGGATTAGATACACAGCTCAGCAGACAGTATCACAAAGGATAGGATTAGATACACAGCTCAGCAGCTGGTATCACACAGGATAGGTTTAGATACAGGGCTCATCAGACAGTATCACACAGGAGAGGATTAGTTACACGGCTCAGCAGACAGTATCACACAGGATAGGATTAGATACACTGCTCAGCAGACAGTATCACACAGGGCAGGATTAGATACACGGTTCAGCAGACAGTATCATACAGGGTAGGATTAGATACACGGCTCAGCAGACAGTATCACACAGCAGAGGATTTGATACACAGCTCAGCAGACAGTATCACACAGGAGAGGATTAGATACACAGCTCAGCAGATGGTATCACACAGGATAGGATTAGATACACTGCTCAGCAGACAGTATCACACAGGGCAGGATTAGATACACGGTTCAGCAGACAGTATCACACAGGGTAGGATTAGATACACGGCTCAGCAGACAGTATCACACAGGAGAGGATTTGATACACAGCTCAGCAGACAGTATCACACAGGAGAGGATTAGATACACGGCTCAGCAGACAGTATCACACAGGAGAGGATTAGATACACTGCTCAGCAGACAGTATCACACAGGAGAGGATTAGATACACGGCTCATCAGACAGTATTGCACAGGAGAGGATTAGATACATAGCTCAGCAGATGGTATCACACAGGATAGGATTAGATGCACAGCTCAGCAGACAGTATCACACAGGAGAGGATTAGATACACGGCTCATCAGACAGTATCGCACAGGAGAGGATTAGATACATAGCTCATCAGACAGTATCACACAGGACAGGATTAGATACACAGCTCAGCAGACAGTATCACACAGGAGAGGATTAGATACATAGCTCATCAGACAGTATCACACAGGACAGGATTAGATACACGGCTCAGCAGACAGTATCACACAGGAGAGGATTAGATACACAGCTCAGCTGACAGTATCACACAGGAGAGGATTAGATACACAGCTCAGCAGACAGTATCACACAGGAGAGGATTAGATACACAGCTCAGCAGATAGTATCACACAGGATAGGATTAGATATACAGCTCAGCAGACAGTATCACACAGGAGTGGATTAGATACACAGCTCAGCAGACAGTATCACACAGGATAGGATTAGATACACAGCTCAATAGATGGTATCACACAGGATAGGATTAGATACACAGCTCAGCAGACAGTATCACACAGGATAGGATTAGATACACAGCTCAATAGATGGTATCACACAGGATAGGATTAGATGCACAGCTCAGTAGGCAGTATCACACAGGAGAGGATTAGATACACGGCTCAGCAGACAGTATCACACAGGAGAGGATCAGATACACAGCTCAGCTGACAGTATCACACAGGAGTGGATTAGATACACGGCTCAGCAGATAGTATCGCACAGGGCGGGATTAGATACACGACTCAGCAGACAGTATCACACAGGATAGGATTAGATACACAGCTCAGTAGGCAGTATCACACAGGAGAGGATTAGATACACAGCTCATCAGACAGTATCACACAGGAGAGGATTAGATACACAGCTCAGCTGACAGTATCACACAGGAGTGGATTAGATACACGGCTCAGCAGACATTATCACACAGGAGAGGATTAGATACACAGCTCAGCAGACAGTATCACACAGGAGAGGATTAGATACATGGCTCAGCAGACAGCATCACACAGCATAGGATTAGATACACAGCTCAGCAGACAGTATCACACAGGAGAGGATTAGATACACAGCTCAGCAGACAGTATCACACAGGAGGGGATTAGATACACAGCTCAGCAGACAGTATCACACAGGATAAGATTAGATACACTGCTCTGCGGATAGTATCACACAGGATAGGATTAGATGCACAGCTCAGCAGACAGTATCACACAGGATTAGATACATAGCTCAGCAGACAGTATCACACAGGAGAGGATTAGATACACAGCTCAGCAGACAGTATCACACAGGAGAGGATGAGATACACAGCATAGGTTTAGATACACAGCTCAGCAGACAGTATCACACAGCATAGGATTAGATACACGGCTCAACAGACAGTATCACACAGGAGGGGATTAGATACACAGCTCAGCAGACAGTATCACACAGGATAAGATTAGATACACAGCTCAGCAGACAGTATCACACAGGATAAGATTAGATACACAGCTCAGCAGACAGCATAACACAGGAGAGGATTAGATACGCAGCTCAGCAGACAGTATCTCACAGGAGAGGATTAGATACATGGCTCAGCAGACAGTATCACACAGCATAGGATTAGATACACGGCTCAGCAGACAGTATCACACAGGAGGGGATTAGATACACAGCTGAGGAGACAGTATCACACAGGAGAGGATTAGATACACTGCTCAGCATACAGTATCACACAGCATAGGATTAGATACACAGCTCAGCAGGCAGTATCACACAGTATAAGATTAGATACACAGCTCAGCAGACAGTATCACACAGCATAGGATTAGATACACGGCTCAGCAGACAGTATCACACAGGACAGGATTAGATACACAGCTCAGCAGACAGTATCACACAGGAGAGGATTAGATACACAGCTCAGCAGATAGTATCACACAGCGTAGGATTAGATACACAGCTCAGCAGACAGTATCGCACAGGAGAGGATTAGATACACAGATCAGCAGACAGTATCACACAGCATAGGATTAGATACACAGCTCAGCAGACAGTATCACACAGGAGTGGATTAGATACACGGCTCAGCAGACAGTATTGCACAGGGCGGGATTAGATACACGGTTCATCAGACAGTATCACAAAGGAGAGTATTAGATACACAGCTCAGCAGACGGTATCACACAGGAGAGAATTAGATACACAGCTCAGCAGACGGTATCACACAGGAGAGAATTAGATACACAGCTCAGCAGACAGTATCACACAGGATTAGATACATAGCTCAGCAGACAGTATCACACAGGAGAGGATTAGATACACATCTCAGCAGACAGTATCACACAGGAGAAGATGAGATACACAGCATAGGTTTAGACACACAGCTCAGCAGGCAGTATCACACAGCATAGGATTAGATACACGGCTCAACAGACAGTATCACACAGGATAGGATTAGATCCACAGCTCAGCAGACAGTATCACACAGGATAAGATTAGATACACAGCTCAGCAGACAGTATCACTGTACAGGATTAGATACACAGGTCAGCAAACAGTATCACACAGGATAGGATTAGATACACTGCTCAGCAGATGGTATCACACAGGATGGGATTAGATACACAGCTCAGCAGACAGTATCACACAGGATAGGATTAGATACACTGCTCAGCAGACAGTATCACTGTACAGGATTAGATACACAGGTCAGCAAACAGTATCACACAGGATAGGATTAGATACACTGCTCAGCAGATGGTATCACACAGGATGGGATTAGATACACAGCTCAGCAGACAGTATCACACAGGATAGGATTAGATACACGGCTCAGCAGACAGTATCACAGGAGGGGATGAGATACACGGCTCAGTAGACAGTATCACACAGGAGAGGATTAGATACACATCATAGGATTAGATACACAGCTCAGCAGACAGTATCACACAGGAGGGGATTAGATACACGGCTCAGCAGACAGTATCACACAGCATAGGATTAGATACACAGCTCAGCAGACAGTATCACACAGCATAGGATTAGATACACAGCTCAGCAGACAGTATCACACAGGAGTGGATTAGATACACAGTTCATCAGACAGTATCACACAGGAGACGATTAGATACACAGCTCAGCAGACAGTATCACACATTAGAGGATTAGATACACAGCTCAGCAGACAGTATCACACAGGAGGGGATTAGATACACAGCTCAGCAGACAGTATCACACAGGATGGCATTAGATACACAGCTCAGCACACAGTTTCACCAGGAGAGGATTAGATACACGGCTCAGCAGACAGTATCGCACAGTAGAGGATTAGATACACTGCTCACCAGACAGTATCACACAGCATAGGATTAGAAACACAGCTCAGCAGACAGTATCACACAGGAGTGGATTAGATACACGGCTCAGCAGACAGTATCGCACAGGGCGGGATTAGATACATGGCTCAGCAAACAGTATCACACAGGATAGGATTAGATACACAGTTCACTATCACTGCGTCATAATAGCACTGCAGTATGTGGTGAGGGACTACAACTCCCAGCAAGTGACAGTGCAGGCACCGATCATGTAACTAAACCATCACTGCGTCATAATAGCACTGCAGTATGTGGTGAGGGACTACAACTCCCAGCAAGTGACAGCGCAGGCACTGGTCATGTAACTAAACCATCACTGCGTTATAATAGCACTGCAGTATGTGGTGAGGGACTACAACTCCCAGCAAGTGACAGCGCAGGCACCGATCATGTAACTAAACCATCACTGCGTCATAATAGCACTGCAGTATGTGGTGAGGGACTACAACTCCCAGCAAGTTTATTTCTTTTTATTTTACACGCTGCTGTTTTCCACAGTGAATTACCAGAAAGATCTGCACCAAAATCATGGAGTGCAAATTTGCTGTTGTGGATTTTCTTGCGGATTCTTGCTAATTTGCTCTGATTTTCTATGGAAGTCCTCCAGGAACAATCTGCCACATTTGAACAGATCTTCAGGCCTCATTCAGACATCTGTAGTTTTCTGGTACATTAAAAAAAAAAGCAAAAAAAACAAAACTGATTTTCATCAAAGGGATCGATCCGAATTGTATCAATGTTTGTTACTATATGCAAATAAAAAATATATATATATATGGAAATATGAACTGCCCCATAGATGATAAAGGTGCGTATTATGTCTGTCAATAACATGGATGTAAAAAAACAGACGTCTGAATGAGACGTTCACCCACAAGATCATCTAGCAATAGTGCAGCTCTGACCTGACACATAGCATTCACAGAAAGGCTCCTGATCAGCACATATGATGTCTGTGATCTATAAAGAGTCCTCCACATTGTACCCACTACATATACATTCACAATAAAGCTGCCCCCGTAACATCAACTGCCCCACACCTACCACATATAGCCAGGTCCCCGCTCCCCCACACACAGTATATAGCCAGGTCCCCGCTCCCCCACACAAAGTATATAGCCAAGATCCCCGCTCCACCACACACAGTATATAGCCAGGTCCCCGCTCTCCCACACACAGTATATAGCCAAGATCCCCGCTCCCCCACACCTACCACATATAGCCAGGTCCCCGCTCCCCCACACAAAGTATATAGCCAGGTCCCCGCTCCCCCACACAAAGTATATAGCCAAGGTCCCCTCCTCCATGTATAGCATATTTATCCAGGTCCCCGCTCCCCCACACAAAGTATATAGCCAAGGTCCCCGCTCCCCCACACAAAGTATATAGCCAGGTCCCCGCTCCCCCACACAAAGTATATAGCCAAGATCCCCGCTCCCCCACACACAGTATATAGCCAAGATCCCCGCTCCCCCACACACAGTATATAGCCAGGTCCCCGCTCCCCCACACAAAGTATATAGCCAGGTTCCCGCTCCCCCACACAAAGTATATAGCCAGGTCCCCGCCCCCCCACACAAAGTATATAGCCAAGCTCCCCGCTCCCCCACACAAAGTATATAGCCAGGTCCCCTCCTCCATGTATAGCATATTTATCCAGGTCTCCCTCCCCCACACAAAGTATATAGCCAAGGTCCCCTCCTCCATGTATAGCATATTTATCCAGGTCTCCCTCCCCCACACAAAGTATATAGCCAGGTCCCCGCTCCCCCACACAAAGTATATAGCCAAGATCCCCTCCTCCATGTATAGCATATTTATCCAGGTCTCCGCTCCCCCACACAAAGTATATAGCCAAGATCCCCTCCTCCATGTATAGCATATTTATCCAGGTCTCCGCTCCCCCACATATAGCAAAGAGAACCAAGTCCAGCACCCCCTCCCCCACCACACAGCATACGGTATATAGACAAGACCCCCACACACAGCATACGGTATATAGACAAGTCCCCCACACACAGCATACGGTATATAGACAAGTCCCCCACACACAGCATACGGTATATAGACAAGTCCCCCACACACAGCATACAGTATATAGACAAGTCCCCCACACAGCATACGGTATACAGACAAGTCCCCCACACACAGCATAAAGTATATAGACACGTCCCCCCCACACAGCATACAGTATATAGACAAGTCCCCCCACACAGCATACGGTATATAGACAAGTCCCCCACACAGCATACGGTATATAGACAAGTCCCCCACACACAGCATACGGTATACAGACAAGTCCCCCACACACAGCATACAGTATATAGACAAGTCCCCTACACAGCATACGGTATATAGACAAGTCCCCCACACACAGCATACGGTATATAGACAAGTCCCCCACACACAACATACAGTATATAGACAAGTCCCCCACACACAGCATACGGTATATAGACAAGTCCCCCCCACACACAGCATACAGTATATAGACAAGTCCCCCCCACACAGCATACGGTATATAGACAAGTCCCCCACACACAGAATACAGTATATAGACAAGCCCCCACACACAGCATACGGTATATAGACAAGTCCCCCACACACAGCATACAGTATATAGACAAGTCCCCCACACACAGCATACGGTATATAGACAAGTCCCCCATACACAGCATACGGTATATAGACAAGTCCCCCACACACAGCATACGGTATATAGAAAAGTCCCCCACACACAGCATACGGTATATAGACAAGTCCCCCATACACAGCATACGGTATATAGACAAGTCCCCCACACACAGCATACGGTATATAGACAAGTCCCCCACACACAGCATACGGTATATAGACAAGTCCCCCACACACAGCATACAGTATATAGACAAGTCCCCCATACACAGCATACGGTATATAGACAAGTCCCCCACACACAGCATACAGTATATAGACAAGTCCCCCACACACAGCATACGGTATATAGACAAGTCCCCCATACACACCATAAAGTATATAGACACGTCCCCCCCACACAGCATACAGTATATAGACAAGAGACAAGTCCCCACACACAGCATACAGTATATAGACAACTCCCCCACACACAGCATACGGTATATAGACAAGCCCCCCACACAGCATACGGTATATAGACAAGTCCCCCACACACAGCATACGGTATATAGACAAGTCCCCCCCACACAGCATACAGTATATAGACAAGTCCCCCACACAGCATACGGTATATAGACAAGTCCCCCCCACACAGCATACATTATATAGACAAGTCCCCCCACACAGCATACGGTATATAGACAAGTCCCCCACACACAGAATACAGTATATAGACAAGTCCCCCCACACAGCATACGGTATATAGACAAGTCCCCCCCACACAGCATACGGTATATAGACAAGTACCCCCCACACAGCATACGGTATATAGACAAGTCCCCCACACACAGAATACAGTATATAGACAAGTCCCCCCACACAGCATACGGTATATAGACAAGTCCCCCCCACACACAGCATACGGTATATAGACAAGTCCCCCCCACACAGCATACGGTATATAGACAAGTCCCCAACACACAGAATACAGTATATAGACAAGCCCCCACACACAGCATACGGTATATAGACAAGTCCCCCACACACAGCATACAGTATATAGACAAGTCCCCCATACACAGCATACGGTATATAGACAAGTCCCCCACACACAGCATACGGTATATAGACAAGTCCCCCACACACAGCATACGGTATATAGACAAGTCCCCCACACACAGCATATAGTATATAGACAAGTCCCCCATACACAGCATACGGTATATAGACAAGTCCCCCATACACAGCATACGGTATATAGACAAGTCCCCCACACACAGCATACGGTATATAGACAAGTCCCCCATACACAGCATACGGTATATAGACAAGTCCCCCACACACAGCATACGGTATATAGACAAGTCCCCCACACACAGCATACGGTATATAGACAAGACCCCACCACACAGCATACGGTATATAGACAAGTCCCCCACACACAGCATACAGTATATAGACAAGACCCCACCACACAGCATACGGTATATAGACAAGTCCCCCACACACAGCATACGGTATATAGACAAGTCCCCCCCACACAGCATACGGTATATAGACAAGTCCCCCACACACAGAATACAGTATATAGACAAGCCCCCACACACAGCATACGGTATATAGACAAGTCCCCCACACACAGCATACAGTATATAGACAAGTCCCCCATACACAGCATACAGTATATAGACAAGTCCCCCCACACAGCATACAGTATATAGACAAGTCCCTCACACACAGAATACAGTATATAGACAAGTCCCCCCACACAGCATACAGTATATAGACAAGTCCCCCCCACACAGCATACGGTATATAGACAAGTCCCCCTCACACAGCATACGGTATATAGACAAGTCCCCCACACAGCATACGGTATATAGACAAGTCCCCCCACACAGCATACAGTATATAGACAAGTCCCCCACACACAGAATACAGTATATAGACAAGTCCCCCCACACAGCATACAGTATATAGACAAGTCCCCCACACACAGAATACAGTATATAGACAAGTCCCCCACACACAGCATACGGTATATAGACAAGTCCCCCACACACAGCATACAGTATATAGACAAGTCCCCCATACACAGCATACGGTATATAGACAAGTCCCCCACACACAGCATACAGTATATAGACAAGTCCCCCACACACAGCATACGGTATATAGACAAGTCCCCCATACACAGCATAAAGTATATAGACACGTCCCCCACACACAGCATACAGTATATAGACAACTCCCCCACACACAGCATACGGTATATAGACAAGCCCCCCACACAGCATACGGTATATAGACAAGTCCCCCACACACAGCATACGGTATATAGACAAGTCCCCCCCACACAGCATACAGTATATAGACAAGTCCCCCACACAGCATACGGTATATAGACAAGTCCCCCCCACACAGCATACATTATATAGACAAGTCCCCCCACACAGCATACGGTATATAGACAAGTCCCCCACACACAGAATACAGTATATAGACAAGTCCCCCCACACAGCATACGGTATATAGACAAGTCCCCCCCACACAGCATACGGTATATAGACAAGTACCCCCCACACAGCATACGGTATATAGACAAGTCCCCCACACACAGAATACAGTATATAGACAAGTCCCCCCACACAGCATACGGTATATAGACAAGTCCCCCCCACACACAGCATACGGTATATAGACAAGTCCCCCCCACACAGCATACGGTATATAGACAAGTCCCCCACACACAGAATACAGTATATAGACAAGCCCCCACACACAGCATACGGTATATAGACAAGTCCCCCACACACAGCATACAGTATATAGACAAGTCCCCCATACACAGCATACGGTATATAGACAAGTCCCCCACACACAGCATACGGTATATAGACAAGTCCCCCACACACAGCATACGGTATATAGACAAGTCCCCCACACACAGCATATAGTATATAGACAAGTCCCCCATACACAGCATACGGTATATAGACAAGTCCCCCATACACAGCATACGGTATATAGACAAGTCCCCCACACACAGCATACGGTATATAGACAAGTCCCCCATACACAGCATACGGTATATAGACAAGTCCCCCACACACAGCATACGGTATATAGACAAGTCCCCCACACACAGCATACGGTATATAGACAAGACCCCACCACACAGCATACGGTATATAGACAAGTCCCCCACACACAGCATACAGTATATAGACAAGACCCCACCACACAGCATACGGTATATAGACAAGTCCCCCATACACAGCATACGGTATATAGACAAGTCCCCCACACACAGCATACGGTATATAGACAAGTCCCCCCCACACAGCATACGGTATATAGACAAGTCCCCCACACACAGAATACAGTATATAGACAAGCCCCCACACACAGCATACGGTATATAGACAAGTCCCCCACACACAGCATACAGTATATAGACAAGTCCCCCATACACAGCATACAGTATATAGACAAGTCCCCCCACACAGCATACAGTATATAGACAAGTCCCTCACACACAGAATACAGTATATAGACAAGTCCCCCCACACAGCATACAGTATATAGACAAGTCCCCCCCACACAGCATACGGTATATAGACAAGTCCCCCTCACACAGCATACGGTATATAGACAAGTCCCCCACACAGCATACGGTATATAGACAAGTCCCCCCACACAGCATACAGTATATAGACAAGTCCCCCACACACAGAATACAGTATATAGACAAGTCCCCCCACACAGCATACAGTATATAGACAAGTCCCCCCCACACAGCATACAGTATATAGACAAGTCCCCCCCACACAGCATACAGTATATAGACAAGTCCCCCACACACAGCATACAGTATATAGACAAGTCCCCCCACACACAGCATACGGTATATAGACAAGTCCCCCACACACAGCATACGGTATATAGACAAGTCCCCCACACACAGCATACGGTATATAGACAAGTCCCCCACACACAGCATACGGTATATAGACAAGTCCCCCCCACACAGCATACGGTATATAGACAAGTCCCCCACACACAGCATACGGTATATAGACAAGTCCCCCATACACAGCATACGGCAGGGGTCGACAAAGTTGTACAGAATCTAGGAGCCAGCCAAAAAATTTAGGAGCCAGAATTTTTTTTAAGCAAACTTGGTTTTTAATTTAACAAAAAAAAAACCTCACACACGGC
This sequence comes from Phyllobates terribilis, assembly GCF_046119375.1. NCBI lineage: Eukaryota > Metazoa > Chordata > Amphibia > Anura > Dendrobatidae > Phyllobates > Phyllobates terribilis. The sequence continues at coordinate 45,674 of NW_027363545.1, forward strand.
GTCTCCCCGGGGAGCACGGCCTTTGTATGTACTTACACAGGTAGCGGGAGATGAGAACGGGCCCCCGGCCACAGCGATCCTTCCCCCGTAACCCAACTCTCCCTGTCCAGTCCCGGAGCATAAGGGGGGCGGAGCAAAGTGGAGAAGGCGGCCTGAGCGATACTGTCCCTGCTTCCTCCGATTGGATGACTCCGTGCAGGAGGTGGGATTGGATTGAGAGTATTTTTTTTTCTTCTCAACTCCTCAACTCCTCAAGCACCAGGCAACATTTTCTAGGCGCCACTGGCGACCAGGCGCCTGGGTTTGTCGAGCCCTGGCATACGGTATATAGACAAGTCCCCCATACACAGCATACAGTATATAGACAAGTCCCCCCACACACAGCATACGGTATATAGACAATTCCCCCACACAGCATACGGTATATAGACAAGTCCACCATACACAGCATACGGTATATAGACAAGTCCCACACACACAGCATACGGTATATATACAAGTCCCCCCACACAGCATACAGTATATAGACAAGTCCCCCACACACAGCATACGGTATATAGACAAGTCCCCCCCACACAGCATACAGTATATAGACAAGTCCCCCACACACAGCATACGGTATATAGACAAGTCCCCCACACACAGCATACGGTATATAGACAAGTCCCCCCCACACACACAGCATACAGTATATAGACAAGTCCCCCCCACACACAGCATACGGTATATAGACAAGTCAAACCACACACCCCCACACACACAGCATACGATGTATAGATAAGTGCATAGCTGTGCTAGGGTAGGAGTGTGAGGAGCCTTCCTTCTCTTGTCAGTGCTGGCCCTGCAGTGGAGCCCACCGGGGAATTCCCCAGCAGGCCAGTCCGAGCCTGGTCACATGCTGGCTAGAGTCTCAGACACCTCTCTGAGTAGCCCACTGATAGAAGTGGATGAGAATCTAGTCGGCATTTGACCTCAACTATTACATCATAACACCGGCTTTGTCTTTTTAAAGCTTTGTAACCTTTACTCACTTTATGAATCAGCCACAGATAAAACTCAGTAAGGATGGGTTGCTACTGTGTGCAATTTGCCAGCCAGCCCAGAACAGCGGTGACCTGAGCCGACAGCAGCGACTTGAGTAGACTGTGGCCACCTGAGCCAACAGCGGCATTTATATTGAGCTATCGCCAGGAAATGGATGACAATGGCAGTCAGGGGAATGGTGAAGGCCTGCATGGCTGCCATCTTGGTACTCCTGTGAAGTTCATCCACAGTCTGGACTTAATCTTATAAACTGTACACTGCATTACTAGAGGATTACTGTATATAGAATAAGCAGTCAAGAGATCGCAGGTTCAAGTGCCCTAAGGGGACATAAAAAAAGAAAGTAAAAATGGAAAAAAAAGAAAAAGTTTTATAAAGGAAAAAAAATAAACAAAAATGTTAAATCACCCCTATTTTCCGAGGTAAAAATAAAGAAATTAAAAAAGAAACATTTTATATTGTCGTGTCTGTAAAAGTCCGACCTATCAAAGCCCAAATTATTTAAACCGCACGTTAAATAGCGGAAAAATAAATTAAGAAGCCAGAATTGCCGTATTATGGTGTCACCAAACAGTAATAAATAACCCGGTATTGTGTCACCATTTTGTGAGACCCTGCATCTGTTCCATGTTTCTGCTGATGAATCTGTGCGAGGTTCGCTTTCTGCTCGCCGACCTGCGGGGGTTATTGATGCCATTCTCTGCTGTCTACAAACTTTTCATCTCTTTTTGATGCATTTTTTGGGAGGTAAAATTACCCAAAAAGAAAAAAAAATTGGGTGTTTAGATTATCTTTGCTGTTGGGCATTTGCTGTAGGGGTTAATATATTTATGATTTGTCAGTGTGTCAATACTAAATAAATATATATATATATATAATCGTTTAGTGTTGCTTTGTATTGACAAATGGAGGTAGGAAATTTAAAAGGATTTTTTTTATATATATAAATTTCAATTTTAATCCTTTTCTATCACATTATTTTTTGGTCCCGTTGGGCAACTTGAACCAAAAATCCACAACTCATTGGAATTGCGACACTTAAATTCTGCGGATGTCGGGAAGGGGATAAAGAGAATAAAGTAACTTTGCAGAAGGCTTCCGTTTTGTGTACACAGCTCCTGTGCTGACTTAGTGTTCTCTTTGGTTACACCACACACCCATTCTGTGTCCGGCCCCCACAGATCGCCATCTCCATATATATGGGGGATTTCCTCATGTGACGACCCCTCTGCCGATGTATACAGATCACATGTGGCTTCACCTTCAGCTTTGATCTCCGCAGTCTTCAGTTCCGGATCCTCCAGGATGAGGGATAAATCTTTCTTGCTCTTCATTCCCCTCCGTGGCTGATACAGCAGCTCCACCGCGCCGACGTTCCCCTCATAGGGAGGAATCGCTCCGCAAAGACTGTTCTCAGCCACAGGACGATCCGCCGGATACAGGAGGAAAGTTCTCCTCTCCGCAATGAAGGATTATTCAACTTTTCTGCCATTTGTAAGATCTCTGCTTGTTGTCTGAGAATATAATCATTCTTGTTAATATCCAGAACCTGAAAAAAATCTAATCCTGACAGCAGCGGAGCATTTATTACAATGGTATTCAGTCTAGACGATCCCCCTCCTGTCCTGACCGTTTGCTACAATGTATCAGTGCTGGGAAAATCTATCAGTTTGGACTTGGTTTCCCTTACAGAGGATTGTCCAGGCCAGACACCATTGTACCCAGTGGCGTCCCGCCAATGGCGGCAGGCCACGCGACTGCTATGGGGCCCGTGAGCTGGGGGGGCCCCATAGCAGTCGCCTGCACTGTGTACCCCCGCATCGGGTCCCCCTCCTGCACCCAGGCAAGCGGAGGGGCCCTGAGCAGGCGGGGGGCTTACTCGCCGTCGGGCATCCCGGCGCGCCATGGGCCACCCCCGCCTGCTCAGGGCACCGGCCGACACAATACTTACCTCTTCCGGTGCCCTAGACGCTAGAATGTATGGGATCCTTCCAGGTATGATGTCATTTCCGGGGGCGTGTTCTAATTCAGCACCAGATGCCAGAGTCTCATGCAGAGACAGAGCTGCCGGTGAAGCTGCAGGAGGAGGTCAGTATCCTAAGCTGAGAAACAGGAGATTGTTCTATTAATTGCTGGTCTGATGTCTTTTCTTCTTGTTGTTTTTGGGGTGAGGGGGCTTGATACTTGCGAGTGAGGGATTTGGGGGGGTTAATGCTGGAGGGCAGTCTGGTGGGGTTAATTAATGCTTGTGGAGATCTTAGGGGGCTCTGGGGAATAATGCAGGGATAATGCGTGCTTGTGGGGGCCCTAAGGGGATGCTGTGGGCTTGTGGGGCCCTGGGGGGGATTCTGCGGGCTTGTGGGTGCTCTAGGGGGGAATGCTGCGGGCTTGTGGGTGCTCTGGGGGGGTTGCTGTGGGCTTGTGGGTGCTCTGGGGGGGGTTGCTGTGGGCTTGTGGGGGCCCTGGGGGGGGATGCTGTGGGCTTGTGGGGGCCCTTGGGGGATACTGCGAGCTTGTGGGAGCTCTGGGGGGGTGTGCTGCAGGCTCGTGGGGGCCCCGGGGGGATGCAGCAGGCTTGTCGGGGCCCTGGGGGGGATGCATCGGGCTTGTGGGTGCTCTGGGGGGGATGCAGCGGGCTTGTGGGTGCTCTGGGGGGGATGCTGCCGGCTTGTGGGTGCTCTGGGGGGGGATGCTGCAGGCTTGTGGGGGCTCTGGGGGGGATGCTGCAGGCTTGTGGGGGGCTTGTGGGGCCTCTGTATGGGGTCCAGCCTGCATATGGCATTACATGGGGACCAGGCAGTATTCTCTATGGTGAATTATATGAGATCCAGTATTTTGTATGGAGCATTATATGGGGCTCATAATACTGTATGGAGGACTATGTTGTGCCCATAATATTGTATGGAGGACTTAGTGGTGCCATAACACTGTATGGAGGACTATACTGTCCGGTCTGCACTGTGCGCTGTGAGGATTCCCTGGTTTCTGAGCTATTGTAGAATTTACAATAGATATCACTCATGAAATGTAAGAAGTCAGTGACATTTTTGGCATTGTACTATATCTATATCTATAATTTCTCTGCTGTATCTGTGCATCATGAATGGTTGGATGTGTTAAAGGGGCCACTGAGACTCTTTCGCCCGGGGCCCACGAAAACCTGGAGGAGGGAGCATCATGTGACACTCCCTCTCCCATCATTCCTCCTCTGCGTCTGACGCAGCAGCATGATGACGCGCCACGCTGTGTCAGACAGTGGAGCTGGCAGCTGCTGAGGTGATCAGCTGCAGAGACTGAAGCAGCGGGGAACGAGGAGCGGTAAGTATGTATTTATTTTTAAATCAGTGTGTACTGATAATACTGGAGGACTGGGGCTGCATTTTACCCTATGGGTGGGGGGGCTGCATTTTACCCTATGGGGGGCTGCATTATACTGCGTACAGGACCATGGGGGAATGCATTATACTGAGTGGAGAACCATGGCGAGTGTCTTATACTGTGTGGAGGACCATGGGGGAGTACATTGTACTGTGTGGAGGACCATGGGGGAGTGCATTGTACTGTGTGGAGGACCATGGGGGAGTGCATTGTACTGTGTGGAGGACCACGAGGGAGTGCATTATACTGCGTGGAGGACCACGATGGAGTGCATTATACTGCGTGGAGGACCATGGGGAGTGTATTATACTGCGTGGAGGACCATGGCGAGTGCCTTATACTGTGTGGAGGACCATGGCGAAAGTCTTATACTGTGTGGAGGACCATGGCGAGTGCATTGTACTCTATGGAGTGTGGAGAGGTGTGGGGCAGTTGGGGGATCATACTGTGTTGGTGTCATACTTTACCCTGTGAGTTGAGGTGGGGTACAGTAGGGTCATTATACTGCGCATATGGAGGAATTCACCATGGGGGTATCATACCGTGTTTGGGGGGCACTTTTGTTAGCACCACACTGTATGGGCAATGAAAAAGGGATCTAGGACTTCAGCAGGAGGAAAATTACTATGTAAAGGCTAGAAGGTTGTGAGATCTGATCTTCTGCGACCCCGACAATTATTTACATTTTTACATATTTTTGTTGGGGGGGGGGCCCAATTAGAACTTCTGCTATGGGGCCCCATGATTCCTATGTCCGCCCCTGATTGTACCAAATCCTCAGCTGTGCTGGTACTAAGGATATGGACACTCAGACATTTTGGGCTAAATATATACATACAAATATTTTTTCAATAACGTTTCATAAACAATTTGGCTTTTTTATTTCCTTTGCATTGCTAGTTGCAGAATGAGCTCACTGAGAATTTATCAGTGAGCTCATTCTGACCTTCTCTGTGCTGATTATGTTCACAGACCAGCATGAAAGTTGGGCTGATCTCTGATGCAGTCATAAATCATCGCAGAAATAAAAGAGCTGGAAACTCCACTTCGTAAGGAGCTCACTGACTGAATCTCAAGTTAACTCATTCTGCAGCCATCAATGTGCTGCTGGGAAACAAAAAGCTGGTAAAGGCCGAACAGAGCAAATGTTACATGAAGAGAAATAGTAAAAAGTATTTTTAGACCAATATACATGTATTTAAAGGGATTGTCCGGTGTGAAGCTGAAGGCTGCAGTCATCTGTGTGACTCTCTGTGACTGCAGACTTGTAATCCTCACATCATGTAGACTGCGCGCTACCAGCATTATTCTCAGCCCAGAGATGGCAGAAGCCCCTGTATCATGTGTACAGGAATTGTGCCCCCTCTCCCCGAGGAGCAGCAGTGCCTCGTCCTCCAGATACATGAGGGTCCCATCGGGGAGATCCGCATGTACCGGCCATGATGTCATCTCCATGGATACGGCATCAATGTGCAGAGCAGAAGACCCCTGTAAGGGAGAGCTCAGACGTGGGGGGATTGATGTGGATGTGAGGAGCAGATCCCCCCCATATTCACAGATTATCGCACAATACATGTGGCCTTGCACAGGAAAAACTGTGAGGAAAGAAGAAATCAGATTTCTTACAATATAGAATAATGTCCTCCTGCCCTCGCTCATGTCCAGTATTATTTATCCCCTGACCTTTTGGGTGGGGAACCCCTCCTGAGCCCCCTCCATTATATAGGAGCCATATATCTGCTCCATTACTGGCAGAAGGTAAGGAGCCAATCACACTGCACGGCTTCTACTTCCTGCTCTAAGCCCCGCCCACCTGCCTTCCCTTGAGATCTCCATGACAACCCTTGTGTGACTACAGTGACAGGCCACGCCCCCGAGGATTCTGATCAGTGCGGACATCTCCATATTGCTGAGGACTGTGAGCGGCTGATGGGCGGAGCCAGCAGCGATGTGAGGGGCGGAGCCAGCAGCGATATGAGGGGCAGAGCCAGCAGCGATATGATGGGCGGAGCCAGCAGCGATATGAGGGGCAGAGCCAGCAGCGATATGAGGGGCGGAGCCAGCAGCAATATGATGGGCGGAGCCAGCAGCGATATGAGGAGCGGAGCCAGCAGCGATATGAGGGGCGGAGCCAGCAGCGATATGATGGGCGGAGCCAGCAGCGATATGAGGGGCAGAGCCAGCAGCGATATGATGGGCGGAGCCAGCAGCGATATGATGGGCGGAGCCAGCAGCGATATGAGGGGCGGAGCCAGCAGCGATATGAGGGGCGGAGCCAGCAGCGATATGAGGGGCAGAGCCAGCAGCGATATGAGGGGCAGAGCCAGCAGCGATATGAGGGGCGGAGCCAGCAGCGATATGAGGGGCGGAGCCAGCAGCGATATGAGGGGCGGAGCCAGCAGCGATATGAGGGGCGGAGCCAGCAGCGATATGAGAGGCGGAGCCAGCAGCGATATGAGGGACGGAGCCAGCAGCGATATTGTTATGTTCTGCTACCAAAGCTAAGGAAAGAGAGGAGATCTGTCCCTACTATGAGACTCAGCTGAATCCCTACGATGTAACAGGGAACCTGATCCTGCGATCAGACCTGCTAAAGTCCTAATCTAGTCTGTACGAAGACCTATAGATGTGGGGAGGGAATCCCTACAAGTACTAAGGACTGGGAGGAATATGGGACACCTCCTAACAGAAATAGTAGCAGACAGAAGAACAAACAAAATAGATAGAACATAGAGGTCCGTAGACCAAGCAAACTAACAGAGTTAGATACAGAGCACAGGCTAGCTAGAAAGTAGATATACAATGAAGTCCAGCAAAGCCAGAAGGGCGGAGCAGGACTAAATAGGCCAACAAGGTCATGTGACCAGCAAAGGAAAAAAAACCTAACAGCAAGGTTCTAACAGTACCCCCCCTTCTAAGAGGATCCTCCGGATCCCCTAGGACCAGGCTTATCAGGAAATCTCCTGTGAAACGCTCTGATAAGTCTGGACGCGGAAACATCATCTGACCTCACCCAAGAGTTATCCTCGGGTCCGAAACCTTTCCAGGCCACAAGATACTGCAAACTACCTCTATACCGTCTAGAGTCAAGGATGCGAGAAATTTCATATTCCCCGTCCTCCACCACCGGAGGAACAGAGGCAGAGGCGTCACCATCCGACACAACAGCTTTTTTTAACAGAGAGACATGAAAGACCGGATTAATTCTCCAGGAGGTAGGAACCTCCAACCTAACAGCAGATTGGTTGACAACCTGAAGCACCTTAAAGGGCCCTACAAACTTGGGACCCAATTTCTTAGAAGGAATCCTCAACCGCAGATTCCTAGAGGACAACCAAACCATGTCACCAACAGCGAACAAAACCTCCTGTCGTTTCCTATCAAAGTAGTCTTTAGATTTTCTGTTGGCCTCCTGAAGATTACCACGCACATCCGTCCAAACTCTTTCCAAATCACCGGAACAATTCTCCTCCTCAGGCACGGCAGATCCCAACTTGGAGAACGACCCAAACGACGGATGTCTCCCAGAACAACAAAAAAAAGGCGAACAACCAGCAGAAGAAGATGTATGATTGTTCAGAGCAAATTCGGCAAGTGGCAGAAACTCAGACCACCCCTCTTGATTGTCTGCCACAAAACAACGCAAGAACTGCTCAACATCCTGGTTTTTCCTTTCTGTCTGGCCATTAGATTCAGGATGATATCCGGACGAAAACGACAAATGAATTCCTAACCTGTCACAAAAGGCACGCCAAAAACGAGCCACGAACTGAGGACCCCTATCAGAAACAATGTCAGTAGGAACGCCATGAAGTCTGACAATTTCCTTGACAAAGGCCTTAGCGAGAGTTTTAGCGCAGGGCAGTTTGACGAAGGGAACCAAGTGACACATCTTGCTAAAGCGGTCCACGACCACCCAGATGACAGTAAAACCCTCAGAGGGGGGAAGGTCAGTTATAAAGTCCATAGCCAAATGTGTCCAAGGAGCACTGGGGACCTCCAAAGGACAAAGCAACCCCGCAGCAGGAGTATGTGAGGACTTAGATCTAGCACATATAGTACATTGGCGCACCCACTTAATGACTTCCTTCTGCCATCCAGGCCACCAAAAACTGCGACCCACCAGTCTCTTGGTCTCAGAGATTCCGGGATGACCTGCCAACCGAGATTCGTGACACTCAACAAACAAATCTCTCCTAAAGGTCTCAGGCACAAACAACCTCCCATGAGGAGTGTTAGATGGGGCATTCTCCTGAGCTTTAAGAATCTCATCTTCCAAAACGGAGTCTAAAGCAGCTATCACAACACCTTCTTGTAAAATGTTTTCCTCTTTCTCAGCACCGACTATGGGAGAAAAACTGCGAGACAAGGCATCCGCCTTAACATTCTTAGTACCAGGGATGTAAGTAACGGAGAAATTAAACCGCGAGAAAAACAGTGCCCACCTAGCCTGACGGGCATTCAGGCGCTTGGCAGCATCAAGATATATCAGATTTTTATGATCCGTAAGAACCTGAACGGGAAATTCCGCACCTTCCAAGAAGTGGCGCCAGTGTTCAAATGCGAGTTTAATAGCCAATAATTCCCGATTACCAATATCGTAATTCAATTCAGTCTCAGCTGATGCGACACGGTCAGGATCATCATATAATAGTCCCAAAGCAGAAAAAAAACTATCCACTGATCTGAAGCATGAATCACTAGGTTGCAAAGAAAAGGCCCACTCCTGAGGCTCTTTGCGCAAAAGTGACATTATGAACCCTACGCGCTGGGATTCATCCCCAGAGGACTTAGGTCTCAAACGAAAATACAATAAGCAAGCATTTTTAAATGAAAAAAATTCTCGGTGTTCACCAAAAAACAAATCCGGCAAACATACCTTAGGCTCCAAGAAATGTGCTCCAGGACAGTTACTCACGTGCTGACGGAGCTCGGCCACATCCAGAGAGAGTCCCTGCAGGCGATGAGCCAAATCCTGAACCGACACCATGATGGAACAGAAAAATCTTTCCTTAGAGAATTTGCTGGCTGGACTTACTGTTATGTTCTGCTACCAAAGCTAAGGAAAGAGAGGAGATCTGTCCCTACTATGAGACTCAGCTGAATCCCTACGATGTAACAGGGAACCTGATCCTGCGATCAGACCTGCTAAAGTCCTAATCTAGTCTGTACGAAGACCTATAGATGTGGGGAGGGAATCCCTACAAGTACTAAGGACTGGGAGGAATATGGGACACCTCCTAACAGAAATAGTAGCAGACAGACGAACAAACAAAATAGATAGAACATAGAGGTCCGTAGACCAAGCAAACTAACAGAGTTAGATACAGAGCACAGGCTAGCTAGAAAGTAGATATACAATGAAGTCCAGCAAAGCCAGAAGGGCGGAGCAGGACTAAATAGGCCAACAAGGTCATGTGACCAGCAAAGGAAAAAAAACCTAACAGCAAGGTTCTAACAGATATGAGGGGCGGAGCCAGCAGCGATATGAGGGGCGGAGCCAGCAGCGATATGAGGAGCGCTCACAGCACTGACAGGAGCAGGTGTGTGTGCAGCCAGTTCCTCTGTTGTGGGTGTTGTGGTGTGTGAGCTTCGCCGTGTATATAATATACACACATATATATATATATATATATATATATATATATATATATATATATATACACACAGTTGAAATCAGAAGTTTCCATACACTGTATAAATAGACACATCTGCAGGTTTTTCTCAATATCTGACATGAAATCAGAATAAACCTTTCCCTTTTTAGGTCAATTAGGATTACCATCATTTTTAATATTTGCCAAATGCCAGAATAATGAGAGAGAGAGAATGTTTTAGGACATTTTTATTACTTACTGCTAAGTCAATAGTTTACCTCTTTCCCTCTCCTCATTCATTGGGAGTGGGGCGCGGAGGATGCTGGGTGGGACGCGCGGGGTAACCCCCGCCCACAGCCCAGCATCCACCGCGGGGTCCGCGACACTAATGTTACGCCTCATTTGACGTGACATCAGCGGAAGAAAGAGCCGGCTGCAGCCGGGAGGTCACGTGATGCCTGTGAGTGGCGCTATCGCCAGTCCCTTCTACAGGAAATCAACCCCACATGATGCTGCCTCCCCCGTGTTTCACAGTTGGGATGGTGTTCTTAGGCTTCCAAGCTTCTCCTTTTTTCTTCCAAAAGTAACGATGGTCACTATGCCCAAAAAGTTCAATTTTAGTTTCATCAGACCACGGGACATGTCTCCAAAAATTAAGGTCTTTGTACCTGTGTGCATTTGCAAACATTAATCTGGCTTTTTTATCTTTCTTTTGGAGTAATGGCTTCTTCCTGGCACAGTGGCCTTTCAGCCTATATTGATACAGTGCTCATTTCACTGGGGATATTGACACAATCTTATCAGCTTCCCCTATCATCTTCACAAGATCTTTTGCTTTTGTCCTTGATATGCACATATCGGACCAAAGCACGTTCATGTCTGGGACACAGAACCCGTCTCCTTCCTGAGCGGTATGATGGCTGGACATTCCCATCTTGTTTGTACTTGCATATAATTGTTTGTACAGATTAACGAGGCACCTTCAGGTATCTTGAAATTGTACCCAAGGATGAGCCAGACTTGTGCAAGTCCACAATTCTCTTCCTGATATCTTGGTTGATTTCTTTAGACTTTCCCATGATGCTACACAAAGAAGCAGTGTGTTTCAGGTGTGCATTAAAATACATCCACAGGTGTGTCTCTAATTAACTGAGATGTTGCCAAAAAAACTATCAGAAGTTTCCAAACACATGACATCATCATATGGGCAGTCCAGAATTGTTTAAAGGTATAGCAATATTAGTGTATGTAAACTTATGACTTTGCAGTAAGTAATAAAAATGCTTTAAAACATTCTCTCTCTCTTATTATTCTGGCATTTGGCAAATCTTAAAAATTATGGTAATCCTAATTGACCTAAAACGGGAAGGTTTATTCTGATTTCATGTCAGATATTGAGAAAAACATGCAGATGTGTCTTTTTATTGTTATGATCTGCAACAAGTACTAAGGAAAGAAAGGAGAAAGCTATCCCTACAGTAAGACTAAGCTGAATCCCTACGATGTAGCGGCTGCCTGTTCCTAGCGAACAGACCCGCCTTAGTCCTCGGCTAGTCTGAACGAAGACCTATAGCATAAAGGAGAGGGGTCCCAAAAAGAACTAAGGACTGGAACAAAAATGGGACATCTCCTAAACAGAGAAGTTGTTACAGAACACAAAAAGATAAACTGACAAAAAGGTACTAGAGGTCCCAGAAGGACCAAGCGAACTGACAGAGAAAGGCACAGAAGCACCTGGCTAGAAAAGCAGTCAAACAACACTGAAGTCCAACACAGCCAAAAGGGCGGAGCTGGAATATAAAGGCAGATGGTCTTGTGACCGCAAAACACAAGATGGAAAAAACAAACAGGAGGGTTCTAACATTTATATAGTGTATGTAAATTTCTGGTTTCAACTGTGTATACAGGTGACAGGAGCAGGTGTGTGTGCAGCCAGGTCCGCTCTTTTTGTGGCGCCGCAGCGGAGCGTGTTGTGGTGTGTGAGCTCTGCCGTGTATATAGTACAGAGGAGTATATATATATGTGTATGTATATATATATATATACATACACACACACGGGGCATGCAGGAGTTTTTAGTTTACCAGTTTGGGTCCATGCGGAGCTGCTATAGGATTCACTGGTAACATTTTGGGGAACAGACAACGTTTTTATAATTTTTATTCCATTTTTCTTTTGCGTGAGATTAATAAAAAAACAATTCTGCTGATGTTTTTTTATTTTTTCCAGCATTCAATGGCAAAACCCCAGGAATGGTTCTTATATTTTTTCTTTCCAGCGTTTATCGTGCAGTATAGAGACAAAATGAACAAAAGCTACAATTTTGCCATTAATTATTACTATTTTATTCTTGATGCTGTTTTTCGTGCCGGATAAATCATGTGATCGTTGTACAGTTTGGATTGTTGTTCTCTGCGATGTTAATCAGGTTTAGTTTTTTTGTTCTTGTTTTTTGGGGGTTTATTTTAATAAAATCTAGTTTTAATGTAAGAAAAAAAATTATATTTGAGTTTTTACTTTGTATATTTCCAAATATTTTATTGAAACGGAGTAAAGGAAAGAAGGATGAACTAGTGGGAGAGCAACTGTAAAGGACCCCTGCCAGTCCCTAAAACTAAAGGGGCCTGTGACGACACAGCATTTAATCGTAATTATCCAGATGTAAATTCCATAGGCCCAGAATGATAGACTATTGCCTGAATTATTAACTATTAAATTTATGTGTTTCTTTCTTCGGTTGGTCAACGCACATGATCTTTTGTCATTAGTCCGAATGTTGACTCATCTTGTAGGTTGAGGTGATATTTGTTCATTGATAAATGGTTATTTACCTCTTATATCAACTCTTCTGGTTTATTGTACTGTTATCTTTACAATACAGGGACGCAGGCTCTTTGAACAATGGATGTTTGCTAAATATGTTGATTACCATTTTAGAAGTCCATGCAATTTGTTGACTTGCATTGTTTCGGAATTTATAGTTTATCCTTCAATGTTTGCAATGTTTGCAAGTCAACATTGGGGGATGAACTGTGGATGCTCCAGTAATGGGAATTAGTAACACCACCCCTTTTCTCTTGACCTGTGGATGAAGTCTTGAAGAAGGACAGTTGTGAACTACATAAAGGAGTCTTTTTACAAAACCACTGCCAGGAACACTGTATGGGACAGCTCTACAGAACACCATGAATCCATTAAGAGGGACATAGATTTGGTTTCTACAGGATGCCAGCTTAAGGGACCACAGCCCTGGCTGGAGGAATACAGATCTGCTCCATTGACTACTATAGAACCCATGGATACATCTGGGAAAACCAGGTTGGGACCCACCAGTCACCTGGTCCCATGGAGATGTTTGGAGTAGCCAGGTTGGGACACTCCGGCCACCTGGAACTCGTGAATATGCTCGGAAAAAGCCAAGTCGGGACCTTCCGGTCACCTAGTTCCATGGATATGTTCGGAGAAGCCAGGTTGGAACTTTCTGGTCTCCTGGCCACGTACCTCAATGGACTGTCAGCTTTCTAAGCTTGTTGTTACCTCCTCTTTGTGGGTGCTCTTTGGTGGGGGTGCCATTGGTGGGGGTAGTCAGCCCCAGAAGCCCCTCGGATTGGCAGCTGCTTTAATCCCAGCGAGTCAGCGGAAGGGTGAGACTCTGTAATTTGCACCATATTAGGTATTTGCTGGGACTGTTCGATATGTTTATTGTGTGTTTGGTGGCTCAATAAAATATTGCCTCACTGTTTTACAATCATCCTGTGTTGTTGTTTATGTATCTTCTATCAGTGATGGATTATAATGAGTGTGATCTGCTCCACCATGAGGGGCCCGATCCTCCCGGGGGCCCACGTTCAAAGATCCCAGCACGGCTCAGGACGGATTCTTGTAGTGCTGATGTTTGATAAATTGGATAATAGAGCGCTCATAGAAAATAAATGTCTGACCTCTTCTTTCTGATGGGCATTTTAGAGCGAGGAGCTGCGCTCTGGACTCACCGCTGCACTCCCCATGCCATTGCGGTGGCCATCTTAATATCGATCTGTGCGGAGGAGACTGTGGGAGTCAGACGGAGGTGTCAAATGTACGGACCCTTTTAATCACAGGATGGAGGGTCACTGTGAATATTAATTCATGAACCACTGTGCATAGTGACTCGCCCCCAGGGCCGTGGGGCACTCGGCAGCCAGGCCTCTGGTTGCCGGGGGATATCACGGTGGCTGGCCCGGTCCGTGGCCCAGGGCGGTCACTCAAAAGGGGGGGAATGCTTATAGGGGAAATTGTCGTGACGCCACCTGTGGATTCTGGTAAGAGGTTAGCAGCGCTGCGACAGTCCACTGAGGCTGATGTTAGGGGCAGCTATGATGGGACGGCTCCCCACAGGTGGAGCAGGCCTCAGGGCAGTGTAGAGGTGTAGAAAGATGGTGGAAGCAGGAGGGAGACGGCAGGACGGTCCCAGAGGAAGTACAGGCACACACACAAGGGTAAACTTCAATACCTTTACTGTTGGTGATGCAGGTACGGTCCTGGGCTTCTGGGGGCCCCGGGGGGGATGCTGCAGGCTTGTGGGGGCCCTAAGGGGATGCTGCGGGCTTGTGGGGCCCTGGGGGGGATTCTGCGGGCTTGTGGGTGCTCTAGGGGGGAATGCTGCGGGCTTGTGGGTGCTCTGGGGGGGATGCTGCAGGCTTGTGGGGTCTCTGGGGGGGATGCTGCAGGCTTGTGGGGGCTCTGGGGGGGGTGCTGCAGGCTTGTGGGGGCCCCGGGGGTATGCAGCCGGCTTGTGGGGGCCCCGGGGAGGATGCAGCGGGCTTGTGGGGCCTCTGTATGGGGTCCAGCCTGCATATGGCATTACATGGGGACCAGGCAGTATTCTCTATGGTGAATTATATGGGATCCAGTATTTTGTATGGAGCATTATATGGGGCTCATAATACTGTATGGAGGACTATGTGGTGCCCATAATATTGTATGGAGGACTTAGTGGTGCCATAACACTGTATGGAGGACTATACTGTCCGGTCTGCACTGTGCGCTGTGAGGATTCACCGGTTTCTGAGCTATTGTAGAATTTACAGTAGATATCACTCATGAAATGTAAGAAGTCAGTGAAATGTTTGGCATTGTACTATATCTATATCTATAATTTCTCTGCTGTATCTGTGCATCATGAATGGTTGGCTGTGTTAAAGGGGCCACTGAGACTCTTTCGCCCGGGGCCCACGAAAACCTGGAGGAGGGAGCATCATGTGACACTCCCTCTCCCATCATTCCTCCTCTGCGTCTGACGCAGCAGCATGATGACGCGCCACGCTGTGTCAGACAGTGGAGCTGGCAGCTGCTGAGGTGATCAGCTGCAGAGACTGAAGCAGCAGGGAACGAGGAGCGGTAAGTATGTATTTATTTTTTAAATCAGTGTGTACTGATAATACTGGAGGACTGGGGCTGCATTTTACCCTACGGGTGGGGGGGGCTGCATTTTACCCTACGGGTGGGGGGGGGGGGGCTGCATTTTACCCTATGGGGGGCTGCATTATACTGCGTACAGGACCATGGAGAAGTGCATTATACTGAGTGGGGAGCCATGGCGAGTGTCTTATACTGTGTGGAGGACCATGGGGGAGTGCATTGTACTGTGTGGAGGACCATGGGGGAGTGCATTGTACTGTGTGAAGGACCATGGGGGAGTGCATTGTACTGTGTGGAGGACCATGGGGGAGTGCATTATACTGTGTGGAGGACCACGGGGAGTGCATTGTACTGTGTGGATGACCACGTGGGAGTGCATTATACTGCATGGAGGACCACGAGGGACTGCATTATACTGCGTGGAGGACCACGAGGGAGTGCATTATACTGCGTGGAGGACCATGGCGAGTGCCTTATACTGTGTGGAGAACCATGGCGAGAGTCTTATACCGTGTGGAGGACCATGGCGAGAGTCTTATACTGAGTGCATTATACTCTATGGAGTGTGGAGAGGTGTGGGGCAGTTGGGGGATCATACTTTACCCTGGGAGTTGAGGTCGGGTACAGTGGGGTCATTATACTGCGCATATGGAGGAATTCACCATGGGGGTATCATACCGTGTTTGGGGGGCACTTTTGTTGGCACCACACTTTATGGGCAATGAAAAAGGGATCTAGGACTTCAGCAGGAGGAAAATTACTATGTAAAGGTTGGAAGGTTGTGAGATCTGCTCTTCTGTGACTCCGACAATTATTTACATTTTTAAATTTTTTTGTTGGGGGGGGCCCAATTAGAACTTCTGCTATGGGGCCCCATGATTCCTATGTACGCCCCTGATTGTACCAAATCCTCAGCTGTGCTGGTACTAAGGATATGGACACTCAGACATTTTGGGCTAAATATATACATACAAATATTTTTTCAATAACGTTTCATAAACAATTTGGCTTTTTTATTTCCTTTGCATTGCTAGTTGCAGAATGAGCTCACTGAGAATTTATCAGTGAGCTCATTCTGACCTTCTCTGTGCTGATTATGTTCACAGACCAGCATGAAAGTTGGGCTGATCTCTGATGCAGTCATAAATCATCGCAGAAATAAAAGAGCTGGAAACTCCACATCATAAGGAGCTCACTGACTGAATCTCAAGTTAACTCATTCTGCAGCCATCAATGTGCTGCTGGGAAACAAAAAGCTGGTAAAGGCCGAACAGAGCAAATGTTACATGAAGAGAAATAGTAAAAAGTATTTTTAGAGCAATATACATGTATTTAAAGGGATTGTCCGGTGTGAAGCTGAAGGCCTGCAGTCATCTGTGTGACTCTCTGTGACTGCAGACTTGTAATCCTCACATCATGTAGACTGCGCGCTGCCAGCATTATTCTCAGCCCAGAGATGGCAGAAGCCCCTGTATCATGTGTACAGGAATTGTGCCCCCTCTCCCCGAGGAGCAGCAGCGCCTCGTCCTCCAGATACATGAGGGTCCCATCGGGGAGATCCGCATGTACCGGCCATGATGTCATCTCCATGGATACGGCATCAATGTGCAGAGCAGAAGACCCCTGTAAGGGAGAGCTCAGACGTGGGGGGATTGATGTGGATGTGAGGAGCAGATCCCCCCATATTCACAGATTATCGCACAATACATGTGGCCTTGCACAGGAAAAACTGTGAGGAAAGAAGAAATCAGATTTCTTACAATATAGAATAATGTCCTCCTGCCCTCGCTCATGTCCAGTATTATTTATCCCCTGACCTTTAGGGTGGGGAACCCCTCCTGAGCCCCCTCCATTATATAGGAGCCATATATCTGCTCCATTACTGGCAGAAGGTAAGGAGCCAATCACACTGCACGGCTTCTACTTCCTGCTCTAAGCCCCGCCCACCTGCCTTCCCTTGAGATCTCCATGACAATCCTTGTGTGACTACAGTGACAGGCCACGCCCCCGAGGATTCTGACCAGTGCGGATGTCTCCATATTGCTGAGGAAAAGAGCGGCTGATGGGCGGAGCCAGCAGCGATGTGAGGGGCGGAGCCAGCAGCGATATGAGGGGTGGAGCCAGCAGCGTCATGAGGGGCGGAGCCAGCAGCGATATGAGGGCGGAGCCAGCAGCGATATGAGGGGCGGAGCCAGCAGAGATATGATGGGCGGAGCCAGCAGTGATATGAGGGGCGGAGCCAGCAGCGACATGAGGGGCGGAGCCAGCAGCGATATGAGGGGCGCTCACAGCACTGACAGGAGCAGGTGTGTGTGCAGCCAGTTCCTCTGCTGTGGGTGTTGTGGTGTGTGAGCTTCGCCGTGTATATATTATACACACATATATATATATATATACACAGTTGAAATCAGAAGTTTCCATACACTGTATAAATAGACACATCTGCAGGTTTTTCTCAATATCTGACATGAAATCAGAATAAACCTTTCCCTTTTTAGGACAATTAGGATTACCATCATTTTTAATATTTGCCAAATGCCAGAATAATGAGAGAGAGAGAATGTTTTAGGACATTTTTATTACTTACTGCTAAGTCAAAAGTTTCCCTCTTTCCCTCTCCTCATTCATTGGGAGTGGGGCGCGGAGGATGCTGGGTGGGACGCGCGGGGTAACCCCCGCCCACAGCCCAGCATCCACCGCGGGGTCCGCGACTCTAATGTCACCCCTCATTTGACGTGACATCAGCGGAAGAAAGAGCCGGCTGCAGCCGGGAGGTCACGTGATGCCTGTGAGTGGCGCTATCGCCAGTCCCTCCTACAGGAAATCAACCCCACATGATGCTGCCTCCCCCGTGTTTCACAGTTGGGATGGTGTTCTTAGGCTTCCAAGCTTCTCCTTTTTCCTTACAAAAGTAACGATGGTCACTATGCCCAAAAAGTTCAATTTTAGTTTCATCAGACCACGGGACATGTCTCCAAAAATTAAGGTCTTTGTTCCTGTGTGCATTTGCAAACATTAATCTGGCTTTTTTATCTTTCTTTTGGAGTAATGGCTTCTTCCTGGCACAGTGGCCTTTCAGCCTATATTGATACAGTACTCATTTCACTGTGGATATTGACACAATCTTATCAGCTTCCCCTATCATCTTCACAAGATCTTTTGCTTTTGTCCTTGATATGCACATATCGGACCAAAGCACGTTCATCTCTGGGACACAGAACCCGTCTCCTTCCTGAGCGGTATGATGGCTGGACATTCCCATCTTGTTTGTACTTGCATATAATTGTTTGTACAGATTAACGAGACACCTTCAGGTATCTTGAAATTGTACCCAAGGATGAGCCAGACTTGTGCAAGTCCACAATTCTCTTCCTGATATCTTGGTTGATTTCTTTAGACTTTCCCATGATGCTACACAAAGAAGCAGTGTGTTTCAGGTGTGCATTAAAATACATCCACTGGTGTGTCTCTAATTAACTGAGATGTTGCCAAAAAAGCTATCAGAAGTTTCCAAACACATGACATCATCATATGGGCAGTCCAGAATTTGTTAAAGGTATAGCAATATTAGTGTATGTAAACTTATGACTTTGCAGTAAGTAATAAAAATGCTTTAAAACATTCTCTCTCTCTCTTATTATTATTCTGGCATTTGGCAAATCTTAAAAATGATGGTAATCCTAATTGACCTAAAACGGGAAGGTTTATTCTGATTTCATGTCAGATATTGAGAAAAACATGCAGATGTGTCTTTTTATTGTTATGATCTGAAACAAGTACTAAGGAAAGAAGGGAGAAAGCTGTCCCTACAGTAAGACTAAGCTGAATCCCTACGATGTAGCGGGCTGCCTGTTCCTAGCGAACAGACCCGCCTTAGTCCTCGGCTAGTCTGAACGAAGACCTATAGCATAAAGGAGAGGGGTCCCTAAAAGAACTAAGGACTGGAACAAAAATGGGACATCTCCTAAACAGAGAAGTTGTTACAGAACACAAAAAGATAAACTGACAAAAAGGTACTAGAGGTCCCAGAAGGACCAAGCAAACTGACAGAGAAAGGCACAGAAGCACTTGGCTAGCAAAGCAGTCAAACAACACTGAAGTCCAACACAGCCAAAAGGGCGGAGCTGGAATATAAAGGCAGATGGTCACATGACCGCAAAACACAAGATGGAAAAACAAACAGGAGGGTTCTAACATTTATATAGTGTATGTAAATTTCTGGTTTCAACCGTGTATACAGGTGACAGGAGCAGGTGTGTGTGCAGCCAGGTCCGCTCTTTTTGTGGCGCCGCAGCGGAGCGTGTTGTGGTGTGTGAGCTCTGCCGTGTATATAGTACAGAGGAGTATATATATATGTGTATGTATATATATATATATATATATACATACACACACACGGGGCATGCAGGTGTTTTTAGTTTACCAGTTTGGGTCCATGCGGAGCAGCTATAGGATTCACTGGTAACATTTTGGGGAACAAAGTTTTTATAATTTTTATTCCATTTTTCTTTTGCGTGAGATTAATAAAAAAACTATTCTGCTGATGTTTTTTTATTTTTTCCAGCATTCAATGGCAAAACCCCAGGAATGGTTCTTATATTTTTTCTTTCCAGCGTTTATCGTGCAGTATAGAGACAAAATGAACAAAAGCTACAATTTTGCCATTAATTATTACTATTTTATTCTTGATGCTGTTTTTCGTGCCGGATAAATCATGTGATCGTTGTACTGTTTGGGTTGTTGTTCTTTGCGATGTTAATCAGGTTTAGTTTTTTTGTTCTTGTTTTTTGGGGGTTTATTTTAATAAAATCAAGTTTTAATGTAAGAAAAAAAATTATATTTGAGTTTTTACTTTGTATATTTCCAAATATTTTATTGAAATGGAGTAAAGGAAAGAAGGATGAACTAGTGGGAGAGCAACTGTAAAGGACCCCTGCCAGTCCCTAAAACTAAAGGGGCCTGTGACGACACAGCATTTAATCGTAATTATCCAGATGTAAATTCCATAGGCCCAGAATGATAGACTATTGCCTGAATTATTAACTATTGAATTTATGTGTTTCTTTCTTCGGTTGGTCAACGCACATAATCTTTTGTCATGAGTCTGAATGTTGACTCATCTTGTAGGTTGAGGTGATATTTGTTCATTGATAAATGGTTATTTACCTCTTATATCAACTCTTCTGGTTTATTGTACTGTTATCTTTACAATACAGGGACGCAGGCTCTTTGAACAATGGATGTTTGCTAAATATGTTGATTACCATTTTATAAGTACATGCAATTTGTTGACTTGCATTGTTTCGGAATTTATAGTTTATCCTTCAATGTTTGCAATGTTTGCAAGTCAACATTGGGGGATGAACTGTGGATGCTCCAGTAATGGGAATTAGTAACACCACCCCTTTCTCTTGACCTGTGGATGAAGTCATGAAGAAGGACAGTTGTGAACTACATAAAGGAGTCTTTTTACAAAACCACTGCCAGGAACACTCTATGGGACAGCTCTACAGAACACCATGAATCCATTAAGAGGGACACAGATTTGGTTTCTACAGGATGCCAGCTTAAGGGACCACAGCCCTGGCTGGAGGAATACAGATCTGCTCCATTGACTACCACAGAACCCATGGATACATCTGGGAAAACCAGGTTGGGACCCACCAGTCACCTGGTCCCATGGAGATGTTTGGAGTAGCCAGGTTGGGACACTCCGGCCACCTGGAACTCGTGAATATGCTCGGAAAAAGCCAAGTCGGGACCTTCCGATCACCTAGTTCCATGGATATGTTCAGAGAAGCCAGGTTGGAACTTTCTGGTCTCCTGGCCACGTACCTCAATGGACTGTCAGCTTTCTAAGCTTGTTGTTACCTCCTCTTTGTGGGTGCTCTTTGGTGGGGGTGCCATTGGTGGGGGTAGTCAGCCCCATAAGCCCCTCAGATTGGCAGCTGCTTTAATCCCGGCGAGTCAGCGGAAGGGTGAGACTCTGTAATTTGCACCATATTAGGTATTTGCTGGGACTGTTCGATATGTTTATTGTGTGTTTGGTGGCTCAATAAAATATTGCCTCACTGTTTTACAATCATCCTGTATTGTTGTTTATGTATCTTCTATCAGTGATGGATTATAATGAGTGTGATCTGCTCCACCATGAGGGGCCCGATCCTCCCGGGGGCCCACGTTCAAAGATCCCAGCACGGCTCAGGACGGATTCTTGTAGTGCTGATGTTTGATAAATAGGATAATAGAGCGCTCATAGAAAATAAATGTCTGACCTCTTCTTTCTGATGGGCATTTTAGAGCGAGGAGCTGCGCTCTGGACTCACCGCTGCACTCCCCATGCCATTGCGGTGGCCATCTTAATATCGATCTGTGCGGAGGAGACTGTGGGAGTCAGACGGAGGTGTCAAATGTACGGACCCTTTTAATCACAGGATGGAGGGTCACTGTGAATATTAATTCATGAACCACTGTGCATAGTGACTCGCCCCCAGGGCCGTGGGGCACTCGGCAGCCGGGCCTCTGGTTGCCGGGGGATATCACGGTGGCTGGCCCGGTCCGTGGCTCAGGGCGGTCACTCAAAAGGGGGGGAATGCTTATAGGGGAATTTGTCGTGACGCCACCTGTGGATTCTGGTAAGAGGTTACCAGCGCTGCGACAGTCCACTGAGGCTGATGTTAGGGGCAGCTATGATGGGACGGCTCCCCACAGGTAGAGCAGGCCTCAGGGCAGTGTAGAGGTGTAGAAAGATGGTGGAAGCAGGAGGGAGACGGCAGGACGGTCCCAGAGGAAGTACAGGCACACACACAAGGGTAAACTTCAATACCTTTACTGGTGGTGATGCAGGAACGGTCCAGGGCTTGTGGGGGCCATGGGGGGATGCTGCAGGATTGTGGGGGCCCTAAGGGGATGCTGTGGGCTTGTGGGGCCCTGGGGGGGATTCTGCGGGCTTGTGGGTGCTCTAGGGGGGAATGCTGCGGGCTTGTGGGTGCTCTGGGGGGGATGCTGCAGGCTTGTGGGGTCTCTGGGGGGGATGCTGCAGGCTTGTGGGGGCTCTGGGGTGGGGTGCTGCAGGCTTGTGGGGGCCCCGGGGGTATGCAGCCGGCTTGTGGGGGCCCCGGAGAGGATGCAGCGGGCTTGTGGGGCCTCTGTATGGGGTCCAGCCTGCATATGGCATTACATGGGGACCAGGCAGTATTCTCTATGGTGAATTATATGGGATCCAGTATTTTGTATGGAGCATTATATGGGGCTCATAATACTGTATGGAGGACTATGTGGTGCCCATAATATTGTATGGAGGACATAGTGGTGCCATAACACTGTATGGAGGACTATACTGTCCGGTCTGCACTATGCGCTGTGAGGATTCACCGGTTTCTGAGCTATTGTAGAATTTACAGTAGATATCACTCATGAAATGTAAGAAGTCAGTGACATTTTTGGCATTGTACTATATCTATATCTATAATTTCTCTGCTGTATCTGTGCATCATGAATGGTTAGATGTGTTAAAGGGTCCACTGAGACTCTTTCGCCCGGGGCCCACGAAAACCTGGAGGAGGGAGCATCATGTGACACTCCCTCTCCCATCATTCCTCCTCTGCGTCTGACGCAGCAGCATGATGACGCGCCACGCTGTGTCAGACAGTGGAGCTGGCAGCTGCTGAGGTGATCAGCTGCAGAGACTGAAGCAGCGGGGAACGAGGAGCGGTAAGTATGTATTTATTTTTTAAATCAGTGTGTACTGATAATACTGGAGGACTGGGGCTGCATTTTACCCTACAGTGGGGGGGGGCTGCATTTTACCCTACGGGTGGGGGGTGGGGCTGCATTTTACCCTATGGGGGACTGCATTATACTGCGTACAGGACCATGGAGGAGTGCATTATACTGAGTGGAGGACCATGGGGGAGTGCATTGTACTGTGTGGAGGACCATGGGGGAGTGCATTGTACTGTGTGAAGGACCATGGGGGAGTGCATTGTACTGTGTGGAGGACCACGTGGGAGTGCATTATACTGCGTGGAGGACCACGAGGGAGTGCATTATACTGCGTGGAGGACCACGAGGGAGTGCATTATACTGCGTGGAGAACCATGGTGAGAGTCTTATACTGTGTGGAGGACCATGGCGAATGCATTATACTCTATGGAGTGTGGAGAGGTGTGGGGCAGTTGGGGGATCATACTTTACCCTGGGAGTTGAGGTCGGGTACAGTAGGATCATTATACTGCGCATATGGAGGAATTCACCATGGGGGTATCATAGCATGTTTGGGGGGCACTTTTGTTGGCACCACACTTTATGGGCAATGAAAAAGGGATGTAGGACTTCAGCAGGAGGAAAATTACTATGTAAAGGTTGGAAGGTTGTGAGATCTGCTCTTCTGTGACTCCGACAATTATTTACATTTTTTAAAAAAAAATTTCGGGGGGGGGCCCAATTAGAACTTCTGCTATGGGGCCCCATGATTCCTATGTACGCCCCTGATTGTACCAAATCCTCAGCTGTGCTGGTACTAAGGATATGGACACTCAGACATTTTGGGCTAAATATATACATACAAATATTTTTTCAATAACGTTTCATAAACAATTTGGCTTTTTTATTTCCTTTGCATTGCTAGTTGCAGATTGAGCTCACTGAGAATTTATCAGTGAGCTCATTCTGACCTTCTCTGTGCTGATTATGTTCACAGACCAGCATGAAAGTTGGGCTGATCTCTGATTCAGTCATAAATCATCGCAGAAATAAAAGAGCTGGAAACTCCACATCATAAGGAGCTCACTGACTGAATCTCAAGTTAACTCATTCTGCAGCCATCAATGTGCTGCTGGGAAACAAAAAGCTGGTAAAGGCCGAACAGAGCAAATGTTACATGAAGAGAAATAGTAAAAAGTCTTTTTAGAGCAATATACATGTATTTAAAGGGATTGTCCGGTGTGAAGCTGAAGGCCTGCAGTCACCTGTGTGACTCTCTGTGACTGCAGACTTGTAATCCTCACATCATGTAGACTGCGCGCTGCCAGCATTATTCTCAGCCCAGAGATGGCAGAAGCCCCTGTATCATGTGTACAGGAATTGTGCCCCCTCTCCCCGAGGAGCAGCAGTGCCTCGTCCTCCAGATACATGAGGGTCCCATCGGGGAGATCCGCATGTACCGGCCATGATGTCATCTCCATGGATACGGCATCAATGTGCAGAGCAGAAGACCCTGTAAGGGAGAGCTCAGACGTGGGGGGATTGATGTGGATGTGAGGAGCAGATCCCCCCATATTCACAGATTATCGCACAATACATGTGGCCTTGCACAGGAAAAACTGTGAGGAAAGAAGAAATCAGATTTCTTACAATATAGAATAATGTCCTCCTGCCCTCGCTCATGTCCAGTATTATTTATCCCCTGACCTTTTGGGTGGGGAACCCCTCCTGAGCCCCCTCCATTATATAGGAGCCATATATCTGCTCCATTACTGGCAGAAGGTAAGGAGCCAATCACACTGCACGGCGTCTACTTCCTGCTCTAAGCCCCGCCCACCTGCCTTCCCTTGAGATCTCCATGACAACCCTTGTGTGACTACAGTGACAGGCCACGCCCCCGAGGATTCTGATCAGTGCGGATGTCTCCATATTGCTGAGGACTGTGAGCGGCTGATGGGCGGAGCCAGCAGCAATGTGAGGGGCGGAGCCAGCAGCAATATGAGGGGCGGAGCGCCAGCAGCGACATGAGGGGCGGAGCCAGCAGCGACATGAGGGGCGGAGCCAGCAGCGATATGAGGGGCGGAGCCAACAGCGATGTGAGGGGCGGAGCCAGCAGCGATATGAGGGGTGGAGCCAACAGCGACACGAGGGGCGGAGCCAACAGCGATGTGAGGGGTGGAGCCAGCAGCGACATGAGGGGCGGAGCCAGCAGCGATATGAGGGGCGCTCACAGCACTGACAGGAGCAGGTGTGTGTGCAGCCCGTTCCTCTGCTGTGGGTGTTGTGGTGTGTGAGCTTCGCCGTGTATATAATATATACACATATACATATATATATATACAGTTGAAATCAGAAGTTTCCATACACTGTATAAATAGACACATCTGCATGTTTTTCTCAATATCTGACATGAAATCAGAATAAACCTTTCCCATTTTAGGTCAATTAGGATTACCATAATTTTTAATATTTGCCAAATGCCAGAATAATGAGCGTCTCTTTTAAGGGGCTTTAAAAGCGTCTTGCTATACCACTCTGACCTCCGCGTCTCTTCTGAGGGCCATTAAAAGAGTCTTGTTATACCACTCTGACCTCCACATCTCTTGTAAGGGGCATTAAAACCATCTTGTTATACCACTCTGACCTCCACGTCTCTTCTGAGGGGCATTAAAACCATCTTATTATACCACTCTGACCTCCACGTCTCTTGTAAGGGGCATTAAAACCGTCTTGTTATACCACTCTGACCTCCACGTCTCTTCTGAGGGGCATTAAAAGCGTCTTGTTATACCACTCTGACCTCCAGTTGTCTTGTAAGGGGCATTAAAAGCGTCTTGTTATACCACTCTGACCTCCACGTGTCTTGTAAGGGGCATTAAAAGCGTCTTGTTATACCACTCTGTCATCCACGTCTCTTCTGAGGGGCATTAAAAGCGTCTTGTTAAGCTACTGGGACCTCCACGACTCTTCGAACGGGCATTGCATTTCCTCATAATTTTTGGAAGCTTTTGCTTGGAAGGCATAAGCAAATACTATGGGAGACCCACTCCCCAATAATGGGAATAATGTTTTTAAGATGCTGTACTGTATGGCTCTTGTAAGGGGCATTAAAACCATCTTGTTAAGCTACTGTGACCTCCACGTCTCTTCAAAGGGGCATTAAAAGCGTCTTCTTAAGCCACTCTGAACTGCACAGCTCTTCCAAGGGGCATTGAAATGTTGTTTTTAATTACCTTACCTCTAATCTCCACGACTCTTCCAACGGGCATTGCATTTCCTCCTAATTTTAGTCAGCTTTTGCTTTTCAATGCAAAGGTGAAAACTAAGGGAAACACACTCCCCAATAATGGGTAGAAGGTTTTTAGTATTCTGTAATCCACGTCTGTTTCAAGGGGCATTGCAGTTCCTCATAATTTTTGGAAAGCCTTCCATTCACTGCTTAGGCCAACAGTGTACAGGAGACCCAGTTGCTATAAATGGAAAAACGGTTTAGTTAAGGCCCTCTGATCTCCATGTCATTTCCAAGGGGCATTGCAGTTCCTCATAATTTTGGAAAGCCTTCCATTCACTGCTTAGGCCAACAGTGCACAGGAGACCCAGTTGCTATAAATGGAAAAAAAGGTTTAGTTAAGGCCCTCTGACCTCCATGTCATTTCCAAGGGGCATTGGAGTGCCTCAAAAGTTTTGGTAGGCATTGCACTCACTGTATGCCCTATAACTGTGTAGCCGAACCGCTCTTTTTATTACAGAAACATATCCTACAAGACATATGTGGTTGACTGGCCTGATATTGATGTGAATGGTCCCTGTTCCTCCTGCTCTTTCTCCTTTGCCACTACCTCATCCATCATTTATCACTTGAAGCTTTGTTTTAACGAGAGTCATAGAACTTGGATAGTAGCAGGAAAACATCCAGCAATCCTCAGAGGAGGTAGGATATGCACCAAAACGCTGACCACCTCAGGCCTAGCCGCTACTACATACATGCGCTTGCATTCCTTGAAAACAAAGCAGATGCTAACTTCTATCATCCTCATCATGCTCCTCACCTTGGCACTCTCAACTCCCCTGATAGAGAAGCCGGGGCCCACCGGAGAAGTCGGGTTCTCTGGTGGGCTCGTCCAATGCTGCCCTAAAGCAGGCCAGTCTAAGAAAAGTGTGTGGGGATGTTCCGCGGTGAAATCGGGGCGGCTGGGGACCGTTTATGGACACCTGGCCGCGGGGCGGCTGGGGACCGAGTGTGGACACCCGGCCGCCCCCTGGCGACTGGGGACCGTGCGTGGACACCCAGCCGCCGGGCGGCTGGGGACTGAGTATGGATACCTCGCTGCCGCAGCAGCCATGAGGTAGTGGCCAGCTTCGGCCTCCACATGCCTAAAAGGCCCAATTTCAAGTGCACGCAAGCTAGCAGTATGGTATTGCAGCCTGGGGGTGGGTTGGCGGCAGGTTGCACACTTATGCTTGCATTCCAACAAAACAATGCAGATGCTAACTTCTATCATCATCATGCTCCTCACCTTGACACTCTCACCTCCCCTGATGGAGTCGGGTTCTCTAGTGGGCTCGTCCAATGCTGCCCTAAAGCAGGCCAGTCTAAGAAAAGTGTGTGGGGATGTTCCGCGGAGAAATCGGGGTGGCTGGGGACTGTCTATGGACACCCCGCTGCCCCCAGGCGGCTGGGGACCAGGTGTGGACACCCAGCCGCGGGGCGGCTGGGGACCGAGTGTGGACACCCGGCCGCCGGGCGGCTGGGGACTGAGTATGGATACCTCGCTGCCGAAACAGCCATGAGGTAGTGGCCAGCTTCGGCCTCCTCAAAACTAAAAGGCCCCATTTCAAGTGCAAGCTAGCAGTATGGTATTGCAGCCTGGGGGTGGGTGGTTGGCTGCATATTTGCGCTTGCATTGCAAGGAATGGGGGAGGTACAATTGAACACTGCCCTGGGACAAGGACTTGCACGGGGATAGTTGCAAGTCTGCATCTTCTGATGCGGCAAGGATCACATCTGATGGGCACACTTAGGCAGTGACCTGGGAGTCAGAGATGCTTCCCCATGCTGTTCCCATGTCTTTTCAGCACTGTATGCATGTGTCACACAGCACATGGCCAGATAAGGTTGTAAAATGTTTAAATGACATTTCCCAGTGAATGCATTTGTCACAGTTGAAAGCAATACAAAAGTGCAAAAACGCATAAAAAATGCTACTTGTGAACATAGCCCAAGGTGTGGAGGAGTATTTTTGTTTTTGGTTATTTATTTTACCTTATACACAAGTCTTTACCCTGGAAAGGATGTTCCTTAACATATTTCACAGGAAAAAAGTTTCACTTTCGTTTTTGAACGTTTTCTTATGAGCCTGTAAAAGTGGCTTAATACCTCTGAACACATAGTTGACAACAGTGACCTGGGGGTCATAAATGCTTCCTGGGGCGATCCCCATGCTGTCCCCATGTCATCTGAGCACTGTCACTATCATTTTGGGCACTTTTTAGGCTTTCTACAGACTGCCGGGGGTGCCGCCGCAAAAATGCTCGGGTCTCCCATAGACTAACATGGGCTCGTTGCTCAGGTCGAGCACCCGAGTATCACGGCGAGCTCGGGCCGAGCTTCGAGCACCCGAGCATTTTAGTGCTCGCTCAACACTATTTATAACGGGGGCACAAGCTAGTGACTTATTTATATTCTCAGTGGAGCAGACTTCATTGTGGTGAATGATATACTCATGGGCACAGTGTGGCACATATTTGCATTTGGTGGCACAGTGGGCGGCATTATTTATTTAAGTCGCTTATATTTGTAACATTTTTGTTTTTCAGGAGTGCGGTGATCTGCTGAAAAGTGCGGAGCAGCCGAAACCTGGACAGCAAACTGCAAAGACGAATCATGGCGGGAAGTCGTCACGAAAGACTGGACTAGGTAAAGAAGAGAAGAAAGAGAGCGACTGCAGTGTATAAACTGGAGGGTTAGGTGGGGCCCATTATATTATAATAAATCTATGTGGGGCCCATTATATTATAACAAATCTATGTGGGGTCCATAATATTAAAGGGACGGATATGTGGGGCCCATTATATAATAATAAAATCTATGTGGTGCCCATTATATTAAAGGGAAAGCTATGTGGGGCCCAATATATTAAAGATAAAGCTATATGGGGCCAATTATATTAAAGGAAAAGCTATGTGGGGCCAATTATATTAAGGGGAAAGCTATGAGGGGCCCAATATATTAAAGATAAAGCTATGTGGGGCCCATTATATTAGAGGGAAAGCTATGTGGGGCCCATTATATTAAAGGGAAAGCTATGTGGGGCCCATTATATTAAAGAGAAAGCTATGTGGGGCCCATTATATTAAAGAGAAAGCTATGTGGGGCCCATTATATTAAAGAGAAAGCTATGTGGGGCCCATTATATTAAAGAGAAAGCTATGTGGGGCCCATTATATTAAAGGGAAAGCTATGTGGGGCCCATTATATTAAAGAGAAAGCTATGTGGGGCCCATTATGTTAAAGAGAAAGCTATGTGGGGCCAATTATATTAAAGAGAAAGCTATGTGGGGCCCATTATATTAAAGGGAAAGCTATGTGGGGCCCATTATATTAAAGAGAAAGCTATGTGGGGCCCATTATATTAAAGGGAAAGCTATGTGGGGCCCATTATATTAAAGAGAAAGCTATGTGGGGCCCATTATATTAAAGAGAAAGCTATGTGGGGCCCATTATATTAAAGAGAAAGCTATGTGGGGCCCATTATATTAAGGGGAAAGCTATGTGGGGCCCAATATATTAAAGATAAAGCTATATGGGGCCAATTATATTAAAGGGAAAGCTATGTGGGGCCAATTATATTAAGGGGAAAGCTATGTGGGGCCCAATATATTAAAGATAAAGCTATGTGGGGCCCATTATATTAAAGGGAAAGCTATGTGGGGCCCATTATATTAAAGGGAAAGCTATGTGGGGCCCATTATATTAAAGAGAAAGCTATGTGGGGCCCATTATATTAAAGAGAAAGCTATGTGGGGCCCATTATATTAAAGAGAAAGCTATGTGGGGCCCATTATGTTAAAGAGAAAGCTATGTGGGGCCAATTATATTAAAGAGAAAGCTATGTGGGGCCCATTATATTAAAGGTAAAGCTATGTGGGGCCCATTATATTAAAGAGAAAGCTATGTGGGGCCCATTATATTAAAGGGAAAGCTATGTGGGGCCCATTATATTAAAGAGAAAGCTATGTGGGGCCCATTATATTAAAGAGAAAGCTATGTGGGGCCCATTATATTAAAGAGAAAGCTATGTGGGGCCCATTATATTAAAGAGAAAGCTATGTGGGGCCCATTATATTAAAGGGAAAGCTATGTGGGGCCCATTATATTAAAGGGATAGCTATGTGGGGCCCATTATATTAAAGAGAAAGCTATGTGGGGCCCATTATATTAAAGGGAAAGCTATGTGGGGCCCATTATATTAAAAGGAAAGCTATGTGGGGCCCATTATATAATAATAAAATCTATGTGGTGCCCATTATATTAAAGGGAAAGCTATGTGGGGCCCATTATATTAAAGAGAAAGCTATGTGGGGCCCATTATATTAAAGGGAAAGCTATGTGGGGCCCATTATATTAAAGAGAAAGCTATGTGGGGCCAATTATATTAAAGGGAAAGCTATGTGGGGCCCATTATATTAAAGAGAAAGCTATGTGGGCCCATTATATTAAAGGGAAAGCTATGTGGGGCCCATTATATTAAAGAGAAAGCTATGTGGGGCCTATTATATTAAAGGGAAAGCTATGTGGGGCCCATTATATTAAAGAGAAAGCTATGTGGGGCCCGTTATCTTAAAGGGACATCTACGTAGGGCCCATTATATTAAATGGATGGCTATGTGGGGCCCATTATATTAAAGAGAGAGCTACGTATGGCCCATTATAATAAATGTATGACTATATGGGGCCCATTATATTAAATGGATGACTATGTGTGTTCCATTATATTTAATGGAAGGCTATGCGGGGCCCATTTAATTATGATAAATTCTATGTGGGGCACATGATATTAAATGGAAGGCTATGTGGAGCCCATTATATTTAATAGAGGGCTATGTGGGGACCAATACATTAAAAAGAAAGCTATATTGGGGCCCACTATGTTATCTGGAAGGTTTTGTGGGGCCCTCTGTATTAAATTGAGGGCTATGTGAGGCCTATTAAATTAAATGGAAAGCGTTGCGGAGCCCATAATATTATATGGAGGGCTATGTGAGGCACATTTATCAAATAAAGGGCTATGTAGCGCCAATTATATTAAATGGAAGCCTATGTTTTGTCCATTATATTAAATAGAGATGTATCTTGCCTCCATTATAATAAATGGAAGGCAATGTGGGGACCATTATATTAAATGGAGGGTTATGTGGGGCCCATTATATTAAATGGAAGCCTATATGGAGCCCAGTAAATTAAATGTAAAGCTATGTGGGGCCCAATATTTTAAATGGAAGGTTAAGTGGGGCCAATTGTATTAAATAGAGGGCTATGTGGTGCCCAATATAAAACATGGAAGGCTTTTTGGTGCCCATTATATTAAATAGAGGGATATTTTGGCCCCATTTTATTAAATGGAAGGCTATGTCAGGTCCAATATATTAAATGGAGTCCAGTGCGGCCTATTATATTAAATTGAAGGTTATATGGGGTTCAATAAATTAA
Source organism: Phyllobates terribilis (assembly GCF_046119375.1). NCBI lineage: Eukaryota > Metazoa > Chordata > Amphibia > Anura > Dendrobatidae > Phyllobates > Phyllobates terribilis. The sequence goes on from NW_027363545.1 coordinate 77,507, forward strand.
ATGAAAAGCTATGTGGAGCCCAATAAATTAAATTATAGTACATGGAAGGCAATGTGCGGCTCATTATACTATATAGAGGGCTATGTGGGGGCCATTATACTTTATAGAATTCTATGTGGGGGTCCATTATAATTTTGCCAATGGCAAATTGTGTGCTCCGGTGGCACTCCAAAGGTAAAGGGTGTGCTCCGGTGGCACTCCAACGTCATAGGGTGTGCTCTGGTGGCACACCAATGGCAAAAAGGCCAAAGAGTAGACCCTGGTGGCAGACTGAGCAGCCCTAGAATGCGCCCCAGTGGTAAGCAATAGGGGCCAAAGAATGCACCCTGGTGGCAGGCTAAAAAGCCCTAGAGTGCGCCCCAGTGGTAAGCAATAAGGCCAAAAAGTGCACTCCGGTAGCAGGCTAAAAAAGCCTAAGAGTGCCCCGGTGGTAAGCAAAATGGTCAGAGTGTACCCCGGTCGCAGTTAAAAAGCCCAAGATGGGTGCCCCGGTGGTAAGCTAAAAGGCCAAAGAGTGCACCCCGGTGGAAGCTAAAAAGCTCAAGATGGGTGCCCCAGTGGTAAGCAAAAAAGGTCACAGATTGGGCCCCTCTGGTAGGCCTACGGGAAATAGAGTTCTCCGATGGCACGCCAACGGTAAAGGGTGTGCCCGATGGTACTCCAATGGTAAAGGGTGTGCTTCAGTGGCATGCCAGTGGCAAAAAGTGTACTCCGGTGGCATGCTAATGGTGAAAGGTGTGCTCTGTTGGCACCCCAACTGTAAAGAGTGTGTTCCAGTGGCACCCCAGCAGCCAATGGTGTACTTCGGTGGCAGACCATCGGGAAATGGTGTGATATGTAAGGCTCATGATAACAAAAGGGAGGGCTATGTGGGACCCATTATTTTATATGGAAAGCAAGGTGGGGCCCATTATATTAATTAGGGGCTTATGTGGGGCTCTTTATATTAAATAAAAACATGTGTGGGCCCCATTAAATTAAATGGAAGGCTATGAGGACACCATTAAATTAAATGGAAGGCTATGTGGACCCCATTAAATTAAATGGAAGGCTATGTGGGGCCCATTATATTAAATGGAAGCCTATATGGGGCCCAATAAATTAAATGAAAAGCTACAGTATGTACAGCAATAATAAAAATGGTAATAATACAGGGTGGGCTATTTATATGGATACACCTAAATTAAATGGGAATGGTTGGTGATGTCAACTTCCTGTTTATGACACATTAGTATATGGGAGGGGGAAACTTTTCCAGATGGGTGGTGACTATGGCGGCCATTTTGAAGTCGGCCATTTTGGATCTAACTTTATTTTTTTCAATGGGAAGAGGGTCATGTGACACATCAAACTCATTGAGATTTTCATAAGAAAATACAATGGCGTGCTTGGTTTTAACATAACTTTATTCTTTCATGAATTTTTTACAAGTTTATGACCACTTATAAAATGTGTTCAAAGTACTGCCCATTGTGTTGGATTGTCAATGCAACCCTCTTCTCCCACTCTTGACACACTGATAGCAACACCGCAGAAGAAATGCTAGCACAGGCTTTCAGTATCCGTTGTTTCAGATGCTGAAAGGTTATATGGGGCCTATTAAAATAAATGGAAGACTATGCAGGACCTCTTGTAATAACTAGAAGGCAATTTGTGACCCATTATATTAAAGTAGATGGTGGCCCGATTCTAACTCATCGGTTATTCTAGAATATGTATGCGGCCGGCCGCGACCAATCAGCGAACCGTGTTAGTGAGGACCGGAGAGCATGTTTAAATTTGGCGCCAAAACCGGTGATTGGTCACGGACGGCGGCCGCGACCAATCAGCGAATCGTATTAGTGAGAACCGGGGAGCGGGTACTTCCACTGTGAGCAGCCGGGAGATGACCGGCTGCTCGCAGCAGAAGTATCCCAACCGGCGGCGCCGCTCCCCGGTCCTCCCTTCACACTTGCCGTCGGGAGATAAGCGGCCCTAGCCACTGATCTAGCGACGGTAGCCGCATGGAGGTCAGCGGCGCCGCCGGTCGGGGTACTTCTGCTGCGAGCAGCTGGGAGATGACCGGCTGCATCGCCACTGACCTCTGTGCAGAGCGGTGTTTAAATTTGGAGCCAATATCGCTGATTGGTCGCGGCCGCCGAATCGTATTAGTGAGGACAGGGGAGCGGCGCTGCCTGTGCGGGTACTTCCGCTGCGAGCAGCCGGGAGATGACCGGCTGCTCGCAGCAGAAGTATCCCGACCGGTGGCGCCGCTCCCCGATCCTCCCTTCACACTTGCCGTCGGAAGATCAGCAGCCCTAACCGCTGATTTCCCGATGGTAGCCGCATGAAGGTCAGCGGCGCCGCCGGTCGGGGTACTTCTGCTGCGAGCCGGAAGTTGACCGCTAGCGCCGGTCATCTCCCGGCTTCATCGCCGCTGACCTCCGTGCGGCAGATGAGCCGCTAATGGCCGCCATCTTTTTCTGAAATCCCACGTCGCTGATTGACCACGGTCGGACCAATCAGCGACGCAGGACTTCCTGGACAGAAGGACAGACAGACAGACATGATAAGACGATTATATATATTAAATGTAAGGTTATGTGGGGCCCAATATATTCAATGAAAAACTATATGGGCCCATTATATAAAAGAAAAAGCTAAGTGTGGCCCATTTTATTAAATGGATGATGGTGTGCTCCGGTGGCAAGCCAGCGGGAAAGTGGTGTGCTCCGGTGGCAAGCCAACGGGAAAGTGGCGTGCTTCGGTGGCAAGCCAACGGGAAAGTGGCGTGCTCCGGTGGCAAGCCAACGGGAAAGTGGCGTGCTTCGGTGGCAAGCCAACGGGAAAGTGGCGTGCTCCGGTGGCAAGCCAACGGGAAAGTGGCGTGCTCCGGTGGAAAGCCAACGGGAAAGTGGCGTGCTCCGGTGGCAAGCCAACGGGGAAGTGGCGTGCTCCGGTGGCAAGCCAACGGGAAAGTGGCGTGCTCCTGTGGCAAGCCAACGGGAAAGTGGCGTGCTCCGGTGGCAAGCCAACGGGAAAGTGGCGTGCTCCGGTGGCAAGCCAACGGGAAAGTGGCGTGCTCCAGTGGCAAGCCAACGGGACTGTGGCGTGCTCCGGTGGCAAGCCAACGGGACTGTGGCGTGCTCCGGTGGCAAGCCAACGGGACTGTGGAGTGCTCCGGTGGCAAGCCAACGGGATTGTGGCGTGCTCCGGTGGCAAGCCAACGGGACTGTGGCGTGCTCCGGTGGCAAGCCAACGGGAAAGTGGCGTGCTCCGGTGGCAAGCCAACGGGAAAGTGGCGTGCTCCGGTGGCAAGCCAACGGGAGAGTGGCGTGCTCCGGTGGCAAGCCAACGGGAAAGTGGCGTGCTCCGGTGGCAAGCCAACGGGAAAGTGGTGTGCTCCGGTGGCAAGCCAACGGGAAAGTGGCGTGCTCCGGTGGCAAGCCAACGGGAAAGTGGCGTGCTCCGGTGGCAAGCCAACGGGAAAGTGGCGTGCTCCGGTGGCAAGCCAACGGGACTGTGGCGTGCTCCGGTGGCAAGCCAACGGGACTGTGGCGTGCTCCGGTGGCAAGCCAAGGGGGAAGTGGCATGCTCCGGTGGCAAGCCAACGGGGAAGTGGCGTGCTCCGGTGGCAAGCCAACGGGGAAGTGGCGTGCTCCGGTGGCAAGCCAACGGGAAAGTGGCGTGCTCCGGTGGCAAGCCAACGGGAAAGTGGCGTGCTCCGGTGGCAAGCCAACGGGAAAGTGGCGTGCTCCGGTGGCAAGCCAACGGGAAAGTGGCGTGCTCCGGTGGCAAGCCAACGGGAAAGTGGCGTGCTCCGGTGGCAAGCCAACGGGAAAGTGGCGTGCTCCGGTGGCAAGCCAACGGGAAAGTGGCGTGCTCCGGTGGCAAGCCAACGGGACTGTGGCGTGCTCCGGTGGCAAGCCAACGGGACTGTGGCGTGCTCCGGTGGCAAGCCAACGGGACTGTGGCGTGCTCCGGTGGCAAGCCAACGGGACTGTGGCGTGCTCCGGTGGCAAGCCAACGGGACTGTGGCGTGCTCCGGTGGCAAGCCAACGGGAAAGTGGCGTGCTCCGGTGGCAAGCCAACGGGAAAGTGGCGTGCTCCGGTGGCAAGCCAACGGGAAAGTGGCGTGCTCCGGTGGCAAGCCAACGGGAAAGTGGCGTGCTCCGGTGGCAAGCCAACGGGAAAGTGGCGTGCTGCGGTGGCAAGCCAACGGGAAAGTGGCGTGCTGCGGTGGCAAGCCAACGGGAAAGTGGCGTGCTCCGGTGGCAAGCCAACGGGAAAGTGGCGTGCTCCGGTGGCAAGCCAACGGGAAAGTGGCGTGCTCCGGTGGCAAGCCAACGGGAAAGTGGCGTGCTCCGGTGGCAAGTCAACGGGAAAGTGGCGTGCTCCGGTGGCAAGCCAACGGGAAAGTGGCGTGCTGCGGTGGCGAGCCAACGGGAAAGTGGCGTGCTGCGGTGGCAAGCCAACGGGAAAGTGGCGTGCTCCGGTGGCAAGCCAACGGGAAAGTGGCGTGCTGCGGTGGCAAGCCAACGGGAAAGTGGCGTGCTCCGGTGGCAAGCCAACGGGAAAGTGGCGTGCTCCGTGGCAAGCCAACGGGAAAGTGGCGTGCTCCGGTGGCAAGCCAACGGGAAAGTGGCGTGCTCCGGTGGCAAGCCAACGGGAAAGTGGCGTGCTCCGGTGGCAAGCCAACGGGAAAGTGGCGTGCTCCGGTGGCAAGCCAACGGGAAAGTGGCGTGCTCCGGTGGCAAGCCAACGGGACTGTGGCGTGCTCCGGTGGCAAGCCAACGGGACTGTGGCGTGCTCCGGTGGCAAGCCAACGGGAAAGTGGCGTGCTCCGGTGGCAAGCCAACGAGGAAGTGGCGTGCTCCGGTGGCAAGCCAACGGGGACGTGGCGTGCTCCGGTGGCAAGCCAACTGGGAAGTGGCGTGCTCCGGTGGCAAGCCAACTGGGAAGTGGCGTGCTCCGGTGGCAAGCCAATGGGAAAGTGGCGTGCTCCGGTGGCAAGCCAACGGGAAAGTGGCGTGCTCCGGTGGCAAGCCAACGGGAAAGTGGCGTGCTCCGGTGGCAAGCCAACGGGAAAGTGGCGTGCTCCGGTGGCAAGCCAACGGGAAAGTGGCGTGCTCCGGTGGCAAGCCAACGGGAAAGTGGCGTGCTGCGGTGGCAAGCCAACGGGAAAGTGGCGTGCTGCGGTGGCAAGCCAACGGGAAAGTGGCGTGCTCCGGTGGCCAGCCAACGGGAAAGTGGCGTGCTCCGGTGGCCAGCAAACGGGAAAGTGGCGTGCTCCGGTGGCAAGCCAACGGGAAAGTGGCGTGCTCCGGTGGCAAGCCAACGGGAAAGAGGCGTGCTCCGGTGGCAAGCCAACGGGAAAGAGACGTGCTCCGGTGGCAAGCCAACGGGAAAGTGGCGTGCTGCGGTGGCAAGCCAACGGGAAAGTGGCGTGCTCCGGTGGCAACCAAACGGGAAAGTGGCGTGCTCCGGTGGCAAGCCAACGGGGAAGTGGCGTGCTCCGGTGGCAAGCCAACGGGGAAGTGGCGTGCTCCGGTGGCAAGCCAACTGGGAAGTGGCGTGCTCCGGTGGCAAGCCAACGGGAAAGTGGCGTGCTCCGGTGGCATGCTAATGGTAAAGGTGTGCTCCGGTGGCATGCTAACGGTAAAGGTGTGCTCCGGTCACATGCTAATGGTAAAGGTGTGCTCCGGTGGCATGCTAACGGGAATAGGTGTGCCCGGTGGCATACTAACGGGAAAAGGTGTGCTACGGTGGCATGCTAGCGGGAAATGGTGTGCTTCGGGGGCATGATAATGAGAAAAGGGGTACTCCATTGGCACCACAATGGTAAAGGGACTTGGAAATGTCACATGTGAAGTCATACTCGCATAGTGTCTGTTGTTGCAGGGATCAAAAGAGCGACCCGGTGGAACAAGATGTGGACTCTGTGCGGCAGATGGTGGTTTAAGGACAGCAAAAAAGCAAAATAAGACCAAGTAACAGCAAGAAAACAATCCAAGAATTACAGCAGCAGACAAGTAAGTGATTGTGATTCTTTTAAACGGTGATGTATGATCAGATGAAGTGGAATGCAGTAAGTTTGGAAATATGATTAACAAGTTAATAAAGTGTCTGAAATGTATGAGCGAGAAAGAGAAAAAGGTGGATTGTTACAGGGGGACAGCTGAGAGTAGGGAGTTGCAGAGAAAGTCCTTGTGACAGGTTTAGGATGTATACGGCTGTTTATTGTCTCCTCCACATACAAAGGCAGGAGATGAGACTATCAAACTATTGAACTTGGAGTTGTCAGTAATGTTGGAGGAGAAATTAATAAAGGAAGTAAAATGGGAAAGAAAATAAGGGGTTGTATGTTTGCCTGGTCAGAGGGATGTTTGCCTGGTCAGAGGGATGTTTGCCTGGTCAGGGGGATGTTTGCCTGGTCAGGGGAATGTTTGCCTGGTCAGGGGGATGTTTGCCTGGTCAGGGGGATGTTTGTCTGGTCAGAGGGATGTTTGTCTGGTCAGAGGGATGTTTGCTTCACGTTGGGGAAGAGGGAAAGGACTGAATGATCCGGCACCTGTCCTATCCACAGGATGGTCAGCTAGTGCCGCCATAGGGAAAGAGCTGACCTAGTGTCACTATCAATCATCTGAGTCTGCAGTACAACTGATTAGGGGTCCAGCAGGGGGGCGCTGATGACACAGGTGGACCTTGGGGCGGTTTTCCGGTTGCCGACGCTGCACCTAGAGGGTTTTCTTCATGTAATTATCCTCCTCACATTGCAGACTTGTGAACTTTATAAATTTTCTTCATTTGCTTATTTTCTTCCTTCTCTCCCAAACACGTTGCTGAAGTGCTGTCTCACCCCCACTGCCCCCATCCAGAAGCTTCTTGTGGCTGCTGTTCAGTGAGATTTGTCCTCTATATACCAGCAGTCTGTGTATGGGCCTGTCTCTGTCTGATCCTCTCTGCTCTCCACCCCTGCACTCAGACATGGGAAACCCTGTACTCGGATTACTTCACATCTTGGTGAATAACAGCTGAAAGGACCCTATAAAGGAGCCTGTACCAGGCAGGTGACAGCGGTGCAGCATTGTGCTTGTGGGGGCAATCGGGCGGTGGAGTCAGAAATTGGGGAATACTTGGGTGCTCTCTGGACGGACAATATTAGTGCTGCAGTAATTTCCCACAAGTTTTTGCACAGAGCGGCCACTAATATAGAATAAAGTAAAACAATTGTGCTCTGTAAATAATGGCTGTGCTTTGCTACAAATGCTTCATGTTCGCAGGAGGTTTTTTTTTCTTTAATAAATTTTATTTAGTTTATAATTGATTTTTTCTCTTTCTGCTAGATATCAGCACATGATAGAGGCCGTACGGGACTGGTATAAGAAGTTCTTGGCTGAGAAGGAAAGAAGCTTCATTCCTCCATGAGCTGCAGTTCTTTGTGTCCAGTCGGGAGCTCTATTAGTAAGTAGATTTTATCACCGGCGCAGACATTTCCGGGAAGGTTCCAATTGGCCGAATACAAGACGTTCATTAAACTCTTCATTTGAAATAAACGTCTGGTTATCATCCACAATACTTAATACCGGTCACTTGTCACAAATTTGTATATTTTTTACCTGTTATAAAATGCTGCTGATCCCTTGAATCTTTTCTTTTTTTTTGTCATTTTAGTCCCAGGTCTTTTCACACCACTCGTTTTGCAGGTTCTTTAATACTACAGCACTTACGTTATTGGGGTCATTTTTGTGCAGTTTGCAGTTACATGATTTTTTATACATGTTTTTTTTTTAGGTTTATCTTGTTATTACATCACATTCATCTTTTTCCTCTCTTGCTTTCCTGGACTGAAGGAAACATATCTCCAAGTCATTCTGAGCTGCCGGCAGGAGAGATGGACCCTCAGGAGCCTCCTAGTCTTCAGAATCCACATGAAGGAGAAGTCCAAGCACAAGAAAGGCCTCCGACAGCAGAGCAACCTGTCCGCCTAAAAGTCCCAGAAGAAGAAGCGATGGTCCCGCAGCTCATCTGTGTTTTTCCTAAATGTGGTTTATACTTTTACTGATTGTAATTTTCTTGGTCGATACCAGATAAAGTTTTGGATGACAACTGTCTGGACTTGTGTCTTATTTTACATTTCTCCTTTTTTCTTCTTGCTTCCCCTCCAGTGAGATCTGGCTTAGGTGATAAAAGCCTTTCTCTATCCGGCATTTTTGCAGCAGGCTGGAGAATGACTTTCTGGATGATAACTTGCCTTAGTCTCAGGTGCCCATACACTAGTTAGTTTTAGACCGGACGCTTGTCCACACAACACATCCCGACTCCCCCATATACATGAATGTGGTTATATGTGTGGGGGAGATGGCCCCATACACAGCACATGGTCGGCTGCTCCAGCAAAAATCCTTAGGTTTGACCTACCTTCCTGTAATATATATGGGGGGCCATTAGTTGGATGTTTGCAGGACCCCTCTTTGTCCAACAGCTTCCCTCCCCCACACATAGCAAGCAGTGTACAGACAAGCTCCCTTCCCGCACATACAGCATATATAGCATATAAAGAAAAAACCTAGAAGTCTGAACTGAAACATAAATTGATGTGCATGGAAAATGTAAATGCATGTTCTCACAAGGCCACTAGACAAAGAAAAACCAAAGACAAGCAAAATACCCAAGTAACCGGAAGTGAATGGGTAAATCGCAAAGTGCAAAAATAATAAATAATGAAGGGTATTTAGTTAACATAATTTTGATAAAAATAATGTAAAAGCTATCCTGCCACATCACGGCAACCCTTATGGGACAGTCCTAACGCTAATATTAAAACCTTACCATTTGTCAAGTGACGTACATATGGCTAAGGGCAGAGAGACTGACCCCCTAGTAGAAGCATAGACCTGAGGCAGAATAAACATTTCAGCTCAGACAAAGGGTGGCCACACCCTAATATGTACTAAAGCACACTGAACTACAAAGAAAAAACCTAGAAGTCTGAACTGAAACATAAATTGATGTGCATGCAAAATGTAAATGCATGTTCACACAAGGCCACTAGACAAAGAAAAACCAACAGCAAGCAAAATACCCAAGTAACTGGAAGTAAATGGGTAAATCGCAAAGTGCAAAAATAATAAATAATGAAGGGTATTTAGTAGTGAAGAGCGAGCACTAAAATGCTCGGGTGCTCAAAGCTCGGGCCGAGCTCGCCATGATACTCGGTTGCTCGACCTGAGCCACGAGCCCAATGTTAGTCTATGGGAGACCCGAGCATTTTCGCGGCGGCATCCCCGGCTGTCTTTTAAAAGCCTAACAAGTGCCCAAAACGATAGTGACAGTGCTCAAATGACATGGGGACAGCATGGGGATCGCCCCAGGAAGCATTTCTGACCCCCAGGTCACTGCTGCCAACAACGTGGTCAGAGGTATTAAGCCACTTTTAAGGGCTCACAATAAAACGTTCAAAAACTAAACTGAAACTGCTTTCCTGTGAAATATGTTAAGGAAGTTCCTTTCCAGGGTAAAGACTTGTGTATAAGGTAAAATAAATAACAAAAAAAATAAATACTCCTCCACACCTTGGGCTATGTTCACAAGTAGCATTTTTAATGTGTTTTTGCACTTTTGTATTGCTTCAACCGTGACAAATGCATTCACCGGGAAATGTCATTTTAACATTTTACAACCTTATCTGGCCATGTGCTGTGTGACACATGCATACAGTGCTGAAAAGACATGGGGACAGCATGGGGAAGACCCCTGGAAGCATCTCTGACTCCCCGGTCACTGCCTAAAAGTGTGCCCATCAGAAGTCATCCTTGCCGCATCAGAAGATGCAGACTTGCAACTATCCCCGTGCAAGTTCTTGTCCCAGGGCAGTGTTCAATTGTACCTCCCCCATTCCTTGCAATGCAAGCGCAAATATGCAGCCAACCACCCACCCACCCCCAGGCTGCAATACCATACTGCTTGCTTGCACTTGAAATTGGGCCTTTTAGGCATGTGGAGGCGGAATCTGGCCACCATGTCATGGCAGCGTTGGCGGCCTGGTATCCAGTCCCCAGCCGCCCGGCGGCGGGGTGTCCACACTCGGTCCCCAACCGCCAGGGGGCGGCCGGGTGTCCATACTCGGTCCCCAGCCACCTGGGGGCAGCCGGGTGTCCATAAATGGTCCCTAGCCGCCCCTCTTTCTCCTTGGAACATCCCCCCACACACTTTTCTTAGCCTGGCCTGCTTTAGGGCAGCATTGGACGAGCCCACCAGAGAACCAGACTCCTCCGGTGGGCCCTGGCTTCTCCATCAGGGGAGTTGAGAGTGACAAGGTGAGGACCATGATGATGATGATACAAGTTAGCATCTGCTTTGTTTTCTTGGAATGCAAGCGTAAGTGTGCAGCCTGCCACCCACCCACCGCCAGGCTGCAATACCATACTGCTTGCTTGCTTGCACTTGAAATTGGGCCTTTTTAGGCACGTGGAGGCGGAATCTGACCACCGCGTCATGGCAGCATTGGCGGCCTGGAATCCATACTCAGTCCCCAGCCGCCCGGCTGCCGGGTGTCCATACTCGGTCCCCAGCCGCCCCGCGGCCGGGTGTTCACACACGGTCCCCAGCCGCCTGGGGGCAGCCGGGTGTCCATAAATGGTCCCCAGCCGCCCCTATTTCTCCTTGGAACATCCCCCCACACACTTTTCTTAGCCTGGCCTGCTTTAGGGCAGCATTGGACGAGCCCACCAGAGAACCAGACTCCTCCGGTGGGCCCTGGCTTCTCCATCAGGGGAGTTGAGAGTGCCAAGGTGAGGACCATGATGATGATGATACAAGTTAGCATCTGCTTTGTTTTGTTGGAATGCAAGCGCATGTATGTAGTAGCGGCTAGGCCTGAGGTGGTCAGCGTTTTGGCGCATATCCTACCTCTCCTTTGGAAGTGCATGGAGGTGAAGGGTACATTGCTGGAAAAGGAAAAAAAAAACAAAAAAAAACTCTTTAAATCTCTTAGTTTGCGAGTGTGAACGAGCTGCGTGTGTCCGGAGCGTAAGTGCGAACGAAAGTAAGTGTGTGACTTGTTTTTCAGTGAAGAGGTATTTGGGAATCCTGCAGAAAATACCTGTGTGAATTGCGGTGAGTGGCTGCATTGTGACCTTCTGAGTGCTTTTCTACCTGTTTAGATTTATTGGGATTTTTAAAATCTATTTTCTCACTACAGTTTTAGTTTCTTAGTTTACTACCTGTGTATTTAAGGGTTAACTACATTGCACTAAAATCCTGAGGTGTAGATTTACTCACAAGGGGTTAATTAAGGGGAAGGGGTCATAATTAAGGGTTTATAAGGGACAGCTGGTTGGGCATCAAGTCCTTTGGAAGTGCATTGAGGTGAAGGGTACATTGCTGGAAAAGGAAAAAAAAACAAAAAAACAACAACAAAAAACTCTTTAAATCTCTTAGTTTGTGAGTGTGAACGAGCTGCGTGTGTCCGGAGCGTAAGTGCGAACGAAAGTAAGTGTGTGACTTGTTTTTCAGTGACTTTGTTTTCAGGGAGTTTGGAAGGAAGGACTTTGGACTGAATTGCTGACTGTATTTCATTAATTTCTTTACTTTACTTTTTACTTGATTAATCCACCTGACCTACTTAGCTGATTTCCCCATCCATACTTGATACTTAATTGATCCCCCGTCCATACTTAACTGATCCCCCACCGATATCTAATTGATACACCTGCACATCCCTAATTGATCCCCGTCCATACACCTATATATAAATAATTGTGTTTTGTACTTGTATATATATACTGACTGTATCCCCATATTTAGAATGACGTCCATGTTGGCCGGAGCCGTGCAGTGTACATCTTGCGCAATGTATGCATTCCGTGAGCATCCGCTCGAGGATCCATACTGCTGCGAGAGATGTGAGCATATCGTGCACTTGGAAGCCCAAATTCTGGATCTAAGTGCTCAGATAGCGGTACTGAGGAGCATCGACAACATGGAACGGAGTTTGCTGCTCACCGAGCAGACACTCAATGGGTCAATACTGGGGGTGGAGCATAGAGGGGAAGTGCAGGCTGAACAGGCAGGGAGCTGGATAACAGTTAGGAGGGATAGAAGGAAGAAGTATAGGAAGGCTGGTTCAGAACCGGCATTATTGGAGCACGACAGATCCTCTGACCGCCGGGGGAGTGTATGCTCCAGTAATGAGGGGGAGGGGGGAAGTGTAGGGCAGGCAAGACAGGTTCTGGTAGTGGGTGACTCTATTATTAGGGGGACAGACAGGGCAATCTGTCACAAAGACCGGGATCGCCGAACGGTGTGCTGCCTCCCTGGCGCTCGAGTCCGGCACATCGCGGATCGGGTTGACAGGTTACTGGGTGGGGCTGGCGAAGACCCAGCGGTCATGGTCCACATCGGCACCAATGACAAAGTGAGTGGTAGATGGAGGGTCCTTAAAAATGATTTCAGGGACCTAGGTAGGAAGCTTAGGGCAAGGACCTCCAAGGTAGTTTTCTCAGAAATACTACCAATCCCGCGAGCCACACAGGAGCGCCAACGGGAGGTTAGGGAGGTGAATAAGTGGCTAAAGAGTTGGTGCAAGGCAGAAGGGTTTGGGTTCATGGAGAACTGGGCCGACTTCGCGGTCGGCTACAGGCTCTACCGTAGGGACGGGCTGCACCTCAATGGGGAGGGTGCAGCGGTGCTGGGGAAGAAGATGGCTAATAGGTTGGAGGAGTTTTTAAACTAGAGATGGGGGGGGGACCAAGGAAATAGGTGGGATGTGAGGCAAGCAAGGGGGAACGGGAGAAGTGAATATAATGAGGGTGGAGAGGGGGGTGGGGATAGTACAGTTAGATCGTTAGAGAAGAATAGGATGCTAAATAACCCCAAAGTTTTATCTTGCATGCTGACCAACGCAAGAAGCCTGACCAATAAGGCGGATGAGCTGCGGGCGCTTATATCGGAGGAGAGGTATGACATCGTAGGTATAACAGAGACTTTATATGTAAAGTCATGTCTAAAGCCCAGACTAAGGGAATATATAGGAGAGGGAGAAGAGGGGGTCGAGTCCATGTGGGTAGAGATAGAGGGGGCAAAAAATAATAATAAAATATTACTGGGGGTCTGCTATAAGCCACCAAATATAACAGAGGAGAATGAGAATCTGCTATTAGGACAAATAGACAAAGTAGCAAAACATAATGAAGTGATTGTTATGGGGGACTTCAACTACCCGGATATTGACTGGGAAACAGAAACCTGTAGATCTCAGAAAGGAAAAAGGTTCTTGACAAATATTAAGGATAATTATCTCTCCCAACTAGTGCAGGAACCAACGAGAGGGAAGGCCGTGTTGGACTTAATATTGACTAATAGGCCTGATAGAATAACTGAGGTACAGATAGGGGGGCACCTAGGTAATAGCGACCATAATATTATCGACTTCAAAATGCCCTTCAGTAGGGTTATCAATAAGGGAACAACAAAAACATTAAACTTTAGGAGGGCGAAGTTTGATCAGCTGAAAGAAAGCCTTCATCTTATTGACTGGGACAAAATTCTTAATCAAAGGAATACGAAAAGTAAATGGGAAACCTTCAAAAGAATTCTGAATACTCAGTGCGAGAGGTATATACCGTATGGGAATAAAAGGGCCAGAAATAAGAGGAAACCAATATGGTTGAACAAGAACGTAAAAGGGGCGTTAAATAGCAAAAAAGAGGCATTCAAGAGATTAAAACAGGAAAACAGTAAGGAGGCACTAATGTGTTACAAGGAAAAAACGAGAACCTGTAAAAAACAAATAAAAATAGCGAAGGAGGAAACAGAGAGACGTATTGCTAGGGAAAGTAGATCAAATCCCAAACTGTTCTTTACGTATATAAATAGTAAAAGGATTAAATCGGATAATATTGGACCAATAAAAAGTGAGGAAGGCAAAATCATAGAGAAAGATGAGGATAAAGCTAATCTATTAAATAATTTTTTTTCGACAACTTTCACAAAGAAAATCGAACTAACAGGAGAAATGAGAAGTGACAAGCTTAATCCTCCACTAAGTATGACAAATCTAACCCAAGCTGGGGTACAGAAACGCCTCAGTAACATTAAAATAAACAAATCACCAGGACCTGATGGCATACACCCACGGGTACTAAGGGAACTAAGTAATGTGATAGACAGACCGTTATATCTTATATTTAAGGACTCTGTTGAGACTGGGTCTGTGCCACTTGATTGGCGACAGGCGAATGTAGTGCCAATATTCAAAAAGGGAGCAAAAAGTGAAGCCGGAAACTATCGGCCGGTGAGTCTGACGTCCGTTGTGGGCAAAATTTTTGAAAGCTTCATTAAAGAGGCGATTGCGGAGCATCTTGATGCTAATAATCTTTTAATCCCGAACCAACATGGATTCATGAGGAATCGCTCCTGCCAAACAAACCTGATTGACTTCTACGAGGAGGTTAGCTCTCGAGTAGATCAGGGGGAACCAGTGGATGTCGTGTATCTCGACTTCTCAAAAGCTTTCGATAGCGTGCCACATAATAGGTTGGTATACAAAATGAGAATGATGGGGCTGGGGGAAAATGTCTGCAAGTGGGTAGCTAACTGGCTAAGGGATAGAAGGCAGAGGGTGGTTATAAATGGAATATACTCAGATTGGGTAAGCGTCACTAGTGGGGTACCACAGGGGTCTGTACTAGGCCCAATGTTATTTAATATCTTTATTAACGACATAGTCAACGGGATAAATAGTAAAATATCAATATTTGCAGATGACACAAAGTTATGTAAAACAATTAATACAAAAGAGGACAGTGCAGACCTACAGAGGGATTTGGATAAGCTGGGTAGGTGGAGCATTAAATGGCAAATGAGGTTTAACGAGGAGAAATGTAAGGTCATACATATGGGAAGGAAAAATGGAAGTCACCAGTATTCACTGAATGGGAAATCATTGGGGAATTCAGAGATGGAGAAGGACTTGGGCATCTTAATTGATGGCAAACTAAATTGGAGTGCCCAAAGTCAGGCCGCTGCTGTAAGGGCAAACAGGGTAATGGGATGTATCAGAAGAGGTATAGCTGCAAAGGATGAGAACATTGTTCTTCCACTGTACAAAGCTCTGGTCAATCCACACTTGGAAAACTGTGCTCAGTTATGGGCCCCAATATATAGAAAAGATATAAATGAGCTTGAAAAGGTACAAAGGAGGGCAACAAAATTAATAAAGGGAATGGAGGGACTGCAATACCCAGAGAGGTTGGCAAAACTAGGACTATTCAGCCTGGAAAAGAGAAGGTTGAGGGGGGACATAATAAATGTGTACAAATATGTTAGGGGACAGTATAGAGACCTTGCCAGGGATTTGTTCAAAAGGAGGGATATTACGGTAAAAAGAGGGCATTCACTAAGACTGGAAGAGAAAAGGTTTCAGCACCAGCATAGGAAGGGGTTCTTTACGGTAAGAGCAGTGAGAATATGGAATTCACTGAGTGAGGAGACGGTGATGTCAGATTCACTACACCAGTTCAAGCGGGGACTGGATGCATTTCTAGATACCAGGCAGATTTCAGCATATACTTAAAAATAAAATAAAATAGTAAGTTGATACAGGGATTTATTCTGACTGCTGGTTTCAGAGTCAGGAGGGAATTTTTCTTCAGGTGAAGATTGGCCAAATCATTTGGGGTTTTTGCCCTCCTCTGGATCAACTTTAGCAATTACAGAACTAACAGGTCGAACTTGATGGACGCAAGTCTTTATTCGGCTTTTACTAACTATGTTTACAAACTATGTTACTATGTTTTGGAAGAATGTTCTCTGGTCAGATGAGACAAAAGTCGAGCTTTTTGGGAAAAACCATCAACATAGAGTGTACAGGAAAAAAAAAGAGGCATTCAAAGAAAAGAACATGGTCCCTACAGTCAAACATGGCGGAGGTTCCCTGATGTTTTGGGGTTGCTTTGCTGCCTCTGGCACTGGACTGCTTGACCGTGTGCATGGCATTATGAAGTCTGAAGACTACCAACAAATTTTGCAGCATAATGTAGGGCCCAGTGTGAGAAAGCTGGGTCGCCCTTAGAGGTCATGGGTCTTCCAGCAGGACAATGACCCAAAACACACTTCCAAAAGCACTATAAAATGGTTTTAGAGAAAGCACTGGAGACTTCTAAGGTGGCCAGCAATGAGTCCAGACCTGAGTCCCATAGAACACCTGTGGAGAGATCACAAAATGGCAGTTTGGAGAAGGCTCCCTTGAAATATCAGGGACCTGGAGCAGTTTGCCAAAGAAGAATGGTCTACGATTCCAGCAGAGCATTGTAAGAAACTCATTGATGGTTACCGGAAGCGGTTGTTCGCAGTTATTTTGGCTAAAGGTTGTGCAACCAAGTATTAGGCTGAGGGTGCCAATACTTTTGTCTGGCCCATTTTTGGAGTTTTGTGTGAAATGATCAAGGTTTTGATTTTTGCTTCATTCTCTTTTGTGTTTTTTCCTTGCAAGCAAATTAAATGAAGATAATAATACCAAAGAATTTGTGATTGCAATCATTTTCAGGAAGAAACTGAGTATTATCTGTCAGAATTGCAGGGGTGCCAATACTTTTGGCCACCACTGTAATAAGTGAGCTGTCATTTATTCATAAGACGTTCTATTCTTCAGAGCTGAGACTGTAAAATAAAAAGTGAACAATAAAATATCTGATGACTGTTCTTTCACTGTGAGTAAGAAACAGATAATAAAATTAAAGGAAAAAATAACTGAGGGGAGAACCCTGCAGGTTTATTGTCCTTCTATAGCTGTATGGTGGCAGGATGGTGACACTGCTGGAGTCCTGGTGAGGATCTGCATGATATTCATTTCTGTTGACTTTTTATTGCCAACATATTCTGCAGTGATGTACATATAGTCCCTGCCCACAATGCGGTACACATGAGGGACAATTTCATATTAAGCCAAGTAACCTATGATGTCAAGGTCTCATATTTACAAGGTGCTTATTGGCAATCTGAGCCGGCGAATGGCTCTGTGTCCGTATATTCGCTATATACTGCCCGCAATATCTTGTAGAAAGCTCACAGTGACTAAAATGTATAAATAGTTCTCTTTGGAGAATTTAATTAGATCCATTCATACCTTACCTTATAATGAGGACTTAAAGGGCTTTTATAACTAGGTAAAACAAGCTTAACGGGACTGTCCAGGACTTATATATTAATGACCGATTTTAGGATAAGTCATCAACAGGGTGGGACTGGGCTGGCGGGGTACCCTTCTGCAGAGGAGAGGGGGAGAAGAGAATGAAAAAATAAAAAAACCTGCGGTTTTAAGGGGCACGGGCCCTTTAAAAGCGCAGGCACAGTGTATGCAGGGACGCGCTCACGCGGCGTTCATTACCTGAACCGCCGTGACACACGTCCCAGTGAAGCAGCTGAAGCTGCGCGTCTCCCTTCCCCGGCCGGCGTATGACGTCATCCTCATGCTCCTGCAGTGAAGGAGGCGCGCAACTCAGCCGCCGGAGAAGGAGGACACCGCACGGGAGAGCAGGAAGGTAAGAGGTGTCTGTGTGTGTGTCTGTGTGTATATGAGTGGATGCAGAATGGGATGGGCCCCTGGCTGGACACACAAGGGGGGGCCCGGCTAGACACACAAGGGGGGACCCTGGCTGGACACACAAGGGGGGGACCGGATGGACACACAAGGGGGGCCTTGCTGGACACACAAGGGGGAGCCCTGGCTGGACACACAAGGGGGAACCCTGGCTGGACACACAAGGGGGAGCCCTGGCTGGACACACAAGGAGAAGCCCTGGCTGGACACACAAGGGGGAGCCCTGACTGGACACACAAGGGGGAGCCCTGGCTGGACACACAAGGGGGGAGCTGGATGGACACACAAGAGGGAACCCTGGCTGGACCCACAAGGGGGAGCCCTGGCTGGACACACAAGGGGAAGCCCTGACTGGACACACAAGAGGGAACCCTGGCTGGACACACAAGGGGGAACCCTGGCTGGACACACAAGGGGGAACACTGGCTGGACACACAAGGGTGAGAGCCTGGCTGGACACACAAGGGGGAACCCTGGCTGGACACACAAGGGTGTGAGCCTGGCTGGACACACAAGGGGTAACCCTGGCTGGACACACAAGGGGGGGAGCCTGGCTGGACACATAAGGGGGAGCCTGGCTGGACACATGGGAAAGGGTGGGCAGGATGGCTATATGGTGGGGCAGGCTGGACACATGGAGGCCAGGATGGATATGTGAGGGGGATGGATATATGGGGGGCCGGATATATGGGGGGCGGGGCAGGCTGGACACATGATGGCCAGGATGGATATGTGGGGGGCAGTCTGGACACATGGGGGGCTAGGATAGGTATGTGGGGGGGCAGGCTCGATACACGTGGGCTAGGATAAATATATGGAGGGGCCACACTGGACATATGGGGGCCAGTATGGATATATGGGGGGGTGTCAGGATGGATATATGCTGGGGGGAAGGGCAGGATGGATATATGAGGGGGCAGGCTGGACACATGGAGGCCAGGATGGATATATGGGGGGCAGGCTGGAAACATGGAGGCCAGGATGGATATATTGGGGGGGGCAGGCTGGACACATGGAGGCCAGGATGGATATGTAGGGGGGGCATGCTGGACACATGGAGGCCAGGATGGATATATGGGGGGGCAGGCTTGACACATGGGGCTTTAGGACAGATATATGGGAGGGGGCAGGCTGGACACATGGAGGCCAGGACAGATATATGGAGGGGCAGGCTGGAAACATGGAGGCCAGGATGGATATGTGGGGGGGCAGGCTGGACACATGGAGGCCAGGATGGATATATGGGGGGAACAGGAGGGCCACATGGGGGACTAGGATGGGTATATGGGAGAGGGCAGGCTCGATACACGTGGGCTAGGATAAATATATGGAGGGGTCACACTGGATATATGGGGGCCAGAAGGGATATATGGGGGGTGTCAGGATGGATATATGCAGGGAAGGGGGGGCCAGGATGGATATATGGGGGTGCCAGGCTGAACAAGGGACTTAATTACTGTTTGGGGCCAGATTGAGGAACATACTTTATTAGTTTATGGTGGCCAGTGAGGAACATTATTATTTTAGAGTCCAATTAGAGACATTATTACTTCTGTAATATAATTTACTTTTTAGGAAATTGTTTTCCATGGGATAGGACAAAAGCGGGCTCCTGTTACTGTGCAGGGCGGCACTATATCGCTTTTTTTCTTCAACTGGTGTAGTGTAGAAGTCGGGGGGTGGAGTGGGAATATTCCCTAGAAGAGATCAGTTATTGATAACTGTGTGTTATTTTCTGCAGAGATGATTCCTGGCTGGAAGAAGTGATGGCCGTCTGTGCCAGATGAAGAAGAAAAGCGAAGATGAAGGACTTCACCTAGAGACGTCACTGGTGAGTCAGTGTATTACATGTGACTCGCCCCCTGGGCCGTGGGGCACTCGGATCCGTGCAATAGGGAGACGATGGGGGTAGTAGTGGCGACCCGGTTCTGTGGCTTAGGGTGGTCAGGCCAATGGTAGTCTGCTATGTTCTGCTGATAATGTCCGACTACGCCACCCGTGGATTGCGGTTATTAGGAACCGCCGCTGCATGCAGACCGCTGGGGCTGATGAGGTGTGCAGCTAGGGTAGTGTGACTCTCCACGGGAAGAGTGCGGCCCCAGGGCAGTATAATGGATGTTGGGAGTGATGGTAGTGGGAGTCCCAGTGCTGATTGTGCTGGAGGAGCAAGGAGCACACAGACAACAGGTTGCAGTCCAGGGTCTTTACTAAACAGGTAAACTGACCCACAAACAGTCCCGGCTAGGAGGGGACCTGGATGTCTGAGAGCAACGGGGAAATTGGCCCTGGTCAGGGTGAGGGTGTAGGCCTACCGTGCTTTCTGCACTCCTTCTGGCTATCTCCTCCTGATAGGGTAACAGCCCACGTTTCCGAGCTTTCCGTGTTTTCTCGCCTGTATGGCCTGCGACGTGGGTTCCTTTCTGCTCCCAGCCTTGTATGGCTTTACTGGTCCCTTCTGTTGTGGCAGGGCCTCCAGGCTTCTTAGGCCAAGGAATATACAGTCCCTTGCGGACTGGTTCTCTGCTGGGGGATGTGGAATCCTTCCAGCCTCAGACACCAAAGTCTGGTAGATTAAGTCTGTTATCTGCCAAGACAGGCTTGCTTCGCCTCTTGTCTCTGGCTTGTGGCTCTCCTCCTGCCACACTTCCTCTTAGGTGCAGTGCAACTGTCTGTCCCTGCTCTGCTGAGACACGTCTCAGTCCTGAGACAGGTCATCTGGGTTCTCTCTAACCCTGCCCCCAGCACCAGCTTTTATAGGGGCAGCCTGCTCCCCCTACTGGCCTGAGACAGGAGGCATTGCATGCTAATGTTCCCCTGACTAGAGAACCTCCCCCCTGCTCTCAGACACAGCTTTAATTACACTTGTGGCATCCAGGCCAGGGTGACACATTCCCCCCTAGTGAAATTTAGTACTCCGGGACTAAACAGTAAACAAAGACAATATGCATAACAATAAAACATTAATAGACAGACGACGCACAAATTGAGTTCTTAAGGTCACAGTGTGGCCTGTGACCGGGTGTCCATATCACCAGCACAACGGGGAGCCTTAACCAGGTGGGGGTCTGTCCTACCCCAAGTCCTTCACAGTCTTAGTTCATTCCTGGGTTAGGCTCTGAACGCAGTCCATACAAGGTCCCGGTTATAAAAAGTCCATAACCTGTGAGTCCTTACGGTAGCTGCAAGAAACTGAAACAGAGTATTACCAAACATGCATGTAACTTTGCAAACAATTCAACATTTGGCAACAGGGTTATTTACAATTTTAGTACACTCTATATTCTCCAGCGAGCGGGTATCTGTCCCTTTGTGCTCCTGGTTGACCTACGTAGCCCACTGTCTGGTGGTGGACTGACTTGGCTTTCCCCACTAGCGTTAGGGGTGCAGCTACCAGCTGGGTGTACAGGTAGGGCAGGCAGCTGTCTGCGGGTCCTTTGGCTTACCGCAGGCATGGCAGGCTCACTGTCAGCAGATTGTTGACTCTCCTGGGCTGCTGGTACAGGCTCTTCTGCCTCTGGAACTGCTTGCTCCTCTTCACCTTCCGGCTCTGGTGTTGGTTGTTGCTGTGCCGGTTGCAGGAAATGCAGGACAGGTACCACTATGGCATCATTTATGCGAGTCCAGGACTGAGGGAACTCTCCGAGAACGGTGCTGATCATTTCTTCTTTGTCCTCTGCGGGTTCAAGGTCACTCTGATCCTCTTCTGCACTACGGAGTTGCTCAGGGCACCTTTTGAGATGGTCTCTGGAGACGACACTAGTGGTTTCTCCTCCGTCCTTGGTGATTACGCACACCTTTGGGTTGTCGTGGTCAGACTGCAGTACGGTGTAGGGTTCCCTTTCCCACTGGTCGTCCAACTTATGTAGCCTTCTTTTTCGCTTTAGGACTTGCTCACCAGGTTCTAGGGGACTAGCAGGGGCGTGTTGATTGAAGAGTCTTTCTTGCTTCTCTCTCACCTGGGCCAGGCTCTTCTCCACACTCTCCTGTACCTTCTTGTACTGCAGTTGCCTTTCCGTATCCCAGTCCGCATCCGGGGAGGTGTCCTCAGGTATTAGGACTCCCATCTCCAGGTCTACGGGCAGCTTTCCTGGTCTAGCTCGCATCAGGTAAGCCGGGGTGCAGTTTGTAGCATTCACCGGGATATTTTTATATAGGTCTATCAGGTCCGGCAGTTTTTCTGGCCACAGGCTGCGTTCCTCCAGGGGCAACGTCTTCAGGAGATCAATGACTATATTGTTCATCTTCTCACACATCCCGTTGGTTTGGGGGTGGTAAGGCGTTGTACGAATCTTCTTACAGCCATAGAGGTTGCAGAACTTCTGGAAGATTTCAGCCTCGAACGCTGGACCCTGGTCTGTCAGGACCTGTTCCGGATACCCGTGTGGACGGCAGAAATATTGCTGGAAGGCTCTGGCCGCTGTTTGGGCTGTCAAGTCCTTTACCGGGACCACCACTAGAAAACGGGAATAGTGGTCCACGATTGTCAGGGCATAGATGTATCCTGACCGGCTGGGAGCCAATTTGACATGGTCCAGAGCTACCAGCTCAAGAGGCTGCGTGGTGACGATGGGCCTCAAGGGTGTCTTCTGGCTGGCACGGTCCTTCCTCCTTAGGTGACAAGGGCCACAGTCTCTGCACCATTTTTCTACAGCTCCTCTCATGCCGACCCAAAAGAATCTTCCTCTTAGTAGGAACTCCAGTTTCTTCCAACCGAAGTGTCCCGCTCTGTCATGGTAAGCCCCCAGGACCATAGCTGCATCCCTCCTTGGGACCACGACTTGCCAGGTCAGCTCGTGCGTCCGGTGGTTGACAATCCTTCTGCACAACTTGCCTTCGTAGAGGAACAGCTTGCTCTTCTCCTTCCATAGCTGCTTGGCTTCCTCTGGGGCATCTGGATCTAAGCGGGCGTCTTCCCGGGTCAGCAGATCTTTCACCAGGCGGACTGCAGGGTCACTATCTTGGGTCTCGGCCCAGCTGTGGTGAGGTAGGGGATTCATCATCACAGTTGTTAGATCCTCCTCCTTCACGCGGTGAGAGTGTTGAGCGGCTCCATACCGGTGAAACGCGGGGAGTTCTACCTCCTCCAGCTCTTCTGGGTCTTCGTCACCTTCAGGTAAGTGAGGCATCCTTGATAGGGCGTCCGCGTTGGCGTTGGTTTTGCCTGCCCGGTACTTGATCACGAAGTCATAGTTGGAGAGACGGGCCATCCACCGCTGTTCCAGGGCACCCAGTCTTGCATTGTCCAGGTGTGTCAACGGGTTGTTGTCCGTGTACACGGTGAACTTTGCGGAGGCCAGGTAATGCTTGAAGCGTTCCGTCACGGCCCACACCACCGCCAAGAATTCTAGCTTGAAGGAGCTGTAATTCTCCGGGTTCCTTTCGGTGGGCCTCAGCTTCCGGCTGGCGTATGCGATCACCTGTTATCTGCCCTGTTGGTTTTGGGACAATACGGCTCCCAGTCCCACATTACTGGCATCTGTGTGGAGAATGAAAGGCTGGCCATAATCAGGGTAGGCCAGGATCTCATCCCCTGTGAGGGCCATCTTTAGCTGGCGGAAGGACTCCTCTTCCGGTTTATCCCACTTGAAGGGCGGCTTTTGGCTCCTGGACTTAGACTGTCCGATCAGGAGGTCCTGCATAGGAGCTGCCATCTTGGTGAACCCGGGGATGAATCTTCGGTAGTAGCCTACCAACCCGAGAAACTGTCTCACCTCTTTGATGTTCGAGGGGCTTGGCCAGCTCTTGATTGCCGTGACCTTGTCAGGGTCGGGGGCCACTCCTTCCGCGCTTACCACGTGCCCTAGGTACTGGACCTTTGGTTTCAGCAGGTGACACTTCGATGGTTTCACCTTCAGGCCATAGCCTGCCAGGGCTTCGAACACCTCGTTCAGGTGCTTCAGATGGTCCTCGTAGGTCTTCGAATAGACGATCACGTCGTACAGGTAAAGGAGGACCGTCTCGAAGTTTCGGTGCCCTAGACAGCATTCCATCAGCCGCTGGAAGGTCCCTGGTGCGTTGCAGAGCCCGAAAGGCATGCAGTTGAATTCGCTCAGTCCCATCGGGGTGGTGAAGGCGGTCTTCTCCTTGTCAGCCTCTGCCACAGGAACCTGCCAGTACCCGCTAGTAAGGTCCAAAGTAGAAAAGAAGTTAGCTGATTTTAGTGCGGCTAAAGACTCCTCTATTCTAGGCAGCGGATATGCGTCTTTGTGAGTGATACGGTTGATTTGTCTATAGTCGACGCACATTCTCATGGTGCCGTCTTTCTTTTTGACCAGAACCAAGGGGGCTGCCCAGGGGCTACAGCTGTCTCTAATAACCCCAGCTTCTTTCATCTCTCTTAGCATGCCCCTTGCGTTCTGATAATGTGCAGGGGGTACAGGTCTGTGCCTCTCTTTTATCGGTGGGTGGCTCCCTGTGGGGATGTGGTGTTCTATCCCCTTTACTCTGCCGAAGTCTAGCGGGTGCTTACTAAAGACTCTCTCGTACTCCTGTACCACCCGGTAGACTCCTTGTTTTTGGTGCAGGGGAGTGGAGTCAGCACCCACGTGGAGTTTCTGGCACCAGTCCTCCTTTTGTTTCTGGGAGCCATTACTCTCCGCCTGTGGAGATGGAGGCAAAGGTTCCACGGCCCTGATAGCTTTGTGTTCGACCACAAACAGCTTGGCAAGTGTAGCGTACCTGGGTAAGTGTACCTCCCTCTCCCCAATGTTGAGGATGCGGACGGGCACCCTCCCATGACGGACATCAACCACCCCCCGGGCTGTCAAAATGGTGGGCCTGCTGTCTGAGTACACGGGTTCTACCATGTCTTGGTAGTCTCTACCTCTCAACCCGATTGCAGTCCGACACCAGATCATCATTTCACTTTTGGGAGGCATGGAAATGGGGAATGGGTCACTCAGTCTTACGCTACCGATCTCACCACCAGACAGTTCTACCTGCTGCCGTCTCATCAGGGCCTTTATCTCCTTGTTGAGGATTCTCTGTTGGCTGGAACTAGCATTCACCGCCACCTGTTGTAAGATTACAATTACCTCTGAAAGACAATTTTCAATTACGTTAGTACCCACAGTTATTTTAGGGTGACTTTCATGACGGTCAATGTCCACAATAATCACTCCCTGTGCCGGTAGTTCAACTTTACCAATCTTAATGGTCATCTCCTTGAACCCCATCTGCGGCACGGGTAAGCCATTACTGGCGATGATGCTCAAGTTACCGTCTGGATACCGTGTGATATCAGCATCAGTCCAATACTGCTTAAAAAGTACATAAGGGATAGTGGTTACTTGTGACCCAGTATCCAGCAAGGCGCTCATGGGGATACCGTCCAGCACCACGGGTAAAACCGGGCGCCCCCCAACGTACTTATTACGCCAATTGTAAGGGCCTGGTGATCTTATGCCTGGGGGTTGGCCCTCTGCCCCAGGTTGGACCCGTTTAAATTACAGTACCTGGAAATGTGTCCGGGCTGGTTGCATCGACGGCAAATGGGCTGTCCATCCTCTGCGTAGCGGTCTGTGGGCCTCCCTCGGAACGACGGGATCCTCCTCTGTCGACGCCATGGGACATTCTCCGGACTTGAAGCCAGCTCGATGGGTCTTGACGGGTCCACTTGCAACGCCTGGACGGTCCTGGTCAATGCCGCGATGCTCCTGGTCAGTTCCTGGACTTGGTGGTGCAGATCTTTCGACGGGGCTTGGTTCAGGGCCTGTGCATCAGCCTCCACGGAGTCCATAGAGGAGGGCGCCGCCTCCTGGTGGTAAGTGATAGCAGGGCGCCGGGGGTTTATAGCGCTACTGGTTGCAGATTCACGGAGCACCCTTATGGCCCTGTCCTTAAATTGGGCAAAGGTCAGGTCGGGGTTCTGAAAGAACATGAGGCACAGTTGGGCCCTGTGGGCGCTAGACAGCAGACCTTCTATGAATTGTTCTGTTAGCAGCTTATCCGTTTCCTGCACACTGCCAGGGTCAGTTTGTTGAATAGCCCTCAAGGCTTCCTGCAGATTTAGGGCATAGTCTCTGATGCTGTCCTGTGCCCGCTGCTTACATCCATAGAACCTCATTTTAATCTCAGCGGAGGTACGTGTGTCAAAGGTACCCCGCAGCCGGGCCAGAATACCCTTCACAGTCCTTTTCTCCTCAGTGGGCCATGATTTTACCTCCCGCTGGGCTGCGCCAGTTAACTGCCCTGTTAATATGCTGACCTTCTGTGTCAGGGGGTAAACGTGGAACAAACTGTATAGCCTTTCCTTGAAGTCAGTTAGGGCATGGGGCTCCCCTGAGTATTTGGGCAGCCAGGCCGCTCCAGGGATGTAGGGCAAGGAAAAGGGCATCACCGCTGCTGCAGCTGCGTTGGTGGTAGTGGGCGCCTCTGTGTCCGTCATCTTCCTCCCCCCCTAGTTACGCGTGGCCTACCTTCCGACGATCCTCTTCTGTAGGCCGCGGCTCCGCTGCTGCTGCTATGGACGAGGACCTGGCGTCGCGTCCTGATGACGTCAGCGTCGCTCTCTCTCCCTTCCAGGACCTTGCGCAGCGTCGGTGCGTGGGGCGGAGCTTCGGATCTCGCGCGGTTTTGACGTCCACGCCCATCTTCCCGCGCGGCGTCCTGAAGATGGCGTCCGATGGCGGGAAGCAGCTGCGGATGGTGGGAAGGCGGCAGAAGACGGCGGGAAACGGTCCAAGATGGCGTCCGATGGCGGGAATCGGCTCCGGATGGCGGGAAACGACTCCGGACGGCGGGAAACTTTGCCACAGGTAAGTTACAAAAGTCTTTTTCAGGCACGCAGTACCCGGTGGTTGCGGGCACGAAATCCTGCCGACTACGCCAAAGCTGACTCGCCCCCTGGGCCGTGGGGCACTCGGATCCGGGCAATAGGGAGACGATGGGGGTAGTAGTGGCGACCCGGTTCCGTGGCTCAGGGTGGTCAGGCCAATGGTAGTCTGCTATGTTCTGCTGATAATGTCCGACTACGCCACCCGTGGATTGCGGTTATTAGGAACCGCCGCTGCATGCAGACCGCTGGGGCTGATGAGGTGTGCAGCTAGGGTAGTGTGACTCTCCACGGGAAGAGTGCGGCCCCAGGGCAGTATAATGGATGTTGGGAGTGATGGTAGTGGGAGTCCCAGTGCTGATAGTGCTGGAGGAGCAAGGAGCACACAGACAACAGGTTGCAGTCCAGGGTCTTTACTAAACAGGTAAACTGACCCACAAACAGTCCCGGCTAGGAGGGGACCTGGATGTCTGAGAGCAACGGGGAAATTGGCCCTGGTCAGGGTGAGGGTGTAGGCCTACCGTGCTTTCTGCGCTCCTTCTGGCTATCTCCTCCTGATAGGGTAACAGCCCACGTTTCCGAGCTTTCCGTGTTTTCTCGCCTGTATGGCCTGCGACGTGGGTTCCTTTCTGCTCCCAGCCTTGTATGGCTTTACTGGTCCCTTCTGTTGTTGCAGAGCCTCCAGGCTTCTTAGGCCAAGGAATATACAGTCCCTTGCGGACTGGTTCTCTGCTGGGGGATGTGGAATCCTTCCAGCCTCAGACACCAAAGTCTGGTAGATTAAGTCTGTTATCTGCCAAGACAGGCTCTCTTCGCCTCTTGTCTCTGGCTTGTGGCTCTCCTCCTGCCACACTTCCTCTTAGGTGCAGTGCAACTGTCTGTCCCTGCTCTGCTGAGACACGTCTCAGTCCTGAGACAGGTCATCTGGGTTCTCTCTAACCCTGACCTCAGCACCAGCTTTTATAGGGGCAGCCTGCTCCCCCTACTGGCCTGAGACAGGAGGCATTGCATGCTAATGTTCCCCTGACTAGAGAACCTCCCCCCTGCTCTCAGACACAGCTTTAATTACACTTGTGGCATCCAGGCCAGGGTGACACACATGTACACTTACACTACACACGTGGTCAAAACTGTTGGTACCCCTCGTTTAATGAAAGAAAAACCCACAATGGTCACAGAAATAACTTGAATCTGACAAAAGTAATAATAAATTAAAAATCTATGAAAATGAACAAATGAAAGTCAGACATTGCTTTTCTGCTTCCACAGAATAAAAAAAATAAAATAAACTGATGAAACAGGCCTGGACAGAAATGATGGTTCTTCTTAACTTAATATTTTGCTGAACAACCTTTTGACGCAATCACTGCAATCAAACGACTCCTGTAACTGTCAATGAGACTTCTGCACCTCTCCACAGGTATTTTGGCCACTCCTCATGAGCAAACTGCTCCAGTTGTCTCATGGTTGAAGGTTGCCTTTTCCAGACGTCATGTTTCAGCTCTTTCCAAAGATGCTCAATAGGATTTAGGTCAGGGCTCATAGAAGGTCACTTCAGAATAGTCCAATGTTTTCCTCTTAGCCATTGTTGGGTGTTTTTAGCTGTGTGTTTTGGGTCATAATACTGTTGCAAGACCCATGACCTGCGACTGAGACCACGCTTTCTGACACTGGGCAGCACATTTCTCTCTAGAATCCCTTGATAGTCTTGAGATTTCATTGTACCCTGCACAGATTCAAGACACCCTGTGCCAGATGCAGCAGACCAGCCCCAAAACATAAAAGAGACTCCTCCATGTTTCACAGTAGGGACAGTGTTCTTATCTTGATATGCTTAATTTTTCCATCTGTGAACATAGATCTGATGTGCCTTGCCAAAAACTTCCATTTTTGTCTCATCTGTCCATAGGGCATTCTCCTAAAAGCTTTGTGACTTGTGAACATGTAGTTTGGCAAATTCCAGTCTGGCTTTTTTATGATTTTTTTTCAACAATGGTGTACTCCTTGGTCGTCTCCCATGAAGTCCACTTTAGATCAAACAACGACGGATGGTGCGATCTGACACTGATGTTCCTTGAGCTTGAAGTTCACCTTTAATCTCTTTAGAAGTTTTCCTGGGCTCTTTTGTTACCATTCATATTATTCGTCTCTTTGATTTGTTATCAATTTTCCTCCTGCGGCCACGTCCAGGGAGGTTGGCTACAGTCCCATGGATCTTAAATTTCTGAATAATATGTGCAACTGTAGTTACAGGAACATCAAGCTGCTTGGAGATGGTCTTATAACCTTTACCTTTAACATGCTTGTCTATAATTTTCTTTCTAATCTCCTGAGACAACTCTTTCCTTTGCTTCCTTTGGTCCATGTTGAGTGTGGTACACACCATGTCACCAAACAGCACAGTGAGTATCTGTAGCCCTATATACAGGCCCACTGACTGATTACAAGATTGTAGACACCTGTGATGCTAATTAGTGGACACAACTTGATTTAACATGTCCCTTTTGTCACATTATTTTCAGGGGTACCATCATTTCTGTCCAGGCCTATTTCAAGAGTTTAATTTTTTTTCAATTCTGTGGAAGCAGGGTTGAAAAGCAATGTCTGTCTTTCATTTGTTCATTTTCATCGATTTTTAATTTATTATTACTTTTGTCAGATTCAAGTTTTTTCTGTGACCATTGTGGGTTTTTCTTTCATTAAACGAGGGGTACCAACAATTTTGACCACGTGTGTATATAGTATATACAGAGCTCCTGTGTATGTCACTGGTGATCACTGTATTACCTATACACTATATACAGAGCTCCTGTCTATAATGTCACTGGTGATCACTGTGTTACCTGTACACTGACACTATATACAGAGCTCCTGTGTATAATGTCACTGGTGGTAATAACAGTGTTGTTAGTATTGTGGTTTTGTATTCATGATCAGTACTGTAGTATTTGGTCACCTTGGGGTGGTAATATATGGTCTGGTCATAGTTTGGCCATATTTGTTCCTTGTATGTGGTATTATTCAGTCACTATGTAGTGGTAATATGTGATCTAGTCAAGGTGTGGCGATATTTGTCCCTTTTGTATGTGGTATTATTGGTGTTGATATAGTGGACTGTGCTGTGTATGGCGGTCATTTTGTTCTCGCTGATCTTAACTAGGAAAAGATTTTTTTCCATTAGGCCACAGCCCCACCATCAGTATTTGGTCAGTATTTTTCTCAGGAGTGGCTGCCGAAACCAGGAATGGTTGATAAATGCAGAATTGGTGACTTGTTTCTATTATACCTTTTCTCTGATTGTTCATCACCTGTTTTGGCTCCCACTCCTGAGAAAAAATACTGACTGGATACTGACTGAATACTGATAGTAGGGCCGTGGCCTTAGCGATTAAATACTTGGACCAGAGCGGCAGAGATGCACTTACAGGGGTTCTCCGGTGAAAACAAGTAATCACCTCTCCACAGGATCAGTGATAATATTGATTGGTGGGGGTCTGACTGCTTGCACACACCGGCAGAATGTGGAGCTTTTCTCCCCATTAGACTGGAGCGGCATGTGAGATGCGACCACTGATCCATTCATTCTCTCAGTGGCTGTGAGCGCTGCTCTTTTTTGCAAGTCTCTAAGAGAATGAATAGAGCTGCGGTCAGACGTCCCACCTGCCGCAGCATTTTAAAATAGGGATAAGTGTTCTGTCAGGGATAAAACTTCCCCATTCTTCCGATAGGTGCGTTTTCCAATGTTCGGACACAAATGCTCAATAAGTGATCACCTATCCTGTAGAGCCCATGGATCGGTGATAACTTGTTTTAACTAGTGTTGAGCGAGTATGTTCTGTCCGAGTATGCTCGGCCCGAGCTCCGAGTATTTACAGCTGCTCGGTGATATGGTTGAATCGCTCCCGTGTGCATGATTTGCAACTGTTTGACAGCTTTAACCCCTTAACGACATGTCACGTATTAGTACGCGCATGTCGTTATCCTCCGGTTCAGTGAGGGCTCCGGCGCTGAGCCCGCACTGAACCAAGCACATGTCAGCTGATTCTTACAGCTGACATGTGCCCGCAACAGGCGCGGGTGGAATTGCTATGAGCGCCATCTAGTGGTCGGTGCTCATAGGACAGGACCATTTCTGCTGCATACAGGGGATCTGCTGGTTCCCTGTATGTAGCAGAGGTGATCGGACAGTTGCTGCTTCAAGTCTCCTATGTAGAGTACAGAAGCAAGCAAAAAGTGAAAAAAAAAGTTTTAAAAAATATGAAAAAAAATAAAAAAATTTAAAAGTTTAAATCACCCCCCTTTCGCCCCATTCAAAATAAAATCATAAAATAAACCCCACATACACATATTTGGTATTGCCGCGTTCAGAATCGCCTGATCTATCAATATAAAAATAGAATTAATGCGATCGGTAAATGGCGTAATGAGAAAAAAATTCTAAACGCCAGAATTACGTTTTTTGGTCACCGTAAAATTGCAATAAAATGCAATAACGGACGATCAAAACATCGGATCTACCCCAAAATAGCATCTATAAAAACTTCAGCTCGGTTCACAAAAAATAAGCCCTCACCCTGCCCCAGATCCCGAAAAATGGAGATGCTACGGGTCTCGGAAAATGGCACCATTTTTTTTTTTTTTTTTTTTTTTTACCAAACTTTGGATTTTTTTTTCATCACTTAAATAAAAAAGAACCTATACATGTTTGGTGTCTACGAGCTCTTAATGACCTGGAGAATAATAATGGCAGGTCAGTTTTAGCATTCAGTGAACGTGGTAAAAAAAATAAAAAAAAACCTCAGTCGTATTGCACTTTTTTTGCAATTTCACGGCGCTTGGAATTTTTTTCCCGTTTTCCCGTACACGGCATGGTAAAACTAGTAATGGCGTTGAAAAGTACAACTCGTCCCGCAAAAAATAAGCCCTAACATGGCCATATTGACCAAAAAATAAAAACGCTATGGCTCTGGGAACAAGTGGAGCAAAAAGCGAAAATGCAAAAACGGAAAATGCTCCGCGGCTTAAGGGGTTAATACATGTGAGGAATGTCTATTTCTTACACATTCCTCACATGTATTAAAACCGTCAAACAGTCGCAAATCATGCACACGGGAGCGATTCAACCATATCACCGAGCAGCTATAAATACTCGGAGCTCGGCCCGAGCATACTCGCCGAAAGGGTTAACAGAACATACTCGCTCAACACTAGTTTTAACCAAAGAAGCCCTTTAATGCAAACATGTCCATCCCAGTTAGAGTGTCGCCCAGTAGATGTGCAGGAGCCGCCAGTCAATGCTCCACTATAACAGCGAGAGCGGATAACAGATATTTGCATCTTGCTGTAGGTGGGCCCCTAGAGTTAATTTCCCCTGTGGGCCCCAGACACCGCAGTCCGACCCTGGTCATCAATATCAGATCAGTGAGGTTCCAACACACGGCCCCCTCACCAATAAGACAGCAGCTGGAAATACTCAGCGTAGAGAGCCCAAACAGCACAGCGCTGTACACTGTGTAGTGGCCGATCTTGGTACTGCAGCTCCTATTGAAATGATTGTGATCTGAGCTGTAGTACCCGAAACCAGCCATTGCACAGTGTGCGGAGCTGTGCTATTCCAGCTCTTAACACTGTGTACATCATCTTGCAGAAGTAGCTGATGTCTGGGGATTTCAGGTGTCAGACCCCCACTAATCACTGTATGAGTTCTGCTCTACTCCTTTATTAAAGGGGTGGTCTTGTGTTCCTCTGATCAGAAGCTGAAGATTTACAGTTCTGGCCGGTGGCTTGGCTGAGCCGCTTGTCTGAATTGTGCCCTC
The DNA here is from genome assembly GCF_046119375.1 of Phyllobates terribilis. Lineage (NCBI taxonomy): Eukaryota > Metazoa > Chordata > Amphibia > Anura > Dendrobatidae > Phyllobates > Phyllobates terribilis. The sequence continues at coordinate 109,677 of NW_027363545.1, forward strand.
TTGCATTCTGCGGGCAGAGGCGGCTTTGCCTCTGCAGAATGGGACAGGCACAGGGGCGCTGAAGTCCACCAGTCTGCAAGTGAGCGCTTCTTGCCAAGGAGACCAGCCACTTCTCAGGTGGTCAGTAACCATAGCAATGAGCTGTACACTGCAGAATTAAAAATCTTTTCCTTCTTGAGAACAGAGAAGATTTTGAATAAGAAGGAAATTGCAAAGTTTCTTGTTTTTACAAGCTCTTTGCAATCTTAGCCTTTTAATACATTCATTTTATTTAGTTATATATTTATTTTACTCTCTTATATAGCGCCGTTAGATTTCGTAGCACCTTACAGACATTATCATCACTGTCCCCATTGGGGCTCACAATATGAATTCCCTATCAGTATGTCTTTGGAGTGTGGGAGGAAACCGGAGAACCCGGAGGAAACCCATACAAACACGGGGAGAACATACAAACTCCTTGCAGATGTTGTCCTTGCTATTATATGAACCCAGCCCCACAGCGTTAATCATTGACCCACCATGTTGCCCACATTCCTCGGCTTTTTTAAGATTTTCTGCAATGAATAAGAACACTGAAGAAAATCTAGATTGATCAACATTTCCTATCACAAATGCAGTTGCTGCAAAACTTGTCCATAGTCCTGTTCCCAGCTGAAAATTGGATACAATTGTATCTTGTGTAGACAATGCTCTGTGAGCTAAATAGCCGGGATCCACTGCTACAAGGCAGGAAACAGACAGATTCTGCTGATGGGTTCTGCTCCCAGAGCATTATTCAGCCTGGACATCTCAGCTCAGAGCAAAACCAGCTATAAGGCTGTGTGCACACCTAGCAGATTTGATGCAGATTTACATGCGTTTTTTCTGCCAGAGAGAAGCGTTTTCACATGCGTTTTTTCAAGCACTTTTCCAAGCAATTTTGAGCATCACTTGGAAAAGTGCTTGACAAGTTGATCACACAATATAAATCCATGCAACCGACATGGATCTATAATGTGTGAACAACTTAGATGCTTTAAATGCAGCATCTATAGTAAAAAAAAGAAAACGTTAATAAATAAAAAAAAACAACGGTATATTCACCTCTCCGGCGGCCCCCGGTCTGCTCTCCGGTCTCCTCCGGTCTGCTCCCGGCCGCGTCTTCTCTCTTCAGCGTCCTGCAGTGTACGGTCAGGACCTGCGGTGACGTCATTTAGTCAGCTGATGGTCACGCGACCATCACCTGATGCCGACGTCAGCTGTCATGCAACCATCACCTGACTAAATGACGTCACCGCAGGTCCTGACAGTACAGACAGCAGACCGGAGGAGACCGGAGAGCAGAGCGGGGGCCGCCGGAGAGGTGAATATACAGGTTTTGTTTGTTTTTAACTTTTTTATTTCTTTTTTTCACCGCGTGGTAGCCGGGATGAAGAGGAGTTGTAGTCTCGTCTTCCTCCCAGATACCACACGCATCGCGAATAAGCTTCAGCGTAATCGCAGTAGAAATGGTCATGCTGCGTTTTGCAAAGTAATGCGAATTCGGCGCGCAAATTAGCGCATCATGTGCACAGCACATCCGAATTCACATGGCTTTGCATGGCAGACTGTTCTACAAACGTTTTCGCGGCCGTAAAAATGCCGCAAAAATGCTACAAAAACGCTGCGTGGGCACATGGCCTAAGGCTGTGTGCCCACAATGCGTTTTTTAAGCGTTTCGGCATGGCAAAAACGCTGCAGAAACGCTTAAAAACGCATGTTAGAAGGTCTGCCATGTTCCCCAATGATAGTCCGCATGTGCTGTGCACATGCTGCGGAAATTTCCACTGCGGATTATCATTGCGGAAGAAAACGCAGCACTACCAATTATTTCGCGTAAGCGCTGCTTTTTCGCCGCCATTGACTTGCATTGGAACAAATGGATTCCGCTTCACTAGATAAGCACATGCGGAATACATGCGTTCAATGTGCGGATGGTACCCGCGTGTGGAGGATGGGAGACTCTCCTCCGGACCCGGGTACCATAGAACCTGTCAAAAAAAAGAATAAAATATAAAATAAATGTTATATTTACCTTCTGACGGCCCCCGCTGCGCTCGTCCTCCCATGCCGGCAGCTCGCGATGGACTGAAGGACCTGCGCTGACGTCATAGTCATGTGACAGCAGGTCCTTCAGTGTACCGCGATCTGCCGGCAGCCAGGACGGAGCGAAGCAAGACTGCGGGGGCCATCGGAAGTTAAGTATAGATTTATAGATGGTGGCCTGATTCTAACGCATCGGGTATTCTAGAATATGTATGCGGCAGACCGGGCGCAATCAGCAGAGCGGTGTTTAAATTTGGCGCCAAAATCGCTGATTGGTCGCGGCCAACAACCGCGACCAATCAGCAAAGCGGTGTTGAAATTTAGCGGCTATATCGCTGATTGGTCACGGCCGGCAGTCGCGACTAATCAGCAGGGCGGGGTTTAAATTTTGCGCCAATAATGCTGATTGGTCGCGGCCAGCGAACGTGACCAATCAGCAGAGCGGGGTTTAAATTTTGCGCCAATATTGCTGATTGGTCGTGGACGGCGACCGCGACTAATCAGCAGAGCGGTGTTTAAATTTGGCGCCAATACTGCTGATTGATCTCGGCCAGCGACCGCGATCAATCAGCAGAGCGGGGTTTAAATTTGGCGCCAATAATGCTGATTGGTCGCAATCGCCGCCCGCGACCAATCAGCAGAGCGGTGTTTAAATTTGGCGCCAATACTGCTGATTGGTCGCGGCCGGCAACCGCGACCAATCAGCATAGCGGGGTTTAAATTTGGCGCCAATACTGCTGATTGGTCGCGGACGGCGACCGCGACCAATCAGCAGAGCGGTGTTTAAATTTTGCGCCAATATTGCTGATTGGTCGTGGACGGCGACCGCGACTAATCAGCAGAGCGGTGTTTAAATTTGGCGCCAATACTGCTGATTGATCTCGGCCAGCGACCGCGATCAATCAGCAGAGCGGTGTTTAAATTTGGCGCCAGTAATGCTGATTAGTCGCGGCCGGCATCCGCGACCAACTAGCGGAGCGGGTTTAAATTTGGCGCCAAAATCGCTGATTGGTCGCGTCTGGCGTCCGCGACCAATCAGCACAGCAGTGTTTAAATGTGGCGGCAAGATCGGTGATTGGTCGCGGCCGCTATTTAAATGTGGCGCCCAAATCGGTGATTGGTCACGGGCAGCGGCCGCGACCAATCAGCAGAGCGGTGTTTAACTTTAGCGCCAAGATCACTGATTGGTCGCGTGTGGAGAGCGAGACCAATCAGTGAATCGTATTGGTGAGGACCGGGGAGCGGAATCGTATTAGTGAGGACCGGGGAGCGCCGCTGCCTGTGCGGCTACTTCCGCTGCGAGAAGCCGGGAGATGAGCGACTGCTCGCAGCAGAAGTATCCGGACCCGCAGCGCCGCTCCCCGGTCCTCCCTTGACACCCTAGCCGCTGATGTCCCCACAGTATCCGCATGGTGTTACAAAGGTCCGGACATTTGTGTTAAAAATCGGTGATTGGTCGCTGGCGCTGCCCGCGACCAATCACCGATTTGGGCGCCAAATTTAAATATCGGCCGCGACCAATCACCGATCTTGGCTCCACATTTAAACACCGCTGTGCTGATTGGTCGCCGACGCTTGGCGCGACCAATCACCGATTTTGGCGCCACATTTAAATAGCGTCCGCGACCAATCAGTACAGCGGTGTTTAAATGTGGAGCCAAGATCGGTGATTGGTCGCGGCCGATATTTAAATTTGGCGCCCAAATCGGTGATTGGTCGCGGGCAGCGTCCGCGACCAATCAGCACAGTAGTGTTTAACTTTTGCGGCAAGATCAGTGATTGGTCGCGGGCCAAGACCGCGACCAATCACCGATTTGTGCGGCACATTTAAATAGCGGCTGCGACCAGTTGGATGTCAGCGCCGCTGCCCGGTCCTCCCTTCACACCCTAGCCGCTGATGTCCCCACAGTATCCGCATGATGTTACAAAGGTCCGGACAATTGTGTTAAAAATCGCTGATTGGTCGCCGACGCTGGGCGCGACCAATCACCGATTTTGGCGCCACATTTAAATAGCGTCGGCGACCAATCAGCGATTTTTAACACAAATGTCCGGACCTTTGTAACACCATGCAGATACTGTGGGGACATCAGCGGCTAGGGTGTGAAGGGAGGACCGGGGAGCGGCGCTGACATCCATGCGGCTAGGGTGTGAAGGGAGGACCGGGGAGCGGCGCTGACATCCATGCGGCTAGGGTGTGAAGGGAGGACCGTTGAGCGGCGCTGACATCCAATTGGTCGCGGCCGCTATTTAAATGTGCTGCACAAATCGGTGATTGGTCGCGGTCTTGGCCCGCGACCAATCACTGATCTTGCCGCAAAAGTTAAACACTACTGTACTGATTGGTCGCGGACGCTGCCCGCGACCAATCACCGATTTGGGCGCCAAATTTAAATATCGGCCGCGACCAATCACCGATCTTGGCTACACGATCTTGGCTCCCGGCTGCATCTCCGTCCCGCAGATGGGTCCGGCGGTCGATGTCCTTCTGCTGGTACCGGCCGGGAGATGAGCGCCTCGCGGCGCTCATCTCCCGGCTGCATCGCCGCTGAGCTCCGTCCCGCAGATGAGCCGCTAACGGCCGCCATCTTTTTTCAGAAATCCCGCGGCGCTGATTGGCCGCTGCCGGACCAATGAGCGACGCGGGATTTCCAGGACAGACGGACAAACAGACAGACAGACAGACGGGATAAGACAATTATACAGTAGATTTTTTTATTTTTAACCAGTCTTTGGGGTCACACTATATAAATCCATGCCGTTTTCATGGATTTCTATAGTGTGACCAAATTGACAAGCACTTTCCAAGTGATGCTAAAATCACTTGTAAAGCGCTTGTCAACCCGCATGTGGAAATGCATGTGAAGAACGCTTCACTTCTGCATGTCCCTGGCAGGAAAAACGCATGTACAATCCGCATGTACAATCCGCATGTACAATCCGCATATACAATCCGCATGTACAATCCGCATGTACAATCCGCATATACAATCCGCATATACAATCCGCATGTACAATCCGCATGTACAATCCGCATGTACAATCCGCATGTACAATCCGCATGTACAATCCGCATGTACAATCCGCATGTACAATCCACATATACAATCCGCATATACAATCCGCATGTACAATCCGCATGCACAATCCGCATGTACAATCCGCATATACAATCCGCATGTACAATCCGCATGTACAATCCGCATGTACAATCCGCATGCGTTTTTTCTGCCAGGGAGATGCAGAAACGCTCAGGAAAAATCCGGAGCATTTCTGCATCGTGGGCACATAGCCTAAGTCTCTGCATTTGTCTGCTTACACATCTGTACATTTCTGAACACATTCAGCAAAAATTGCAGTACATTTGTTAAAATTGGGCATATAGCATACTATAGGTGCTTCTCACAAAATTAGAATATCATCAAAAAGTTAATTTATTTCAGTTCTTCAATACAAAAAGTAAAACTCATATTATATAGAGTCATTACAGACAGAGTGATCTATTTTAAGTGTTTATTTCTGTTAATGCTATTATCTCAGTAAATTAGAATACTTTATAACACCAGCTTGAAAAATGTTTTTAAAATCTGAAATGTTGTCCTACTGAAATGTATGTTCAGTAAATGCCCTCAATACTTGGCCAGGCTCCTTTTGCATCAATTACTGCATCAATGCGGCAATGTGGCATGGAGGCGATCAGCCTGTGACACTGCTGAGGTGTTATGGAAGCCCAGGTGGCTTTGATAGAAGCCTTCAGCTCGTCTGCATTGTTGGGTCTGGTGTCTCTCATCTTTCTCTTGACAATACCCCATAGATTCTCTATAATAGATTCTCTATGGGGTTAAGGTCAGGTGAGTTTGCTGCCAATCAAGCACAGTGATACTGTTGTGTAAACCAGGTATTGGTACTTTTGGCCGTGTGGACAGGTGCCAAGTCCTGCTGGAAAATGACATTTCCATCTCCATAAAGCTTGTCGGCAGAGGGAAGCATGAAGTGCTCTACAATGTCCTGGTAGACGGCTGCGCTGACTTTGGTCTTGATAAAACACAGTGGACCTACACCAGCAGATGACATGGCTCCCCAAACCATCACCGATTGTGGAAACTTCACACGAGACCTCAAGCAGCTTGGATTGTGGCCTCTCCACTCTTCCTCCAGACTCTGGGACCTTGATTTCCAAATTAAATGCAAAATTTACTTTCATCGGAAAACAACACCTTGGACCACTGAGCAACAGTCCAGGTGTTTTTCTCCTTGGCCCAGGTAAGATGCTTCTGGCGTTGTCTATTGGTCATGAGTGGCTCGACACAAGGAATGTGACACTTGTAGCCCATGTCCTGGATACGTCTGTGTGTGATGGCTCTTGAAGCAATGACTCCAGCAGCAGTCCACTCCTTGTGAATCTTCCCCAAATGTTTGAATGGCCTTTCCTTAACAATCTTTTCAAGGCTGCGGTTATCCCGGTTGCTTGTGCACCTCTTCCTACCACACTTTTTCTTTCCACTCAACTTTCCATAAATATGCTTGGATACAGCACTCTGTTAACAGCCAGCTTCTTTAGCAATGACCTTTTGTGGTTTACACTCCTTGTGGAGTGTGTCAATGACTGCCTTCTGGACATCTGTCAAGTCAGCAGTCTTCCCCATGATTGTGGAGCCTACTGAAACAGACAAAGGGACCTTTTTAAATGCGTAAGAAGCCTTTGCAGGTGATTTTTGTTAATTATTCTAATTTACTGAGATAATGACTTTGTGTTTTCATTGGCTGTAAGCCATCATTATCAACATTAACAGAAATAAACACTTGAAATAGATCACTCTGTAATGACTCTGTATAATATATGAGTTTCACTTTTTGGATTGAAGAACTGAAATAAATTAACTTTTTGATGATATTCTAATTTTGTGAGAAGCACCTGTATGTTTGATGCATCTCATTAGCTAAGCTCAACCTCTTCCTTGCTTCACCTCAATTTGAGCCATAAATTGTGATATTTCATTTTGGTGCATTTTATGACTCCTTTTTGTCACACTTTTCTCATAACTATTTTTTTTATAACTGAGGGAAAATAACAAAATCTTATTTGTTGTACTCAAGTTTTCACAGAAACATCTGATAAAGTGTTGACTTATTTTTCTGAGTTAAACTCTTCCTTTTGGCCCTCTATATATTTGAGTTTGACAGCCCTGATGTAGATGGATGATGATGTGGCAAGAAGGGGCAGAGGGGCAGAGCCTCCCGGCTCTCAGCTTCGCTCTCCACTGCTCACAGGAGACAGCAGTTACTTCACAAATGTAACTGATAGAAAAGATGTCACGTAAGAGGGGATCAGGGGAGCGATGTGCTGCAGGAAGAGGAGGATTAGGCAGGGAGCGCTGTGCTGCAGGAAGAGGAGGATTAGGCAGGGGAGTGATGTAAGGCAGGAGGGGGAGGCTTAGGCAGGGAAGCGATGTGCTGCAGGAAGAGGAGGATTAGGCAGGGAGCGCTGTGCTGCAGGAAGAGGAGGATTAGGCAGGGGAGTGATGTAATGCAGGAGGGGGAGTCTTAGGCAGGGAAGCGATGTGCTGCAGGAAGAGGTGGCTTATGCAGGGGAGTGATGTAATGCAATAGGAGAGGATTAGGCAGGGAGCGATATGCTGCAGGAAGTGCAGGATTTGGCAGTGGGCGATGTGGTGCAAGAGGGGATTTGGCAGTGGGTGATGTGGTGCAGGAAGGGGGAGATTTAGAAAGGGCACAATGTGCTGCAAGGAGGGGAGGATTAGACGGGAGCAATGTGCCGCAAGAGGGGGAGGTTTAGACAGGGGAGTGATGTGCTGCAGGAGTGGGAGAATTAAGCGGTGAGAAACATGCTGCAGGACGGGGAGGGTTAGGCAGGGGAGCAATGTGCTGCAGGTGGAAGGAGAATCTGTGACTACAGCCCAGTGTTTAAGGTTTATTGGAGCCTGTCTTTTATATATTTTATTGTTTTTTTTTCTGACAAAACTGCATAACATCTGACATGAAGTCCGCTTAGCAGTCACTGTCCCTGTAGATTGTTACTGTCCAGGTTCACCGCGGTCTCTTTTTGTTTTTAGTGCCAATCTGACAGCAGTGAAGGTTCCGCTGATAATGGCGGTCGGGTTCCGAATAGAATGTTCATGTCTGTTCTCATTGTAGTAACATCACGGAATATGCTAATTTCTTCTGACCACACCCGATGACTGAATAAAGGCGCCTCACCCACTTGTCTATGTCATCACTTTGTGGTGTCACAATGATCTAAGGGGATAAAAAAACGCTCCTGGCAGCTTTACAGTCATTCGTCCCTTCGTGTTAAAGGAGCAGGATGATAGAGCCGCACCATGCCAGCCAGAAGAAAAGAAAGTGGAGCCCTTCAAGATGATGAAGCAAGAAAGCAGACTGTGGAAGGCCATCCAGGACCAAGAGCATCATGAGGGCCTGGTAACATATACTACACAACTGTTCTGTATATGCTCATGCCATGTACACCTATGGTGGCCGATTCATCAAGGCTGGTGGATTTCTATACCAGCATTCATGAAGCGCCTATTGGAGGAACGTGCACCAAATTCATTAAAAAGACTAAACCTCTTAATGAACTTGACTCATCCTTAAAGGGGTTGTTCCCTTTCAATAAATGAATGTCCCTAGCTACAGGTCATTTAATTAAAAAAAAGAGGTTCCACCATCTCAGTGCTGCAGCAGCTCAGTGCGCTCAGCTGGGCAGTCCGTCTGATTACATTTGTTGGCTGCGGCAGTATTGAGGTGATGTCAGTGCCATACACAATCCCAGGAATGGGTCAGGACAGCACAGTTTGATTCTTTATACCTGCAGCCAGGGTCATTCATTTATTGAAATATCCCCTTAAAGCTGACGTACTACACCTCAAGAAATGTACTCCAGTCAAAAGATGGAGTCAATTTCAGTCCTATTTTACACCACTTTTCCAGCCTAATTTGTAATAAGTTTTCAGGTAAAGCTAAGCCACAAGCGGTCCAGATAAGCTCTGTTCACTATTTAAGAAGTTAAAAGAGTGGGTGTAAAAAGGTCAGAGTATTCAAATGTAAGTTGCGCAGGAATTTACTGAGATTCAAACAGTTGTGCAACACATTTTCGGTGAAAACTGCTTGATGAAAAATGTTCCTTGAATAATATAACATTTCAGGTTAGTGGTAATAGATTTTGTTATGTTACGTTGATCCAGGGAACTAGTCTGACTGCCATATGTGGAGTCGGGAAGGAATTTTTCCCCTAAAATGGGGCAATTAGCATCTGCCTCGTGGGGTTTTTGCCTTCCTCTGGATCAACACATTAGCTTTTAGGTTGAACTTGATGGACTTGTGTCTTTCAACCTTAAAACTATGAAACTGTCCCTGTATTGAGGTTCAAGGGTGAAGCCCAGGGTTCATTTGGAACCATCAGAAATGGTGTGTTTTGCGCCCAGTCTGTTCAAGGAAGCCTGTTTGAGCCAACGGCCTCAGAAATATCCTAACATTTCAGAAAGTAGCAATAGTTAGGGTGGCTGAACCATTCTAGCCTTAAGTTTGCCCCTCCAGTCAGCATCTACTATGTAGATGCAATCAAGGCCATGTAATAAGTCTTTATCGCTGTACAGGGCTGTAAGAGTGAAGGCCAGAGTTCCTTTGGAACCTGTAGGATAGACTGGCTTTTGCCAAGTCTTTCCAAAGAAGCTTTTTTGAGCCATAGGCCTCAGACAGGTCCTAACAAGAAAGTGGCATTAGATAGGTTTTCTTTAGTTAGGATTGATTCAACTACTCAAGCCTCAAGCGCACTCCTCCGGCCAGCAGCTACTCTGTAGATGCAACCCTGGGCCTATGGTAAGTATCTATCCCTGTACAGGGGTGTAATGGTAAAAACCTGGGTTCCCTTGGGATCTGCAGAATGGAGTAGCTTGCGCCAAGTCTGTCCGAGGAAGTCTGTTTGAGCCAACAGCCTTAAACAGATCCCAGTATTTAGGAAAAAAAAAAGCTTCAGTTAGAGTTGAATCAACCACTATAGCCTCAAGCTCGCTCCTCCGGCCAGCAGCTACTCTGTAGATGCAGCCCTGGGCCTATGGTAAGTATCTATCCATGTACAGGCGTGTAATGGTAAAGGCCAGGGTTCTCTTGGGATCTGCAGAATGGAGTAGCTTGCGCCAAGTCTGTCCGAGAAAGCCTTTTTGAGCTGATGGATTTAAACAAATTTCAACATTTAGGAAAAAAGCATTAATCTATTTCAGTTAGAGTTAATTCAATTACTCTAGCATAAAGATCCTAATTCACTTTGTCTAAAGGAAGTTAGTTGGCAAATTTTTATTGTGTGAGCAATGAGGTTATGGAACTCTCTACCACATGAACTTGAAATACTTAATTTTCTAAAAAAAATTCAAGGAGGGCATATGTGTGCCTTTCTTGAATAATATAAAATTGCAGGTTATCCGTACTAGATTTTGTTATGGGACGTTGATCCAGGGAACTAGTCTGATTGCCATATGTGGAGTCGGGAAGGAATTTTTCCTCTAATATGGGGCAATTAGCATCTGCCTCATGGGGTTTTTGCCTTCCTCTGGATCAACACATTAGCTTTTAGGTTGAACTTGATGGACTTGTGTCTTTCAACCTTAAAACTATGAAACGGTCCCTGTATAGAGGTTCAAGGGTGAAGCCCAGGGTTCATTTGGAAACATCAGAAATGGTGTGTTTTGCGCCCAGTCTGTCCAAGGAAGCCTGTTTGAGCCAACGGCCTCAGAGATATCTTAACATTGAAGAAAGTAGCAATAGTTAGGGTTGGCTGAACCATTCTAGCCTTAAGTTTGCCCCTCCAGTCAGCATCTACTATGTAGATGCAATCGAGGCCCTGTAATAAGTCTTTATCGCTGTACAGGGCTGTAAGAGTGAAGGCCAGAGTTCCTTTGGAACCTGTAGGATAGACTGGCTTTTGCCAAGTCTTTCCAAAGAAGCTTTTTTGAGCCATAGGCCTCAGACAGGTCCTAACAAGAAAGTGGCATTAGATAGGTTTTCTTTAGTTAGGATTGATTCAACTACTCAAGCCTCAAGCGCACTCCTCCGGCCAGCAGCTACTCTGTAGATGCAACCCTGGGCCTATGGTAAGTATCTATCCCTGTACAGGGGTGTAATGGTAAAAACCTGGGTTCCCTTGGGATCTGCAGAATGGAGTAGCTTGCGCCAAGTCTGTCCGAGGAAGTCTGTTTGAGCCAACAGCCTTAAACAGATCCCAGTATTTAGGAAAAAAAAAAGCTTCAGTTAGAGTTGAATCAACCACTATAGCCTCAAGCTCGCTCCTCCGGCCAGCAGCTACTCTGTAGATGCAGCCCTGGGCCTATGGTAAGTATCTATCCATGTACAGGCGTGTAATGGTAAAGGCCAGGGTTCTCTTGGGATCTGCAGAATGGAGTAGCTTGCGCCAAGTCTGTCCGAGAAAGCCTTTTTGAGCTGATGGATTTAAACAAATTTCAACATTTAGGAAAAAAGCATTAATCTATTTCAGTTAGAGTTAATTCAATTACTCTAGCATAAAGATCCTAATTCACTTTGTCTAAAGGAAGTTAGTTGGCAAATTTTTATTGTGTGAGCAATGAGGTTATGGAACTCTCTACCACATGAACTTGAAATACTTAATTTTCTAAAAAAAATTCAAGGAGGGCATATGTGTGCCTTTCTTGAATAATATAAAATTGCAGGTTATCCGTACTAGATTTTGTTATGGGACGTTGATCCAGGGAACTAGTCTGATTGCCATATGTGGAGTCGGGAAGGAATTTTTCCTCTAATATGGGGCAATTAGCATCTGCCTCATGGGGTTTTTGCCTTCCTCTGGATCAACACATTAGCTTTTAGGTTGAACTTGATGGACTTGTGTCTTTCAACCTTAAAACTATGAAACGGTCCCTGTATAGAGGTTCAAGGGTGAAGCCCAGGGTTCATTTGGAAACATCAGAAATGGTGTGTTTTGCGCCCAGTCTGTCCAAGGAAGCCTGTTTGAGCCAACGGCCTCAGAGATATCTTAACATTGAAGAAAGTAGCAATAGTTAGGGTTGGCTGAACCATTCTAGCCTTAAGTTTGCCCCTCCAGTCAGCATCTACTATGTAGATGCAATCGAGGCCCTGTAATAAGTCTTTATCGCTGTACAGGGCTGTAAGAGTGAAGGCCAGAGTTCCTTTGGAACCTGTAGGATAGACTGGCTTTTGCCAAGTCTTTCCAAAGAAGCTTTTTTGAGCCATAGGCCTCAGACAGGTCCTAACAAGAAAGTGGCATTAGATAGGTTTTCCTTTAGTTAGGATTGATTCAACTACTCAAGCCTCAAGCGCACTCCTCCGGCCAGCAGCTACTCTGTAGATGCAACCCTGGGCCTATGGTAAGTATCTATCCCTGTACAGGGGTGTAATGGTAAAAACCAGGGTTCCCTTGGGATCTGCAGAATGGAGTAGCTTGCGCCAAGTCTGTCCGAGGAAGTCTGTTTGAGCCAACAGCCTTAAACAGATCCCAGTATTTAGGAAAAAAAAGCTTTAGTTAGAGTTGAATCAACCACTGTAGCCTCAAGCTCGCTCCTCCGGCCAGCAGCTACTCTGTAGATGCAGCCCTGGGCCTATGGTAAGTATCTATCCCTGTACAGGGGTGTAATGGTAAAGGCCAGGGTTCCCTTGGGATCTGCAGAATGGAGTAGCTTGCGCCAAGTCTGTCCGAGAAAGCCTTTTTGAGCTGATGGATTTAAACAAATTTCAACATTTAGGAAAAAAGCATTAATCTATTTCAGTTAGAGTTAATTCAATTACTCTAGCATAAAGATCCTAATTCACTTTGTCTAAAGGAAGTTAGTTGGCAAATTTTTATTGTGTGAGCAATGAGGTTATGAAACTCTCTACCACATGAAATTGAAATACTTAATTTTCTAAAAAAAATTCAAGGAGGGCATGTGTGTGCCTTTCTTAAATAATATAAAATTGCAGGTTATCCGTACTAGATTTTGTTATGGGACGTTGATCCAGGGAACTAGTCTGATTGCCATATGTGGAGTCGGGAAGGAATTTTTCCCCTAATATGGGGCAATTAGCATCTGCCTCATGGGGTTTTTGCCTTCCTCTGGATCAACACATTAGCTTTTAGGTTGAACTTGACAGACTTGTGTCTTTCAACCTTAAAACTATGAAATGGTCCCTGTATAGAGGTTCAAGGGTGAAGCCCAGGGTTCATTTGCAAACATCAGAAATGGTGTGTCTTGCGCCAAGTCTGTCCAAGGAAGCCTGTTTGAGCCAATGGCCTCAGAAATATCCTAACATTTAAGAAAGTAGCAATAGTTAGGGTTGGCTGAACCATTCTAACTTTAAGTTTGCCCCTCCAGTCAGCATCTACTATGTAGATGCAATCAAGGCCCTGTAATAAGTCTTTATCACTGTACATGGCTGTAAGAGTGAAGGCCAGAGTTCCTTTGGAACCTGTAGGATAGACTGGCTTTTGCCAAGTCTTTCCAAAGAAGCTTTTTTGAGCCATAGGCCTCAGACAGGTCCTAACAAGAAAGTGGCATTAGATAGGTTTTTCTTTAGTTAGGATTGATTCAACTACTCAAGCCTCAAGCGCACTCCTCCGGCCAGCAGCTACTCTGTAGATGCAACCCTGGGCCTATGGTAAGTATCTATCCCTGTACAGGTGTGTAATGGTAAAAACCAGGGTTCCCTTGGGATCTGCAGAATGGAGTAGCTTGCGCCAAGTCTGTCCGAGGAAGTCTGTTTGAGCCAACAGCCTTAAACAGATCCCAGTATTTAGGAAAAAAAAGCTTTAGTTAGAGTTGAATCAACCACTATAGCCTCAAGCTCGCTCCTCCGGCCAGCAGCTACTCTGTAGATGCAGCCCTGGGCCTATGGTAAGTATCTATCCCTGTACAGGGGTGTAATGGTAAAGGCCAGGGTTCCCTTGGGATCTGCAGAATGGAGTAGCTTGCGCCAAGTCTGTCCGAGAAAGCCTTTTTGAGCTGATGGATTTAAACAAATTTCAACATTTAGGAAAAAAGCATTAATCTATTTCAGTTAGAGTTAATTCAATTACTCTAGCATAAAGATCCTAATTCACTTTGTCTAAAGGAAGTTAGTTGGCAAATTTTTATTGTGTGAGCAATGAGGTTATGAAACTCTCTACCACATGAAATTGAAATACTTAATTTTCTAAAAAAAATTCAAGGAGGGCATGTGTGTGCCTTTCTTGAATAATATAAAATTGCAGGTTATCCATACTAGATTTTGTTATGGGACGTTGATCCAGGGAACTAGTCTGATTGCCATATGTGGAGTCGGGAAGGAATTTTTCCCCTAATATGGGGCAATTAGCATCTGCCTCATGGGGTTTTTGCCTTCCTCTGGATCAACACATTAGCTTTTAGGTTGAACTTGACAGACTTGTGTCTTTCAACCTTAAAACTATGAAACGGTCCCTGTATAGAGGTTCAAGGGTGAAGCCCAGGGTTCATTTGGAAACATCAGAAATGGTGTGTTTTGCGCCAAGTCTGTCCAAGGAAGCCTGTTTGAGCCAACGGCCTCAGAAATATCCTAACATTTAAGAAAGTAGCAATAGTTAGGGTTGGCTGAACCATTCTAACCTTAAGTTTGCCCCTCCAGTCAGCATCTACTATGTAGATGCAATCAAGGCCCTGTAATAAGTCTTTATCACTGTACAGGGATGTAAGAGTGAAGGTAAGAGTTCCTTTGGAACCTGTAGGATAGACTGGCTTTTGCCAAGTTTTTCCAAAGAAGCTTTTTTGAGCCATAGGCCTCAGACAGGTCCTAACAAGAAAGTGTCATTAGATAGGTTTTTCTTTAGTTAGGATTGACTCAACTACTCAAGCCTCAAGCGCACTCCTCCGGCCAGCAGCTACTCTGTAGATGCAACCCTGGGCCTATGGTAAGTATCTATCCCTGTACAGGGGTGTAATGGTAAAAACCAGGGTTCCCTTGGGATCTGCAGAATGGAGTAGCTTGCGCCAAGTCTGTCTGAGGAAGTCTGTTTGAGCCAACAGCCTTAAACAGATCCCAGTATTTAGGAATAAAAAGCTTTAGTTAGAGTTGAATCAACCACTATAGCCTCAAGCTCGCTCCTACGGCCAGCAGCTACTCTGTAGATGCAACCCTGGGCCTATGGTAAGTATCTATCCCTGTACAGGGGTGTAATGGTAAAGGCCAGGGTTCCCTTGGGATCTGCAGAATGGAGTAGCTTGCGCCAAGTCTGTCCGAGAAAGCCTTTTTGAGCTGATGAATTTAAACAAATTTCAACATTTAGGAAAAAAGCATTAATCTATTTCAGTTAGAGTTAATTCAATTACTCTAGCATAAAGATCCTAATTCACTTTGTCTAAAGGAAGTTAGTTGGCAAATTTTTATTGTGTGAGCAATGAGGTTATGAAACTCTCTACCACATGAAATTGAAATACTTAATTTTCTAAAAAAAATTCAAGGAGGGCATGTGTGTGCCTTTCTTAAATAATATAAAATTGCAGGTTATCCGTACTAGATTTTGTTATGGGACGTTGATCCAGGGAACTAGTCTGATTGCCATATGTGGAGTCGGGAAGGAATTTTTCCCCTAATATGGGGCAATTAGCATCTGCCTCATGGGGTTTTTGCCTTCCTCTGGATCAACACATTAGCTTTTAGGTTGAACTTGACAGACTTGTGTCTTTCAACCTTAAAACTATGAAACGGTCCCTGTATAGAGGTTCAAGGGTGAAGCCCAGGGTTCATTTGGAAACATCAGAAATGGTGTGTCTTGCGCCAAGTCTGTCCAAGGAAGCCTGTTTGAGCCAATGGCCTCAGAAATATCCTAACATTTAAGAAAGTAGCAATAGTTAGGGTTGGCTGAACCATTCTAACTTTAAGTTTGCCCCTCCAGTCAGCATCTACTATGTAGATGCAATCAAGGCCCTGTAATAAGTCTTTATCACTGTACATGGCTGTAAGAGTGAAGGCCAGAGTTCCTTTGGAACCTGTAGGATAGACTGGCTTTTGCCAAGTCTTTCCAAAGAAGTTTTTTTGAGCCATAGGCCTCAGACAGGTCCTAACAAGAAAGTGGCATTAGATAGGTTTTTCTTTAGTTAGGATTGATTCAACTACTCAAGCCTCAAGCGCACTCCTCCGGCCAGCAGCTACTCTGTAGATGCAACCCTGGGCCTATGGTAAGTATCTATCCCTGTACAGGTGTGTAATGGTAAAAACCAGGGTTCCCTTGGGATCTGCAGAATGGAGTAGCTTGCGCCAAGTCTGTCCGAGGAAGTCTGTTTGAGCCAACAGCCTTAAACAGATCCCAGTATTTAGGAAAAAAAAGCTTTAGTTAGAGTTGAATCAACCACTATAGCCTCAAGCTCGCTCCTCCGGCCAGCAGCTACTCTGTAGATGCAGCCCTGGGCCTATGGTAAGTATCTATCCCTGTACAGGGGTGTAATGGTAAAGGCCAGGGTTCCCTTGGGATCTGCAGAATGGAGTAGCTTGCGCCAAGTCTGTCCGAGAAAGCCTTTTTGAGCTGATGGATTTAAACAAATTTCAACATTTAGGAAAAAAGCATTAATCTATTTCAGTTAGAGTTAATTCAATTACTCTAGCATAAAGATCCTAATTCACTTTGTCTAAAGGAAGTTAGTTGGCAAATTTTTATTGTGTGAGCAATGAGGTTATGAAACTCTCTACCACATGAAATTGAAATACTTAATTTTCTAAAAAAAATTCAAGGAGGGCATGTGTGTGCCTTTCTTGAATAATATAAAATTGCAGGTTATCCGTACTAGATTTTGTTATGGGACGTTGATCCAGGGAACTAGTCTGATTGCCATATGTGGAGTCGGGAAGGAATTTTTCCCCTAATATGGGGCAATTAGCATCTGCCTCATGGGGTTTTTGCCTTCCTCTGGATCAACACATTAGCTTTTAGGTTGAACTTGATGGACTTGTGTCTTTCAACCTTAAAACTATGAAACGGTCCCTGTATAGAGGTTCAAGGGTGAAGCCCAGGGTTCATTTGGAAACATCAGAAATGGTGTGTTTTGCGCCAAGTCTGTCCAAGGAAGCCTGTTTGAGCCAACGGCCTCAGAAATATCCTAACATTTAAGAAAGTAGCAATAGTTAGGGTTGGCTGAACCATTCTAACCTTAAGTTTGCCCCTCCAGTCAGCATCTACTATGTAGATGCAATCAAGGCCCTGTAATAAGTCTTTATCACTGTACAGGGATGTAAGAGTGAAGGTCAGAGTTCCTTTGGAACCTGTAGGATAGACTGGCTTTTGCCAAGTTTTTCCAAAGAAGCTTTTTTGAGCCATAGGCCTCAGACAGGTCCTAACAAGAAAGTGTCATTAGATAGGTTTTTCTTTAGTTAGGATTGACTCAACTACTCAAGCCTCAAGCGCACTCCTCCGGCCAGCAGCTACTCTGTAGATGCAACCCTGGGCCTATGGTAAGTATCTATCCCTGTACAGGGGTGTAATGGTAAAAACCAGGGTTCCCTTGGGATCTGCAGAATGGAGTAGCTTGCGCCAAGTCTGTCCGAGGAAGTCTGTTTGAGCCAACAGCCTTAAACAGATCCCAGTATTTAGGAAAAAAAAGCTTTAGTTAGAGTTGAATCAACCACTATAGCCTCAAGCTCGCTCCTCCGGCCAGCAGCTACTCTGTAGATGCAACCCTGGGCCTATGGTAAGTATCTATCCCTGTACAGGGGTGTAATGGTAAAGGCCAGGGTTCCCTTGGGATCTGCAGAATGGAGTAGCTTGCGCCAAGTCTGTCCGAGGAAGCCTTTTTGAGCCAATGGCCTTAGACAGAACCCATCATTTAGTAATAAAAAAGCTTTAGTTAGAGTTATAGCCTCAAGCTCGCTCCTCTGGCCAGCAGCTACTCTGTAGATGCAACCCTGAGCATGTGGTAAGTCTCCATTCCTCTAAAGGGGTGTAATGGTAAAGATCAGGGTTCCTTTTGACCTGCTTATGCCAAGTCTGTCAAAGGAAGCCTTTTTGAGCTGATGGCTCTACACAGATCCTAATGTTTAGGAAAAAAGCTTATGTGTATTTCAGTTAGATTAAAAGTAAAGCCAACAAAAGAGAATTTAACTTTCCTCAAAAAATCAATTATTAATATAGCATTTACCTGCCCAGATCTCAGAACTAATGCACTATTAGGATGTAGCAATCCCATATAATTTTGTGTGCAGTTTTAATACTATGTAATCACCCCCCTCCATTAATTGGTAATATGTGAGTGGTTGTCGCATCAGTATTTTGCACCTGTATTGCTGTCATCGTTATTATATGGTATGATTAGTACTGAGACCTAGGCAGGTAAACACTGTTGCCCTTTTTTCCTGTGTTAATTCTTGAATTTTGGTGGGAATTTAAATTTGTCTTTGCTTTTAATGTTAGTGTAGGGACTCGCAAGTATGAGGACCCTTGACGCGGGTTGCGAGCTTGTGTATTTTGGCCAAAATATTTACTAATACCTCATATATATCATATATATTTTTTGCATGTTATTTTTATTCAGGGTGCAGCCAGACCCATCAATGTTGGCCTTGTAAACTAGGGTGTCTGTCTTCATGGGGTGCACTTAAAAAGTGCTGGACAGCCCGCCTAATCTAATAGTTTGGGCTTCACTAATAGGCTGTAAGCCAGACATTGTGCACTACCTATGTGTGACCAGTGCCCTATACAAGGCTTATTTGTGTGCAGTTTTAATACTAAGCAATCACCCCCTCCATGAATTGGTAGGTTGTGAGTGGTTGTCTCATCAATATTTTGCACCTGTGTTGCTGACTTCTTCATTATATGGGTTTGCTGCATCCTTGTAATTATTGTTGCTGTATTTGCTGTGTTAATTCTTGAATTTTGGTGGGAACTTTAATTCCTTGTTTTTGTGACTTTGCTTTTAATGTTAGTGTAGGGACTCGCAAGTATGAGGACCCTTGAGCAGGTTGCGAGCTTGTATATTTTGGCCAAAATATCGACCAATACCTCATATATATCATATATATTTTTTACATGCTATTTTTATTCAGGGTGCAGCCAAGCCCATCTACAGGTGCATCTCACAAAATTAGAATATCACCAGAAAAGTTAATTTATTTCAGTTCTTCAATACAAAACGTGAAACTCATATATTATATAGAGCCATTACACACAGAGTGATCTATTTCACGTGTTTATTTCTGTTAATATTGATGATTATGGCTTACAGCCAATGAAAACTCAAAAGTCATTATTTCAATTAATTAGAATACCTTATAACAACAGCTTGAAAAATGTTTTCAAAATCCAAAATGTTATCCTACTGAAATGTATGTTCAATAAATGCCCTCAATACTTGGTCGGGGATCCTTTTACATCAATTACTGCATCAATGTGGCAATGTGGCATGGAGGCGATCAGCCTGTGACACTGCTGAGGGGTTATGGAAGCCCAGGTGGCTTTGATAGAAGCCTTCAGCTCGTCTGCATTGTTGGGTCTGGTGTCTCTCATTTTCCTCTTGACAATACCCCATAGATTCTTTATGGGGTTAAGGTCAGGTGAGTTTGCTGCCAATCAAGCACAGTGATACTGTTGTTTTAAACCAGGTATTAGTACTTTTGTCAGTGTGGACAGGGGCCAAGTCCTGCTGGAGAATGAAATTTCCATCTCCAAAAAGCTTGGCGTAGCTAAGGTTTTGGTTCAGGGGGCCGAAACTTCTGAGTGGGCCTCTAACCAGGTAACCCTGATTCCAACTATAGCGGCGCACCCAGATAGTTGATGTAGGAAAACCTCAGCAGATGACCGCGCTGTTACTAAAAATAATCTCTATACAAAGACCAGCACTGATATTACCGCCATATGGTGACATATATTGATAGATGCCAGTCCTGCAAAACATATAAGAGATCACAGCTCAGTTATATATAGTACCTTACAGCTGACGTTCTTTCTGATTAAATTGTTCACTTTTCCCGTCTTTTCCATCTGGCCCAGACCGACACGACAACTTCTCCAGCCAGGACTCAGAGTCTCAGGTATGCAGAGATCACAACAAAGACACATTTGACTCCTTACATTTCAGGCACTGACCACATCTATCCCCAACCTGCACAAACTTCTCATCCTGCTGATACCCCAATACTGAGCCTCTGCTGCAAAATGTGTCCCTATTACTGCACCTACTGTGTGCCCTCTAGATGGTAAAACAAACCTCTAAAATAAAGTAATGCCGTGTGCAAGTGTCCTAGAAAACAGTGCCCACATTGTGCCCCCTAGAAAGTAATAGTGCCCCTTCGACAGTCACGATAACCTGAGTTCCCCTATAACAATAAGTGCCCACCTAAGATTTAATAATGTCCTGAGTCTCCCCCCATGTAGAGCTCCGCTCTAACCAGTATGATGTTCTCCTATTCACGATATAATTCCCCCTCACTGTATAGTACCCCCACAAAGTATACTGACCCCTTAGTAGCCCCCAAGCTGATGGCTCCAACACTGTATGATGGCCTCCACACTATACAAAGACCCCACATTATCTCCCACACTGTATGATGGCCCCCACGCTGTTCAAAGAACCCACATTATCTCCCACACTGTATAAATAGCCTACATATAGTATAATGCACCAGATAGTCCTCAATATAGTATAATGCACTCCCCATAGTCCTTCGTATAGTATAATGCGCCCCTATAGGCAGAGTCTGTAGTAAAATGCTCCCCCCATTGACAGAGTCTGTAGTATAAAGCTCCCCCCCATAGGCAGAGTCTGTAGTATAATGCTCCCTCCCTCCTCATAGGCAGAGTCTGTGGTATAATGCCCCCCCATAGGCAGAGTCTGCAGTATAATGCCCCCCCCCATAGGCAGAGTCTGTAGTATAATGCTCCCCCCTCCTCATAGGCAGAGTCTGTAGTATAATGCCCCCCCCTCCTCATAGGCAGAATCTGTAGTATAATGCCCCCCCCCATCTCATAGGCAGAGTCTGTAGTGTAATGTGCCCCCCCTCCTCATAGGCAGAGTCTGTGGTATAATGCCCCCCCATCTCATAGGCAGCGCCTGTAGTATAATGCCCCACCTATAGGCAGAGTCTGTAGTAAAATGCACCCCCCATAGGCAGAGTCTGTAGTATAATGCTCCCCCTCTTATAGGCAGAGTCTGTAGTACAATGTCCCCCCCATAGGCAGAGTCTGTAGTATAATGCTCCCCCCCTCCTTATAGGCAGAGTCTGTAGTATAATGCCCCCCCATAGGCAGAGTCTGTAGTATAATGCTCCCCCCTCCTCATAGTCAGAGTCTGTAGTATAATCCCCCCTCCTCATAGGCAGAATCTTTAGTATAATGCCCCCCCATCTCATAGGCAGAGTCTGTAGTATAATGTGCCCCCCCTCCTCATAGGCAGAGTCTGTGATATAATGCCCCCCCCATCTCATAGGCAGCGTCTGTAGTATAATGCCCCACCTATAGGCAGAGTCTGTAGTAAAATGCACCCCCCATAGGCAGAGTCTGTAGTATAATGCTCCCCCTCTTATAGGCAGAGTCTGTAGTACAATGTCCCCCCATAGGCAGAGTCTGTAGTCTACTGCTCTCCCCTGCTCATAAACAGAGTCTGTAGTATAATGCCCCCCATAGGCAGAGTCTGTAGTAGAATGCCCCCCCATAGACAGAGGCTTTAGTATAATGCTCCCCCCCTCCCCATAGACAGTCTGTAGTATAATGCCCCCCCTCCCCATAGGCAGAGTCTTTAGTATAATGCCCCCCCTCTCTGTGGGCAGAGTCTTTAGGATAATGCTCCCCCATAGGCAGAGTCTGTAGTATAATGCACCTCCCCCTTCCCATAGGCAGAGTCTGTAATATAATGCCGCCCCCCACCCGGCAAAAAATAAATAAACAGTACTCATCTCTCCTCCTGGTTCCCTCGCTGCTCAGAGCACCCAGCACGCACACATCTTCAGCACAGCGGGCTGGGCGCCAAGTGATGATGTCAGAGACGTCAGTCACAGAAGGGACTAATGGGAGAGAGATCCGCGCTCCCTCTCTCATCAGTAAACTTGCGGCGGTGGCGGGCAGTGGGGCCCGATGCTGGCACCAGGGGCATGCTAGATACAGTTACACTGGCGTAGCCCTGGATGGGCCCCCTAAGAGCGAGGGGCCCGGGGCCACCGCCCCCTTTGCCCCCCTGGTAGCTTGATACTGTGGCAGAGGGAAGCATGAAGTGCTCTAAAATTTCCTGGTAGACGGCTGCGCTGACTTTGGTGTTGAAAAAACACAGTGGACCTACACCAGCAGATGACACGGCTCCCCAAACCATCACTGATTGTGGAAACTTCACACTAGACCTCAAGCAGCTTGGATTGTGGCCTCTCCACTCTTCTTCCAGACTCTGGGACCTTGATTTCAAATGAAAATTGGAACTCTGGACATCTGTCAAGTCAGCAGTCTTCACCATGATTGTCATGATTGTGGAGCCTACTAAAACAGACTAAGGGACCTTTTTAAATGCTTAGGAAGTCTTTGCAGGTGTTTTTTGTTAATTATTTTAATTTACTGAGTTAATGACTTTTGTGTTTTCATTGGCTATAAGCCATAATCATCAACATTAACAGAAATAAACACTTGAAATAGATCACTGTGTTTGTAATGACTCTATATAATATATGAGGTTCACTTTTTGCATTGAAGAACTGAAATAAATTAACTTTTTGATGATATTCTAATTTTGTGAGATGCACCTATATGTTATGGCCTTGTAAATTAGAGTGTCTATCTTCATGGGGTGCACTTAAATAGTGCTGGGCAGCCCGTGTTCTTGCCTCAGCAGCGAATTTAGCTATCCAGGGAATC
The DNA here is from genome assembly GCF_046119375.1 of Phyllobates terribilis. Lineage (NCBI taxonomy): Eukaryota > Metazoa > Chordata > Amphibia > Anura > Dendrobatidae > Phyllobates > Phyllobates terribilis. The sequence continues at coordinate 132,562 of NW_027363545.1, forward strand.
TAGTCACTTTATGTGTATATCAGTTCTGACATTATGTTGCTTGCATTTGAATCCTGTCTCTTTTTTATTGTTTGATAACGGCACTGTCTGCTAGTGATTTAATGTATTTGCTCTAGTTTCAATTTGCAATGCATTATGGGAAAATTCCAAGAGCATTGTGAGACAGTTCTTGTTGCATTGTGGTCCTGTTCTTGTCACAGTTTGGGCAGCGACCATTATTTCCTCGTCTCTTCTGATGGAGAAGTTCCCTTATCACTCATCTTGTAAAGTGGCACAGAGCGGTAGTCGTGACTGAACGTCGGTCTGATTTCGCTCTGGCACTTTACAGACAATGGGTGTCCCAGTCCCAGTGTGCTCTAGGGTGTGGGGTGCAGCACACTCTCTTGTAGGCCGCAGGCCTCCACTGCCTTCAGGCTTCTGTCCTCAGAAGCCGCCGCTCACAATTTAGGGAACACGAAGTTCTTTGTAACAGTCAAACATATACTTGACAGTTCAAGTTCATCAGGTGGGTACAGATGGGATAAGGCACAGCAATTCACATTATCCTCCTTCTTAGCATAACTCCTCTTCAGCCCTGTTGCTAGCTCATCCTGTATTTCTCGTCCACCTCTGCAGTGCACCCGGGACTGGCCTTCAACTTCCATCTATGCAGGTCCCTGTCCATCTTCCTTTGTACTTCAGAGCACACAAAGTGTCCGGCAGCTCCTATGCCAGACCTTAGGCTCTGGACGTGACTGGAGCGACTGCTCTGGATCCCAGTAATGCCTCCCACTGCCTGGAACATTGAGTACTATATACAGTGGGTACGGAAAGCATTCAGACCCCTTTACATCTTTCACTCTTTGTTTCATTGCAGCCATTTGGTAAATTCTAAAAAGTTCTTTTTTTCTTCTCATTAAAGTACACTGTGCACCCCATCTTGACTGAAAAAAAAACAGAAATGTAGAAATTTTTGCAAATTTATTAAAAAAGGAAAACTGAAATATCACATGGTCATAAGTATTCAGACCCTTTGCTCATATTTAAGTCACATGCTGTCCATTTCTTGTGATCCTCCTTGAGATGGTTCTACTCTTTCATTGGAGTCCAGCTGTGTTTAATTAAACTGATAGGACTTGATTTGGAAAGGCACACACCTGTCTATATAAGACCTCACAGCTCACAGTGCATGTCAGACCAAATGAGAATCATGAGCTCAAAGGAACTGCCTGTTACGATGTTAGTAGATACCCTGAAGTCCAATGGCGTGGGCCAAAAGCAGAGACTGAGACAAGAGTAGTGTGAAAGTCTATTTTAAACTCAAGTGCAAAAGATCACAGCAAACAGTTTATGAAGGTAAGTTCATTCCAAACAATACTTCTTAGAACCTAATCTGTAAGGCACGGCCTTCATTACTATTAGGGTATGTAAACGTTAACGATAGTCCAAGTTTACTTAGGTACAGTAATATGCAAACAGAAATAAGGATAGTAAGCAGACGTAGGTATTCCTCAGTTGATTGTGGACTCACGTAGTGCAGAAGAGAAGACAAACTGGAATATGGATCTGGATATTGAAGAATGCAGGAGGTGCAGCGGAGGAAACAGCGATGTCTTAAGCAGAGCTGGAGCCGGGTATTTAAACACAGAGCAATATGGTGACTATACCAGAGGTGTAGAGATCCAGGAGAAGTTTTCTTCAGGAAGACAAAAGTTCAGAGATCCCAGCGTGAGTGAACAACAGCCAGTGGTTCCTTTCAGCAGAAGTCCCCTTAGCAGAGGATTCAGGCAGCAATCCTTTCAGCGGATGACTAGGAGTAAACACAAGGTCAGCAAGACTCTATTCAGAGGGCTAGCACAGGTGAGTAGAAAGCTAAAAGCACACAATACTCAGGCAAGGCATGATTGCAACACATGCAGTTTAAGTAGGTCCACAGGCAGGAAACACATGACCCCAGTGAGGCAATGGAAGCCATCTTGGCTAAGGGAAAAACTACTGGCAAAGTAAAATTAAACCTGGCATCCTGACACTGCCCAAGGAGCTTAGAGACAGAATTGTGGCAAGGCACAGATCTGGCCAAGTTTACAAAAGAATTTCTGCATTAGTCAAGGGTCCTAAGAACACAGTGGCCTCCATAATCCTTAAGTGGAAGAAGTTTGGGACCACCAGAAGTCTTCCTAGACCTGGCCGTCCAGCTAAACTGAGCAATCGTGGGAGAAGAGCCTTGGTGAGAGAGGTAAAGATGAACCCCAAGATCACTGTGGCTCAGCTCCAAAGATGCAGTAGGGAGATGGGAGAAAGTTGCATAAAGTCAACTATCACTGCAGCCCTCCACAAGTCGAGCCTTTATGGCAGAGTGGCCCAACGGAAGCCTCTCCTCAGTGCAAGACATATGAAAGCCTGCACAGAGTTTGCTTAAAAACACATGAAGGACTCCCAGTCTATGAGAAATAAGATTCTTTGGTCTGATGAGACTAAGATAGAACTTTTTGGTGATAATTCTAAGGGGTATGTGTGGAAAAAACCAGGCACTGCTCATCACCTGCCCAATACAATCCCAACAGTGAAACATGGTGGTGGCAGCATCATGGGGGTGTTTTTCAGCTGCAGGGACAGGACGACTGGTTGGAATTGAAAGAAACATGAATGCGGCCAAGTACACAGATATCCTGGATGAAAACCTCTTCCAGAGTGCTCTGGACCTCAGACTTGGCCGAAGGTTCACCTTCCAACAAGACAATGACCCTAAGCACACAGTTAAAATAACAAAGGAGTGGCTTCAGAACAACTCTGTGACCATTCTAGACTGGCCCAGCCAGAGCCCTGACCTAAACTCAATTGAACATCTCTGGAGAGACCTGAAAATGGCTGTCCACCAACGTTCACCATCCAACCTGACAGAACTGGAGAGGATCTGCAAGGAAGAATGGCAGAGGAACCCCAAATCCAGGTGTGAAAAACTTGTTGCATCATTCCCAAGAAGACTCATGGATGCACTAGCTCAAAAGGGGGCTTCTACTCAATACTGGTCATTTGGTCTGACATGCACTGTGAGCTGTGAGGTCTTATATAGACAGGTGTGTGCCTTTCCAAATCAAGTCCTATCAGTTTAATTAAACACAGCTGGACTCCAATGAAAGAGTAGAACCATCTCAAGGAGGATCACAAGGAAATGGACAGCATGTTGTAGTGCCGGCGTCCCTGCCCTCTGCTAGGCAGGGACGCTGTTCCCCTCACCGCTCTGCTCCGTGCCCGGCGTCCCTCTCCCGCTCTGCTGGCAGCGCGCGCTCCTTCCCGGCCACTGTGCTTAGGGCGCGCGCGCGCGCCCTCCCTCCCTCTTAAAGGGGCCGCGCGCGCCGTCCTAAGGAGTCCCCGGCCAATGGCCGGAGGACTTTACCATATATAAGGCACCTCCTCCAAAATGGAGGTGCCCGAGCAATGTTGTTGCACCGTTCTACTCTGCTTCAGCCCTCAGGTCCCGTTGCCAGTTACCTGCCAGATTCCTGCCAGCTTGCTGTCCTAATCCTGCCTGATTTCCTGTTACCTGCCTGCCTGCCTGAGGTCCGACGGTCTGCCTTACAACTCCGGTCAGTCTGTCTAAGGACCAACTTGCCCGCTCACCTGGGAGCGCACATCAGCTACCTGCCTGCTTGCCTGAGGTCCGACGGTCTGCCTTACAACTCCGGTCAGTCTGTCTATGGACCAGCTTGCCCGCTCACCTGGGAGCGCTTCTCCGCTACCTGCCTGCTTGCCTGCCCGGAGGCTCCGCTGTCACGTGCTGTGACCACCAGCTATTCCAGACTCTTGCTCGCTCACCTGGGAGCGCTTCTCCGCTACCTGCCTGCTTGCCAGCCCGGAGGCTCCGCTGTCACGTGCTGTGACCACCAGCTATTCCAGACTCTTGCCCGCTCACCTGGGAGCGCTTCTCCGCTACCTGCCTGCTTGCCAGCCCGGAGGCTCCGCTGTCACGTGCTGTGACCACCAGCTATTCCAGAGACTCTTGCCCGCTCACCTGGGAGCGCTTCTCCGCTACCTGCCTGCTTGCCTACCTGGAGGCTCCGCCGTCACGTGCTGTGACCACCTGCTATTCCAGAGACTCTCGCTTGCTCACCTGGGAGCACACATCCTCCATCTGCCTTGCTAGCCTACCTGGAGGTTCAGCCATCACAGGTCGTACCAACTTTACCTAGAGACTGCCCCGGTCACTTGCCGTGACCTCCAGCCCGTTCTTCCAGAGACTGCCCGGTCACTTGCCGTGACCTCCAGCCCGTTCTTCCAGAGACTGCCTCGATCACTTGCCGTGACCTCCTGCCCGTACACCCAGAGACTGTCCCGGTCACCTGCTGTGATTGCCTGCCTGGTCGCCACCCGCTCCCTTACAAGGACCGCCCCCTTGTATAGTAGCCCAGAGGTTCCGCCTCCCAGACCCGTTACAGTTTGCTCGGGCCATGGAACCCGGTGGCACCCAAGCTCCCTCGCTCTCGGACCTGTGTCATGAACTGTCCCGTCAAAGGTCCCAACAGGAGTCCATCCTGGGTCACCTGCGGAATGTCAATACTCGCCTGGACACTCTGACTGCTCCACCAACAACCTCCGCCAGTGCCATGTCTCGCAATCCGGCAGCTCCGCTGTCCACTAACACCATGATATCCTACCCCGGACCTCGGCTTTCTGCACCTCCTCGCTTCGGAGGCGACTCAGCCCAGGCTCGGGGCTTCATAAATCAGTGCACCCTGCACTTTGAACTATTGTCCCACCAGTTTAACTCCGACCGAGCCAAAATTGCATTCATCATGTCCCATCTCACCGGGGAGGCCCTGGCCTGGCTAAATCCTCTATGGGAGAGAGGAGACCCCCTGGTGTCCAACTTGCCTGCTTTTCTCACGGCTTTCCGGAAAGTCTTCGACGAACCCGGACGGAAGACCTCATCCGCATCATCGCTGCTACGCCTCCGTCAGGAAAGTCTCACCGTGGGCCAATATGCCATACGGTTCCGTACCCTTGCCTCGGAGCTGGCCTGGGATAACGACGCTCTGGTTTCCGTCTTCTGGGAGGGTCTGTCCGGCCGTATTAAAGATGAACTTGCCGGTCGGGACATTCCTACCACTCTCGATGACTTAATAACTCTTGCCACCCGGATTGACCTACGGTTCCAGGAGCGTGCCAGAGAGGTCACCCGTGAGAGGAGGTTACCACGTCTAGCTCCTACTTTTCAGAAACCCGTCACTCCTTCTGTCTCTAACCAGGTACACCCTCCTGAGCCTATGCAGGTCGACCAGACCAAGATGGTCAAGACCCGTCAGGACTTACGCCGTGCCGAGGGGACCTGCTTCTACTGTGGCAGTAAGGAGCACCGGATCCGTGCCTGCCCGGAGAGGTCGGGAAACGCCTGTGTCTAGGTTCGCTCAGAGAGGTCCACCTAGACAAGAATAAATCCTCTCCATCCCTGCTGTTGTCAGTTTCAATCGTCTACGGGGAGAACCGTTATTTCGAACTAGCCCAACTGGACTCTGGAGCAGCCGGGAATCTTATTTCACAGTCCCTGGTAGAGAAATACCGTCTCCCCACCAAACCTCTGGCTGTACCCTTGTCTGTTGCTGCCGTGGATGGGGGGCTCTTACCACGCCCCATCCAACTCATCACCGAATCCATTACTCTGCAGGTGGGAATGCTGCATTCTGAAAGTATCTCCTTCCATGTTCTGCCTGGACTCTCTCACGCCCTCTTGCTAGGCCTACCTTGGCTCCAGAAACATGCACCCGTTCTTGACTGGCAGACCGGAGAAGTCCTTCGCTGGGGACAGGGCTGCCATAAGACCTGTCTGGTTCCCGTTCATCCCGTCCGTCCTTCTCCTACCCCAGCTAATCTACCTGGACTTCCGATTCCTTATTGGTCTTATGCTGATGTCTTTAATAAAAAGGAGGCAGAGACACTACCCCCTCATAGACCATACGACTGCCCTATCGACCTGTTACCTGGTACTTCTCCCCGTGGGCGTATTTATCCATTATCCGCTGCTGAGACCCGGTCGATGTCCGAATATATTGAGGAGAATCTGGCCAGGGGATTCATCCGGAAATCTACCTCCCCGGCGGGAGCAGGCTTCTTTTTCGTCAAAAAGAAGGACGGCTCTCTCCGTCCCTGTATAGACTATAGAGGCCTTAACCAGATCACGGTGAAGAATAAGTACCCCCTTCCGCTCATTCCGGAGTTATTTGATCGTCTGAGGGGGGCTAGAATCTTCACCAAACTGGATCTCCGTGGGGCGTACAACCTGGTTCGTATCCGTCAGGGGGATGAATGGAAGACGGCATTCAACACCCGGGACGGCCACTATGAATATCTGGTAATGCCCTTTGGCCTCTGTAACGCTCCTGCCGTCTTTCAAGAGTTGGTCAATGACATCTTCCGGGACCTTCTCTACTCCTGCGTAGTGGTGTACCTGGACGACATCTTGGTCTTCTCTCCGGATCTCCAGACTCACCGGAGGGATGTTCGTCAGGTCCTGCTCAGGCTCAGGCAGAACCATCTCTACGCTAAATATGAGAAGTGCCTCTTTGAGCAGACCTCGCTTCCGTTTCTGGGCTACATTATCTCTCAGACTGGCCTACAAATGGATCCTGAGAAACTGTCAGCCATCGAGAAATGGCCCCGACCAGAGGGGTTGAAGGCTATTCAACGGTTCCTGGGCTTCGCCAACTATTACCGCCTCTTCATCCCGCACTTCTCTTCCCGGACTGCCCCAATTTCCGCGCTCACCCGTAAGGGTACTAATCCCAAAGAGTGGCCGCCCGAAGCAGAGGAGGCCTTTCTTTCCCTAAAACAGGCCTTCTCTTCCGCCCCGGTGCTGCATCGCCCGGACGGCAACAAGCAGTTCTTCCTGGAAGTTGACGCCTCCTCCTCTGGAGCCGGAGCAGTACTTACTCAAAAATCATCTTCCGGGAGAATGGTAACTTGTGGCTTCTTCTCCAAACTCTTCTCCTCTTCTGAGCGCAACTATTCCATAGGAGACCGAGAGTTATTGGCCATCAAGCTGGCGTTGGAGGAGTGGCGTTACCTACTCGAGGGGGCTCTTCATCCGGTAATAATTTACACTGACCACAAGAACTTGGCTTACCTCCAGCATGCCCAGAGACTTAACCCGCGCCAAGCCCGGTGGTCCTTGTTTTTTGCTCGCTTTGATTTTGTTCTTCATTTTCGCCCGGCTGACAAAAACGTCAAAGCAGACGCCTTGTCCCGATCCTTTCTGGTGTCCGATCTCGAGGAAGAACCTAAACATATCATCGATCCCGCCAGAGTAATGCAGGTGGCTCCTGTGAGTCTAAATCGTCTCCCTTCCGGTAAGACGTTTGTTTCAGTACCTGATCGGGAGAAGATCCTACACTGGGGCCATTCGTCTAAACTAGCTGGCCACGCCGGTCAGAAAAAGACCCTCCAGCTTATTGCCCGGCACTATTGGTGGCCTACCCTGCACAAGGACATAATAGACTTTGTTTCTGCCTGTGTGTCCTGCGCCCGCAACAAAGTCCCGAGACATCTGCCAGCCGGACGCCTCCTTCCGCTTCCTGTACCTGCTGCCCCCTGGCAGCATATAGCAATGGACTTTATAACTGATCTCCCCGTCTCTGCCGGTTGTACGGTCATTTGGGTGGTCGCTGACCGCTTTTCCAAGATGGCTCACTTTATTCCCCTGCCAGGCCTTCCGTCTGCACCCGAGCTGGCTAAAGACTTTATCCGCCACATCTTCCGTCTTCATGGCCTGCCCCTCCACATCGTGTCGGATCGTGGGGTACAGTTCACCTCACGTTTCTGGAGAGCCACTTGTAAACTGCTAGACGTCACCCTGGACTTCTCTTCCGCTTACCACCCACAGTCCAATGGTCAAGTGGAGCGGATCAATCAGAACCTGACCAGTTACCTCCGGCACTTCGTTAATGCCCACCATTCTGACTGGGTGGATCTCCTACCATGGGCCGAGTTCTCTTATAATAATCACGAGAGCGAATCCTCCTCCAAATCCCCGTTTTTTGTAGTCTTTGGTCAGCATCCTCGGATTCCTTTTCCTGTCTCCACCTCTGTGGACAACCCGGCTGCGGAATCTCTCGTTAGCAAATTTTCCTCCATATGGGAGAGTACCCGGTCCGCACTCCTTCTGTCATCCGAGCGTATGAAAAGACACGCTGACAAAAAACGCCTGGATCCTCCACAATTTCGTCCAGGAGATAAAGTCTGGCTCTCATCTAAATATGTTCGACTCAAGATACCTTCTTACAAGTTAGGGCCTCGGTTCATCGGTCCTCTGGAGGTCATCAGTCAGATCAACCCGGTGGCCTATAAATTGAAACTCCCGGCCAACTTACGGATCCCTAACTCCTTCCATGTATCTCTCCTCAAACCCGTGGTGCTTAACTCTTTTTCCAAGTCTACAGGTGCGCCTCCTGCTCCGGTTTCTGCTGAGGACGAGTTTGAGGTAGAGAACATTCTTGCCACCAAAAGGGTAAGAGGAAAGACCTTTTTTTTGGTAGATTGGAAGGGGTTTGGTCCTGAGGAGAGAACGTGGGAGCCCCGGGAGAACATCCATGCCCCTCTCATCCTAGCTAAATTTCTATCTGGCCTAAAAAAGGGGGGGCCTAAAGGGGGGGGTACTGTAGTGCCGGCGTTCCTGCCCTCTGCTAGGCAGGGACGCTGTTCCCCTCACCGCTCTGCTCCGTGCCCGGCGTCCCTCTCCCGCTCTGCTGGCAGCGCGCGCTCCTTCCCGGCCACTGTGCTTAGGGCGCGCGCGCGCGCCCTCCCTCCCTCTTAAAGGGGCCGCGCGCGCCGTCCTAAGGAGTCCCCGGCCAATGGCCGGAGGACTTTACCATATATAAGGCACCTCCTCCAAAATGGAGGTGCCCGAGCAATGTTGTTGCACCGTTCTACTCTGCTTCAGCCCTCAGGTCCCGTTGCCAGTTACCTGCCAGATTCCTGCCAGCTTGCTGTCCTAATCCTGCCTGATTTCCTGTTACCTGCCTGCCTGCCTGAGGTCCGACGGTCTGCCTTACAACTCCGGTCAGTCTGTCTAAGGACCAACTTGCCCGCTCACCTGGGAGTGCACATCAGCTACCTGCCTGCTTGCCTGAGGTCCGACGGTCTGCCTTACAACTCCGGTCAGTCTGTCTATGGACCAGCTTGCCCGCTCACCTGGGAGCGCTTCTCCGCTACCTGCCTGCTTGCCTGCCCGGAGGCTCCGCTGTCACGTGCTGTGACCACCAGCTATTCCAGACACTTGCCCGCTCACCTGGTAGCGCTTCTCCACTACCTGCCTGCTTGCCAACCCGGAGGCTCCGCTGTCACGTGCTGTGACCACCAGCTATTCCAGACTCTTGCCCGCTCACCTGGGAGCGCTTCTCCGCTACCTGCCTGCTTGCCAGCCCGGAGGCTCCGCTGTCACGTGCTGTGACCACCAGCTATTCCAGAGACTCTTGCCCGCTCACCTGGGAGCGCTTCTCCGCTACCTGCCTGCTTGCCTACCTGGAGGCTCCGCCGTCACGTGCTGTGACCACCTGCTATTCCAGAGACTCTCGCTTGCTCACCTGGGAGCACACATCCTCCATCTGCCTTGCTAGCCTACCTGGAGGTTCAGCCATCACAGGTCGTACCTACCCTTTACTTAGAGACTGCCCCGGTCACTTGCCGTGACCTCCAGCCCGTTCTTCCAGAGACTGCCCGGTCACTTGCCGTGACCTCCAGCCCGTTCTTCCAGAGACTGCCTCGATCACTTGCCGTGACCTCCTGCCCGTACACCCAGAGACTGTCCCGGTCACCTGCTGTGATTGCCTGCCTGGTCGCCACCCGCTCCCTTACAAGGACCACCCCCTTGTATAGTAGCCCAGAGGTTCCGCCTCCCAGACCCGTTACACATGTGACTTAAATATGAGCAAAGGGTCTGAATACTTATGACCATGTGATATTTCAGTTTTCCTTTTTTAATAAATTTGCAAAAATTTCTACATTTCTGTTTTTTTCAGTCAAGATGGGGTGCAGAGTGTACTTTAATGAGAAAAAAATGAACTTTTTAGAATTTACCAAATGGCTGCAATGAAACAAAGAGTGAAAAATTTAAAGGGGTCTGAATACTTTCCGTACCCACTGTACTTCAATAAAACTCACCCTATAGATACCCTAGCCTGAACCTGCATGTCAACGGAGATGGGCATCCTACATATAGATGACAATGGCACCCTTGCTGAACGGCAGCTGCCCCTAGACCCTAAAAGTCCCTTATTCGTACTTATGACGCGCCCCTGGGCCTGTGTCGCGCAGCGTTGCGCACGCGGGAGCTTACCCGGAGCCGGATCTGGTGAGGGTTGTAGTCTCGTGGCGGTGACCCGGTCCGTGCCCAGGGAGTCAGACTAAGTGGCGCTGTATTAGCGGTAGATGTTGGACGACTACGCCACCCGTTGAGTGCAGCTAAGGAGCTGCTGCTGCAGGGCAGACCGCTGAGGCCGGTGGTAGGATTGTGCAGCGTGATAGTATAACCCCCAACGGGAGGGGTATGGCCTCAGGGCAGCCGACGTGGATGATGGGGGTAGCAGGAACCACTCGGAGACGGTACGGTGTAGTTCAGGGTCTTTACTGGTGACAAAGACAGACCCTCCCGGAGTACTGGCTAGCGATTGGGGCCTGGTCAGTCCTTGAGCAGATGGGATCTCCCCTGGCCAGGCGGAGTTGTAGGCCTCCCAAACTAACGTTACTCTTCTGGCTACCTTGCTAGAGGCGGGTATAAGTAGCCCACGTCCCTGAGTGTACCGTGTGGTGCTCACCCGTATGGCCGGTGACTCGGGGCCTTCTAGTAGCTTCCGCTCCACGACGGCGGTGCTGGTCCCACGCGTGTGACCGTGCCTTCGGGTTTCTGGGCCAGAGGACCTGCAATCCCCTGCCGGTCGGTTTCTGCTGCTGGATAGGAGTTAGTCCCCACAGCCTCGGACTCCGGGTCCGGTGATAGCTTCTCAGTCAGGGCGAGCTCTGCAGCTGCCAGCCCCTGACTCCTTGTAGCACTGCTCCCACAGAGCTCCTGTTGTTTCTTCCCATAGCTGCTTCTCTTCTCTGTCTCTACTTCTGGCATGGCCCAGGAGCTGGGCCCAGCCGGAGCCACAGCTCCCTGTCAGCCCTCCTGGCTGAACTCTCCCTTTGAACTCTCTAACCCTGCCTCAGCCCCAGGTTTATATAGGGGAAGTCCTTCCCCTCCCAGGACTGGGCAGGAGGTGTGGCATGCATAGGATTCCTGACCAAGAGACCTCCCACCTGCTCTCAGACATAACATTGCTGTTACTGTGGAAACCAGACCCCTGGGGTGCCACATTCCCCCCTAGTGAAATTTAGTACTCCGGGACTAAACAATTTTTTTTTTGAAAAACATAATAAGGTATAAACAATAATAATACAACAAGAAAAACACATAAAGATGGTCACGGCGTGTCCGCAACCGGGTGCAGTCTTTGAAGAAAAGCAAGGTGTCCATTTCACCAAAACAGGGAGATGTAACCAGGTAGGGGTCTGTCCTGCCCCGAGTCCTTAACAGTCTTTAGTCCATCCCTAGGTTACGCTCCAACTATGTACACAGGATTCCCGGTAAATCCACCAAAGACTCCTATAAATTACTAGAGACACATAATTATTTACAAGATATGGCCGCTCTCAGTCCTCGGCCAGTGGGGATAAGGATTGGCTGCTCACAGTCCTCAGCCTGGTAAGGGATAGGGGATGGCTGCTCACAGTCCTCAGCCTGGTAAGGGATAGGGACACACGGGGAACAATTCACTAATCCCAACGGGGACCATATTTTAATTAGCATCAGTTCTCATACCCTGACGGGTAACGATATACAGTTCTTTGTTTATGCTACTTCCCTTCAGTAGCGGTGTCCTCTTTGTGCTCCCTCCTGAGGGTAGTCCTCAGACCCGTCCGGGTCCTCTTGGCTTTCCTCGTATTGGTAGCACTGCAGCCCCTCCTTGGTTAGCCGGGCTAGTATCTCTGCGACAGTCCTCCTCCCAGGTGGCCAGGACTTTACCTCCCTTTGGGCTGCCCCGGTTAATTGGGCCACCAGGATGCTCACTTTTTGCTCTTCTGTGAGGGGGTACACCTGGAAGAGGCTATCCAGCTTTTCTCTAAAGTCCTGCAGGGTATGTGACTCCCCTGAGTACTGGGGTAGCCAGGCTGCCCCCGGGATATAGGGCATGGTGAAAGGCATGACCGCAACAGCGGTGGCGCTGGCGGGGGTTGGAGCGGTGAAGCTCTCCTCCGTATCCGACATCCTTCTCCCCCCTAGTGGACCGTGGCCTACCTTGCGATGATCCTCTTCCGTAGGCCGCGGCTCCGCAGTGGATCGTCAGGGTTGAGGACCTTCCGTCGCGCTCCTGTGACGTCGGCGTCTGCTGGGCTCCTTCCAGGACCTTACGCAACGTCCGGACGTGAGGCGGGGCTTCAGTTCTCGCGCGCTTTCGGAGTCCACGCCCCTCTTCTTCCCGCGCGGCGTCCTCAAGATGGCGTCCAATGGCGGGAAACCTCCACGGAGGGCGGGAAGAAGGCCGAAGATGGCGCCGGATGGCGGGAATCTTCACCACTGGTAAGTTTGAACAGTCTTTTTCAGGCACGCAGTACCCGGTGGTTGCGGGCACGAGATCCTGCCGACTACGCCAAAAGTTGACGCGCCCCTGGGCCTGTGTCGCGCAGCGTTGCGCACGCGGGAGCTTACCCGGAGCCGGATCTGGTGAGGGTTGTAGTCTTGTGGCGGTGACCCGGTCCGTGCCCAGGGAGTCAGACTAAGTGGCGCTGTATTAGCGGTAGATGTTGGACGACTACGCCACCCGTTGAGTGCAGCTAAGGAGCTGCTGCTGCAGGGCAGACCGCTGAGGCCGGTGGTAGGATTGTGCAGCGTGATAGTATAACCCCCAACGGGAGGGGTATGGCCTCAGGGCAGCCGACGTGGATGATGGGGGTAGCAGGAACCACTCGGAGACGGTACGGTGTAGTTCAGGGTCTTTACTGGTGACAAAGACAGACTCTCCCGGAGTACTGGCTAGCGATTGGGGCCTGGTCAGTCCTTGAGCAGATGGGATCTCCCCTGGCCAGGCGGAGTTGTAGGCCTCCCAAACTAACGTTACTCTTCTGGCTACCTTGCTAGAGGCGGGTATAAGTAGCCCACGTCCCTGAGTGTACCGTGTGGTGCTCACCCGTATGGCCGGTGACTCGGGGCCTTCTAGTAGCTTCCGCTCCACGACGGCGGTGCTGGTCCCACGCGTGTGACCGTGCCTTCGGGTTTCTGGGCCAGAGGACCTGCAATCCCCTGCCGGTCGGTTTCTGCTGCTGGATAGGAGTTAGTCCCCACAGCCTCGGACTCCGGGTCCGGTGATAGCTTCTCAGTCAGGGCGAGCTCTGCAGCTGCCAGCCCCTGACTCCTTGTAGCACTGCTCCCACAGAGCTCCTGTTGTTTCTTCCCATAGCTGCTTCTCTTCTCTGTCTCTACTTCTGGCATGGCCCAGGAGCTAGGCCCAGCCGGAGCCACAGCTCCCTGTCAGCCCTCCTGGCTGAACTCTCCCTTTGAACTCTCTAACCCTGCCTCAGCCCCAGGTTTATATAGGGGAAGTCCTTCCCCTCCCAGGACTGGGCAGGAGGTGTGGCATGCATAGGATTCCTGACCAAGAGACCTCCCACCTGCTCTCAGACATAACATTGCTGTTACTGTGGAAACCAGACCCCTGGGGTGCCACACTTACATAGACCAAAGATCTAACAGTCTACCAGAAACTGGTACAGATATCACATCAAACAATCAATCCTCAGTGTGTACTAAATGATTAAAGTGACAACAGTGAATAAAGTGACAATGTGCAAATTTATAAAAACACCCAAGAACGTTCCTAATATCTTTGGACCTCCAAGCCAAAGGATACATTCGGGCATCCAAACAAAGGCTACAATCAGCCCTGTTCAACACCCTAGATGCTGATTACCTGCCTTATAGTGGAGGGTGACACCCTAGTTAATGTTGACACTGTGGCGCCCCCGCTCCACGGCGGCTATCCCTGGATAACCCTAGCCAGCCCTGGAATTAATCACCCATAGAGGTATCAATGACATAAATGATCACAAGACTAAACAATAAAAGGAACTTATCTTGATAAAGTGCAATACTGATGCGTATCATCTTTATGCCGCATGTCCCGATTTTAAAGAGATTTAATAAAATTTGTATTTTAGGGTTTATGTTATACTTATGTCTTATGGTATCCTAAGCTTATCTTATGCTATACTCACATTATGCATTAACACTTCACATGCTGTTACATCACCATTATACATTACATAAGACACATATCACTTTTAGATATAAAACCGCAAGACAGTATTCACATGACGCGTTTGTTGTCTTCAGGGGCAGGAACAGGGTAAGACAGTCCACATCCCTACAGTTTTGTATCTTGAGCTCTGTGCACACAGCCTGCTCCAAGCTTAGCCGGTAAGAGCCCTATCTATGTGGTACAATACTGGGGTTCATCGTATGTTTTCCGCATCTACTGTATGGAGGTTTCTCTACTATCAATAAAGAGAAGGTTTTTCGCAGCCTTATTCTTAAGCAGACAGGGGGTTTAGCTCCATGTCACACTACACACCGTGGTAAGGTGTATGAGGGGAGCATAGCCTGCCTAATCTAATAGTATGGGCGTCACTAATAGGCTGTAAACCAGACACTGTGCGTGACCAGCGCCAAAATATCTACCAGTACCTCATATATAGATTTTGCACGTTATTTTTATTCAGGGTTCAGACAAGCCCATCAATGCTGGATTTGTAAACTAGGGGGTTTGTCCTCATGGGGTGCACTTAGATAGTGCTTTGCAGCCTGCCTAATCTAACAGTATGAGGGTCACTAATAGGCTGTAAGCCCTATATTGAGCACTATCTGTGTTAGGCGTCAGGTGTTTTCTGGATCCGAAATGGGTTCAGAATCATCAGTGGATTCTGTGGTCTCCCATTCCGGTCCAGATGCTTCTCAGCATCATCGTCAGTCCCAACGCCTAGCTGGTGCACGAGATGTACAAGTTGTCTCTCGGGTCTTTGTTCCTAGCAACATGAAGGATAGGTTGCGGAGGGAAACAGGGCTGTTACAGCCTAAGTCCAGGATACACTGCACTGAGCATGCCCGTGACATGGCGGACCGTGATTGGTGGTTTGGGAGTCAGCTGATCCGGTGACCTGGCACCGCCTGATTGGTCGCGGGTGACGTCACCAATAATGTGACGATGGGCAGGGCTTAATATTTAAATAGCACGCCCACAAACATGGCGGCGCACTCTGATCATTGAGCTGAGTTGGTGTTATTGTGTGGACGCTTGGTCGTTTCGGCTCCACGTGTGCTTTTGCTGTTATAGCTTCTGACAGGCAGGTTTAGCAGGGGATAGACAGCCTTAGATGGAGGGAGGCAGGTAGCTTCGTCTGACACTCTGGCTCCAACAAGGGGGTCGCTATACACCCCGAACAGACTGCGGACTCCGTATTCCCGGCACCGCCTGTTAGCCACGTGGAGAGATACTCCTCAGTCCGGTAGCAAGCCGGCTGGGAGCACGTATAAGCCGGCGTGAATCACACACGCATCCGAGCGCCTGCTGCGTAGCCTCTGTGCAGTTAACAGGGCTACGGCTCCATTATTTGTCGCACATCTCTCGTGCAGTTAATGGAGATAGTGCGAATCCCTATTCCCGTTCCGGTGTGCAGTAACACGGGGGGGATTGTTATTTCAGTTGGTTGTTTTACCTTCTTACCCGGAAGGTGTTCGTCCACAGTCCTCCAGGCTGCATCACGGACCCCGGGTTCGTTTGCTTTCCATTATTTAATAAAGTTGTTTGCAACCATTCCCCTAACAATCTGTGTGTGACCAGTGACCTATACAAGCCATTTTTTTGTGTGCAGTTTTAATACTAAGCAATGACCCCCTCCAAGAATTGGTAGGTTATGAGTTGGTTGTCTCATCAGTATTTTGCACCTGTGCTGCCCCTGCCTTTATTATATGGTTTGCTTCATCCTGATTAGTGCATTAGTTTTGAGACCTGGGCTGGAGAATAAATACTGTTCCTCTTTTTTGCTGTGTTAATAATTTTTTTCAGTTTTAATTCAACTACTCTAGCATCAAGCTCCTAATTCGCTTTGTCTAAAGGAAGTTAGATGGCAATGTTTTATTGTGTGAGGTATGGAACTCTCTACCACATGACCTTGTAATACTTAATTCTCTAAAAAAAGTTCAAGGAGGTCCTGTGTGACTTTCTTGAATAACATTACAGGTTATTCATACTAGATTTTATTATGGGACGTTGATCCAAGCAACTAGTCTGATTGCCATATGTGGAGTCGGGAAGGAATTTTTCCCCTAATTTTGGGCAAGCAGCATCTGCCTCATGGTTTTTTTTTACTTCCTCTGGATCAACACATAAGCTTTTCACAGGTCTCTATATATAGTGTGATGGCTCCCACAGCTCTTTATATACAGTACTAGATGGTGGCCCGATTCTAACGCATCGGGTATTCTAGAATCTGTATGCGGCCGACCAGGCGCAATCAACAGAGTGGTGTTTAAATGTGGCGCCAAAATCGCTGATTGGTCGCGGCCGCCGGCCACGACCAATCAGCAGAGCGGTGTTTAAATTTGGCGCCAGTATCGCTGATTGGTCGCGGCGCCAATATCGCTGATTCCGACCAATCAGCGAATCGTATTACTGAGAACCGGGCAGCGACGCTACCTGTGCGGGTACTTCCGCTGCAAGGAACCGGGAGATGGCCGGCTGCTCACAGCCGAAGTATCCCGACTGGCGGCGCCGCTCCCCGGTCCTCGCTTCACACTTGCCGTCGGGAGATCAGCGGCGCCGCCGGTCGCGGTACTTCTGCTGCGAGCAGCCGGGAGATGAGCGGCTAGCGCCGGTCATCTCCCGGCTGCATCGCCGCTGACCTCCGTGCGGCAGATGAGCTGCTAACGGCCGCCATCTTTTTCTGAAATCCCGCGTCGCTGATTGGCCGCGGTTGGACCAATCAGCGACGCAGGATTTCCTGGACAGAAGGACAGACAGACGGGATAAGACGATTATATACAGTACAGACCAAAAGTTTGGACACACCTTCTCATTTCAAGATTTTTCTGTATTTTCATGACTATGAAAATTGTACATTCACACTGAAGGCATCAAAACTATGAATTAACACATGTGGAATTATATACTTAACAAAAAAGTGTGAAACAACTGAAAATATGTCTTATATTCTAGGTTCTTCAAAGTAGCCACCTTTTGCTTTGATGACTGCTTTGCACACTCTTGGCATTCTCTTGATGAGCTTCAAGAGGTAGTCAATGGAAATGGTCTTCCAACAATCTTGAAGGAGTTCCCAGAGATGCTTAGCACTTGTTGGCCCTTTTGCCTTCACTCTGCGGTCCAGCTCACCCCAAATCATCTCGATTGGGTTCAGGTCTGGTGACTGTGGAGGCCAGGTCATCTGGCGTAGCACCCCATCATTCTCCTTCTTGGTCAAATAGCCCTTACACAGCCTGGAGGTGTGTTTGGGGTCATTGTCCTGTTGAAAAATAAATGATGGTCCAACTAAACGCAAACCGGATGGAATAGCATGCCGCTGCAAGATGCTGTTGTAGCCATGCTGGTTCAGTATGCCTTCAATTTTGAATAAATCCCCAACAGTGTCACCAGCAAAGCACCCCCACACCATCACACCTCCTCCTCCATGCTTCTCGGTGGGAACCAGACATGTAGAGTCCATCCGTTCACCTTTTCTGCATCGCACAAAGACACGGTGGTTGGAACCAAAGATCTCAAATTTAGACTCATCAGACCAAAGCACAGATTTCCACTGGTCTAATGTCCATTCCTTGTGTTCTTTAGCCCAAATAAGTCTCTTCTGCTTGTTGCCTGTCCTTAGCAGTGGTTTCCTAGCAGCTATTTTACCATGAAGGCCTGCTGCACAAAGTCTCCTCTTAACAGTTGTTGAAGAGATGTGTCTGCTGCTAGAACTCTGTGTGGCATTGACCTGGTCTCTAATCTGAGCTGCTGTTAACCTGCGATTTCTGAGGCTGGTGACTCGGATAAACTTATCCTCAGAAGCAGAGGTGACTCTTGGTCTTCCTTTCCTGGGGCAGTCCTCATGTGAGCCAGTTTCTTGCAGCGCTTGATGGTTTTTGCATCTGCACTTGGGGACACTTTCAAAGTTTTACCAATTTTTTGCATTGACTGACCTTCATTTCTTAAAGTAATGATGGCCACTCATTTTTCTTTACTTAGCTGCTTTTTTCTTGCCATAATACAAATTCTAACAGTCTATTTAGTAGGACTATCAGCTGTGTATCCACCAGACTTCTGCACAACACAGCTGATGATCCGAACCCCATTTATAAGGCAAGAACTCCCACTTATTAAACCTGACAGGGCACACCTGTGAAGTGAAAACCATTTCCGGTGACTACCTCTTGAAGCTCATCAAGAGAATGCCAAGAGTGTGCAAAGCAGTCATCAAAGCAAAAGGTGGCTACTTTGAAGAACCTAGAATATAAGACATATTTTCAGTTGTTTCACACTTTTTTTGTTAAGTATATAATTCCACATGTGGTAATTCATAGTTTTGATGCCTTCAGTGTGAATGTACAATTTTCATAGTCATGAAAATACAGAAAAATCTTTAAATGAGAAGGTGTGTCCAAACTTTTGGTCTGTACTGTATATTAGATGATGACCCCACAGACCCTTTACACAGCATTATGTTTCCACAGCTCCTTGTATACAGTATGATTCCCTCATTGTTCCCTAAATACAGTATGATGTGCTCACAGCTCCATATACACCGTATGATGTCCCCACACATGCAGATACACAATATGATACCTATACACAATATGATGCCCCTACATCTCCCTATACACAATATGATGCCCCTACATCTCCCTCCATCTGAACAAGTCTCTCCAGCTTCAGAAAGATTATGGACGCATCACATTTTTTTTTACGGACAGGGAAAAAAGTGCCCTATTTTTATGGACTGTCCAAGAATTTCTGGACAGTTGGCAACCCTGCTATTAGTTCCACTGGGGTGGCAGCCTAGGTGGATGCTGGAAGCACAACCGTCTCTCCCTAAGATTCGGAGAGGGAAGGCCACCGATTCCTGACCCTTGCTGTGGCCTTTTCGTTGAGAGGGATGGTTTATTGAGGGCCCATATATACACACAGTCATGGCTGGAAGTGTTTAGCAACCTTGAGATTGTTCCAGAAAGTGAAGTATTTCTCCCAGAAAATTATTACAATTACACGTTTTGTTATACATTTGTTATAATATTTATTTCCTTTGTGTGTATTGAAACAGCACAAAAAATGGGAAAAAAAGGCAAATTGGACATAATTTCACACAAAACTCCAAAAATGGGCCGGACAAAATTGTTGGCACTTTTCCAAAATTGTGGAAAAACAACTTTGCTTCAAGCATGTGATGCTCGTTAAAACTCACCTGTGGCAAGTAACAGTCGTGGGTAATATGAAAGTCATACCTGAGACCAGATAAAAAGTGGAGAAGATAGATAGATATGAGATTGATAGATAGATAGATATGAGATAGATAGATGGATATGTGGCACCCCAGGGTCTGGTTACCACTGTAATAGAAATATTATGTCTGAGAGCAAGTGGGAGGTTTCCTGGTTCGGAGCCCTTAAACATGCAACACCTCCTGTTCCAGACCAGATAGGGGAGGAACCTGCCCTATATAAACTGGATCTGGGGCGGGGTTAGTGAAGTCAGAGCCTGGAGTTAGTTCCAGACACAGGGAAAGTAACAGCGAGGAGCTCTGTAGGAGCAGGAGCTGAAGACCAGGGACTTGAGCTAAGCGGAGTTCGTCCTGGCAGAAGACTCTGAGAACCGGACACAGGAGTCCGAGGTTGCGGGGACTTATATATACCCAGCAGCAGAAACCCGCCGGCAGGGGATTTCAAGTCCTCTGGCCATAGAAGCCCGGAGGCTCAGTCACGAGCAAGGGACCAGCACTGCAATCGAGGAGCGGAGGCTATCAGAAGGCCCCAAGTCACCAGCCATACAGGTGAGCACCACACGGAACACTCAGGGACGTGGGCTACTTCCACTCGCTTACAGCAAGGTAGCCAAGAAGAGTGCAGATAGTCGGGGAGGCCTACAACTCCACCTGGCCAGGGGAACTCCAGTTTGCTCACAGACTGACCAGGCCTCTTATGCTAGCCAGTACTCCCGGGAGGGTCTGCCTTATCACCATCAGTAAAGACCCTGAACTGCACTGCAAAGCCTCTGAGTCGTTCCTGCTGCGCTCGTGCACCATCACTCCTATCATCCACACTCACTAGCCTGAGGCTATACTCCTCCCGTGGGGAGTTATACTACACTCTGCTGCCCTCACAACATCAGCCTCAGAGGTCTGCTCAGCAGCGGCGGTTCTTATTGACCGCAATCCACGGGTGGCGTAGTCGGACATTGCATTATACTGATACAGAGACTGCCACAATATTGGTCTGGCCACCCTGAGCCACGGGACCGGGTCGCCACTACTACTCCCAGCATTGCCCTGAAGTCCGGTCCCGGGTGCCCCATGGCCCAGGGGGCGCGTCATATAGATAATAGATAGATGATAGATAGTCCTATGATATGAGATAGAGGTCGTTATAGACAGGTTTATACACTCTCTCCCGAAGTCGGTAAAATCCTGGGTTGCCCAGGGAGATCCCTATAATGCTGATGACTTGGTGGGGTTGGTGGAAAGATACCAGGCGGTTGAGAGTCCGTTGGGAAAACAAGGGGTCGTAGCCTCTCAATACTGGGGTTCCCAAAAGGTGGCGGACACCCAAAAGAAGCGAGCTAGCGCCACACCTGGGGGGCATCCTAGAGTTCAGGAGGGGTCTGAGTTGCTGCCCAAGGTCCCACCCCATAATATAGTGTGTTGGAGATGTCATACCCCTGGCCATATTGCCTCCCGGTGTCCCATAACCTCTGAACCAATGGACTGTAACATGGGCCGGCGTTGCTCTTATTTTGCCTACCCCGCCTGCAGCGCGGTTCGTCAACATGGCGAGGGCCCTCAGGCATGCTCAGTGTCAGTTAACGGGGCACAAGTCTCTGGACTATTGGTCTCAGGAAGTTTGGTGACCCTGATAAGGGCCACACTCCCTCATCGGCTGGTTTCTGGGAAGGTGGTGGATGTCCGGTGTATCCATGGGGACGCTAAGAACTATCCTGTGGCCCAGGTGGATGTAAACACAGACTGTGGCACCACATCTCATGAAGTGGCGGTCGTTAAGGACCTATTGCATCCCATAATAATTGGACGTTACTTTGCATTATTCTGGGAAATGTGGGGGAAAGCGGGGACACCTGGTTGCTTGGACGACAGCCAGATCGCCCCTAAGGAAACTTACCCGCAGAACATAGTAGATGAGTTTCCCATGTGTGTGCTGGTGGGCAATGAGGATGAAGTAGCATCCCCTGATTCCAATATCCCTGAGCTGGAGGTGTCCGAGGGAAACTTTGGAACTGCCCAACTCAGGGATTTAACTCTGAAAGGGGCCTTTGAAAATGTTACTGTGTTAAATGGGGTGCCTCAGGAACCGGGGGCTGACACTCGGTTCCCTCATTTTGCTGTGAATGGGGATTTGCTGTACAGAATAACCAAGCCAAGGGGTGAGGTAATAGAACAGTTGCTGGTGCCAGGGCCCTATAGACGCAGGGTGTTAGACATGGCTCATGTGTTGGGTGGTCACCTGGGTGCAGACAAGATTCAAGAACGGATCCTCCAAAGATTCTACTGGCCAGGTTGCTATAGAGAAATATAGAGTTATTGTCGTTCCTGCCCCACATGCCAGATAACCTCCCCAGTGGCCCACTTCCGCAGTCCCCTAGTGCCACTACCAGTCATCGAGGTTCCATTCGAACGCATAGCAATGGATCTAGTGGGGCCTCTGGTCAAGTCCGCCCAAGGGCATCAGTATATCCTGGTGGTATTAGATTATGCTACATGGTATCTGGAGGCCGTACCACTACGAAACTCCTCCACCAGGTGTATAGCCCGGGAGTTAGTCCACATGTTTTCAAGAACCGGGTTGCCTAACGAGATCCTAACAGACCAAGGAACTCCATTTATGTCGAAGGTCATGAGGGAATTGTGCAAGACACTGCAGATTGCACAACTGAGAACCTCCGTGTACTCTCCCCAGACGGACGGACTGGTAGAGAGGTTTAACAAAACGGACTGGTAGAGAGGTTTAACAAAACCTTGAAAGCATTGTTGAGGAAAGCAGTGGAAAAGGATGGCCGAGACTGGGACTATATGTTGTTCGCCATGAGGGAAGTTCCCAAAGCTTCCACAGGTTTCTCCCCGTTTGAACCACTCTATGGACGACACCCTCAGGACTCCTGGAGGTGGAGAAAGAGTCCTGGGAAGCTGAGACCACTCCCTATAGGAGAGTGGTGGAGCACGTTGCCCAGATGCAAGAGAGGATTGCCCATGTGATGCCCATTGTGAGGGAGCACCTCCTCAAGGCACAAGAGGCACAGTCCAGGGTGTATAATAGGTCGGCCAGGGTGAGATCGTGCAACCCAGGAGATCAAGTGCTTGTGCTAGTCCCACAGTGGAGAGCAAGTTCATGGCCAAGTGGCAGGGCCCCTATGAGGTGGTAGAGAAAGTGGGGGAAGTCAACTTTAAGATCCACCAACCAGGGAAGAGGAAGCCCTACCAAATTTACCATGTTAACTTGATTAAGCCATGGCAAGATAGAGAGCCTGCGGAAGCTCCCTGTTTAGTGGCTGAGGCTGAGGCCGATGTGAAAGAGGTCAAGGTGGCAGAGTCACTGTCACATGCCCAAAAGCAACAGTGCAAAGAGTTGTTACAGCGAAATAAAGACATGTTTTCGGAGTTGCCAGGACTCACTCAGGTCATAGAGCATGAGGTTCTCACAGAGCCTCATGTTCGCGTCAATCTAAAACCATACCGGATCCCCGAAGCCCGCAGAGAGGTGATCTCTAAAGAAGTAAGGCGGATGCTAAACCTGGGAGTCATTGAAGAGTCCAAAAGTGGATGGTCCAGTCCTATAGTCTTAGTGCCGAAACCAGATGGGGAATGGCGGTTTTGCAACGACTATAGGAAGCTGAAGGAGGTCTCAAAGTTCGACGCCTACCCAATGCCTAGGGTAGATGAGCTTATCGAAAGGCTAGGACGGGCTCGGTACATCACCACTCTGGACCTCACCAAAGGATATTGGCAAATTCCCCTGTCCAAAGAGGCTAAGGAGAAGACAGCCTTCTCGACGCCAATACGTCAGGATGCCGTTTGGATTGAAGGGAGCTCCGGCCACCTTCCAGAGAGCCATGGACCGGATCTTAGCACCCCACAAACAGTATGCAGCGGCCTACCTAGATGCTATCGTCATATTTAGCCAGGACTGGGAAAGTCATCTGGACAAAGTTCAAGCCATACTTGATGCCCTAAGGAAGGCGGGCTTTACTATCAACCCGAAGAAATGTGCCATGGGGATGGAGGAAGCCAAGTACCTAGGGTACGTGGTTGGTAGAGGGGAAATAAAACCACAAATAAATAAGGTCGAGGCGATCTTGAACTGGCCACAGCCCCTCTCGAAGAAGCAGGTCAGGGCGTTTCTAGGCATTGTGGGCTACTATCGAAGATTTGTCCCTAACTTTGCCCTGATAGCAGCCCCACTGATGGATCTTCTGAAAGGGATGAAGTCAGCTATGGCCAAGTGGTCCCCGGAAGCAGAAGCGACCTGCCAGGAATTGAAACTGGTCCTCTGTAAACAACCAGTCTTGGTGGCACCCAGCTTCTCCAAGGAGTTTGTGGTCCAGATGGATGCATCGGATGTCGGGCTGGGAGCAGTCTTGTCCCAGGAGATTAACGGAGAAGAACACCCTGTAAAATACCTCAGTCTGAAGCTCTCCGCTTGTGAGAAGGA
Source organism: Phyllobates terribilis (assembly GCF_046119375.1). Lineage (NCBI taxonomy): Eukaryota > Metazoa > Chordata > Amphibia > Anura > Dendrobatidae > Phyllobates > Phyllobates terribilis. The sequence continues at coordinate 156,539 of NW_027363545.1, forward strand.
CTACTCCATTGTAGAAAAAGAATGTTTGGCCATTAAGTGGGCGTTAAACACTCTGAGGTATTACCTATTAGGTAGAAGGTTCAGGTTAGTGTCAGACCATGCCCCATTGAGGTGGATGCGAGAAAAGAAGGGAAACAATGCCAGAGTGACTAGGTGGTTCCTGGCTCTACAAGATTTTAGTTTCCAGGTAGAGCATAGGCCTGGGAAACAACATGGGAATGCCGCTGCCTTGTCAAGGATTTATTGTATGGTGACAGAAGGTGCCAAGCCCTACGGCTTTGGACAGAGGGGGGGTGTATGTAAGGTTGCTGCTGGACAGATCGTGGACGGGAGGTATGTGTCCTCGAAGTGCCATGCTTCGGTGATGTAGGATCCGGAGAAGCAGGCTCCAGCACACATAGTGCTGAGAGGAATTTAATGGGTCCGGATTACAGGGCCGGGTTTTATGAGCAGCTGAAAGAGCTGGGGGGGAACAGCTGCTCACTTACCTCCAGTCCGGTCTTGGAAGGCTAATTTAAGACAGCTGCGCCTGTCTCTGTCTGTCTGTGTTTGCTGGGCAAGGTGAGCAGACCTTGCAGGTGCTTCTTAGACTCTGCAGGAGGCAGAGAAAAGCACCTTGTTTAAACGGCTGAATCCGTGCTGCATGGACTTGTTATTTTGAGCTTTGTTCTGTTATTCCTTTTTGTGACAGGAAAAGGCTGTAACTTTTGTTTCTTAACTGGTGTATGGACACTAAAATAAGCCACCAGTTTGTTTGAACCCGTGGACTGCATCACTGTGTGAACCTGTGCCTACCTCCAACGCGGCTCAGTGAGTACAAATCCCTACACTATCTATCTATCTATTTATCTATCTATCCATCTATCTATCCATCTATTTATTCATCTATCCATCTATCTATCCATCCATCATACATGGATAGATAGAAAGATAGATAGATACATATATGGATAGATAGATGGATAGATAGATATGAAATAGAGAATATAAGGATAGATAGATGATAGATAATCCTATGATATGATAGGTTTGATCGTGCATTTCCAATGTCTCTTACCACTGCGGCCATGATAGAGCATTTTCTACACTTTCTCGGTTCCCTCTTCCATTGCTGGAGGCTAACTTCTGCCGCATGAAATACAGTGGTGGCCAAAAGTATTGGCACCCCGGCAATTCTGTCAGATAATACTCAGTTTCTTCCTGAAAATGATTGCAATCACAAATTCTTTGGTATTATTATCTTCATTTAATTTGTCTTCAATGAAAAAACACAAATAGAATTGTCCTAAAGCCAAATTGGATATAATTCCACATCAAACCTAAAAAAGGGGATGGACAAAAGTATTGGCACTGTTTGAAAAATCATGTGATGCTTCTCTAATTTGTGTAATTAACAGCACCTGTAACTTACCTGTGGCACCTAACAGGTGTTGGCAATAACTAAATCACACTTGCAGCCAGTTAACATGGATTAAAGTTGACTCAACCTCTGTCCTGTGTCCTTGTGTATACCACATTGAGCATGGAGAAAAGAAAGAAGACCAAAGAATTGTCTGAGGACTTGTGAAACCAAATTGTGAGGAAGCATGAGCAATCTGAAGGCTACAAGTCCGTCTCCAAAGACCTGAATGTTCCTGTGTCTTCCGTGCGCAGTGTCATCAAGAAATTTAAAGCCCATGGCACTGTGGCTAACCTCCCTACATGTGGACGGAAAAGAAAAATTGACGAGAGATTTCAGCGCAAGATTGTGCGGATGGTGGATAAAGAACCTCGACTAACATCCAAACAAGTTCAAGCTGCCCTGCAGTCTGAGGGTACAACAGTGTCAACCCGTACTATCCGTCGGCGTCTGAATGAAAAGGGACTGTATGGTAGGATACCCAGGAAGACCCCACTTCTTACCCCGAGACATAAAAAAGCCAGGCTGGAGTTTGCCAAAACTTACCTGATAAAGCCTAGAACTGGAAGTGCATTGAGGTGAAGGTGAAGAGGTATTGGGAATCCTGCAGAAAATACCTGTGTGAATTGCGTGAAGAGGTATTGGGAATCCTGCAGAAAATACCTGTGTGAATTGCGTGAAGAGGTATTGGGAATCCTGCAGAAAATACCTGTGTGAATTGCGTGAAGAGGTATTGGGAATCCTGCAGAAAATACCTGTGTGAATTGCGGTGAGTGCTGCATTGTGATCTGCTGAGTGCTTTTCTACCTGTTTAGATTTATTGGGCTTTTTAAAATCTATTTTCTCACTACAGTTTTAGTTTCTTAGTTTACTACCTGTGTATTTAAAGGTTAACTACATTGCACTAAAATCCTGAGGTGTAGATTTACTCACAAGGGGTTAATTAAGGGGAAGGGGTCATAATTAAGGGTTTATAAGGGGCAGCTGGTTGGGCATAAAGTCCTTTGGAAGTGCATTGAGGTGAAGGGTACATTGCTGGAAAAGGAAAAAAAAAAAAAAACACTTTAAATCTCTTAGTTTGCGAGTGTGAACGAGCTGCGTGTGTCCGGAGCGTAAGTGCGAACGAAAGTAAGTGTGTGACTTGTTTTTCAGTGACTTTGGATTCAGGGAGTTTGGAAGGGAGGACTTAGGACTGAATTGCTGACTGTATTTCATTCTTTCTTTACTTTACTTTTTACTTAATTAATCCACCTGACCTACTTAGCTGATTCCCCCGTCCATACTTGATGCTTAATTGATCCCCCGTCCATACTTAACTGATCCCCTGTCAATATCTAATTGATACACTTGCACATCCCTAATTGATCCCCGTCCATACACCTATATATAAATAATTGTGTTTTGTACTTGTATATATATACTGACTGTATCCCCATATTTAGAATGACGTCCATGTTGGACGGAGCCGTGCAGTGTACATCTTGCGCAATGTATGCATTCCGTGAGCACCCACTCGAGGATCCATACTGCTGCGAGAGATGTGAGCATATCGTGCACTTGGAAGCCCAAATTCTGGATCTAAGTGCTCAGATAGCGGTACTGAGGAGCATCGACAACATAGAACGGAGTTTGCTGCTCACCGAGCAGACACTCAATGGGTCAATACTGGGGGTGGAGCATAGAGGGGAAGTGCAGGCTGAACAGGCAGGGAGCTGGATAACAGTAAGGAGGGATAGAGGGAAGAAGTATAGGAAGGCTGGTTCAGAACCGGCATTATTGGAGCATGACAGATCCTCTGACCGCCGGGGGAGTGTATGCTCCAGTAATGAGGGGGAGGGGGGAAGTGTAGGGCAGGCAAGACAGGTTCTGGTAGTGGGTGACTCTATTATTAGGGGGACAGACAGGGCAATCTGTCACAAAGACCGGGATCGCCGAACGGTGTGCTGCCTCCCTGGCGCTCGAGTCCGGCACATCGCGGATCGGGTTGACAGGTTACTGGGTGGGGCTGGCGAAGACCCAGCGGTCATGGTCCACATCGGCACCAATGACAAAGTGAGTGGTAGATGGAGGGTCCTTAAAAATGATTTCAGGGACCTAGGTAGGAAGCTTAGGGCAAGGACCTCCAAGGTAGTTTTCTCAGAAATACTACCAATCCCGCGAGCCACACAGGAGCGCCAACAGGAAGTTAGGGAGGTGAATAAGTGGCTAAAGAGTTGGTGCAAGGCAGAAGGGTTTGGGTTCATGGAGAACTGGGCCGACTTCGCGGTCGGATACAGGCTCTACCGTAGGGACGGGCTGCACCTCAATGGGGAGGGTGCAGCGGTGCTGGGGAAGAAGATAGCTAATAGGTTGGAGGAGTTTTTAAACTAGAGACGGGGGGGGGAAACCAAGGAAATAGGTGGGATGTGAGGCAAGCAAGGGGGAAGGGGAGAAGTGAATATAATGAGGGTGGAGAGGGGGGTGGGGATAGTACAGTTAGATCGTTAGAGAAGAATAGGATGCTAAATAACCCCAAAGTTTTATCTTGCATGCTGACCAACGCAAGAAGCCTGACCAATAAGGCGGATGAGCTGCGGGCGCTTATATGGGAGGAGAGGTATGACATCGTAGGTATAACAGAGACTTGGCTAGACGATAGCTACGACTGGGCGGTAAATTTATTAGATTATAGTTTATTTAGAAGGGACCAGAAACAGGGGAAAGGCGGAGGAGTCTGCTTATATGTAAAGTCATGTCTAAAACCCAGACTAAGGGAAGATATAGGAGAGGGAGAAGAGGGGGTCGAGTCCATGTGGGTAGAGATAGAGGGAACTAAAAATAATAATAAAATATTACTGGGGGTCTGCTATAAGCCACCCAATATAACAGAGGAGAATGAGAATCTGCTATTAGGACAAATAGACAAAGTAGCAAAACATAATGAAGTGATTGTAATGGGGGATTTCAACTACCCGGATATTGACTGGGAAACAGAAACCTGTAGATCTCAGAAAGGAAAAAGGTTCTTGACAAATATTAAGGATAATTATCTCTCCCAACTAGTGCAGGAACCAACGAGAGGGAAGGCCGTGTTGGACTTAATATTGACTAATAGGCCTGATAGAATAACTGAGGTACAGATAGGGGGGCACCTAGGTAATAGCGACCATAATATTATCGACTTCAAAATGCCCTTCAGTAGGGTTATCAATAAGGGAACAACAAAAACATTAAACTTTAGGAGGGCGAAGTTTGATCAGCTGAAAGAAAGCCTTCAACTTATTGACTGGGACAAAGTACTTAATCAATGGAATACGAATAGTAAATGGGAAACCTTCAAAAGAATTCTGAATACTCAGTGCGAGAGGTATATACCGTATGGGAATAAAAGGGCCAGAAATAAGAGGAAACCAATATGGTTGAACAAGAACGTAAAAGGGGCGTTAAATAGCAAAAAAGAGGCATTCAAGAGATTAAAACAGGAAAACAGTAAGGAGGCACTAATGTGTTACAAGGAAAAAACGAGAACCTGTAAAAAACAAATAAAAATAGCGAAGGAGGAAACAGAGAGACGTATTGCTAGGGAAAGTAGATCAAATCCCAAACTGTTCTTTACGTATATAAATAGTAAAAGGATTAAATCGGATAATATTGGACCAATAAAAAGTGAGGAAGGCAAAATCATAGAGAAAGATGAGGATAAAGCTAATCTATTAAATAATTTTTTTTCGACAACTTTCACAAAGGAAATCAAACTAACAGGAGAAATGAGAAGTGACAAGCTTAATCCTCCACTAAGTATGACAAATCTAACCCAAGTTGAGGTACAGAAACGCCTCAGTAACATTAAAATAAACAAATCACCAGAACCTGATGGCATACACCCACGGGTACTAAGGGAACTAAGTAATGTGATAGACAGACCGTTATATCTTATATTTAAGGACTCTGTTGAGACTGGGTCTGTGCCACTTGATTGGCGACAGGCGAATTTAGTGCCAATATTCAAAAAGGGAGCGAAAAGTGACGCCGGAAACTATCGGCCGGTGAGTCTGACGTCCGTTGTGGGCAAAATTTTTGAAAGCTTCATTAAAGAGGCAATTACGGAGCATCTTGATGCTAATAATCTTTTAATCCCGAACCAACATGGATTCATGAGGAATCGCTCCTGCCAAACAAACCTGATTGACTTCTACGAGGAGGTTAGCTCTCGAGTAGATCAGGGGGAACCAGTGGATGTCGTGTATCTCGACTTCTCAAAAGCTTTCGATAGCGTGCCACATAATAGGTTGGTATACAAAATGAGAATGATGGGGCTGGGGGAAAATGTCTGCAAGTGGGTAGCTAACTGGCTAAGGGATAGAAGGCAGAGGGTGGTTATAAATGGAATATACTCAGATTGGGTAAGCGTCACTAGAGGCGTTCTTTACGGTAAGAGCAGTGAGAATATGGATTTCACAGAGTGAGGAGACGGTGATGTCAGATTCACTACACCAGTTCAAGCGGGGACTGGATGCATTTCTAGATACCAGGCAGATTTCAGCATATACTTAAAAATAAAATAAAATAGTAAGTTGATACAGGGATTTATTCTGACTGCTGGTTTCAGAGTCAGGAGGGAATTTTTCCTCAGGTGAAGATTGGCCAAATCATTTGGGGTTTTTGCCCTCCTCTGGATCAACTTTACCAATTACAGAACTAACAGGTCGAACTTGATGGACGCAAGTCTTTATTCGGCTTTACTAACTATGTTTACAAACTATGTTACTATGTTTTGGAAGAATGTTCTCTGGTCAGATGAGACAAAAGTCGAGCTTTTTGGGAAAAACCATCAACATAGAGTGTACAGGAAAAAAAAAGAGGCATTCAAAGAAAAGAACATGGTCCCTACAGTCAAACATGGCGGAGGTTCCCTGATGTTTTGGGGTTGCTTTGCTGCCTCTGGCACTGGACTGCTTGACCGTGTGCATGGCATTATGAAGTCTGAAGACTACCAACAAATTTTGCAGCATAATGTAGGGCCCAGTGTGAGAAAGCTGGGTCTCCCTCAGAGGTCATGGGTCTTCCAGCAGGACAATGACCCAAAACACACTTCCAAAAGCACTATAAAATGGTTTTAGAGAAAGCACTGGAGACTTCTAAGGTGGCCAGCAATGAGTCCAGACCTGAATCCCATAGAACACCTGTGGAGAGATCACAAAATGGCAGTTTGGAGAAGGCACCCTTCAAATATCAGGGACCTGGAGCAGTTTTCCAAAGAAGAATGGTCTACAATTCCAGCAGAGCATTGTAAGAAACTCATTGATGGTTACCGGAAGTGGCTGTTCGCAGTTATTTTGGCTAAAGGTTGTGCAACCAAGTATTAGGCTGAGGGTGCCAATACTTTTGTCTGGCCCATTTTTGGAGTTTTGTGTGAAATTATCAATGATTTGATTTTTGCTTCATTCTCTTTTGTGTTTTTTCCTTGCAAGCAAATTAAATGAAGATAATAATACCAAAGAATTTGTGATTGCAATCATTTTCAGGAAGAAACTGAGTATTATCTGATAGAATTGCAGGGGTGCCAATACTTTTGGCCACCACTGTAATAAGTGAGCTGTCATTTATTCATAAGACGTTCTATTCTTCAGAGCTGAGACTGTAAAATAAAAAGTGAAGAATAAAATATCTGATGACTGTTCTTTCACTGTGAGTAAGAAACAGATAATAAAATTAAAGGAAAAATAACTGAGGGGAGAACCCTGCAGGTTTATTGTCCTTCTATAGCTGTATGGTGGCAGGATGGTGACACTGCTGGAGTCCTGGTGAGGATCTGCATGATATTCATTTCTGTTGACTTTTTATTGCCAACATATTCTGCAGTGATGTACATATAGTCCCTGCCCACAATGCGGTACACATGAGGGACAATTTCATATTAAGCCAAGTAACCTATGATGTCAAGGTCTCATATTTACAACGTGCTTATTGGCAATCTGAGCCGGCGAATGGCTCTGTGTCCGTATATTCGCTATATACTGCCCGCAATATCTTGTAGAAAGCTCACAGTGACTAAAATGTATAAATAGTTCTCTTTGGAGAATTTAATTAGATCCATTCATACCTTACCTTATAATGAGGACTTAAAGGGCTTTTATAACTAGGTAAAACAAGCTTAATGGGACTGTCCAGGACTTATATATTAATGACCGATTTTAGGATAAGTCATCAACAGGGTGGGACTGGGCTGGCGGGGTACCCTTCTGCAGAGGAGAGGGGGAGAAGAGAATGAAAAAATAAAAAAACCTGCGGTTTTAAGGGGCACGGGCCCTTTAAAAGCGCAGGCACAGTGTATGCAGGGACGCGCGCACGCGGCGTTCATTACCTGAACCGCCGCGACACACGTCCCAGTGAAGCAGCTGAAGCTGCGCGTCTCCCTTCCCCGGCCGGCGTATGACGTCACCGGAGAAGGAGGACACCGCACGGGAGAGCAGGAAGGTAAGAGGTGTCTGTGTGTGTGTCTGTGTGTATATGAGTGGATGCAGAATGGGATGGGCCCCTGGCTGGACACACAAGGGGGGGCCCGGCTAGACACACAAGGGGGGACCCTGGATGGACACACAAGGGGGGGCCCGGATGGACACACAAGGGGGGCCTTGCTGGACACACAAGGGGGAGCCCTGGCTGGACACACAAGGGGGAGCCCTGGCTGGACACACAAGGGGGAGCCCTGGCTGGACACACAAGGAGAAGCCCTGGCTGGACACACAAGGGGGAGCCCTGACTGGACACACAAGGGGGAGCCCTGACTGGACACACAAGAGGGAACCCTGGCTGGACACACAAGGGGGAGCCCTGACTGGACACACAAGGGGGAGCCCTGGCTGGACACACAAGGGGGGAGCTGGATGGACACACAAGGGGGAACCCTGGCTGGACCCACAAGGGGGAGCCCTGGCTGGACACACAAGGGGAAGCCCTGACTGGACACACAAGAGGGAACCCTGGCTGGACACACAAGGGGGAACCCTGGCTGGACACACAAGGGGGAACACTGGCTGGACACACAAGGGTGAGAGCCTGGCTGGACACACAAGGGGGAACCCTGGCTGGACACACAAGGGGGGGAGCCTGGCTGGACACATAAGGGGGAGCCTGGCTGGACACATGGGAAAGGGTGGGCAGGATGGCTATATGGTGGGGCAGGCTGGACACATGGAGGCCAGGATGGATATGTGAGGGGGATGGATATATGGGGGGGCCGGATATATGGGGGGCGGGGCAGGCTGGACACATGATGGCCAGGATGGATATGTGGGGGGCAGGCTGGACACATGGGGGGCTAGGATAGATATGTGGAGGGGCAGGCTCGATACACGTGGGCTAGGATAAATATATGGAGGGGCCACGCTGGACATATGGGGGCCAGTATGGATATATGGGGGGGTGTCAGGATGGATATATGCAGGGGGGAAGGGCAGGATGGATATATGAGGGGGAGGCTGGACACATGGAGGCCAGGATGGATATATGGGGGGCAGGCTGGAAACATGGAGGCCAGGATGGATATATTGTGGGGGGCAGGCTGGACACATGGAGGCCAGGAAGGATATGTAGGGGGGGCATGCTGGACACATGGAGGCCAGGATGGATATATGGGGGGCAGGCTTGACACATGGGGCTTTAGGACAGATATATGGGAGGGGGCAGGCTGGACACATGGAGGCCAGGACAGATATATGGGGGGGCAGGCTGGAAACATGGAGGCCAGGATGGATATGTGGGGGGGCAGGCTGGACACATGGAGGCCAGGATGGATATATGGGGGGAACAGGAGGGCCACATGGGGGACTAGGATGGGTATATGGGAGGGGGCAGGCTCGATACACGTGGGCTAGGATAAATATATGGAGGGGTCACACTGGACATATGGGGGCCAGAAGGGATATATGAGGGGTGTCAGGATGGATATATGCAGGGAAGGGGGGGCCAGGATGGATATATGGGGGTGCCAGGCTGAACAAGGGACTTAATTACTGTTTGGGGCCAGATTGAGGAACATACTTTATTAGTTTATGGTGGCCAGTGAGGAACATTATTATTTTAGAGTCCAATTAGAGACATTATTACTTCTGTAATATAATTTACTTTTTAGGAAATTGTTTTCCATGGGATAGGACAAAAGCGGGCTCCTGTTACTGTGCAGGGCGGCACTATATCGCTTTTTTTCTTCAACTGGTGTAGTGTAGAAGTCGGGGGGTGGAGTGGGAATATTCCCTAGAAGAGATCAGTTATTGATAACTGTGTGTTATTTTCTGCAGAGATGATTCCTGGCTGGAAGAAGTGATGGCCGTCTGTGCCAGATGAAGAAGAAAAGCGAAGATGAAGGACTTCACCTAGAGACGTCACTGGTGAGTCAGTGTATTACATGTGACTCGCCCCCTGGGCCGTGGGGCACTCGGATCCGGGCAATAGGGAGACGATGGGGGTAGTAGTGGCGACCCGGTTCCGTGGCTCAGGGTGGTCAGGCCAATGGTAGTCTGCTATGTTCTGCTGATAATGTCCGACTACGCCACCCGTGGATTGCGGTTATTAGGAACCGCCGCTGCATGCAGACCGCTGGGGCTGATGAGGTGTGCAGCTAGGGTAGTGTGACTCTCCACGGGAAGAGTGCGGCCCCAGGGCAGTATAATGGATGTTGGGAGTGATGGTAGTGGGAGTCCCAGTGCTGATAGTGCTGGAGGAGCAAGGAGCACACAGACAACAGGTTGCAGTCCAGGGTCTTTACTAAACAGGTAAACTGACCCACAAACAGTCCCGGCTAGGAGGGGACCTGGATGTCTGAGAGCAACGGGGAAATTGGCCCTGGTCAGGGTGAGGGTGTAGGCCTACCGTGCTTTCTGCGCTCCTTCTGGCTATCTCCTCCTGATAGGGTAACAGCCCACGTTTCCGAGCTTTCCGTGTTTTCTCGCCTGTATGGCCTGCGACGTGGGTTCCTTTCTCCTCCCAGCCTTGTATGGCTTTACTGGTCCCTTCTGTTGTGGCAGGGCCTCCAGGCTTCTTAGGCCAAGGAATATACAGTCCCTTGCGGACTAGTTCTCTGCTGGGGGATGTGGAATCCTTCCAGCCTCAGACACCAAAGTCTGGTAGATTAAGTCTGTTATCTGCCAAGACAGGCTTGCTTCGCCTCTTGTCTCTGGCTTGTGGCTCTCCTCCTGCCACACTTCCTCTTAGGTGCAGTGCAACTGTCTGTCCCTGCTCTGCTGAGACACGTCTCAGTCCTGAGACAGGTCATCTGGGTTCTCTCTAACCCTGCCCCCAGCACCAGCTTTTATAGGGGCAGCCTGCTCCCCCTACTGGCCTGAGACAGGAGGCATTGCATGCTAATGTTCCCCTGACTAGAGAACCTCCCCCCTGCTCTCAGACACAGCTTTAATTACACTTGTGGCATCCAGGCCAGGGTGACACATTCCCCCCTAGTGAAATTTAGTACTCCGGGACTAAACAGTAAACAAAGACAATATGCAAAACAATAAAACATTAATAGACAGACGACGCACAAATTGAGTTCTTAAGGTCACAGTGTGGCCTGTGACCGGGTGTCCATATCACCAGCACAACGGGGAACCTTAACCAGGTGGGGGTCTGTCCTACCCCAAGTCCTTCACAGTCTTAGTTCATTCCTGGGTTAGGCTCTGAACGCAGTCCATACAAGGTCCCGGTTATAAAAAGTCCATAACCTGTGAGTCCTTACGGTAGCTGCAAGAAACTGAAACAGAGTATTACCAAACATGCATGTAACTTTGCAAACAATTCAACATTTGGCAACAGGGTTATTTACAATTTTAGTACACTATATTCTCCAGCGAGCGGGTATCTGTCCCTTTGTGCTCCTGGTTGACCTACGTAGCCCACTGTCTGGTGGTGGACTGACTTGGCTTTCCCCACTAGCGTTAGGGGTGCAGCTACCAGCTGGGTGTACAGGTAGGGCAGGCAGCTGTCTGCGGGTCCTTTGGCTTACCGCAGGCATGGCAGGCTCACTGTCAGCAGAGGGTTGACTCTCCTGGGCTGCTGGTACAGGCTCTTCTGCCTCTGGAACTGCTTGCTCCTCTTCACCTTCCGGCTCTGGTGTTGGTTGTTGCTGTGCCGGTTGCAGGAAATGCAGGACAAGTACCACTATGGCATCATTTATGCGAGTCCAGGACTGAGGAAACTCTCCGAGAACGGAGCTGATCATTTCTTCCTTGTCCTCTGCGGGTTCAAGGTCACTCTGATCCTCTTCTGCACTACGGAGTTGCTCGGGGCACCTTTTGAGATGGTCTCTGGAGACGACACTAGTGGTTTCTCCTCCGTCCTTGGTGATTACGCACACCTTTGGGTTGTCGTGGTCAGACTGCAGTACGGTGTAGGGTTCCCTTTCCCACTGGTCGTCCAACTTATGTAGCCTTCTTTTTCGCTTTAGGACTTGCTCACCAGGTTCTAGGGGACTAGCAGGGGCGTGTTGATTGAAGAGTCTTTCTTGCTTCTCTCTCACCTGGGCCAGGCTCTTCTCCACACTCTCCTGTACCTTCTTGTACTGCAGTTGCCTTTCCGTATCCCAGTCCGCATCCGGGGAGGTGTCCTCAGGTATTAGGACTCCCATCTCCAGGTCTACGGGCAGCTTTCCTGGTCTAGCTCGCATCAGGTAAGCCGGGGTGCAGTTTGTAGCATTCACCAGGATATTGTTGTATAGGTCTATCAGGTCCGGCAGTTTTTCTGGCCACAGGCTGCGTTCCTCCAGGGGCAACGTCTTCAGGAGATCAATGACTATATTGTTCATCTTCTCACACATCCCGTTGGTTTGGGGGTGGTAAGGCGTTGTACGAATCTTCTTACAGCCATAGAGGTTGCAGAACTCCTGGAAGATTTCAGCCTCGAACGCTGGACCCTGGTCTGTCAGGACCTGTTCCGGATACCCGTGTGGACGGCAGAAATATTGCTGGAAGGCTCTGGCCGCTGTTTGGGCTGTCAAGTCCTTTACCGGGACCACCACTAGAAAACGGGAATAGTGGTCCACGATTGTCAGGGCATAGATGTATCCTGACCGGCTGGGAGCCAATTTGACATGGTCCAGAGCTACCAGCTCAAGAGGCTGCGTGGTGATGATGGGCCTCAAGGGTGTCTTCTGGCTGGCACGGTCCTTCCTCCTTAGGTGACAAGGGCCACAGTCTCTGCACCATTTTTCTACAGCTCCTCTCATGCCGACCCAAAAGAATCTTCCTCTTAGTAGGAACTCCAGTTTCTTCCAACCGAAGTGTCCCGCTCTGTCATGGTAAGCCCCCAGGACCATAGCTGCATCCCTCCTTGGGACCACGACTTGCCAGGTCAGCTCGTGCGTCCGGTGGTTGACAATCCTTCTGCACAACTTGCCTTCGTAGAGGAACAGCTTGCTCTTCTCCTTCCATAGCTGCTTGGCTTCCTCTGGGGCATCTGGATCTAAGCGGGCGTCTTCCCGGGTCAGCAGATCTTTCACCAGGCGGACTGCAGGGTCACTATCTTGGGTCTCGGCCCAGCTGTGGTGAGGTAGGGGATTCATCATCACAGTTGTTAGATCCTCCTCCTTCACGCGGTGAGAGTGTTGAGCGGCTCCATACCGGTGAAACGCGGGGAGTTCTACCTCCTCCAGCTCTTCTGGGTCTTCGTCACCTTCAGGTAAGTGAGGCATCCTTGATAGGGCGTCCGCGTTGGAGTTGGTTTTGCCTGCCCGGTACTTGATCACGAAGTCATAGTTGGAGAGACGGGCCATCCACCGCTGTTCCAGGGCACCCAGTCTTGCATTGTCCAGGTGTGTCAACGGGTTGTTGTCCGTGTACATGGTGAACTTTGCGGAGGCCAGGTAATGCTTGAAGCGTTCCGTCACGGCCCACACCACCGCCAAGAATTCTAGCTTGAAGGAGCTGTAATTCTCCGGGTTCCTCTCGGTGGGCCTCAGCTTCCGGCTGGCGTATGCGATCACCCGTTCTCTGCCCTGTTGGTTTTGGGACAATACGGCTCCCAGTCCCACATTACTGGCATCTGTGTGGAGAATGAAAGGCTGGCCATAATCAGGGTAGGCCAGGATCTCATCCCCTGTGAGGGCCATCTTTAGCTGGCGGAAGGACTCCTCTTCCGGTTTATCCCACTTGAAGGGCGGCTTTTGCCTCCTGGACTTAGACTGTCCGATCAGGAGGTCCTGCATAGGAGCTGCCATCTTGGTGAACCCGGGGATGAATCTTCGGTAGTAGCCTACCAACCCGAGAAACTGTCTCACCTCTTTGATGTTCGAGGGGCTTGGCCAGCTCTTGATTGCCGCGACCTTGTCAGGGTCGGGGGCCACTCCTTCCGCGCTTACCACGTGCCCTAGGTACTGGACCTTTGGTTTCAGCAGGTGACACTTCGATGGTTTCACCTTCAGGCCATAGCCTGCCAGGGCTTCGAACACCTCGGCCAGGTGCTTCAGATGGTCCTCGTAGGTCTTCGAATAGACGATCACGTCGTCCAGGTAAAGGAGGACCGTCTCGAAGTTTCGGTGCCCTAGACAGCATTCCATCAGCCGCTGGAAGGTCCCTGGTGCGTTGCAGAGCCCGAAAGGCATGCAGTTGAATTCGCTCAGTCCCATCGGGGTGGTGAAGGCGGTCTTCTCCTTGTCAGCCTCTGCCACAGGAACCTGCCAGTACCCGCTAGTAAGGTCCAAAGTAGAAAAGAAGTTAGCTGATTTTAATGCGGCTAAAGACTCCTCTATTCTAGGCAGCGGATATGCGTCTTTGTGAGTGATACGGTTGATTTGTCTATAGTCGACGCACATTCTCATGGTGCCGTCTTTCTTTTTGACCAGAACCAAGGGGGCTGCCCAGGGGCTACAGCTGTCTCTAATAACCCCAGCTTCTTTCATCTCTCTTAGCATGCCCCTTGCGTTCTGATAATGTGCAGGGGGTACAGGTCTGTGCCTCTCTTTTATCGGTGGGTGGCTCCCTGTGGGGATGTGGTGTTCTATCCCCTTTACTCTGTCGAAGTCTAGCGGGTGCTTACTAAAGACTCTCTCGTACTCCTGTACCACCCGGTAGACTCCTTGTTTTTGGTGCAGGGGAGTGGAGTCAGCACCCACGTGGAGTTTCTGGCACCAGTCCTCCTTTTGTTTCTGGGAGCCATTACCCTCCGCCTGAGGAGATGGAGGCAAGGGTTCCACGGTCCTGATAGCTTTGTGTTCGACCACAAACAGCTTGGCGAGTGTAGCGTACCTGGGTAAGTGTACCTCCCTCTCCCCAATGTTGAGAATGCGGACGGGCACCCTCCCATGACGGACATCAACCACCCCCCGGGCTGTCAAAATGGTGGGCCTGCTGTCTGAGTACACGGGTTCTACCATGGCTTGTTAGTCTCTACCTCTCAACCCGATTGCAGTCCGACACCAGATCATCATTTCACTTTTGGGAGGCATGGAAATGGGGAATGGGTCACTCAGTCTTACGCTACCGATCTCACCACCAGACAGTTCTACCTGCTGCCGTCTCATCAGGGCTTTTATCTCCTTGTTGAGGACTCTCTGTTGGCTGGAACTAGCATTCACCGCCACCTGTTGTAAGATTACAATTACCTCTGAAAGACAATTTTCAATTACATTAGTACCCACAGTTATTTTAGGGTGACTTTCACGACGGTCAATGTCCACAATAATCACTCCCTGTGCCGGTAGTTCAACTTTACCAATCTTAATGGTCATCTCCTTGAACCCCATCTGCGGCACGGGTAAGCCATTACTGGCGATGATGCTCAAGTTACCGTCTGGATACCGTGTGATATCAGCATCAGTCCAATACTGCTTAAAAAGTACATAAGGGATAGTGGTTACTTGTGACCCAGTATCCAGCAAGGCGCTCATGGGGATACCGTCCAGCACCACGGGTAAAACCGGGCGCCCCCCAACGTACTTATTACGCCAATTGTAAGGGCCTGGTGATCTTATGCCTGGGGGTTGGCCCTCTGCCCCAGGTTGGACCCGTTTAAATTACAGTACCTGGAAATGTGTCCGGGCTGGTTGCATCGACAGCAAATGGGCTGTCCATCCTCTGCGTAGCGGTCTGTGGGCCTCCCTCGGAACGACGGGATCCTCCTCTGTCGACGCCATGGGACATCCTCCGGACTTGAAGCCAGCTCGATGGGTTTTGACGGGTCCACTTGCAACGCCTGGACGGTCCTGGTCAACGCCGCGACGCTCCTGGTCAGCTCCTGGACTTGTTGGTGCAGATCTTTCGACGGGGCTTGGTTCAGGGCCTGTGCATCAGCCTCCACGGAGTCCATAGAGGAGGGCGCCGCCTCCTGGTGGTAAGTGATAGCAGGGCGCCGGGGGTTTATAGCGCCACTGGTTGCAGATTCACGGAGCACCCTTATGGCCCTGTCCTTAAATTGGGCAAAGGTAAGGTCGAGGTTCTGAAAGAACATGAGGCGCAGTTGGGCCCTGTGGGCGCTAGACAGCAGACCTTCTATGAATTGTTCTGTTAGCAGCTTATCCGTTTCCTGCACACTGCCAGGGTCAGTTTGTTGAATAGCCCTCAAGGCTTCCTGCAGATTTAGGGCATAGTCTCTGATGCTGTCCTGTGCCCGCTGCTTACATCCATAGAACCTCATTTTAATCTCAGCGGAGGTACGTGTGTCAAAGGTACCCCGCAGCCGGGCCAGAATACCCTTCACAGTCCTTTTCTCCTCAGTGGGCCATGATTTTACCTCCCGCTGGGCTGCGCCAGTTAACTGCCCTGTTAATATGCTGACCTTCTGTTCCTCTGTCAGGGGGTAAACGTGGAACAAACTGTATAGCCTTTCCTTGAAGTCAGTTAGGGCATGGGGCTCCCCTGAGTATTTGGGCAGCCAGGCCGCTCCAGGGATGTAGGGCAAGGAAAAGGGCATCACCGCTGCTGCAGTTGCGTTGGTGGTAGTGGGCGCCTCTGTGTCCGTCATCTTCCTCCCCCGCTAGTTACGCGTGGCCTACCTTCCGACGATCCTCTTCTGTAGGCCGCGGCTCCGCTGCTGCTGCTATGGACGAGGACCTGGCGTCGCGTCCTGATGACGTCAGCGTCGCTCTCTCTCCCTTCCAGGACCTTGCGCAGCGTCGGTGCGTGAGGCGGAGCTTCGGATCTCGCGCGGTTTTGACGTCCACGCCCCTCTTCTTCCCGCGCGGCGTCCTGAAGATGGCGTCCGATGGCGGGAAGCAGCTGCGGATGGCGGGAAGGCGGCAGAAGACGGCGGGAAACGGTCCAAGATGGCGTCCGATGGCGGGAATCGGCTCCGGATGGCGGGAAAAGACTCCGGACGGCGGGAAACTTTGCCACAGGTAAGTTACAAAAGTCTTTTTCAGGCACGCAGTACCCGGTGGTTGCGGGCACGAAATCCTGCCGACTACGCCAAAGCTGACTCGCCCCCTGGGCCGTGCGGCACTCGGATCCGGGCAATAGGGAGACGATGGGGGTAGTAGTGGCGACCCGGTTCCGTGGCTCAGGGTGGTCAGGCCAATGGTAGTCTGCTATGTTCTGCTGATAATGTCCGACTACGCCACCCATGGATTGCGGTTATTAGGAACCGCCGCTGCATGCAGACCGCTGGGGCTGATGAGGTGTGCAGCTAGGGTAGTGTGACTCTCCACGGGAAGAGTGCGGCCCCAGGGCAGTATAATGGATGTTGGGAGTGATGGTAGTGGGAGTCCCAGTGCTGATAGTGCTGGAGGAGCAAGGAGCACACAGACAACAGGTTGCAGTCTAGGGTCTTTACTAAACAGGTAAACTGACCCACAAACAGTCCCGGCTAGGAGGGGACCTGGATGTCTGAGAGCAACGGGGAAATTGGCCCTGGTCAGGGTGAGGGTGTAGGCCTACCGTGCTTTCTGCGCTCCTTCTGGCTATCTCCTCCTGATAGGGTAACAGCCCACGTTTCCGAGCTTTCCATGTTTTCTCGCCTGTATGGCCTGCGACGTGGGTTCCTTTCTCCTCCCAGCCTTGTATGGCTTTACTGGTCCCTTCTGTTGTGGCAGGGCCTCCAGGCTTCTTAGGCCAAGGAATATACAGTCCCTTGCGGACTGGTTCTCTGCTGGGGGATGTGGAATCCTTCCAGCCTCAGACACCAAACTCTGGTAGATTAAGTCTGTTATCTGCCAAGACAGGCTCTCTTCGCCTCTTGTCTCTGGCTTGTGGCTCTCCTCCTGCCACACTTCCTCTTAGGTGCAGTGCAACTGTCTGTCCCTGCTCTGCTGAGACACGTCTCAGTCCTGAGACAGGTCATCTGGGTTCTCTCTAACCCTGCCCTCAGCACCAGCTTTTATAGGGGCAGCCTGCTCCCCCTACTGGCCTGAGACAGGAGGCATTGCATGCTAATGTTCCCCTGACTAGAGAACCTCCCCCCTGCTCTCAGACACAGCTTTAATTACACTTGTGGCATCCAGGCCAGGGTGACACACATGTACACTTACACTACACACGTGGTCAAAACTGTTGGTACCCCTCGTTTAATGAAAGAAAAACCCACAATGGTCACAGAAATAACTTGAATCTGACAAAAGTAATAATAAATTAAAAATCTATGAAAATGAACAAATGAAAGTCAGACATTGCTTTTCTGCTTCCACAGAATAAAAAAAAAAAAAATAAACTGATAAAACAGGCCTGGACAGAAATGATGGTTCTTCTTAACTTTATATTTTGCTGAACAACCTTTTGAGGCAATCACTGCAATCAAACGACTCCTGTAACTGTCAATGAGACTTCTGCACCTCTCCACAGGTATTTTGGCCACTCCTCATGAGCAAACTGCTCCAGTTGTCTCATGGTTGAAGGTTGCCTTTTCCAGACGGCATGTTTCAGCTCTTTCCAAAGATGCTCAATAGGATTTAGGTCAGGGCTCATAGAAGGTCACTTCAGAATAGTCCAATGTTTTCCTCTTAGCCATTGTTGGGTGTTTTTAGCTGTGTGTTTTGGGTCATAATACTGTTGCAAGACCCATGACCTGCGACTGAGACCACGCTTTCTGACACTGGGCAGCACATTTCTCTCTAGAATCCCTTGATAGTCTTGAGATTTCATTGTACCCTGCACAGATTCAAGACACCCTGTGCCAGATGCGGCAGACCAGCCCCAAAACATAAAAGAGACTCCTCCGTGTTTCACAGTAGGGACAGTGTTCTTATCTTGATATGCTTCATTTTTCCATCTGTGAACATAGATCTGATGTGCCTTGCCAAAAACTTCCATTTTTGTCTCATCTGTCCATAGGGCATTCTCCTAAAAGCTTTGTGACTTGTGAACATGTAGTTTGGCAAATTCCAGTTTGGCTTTTTTATGATTTTTTTTCAACAATGGTGTACTCCTTGGTCGTCTCCCATGAAGTCCACTTTAGATCAAACAACGACGGATGGTGCGATCTGACACTGATGTTCCTTGAGCTTGAAGTTTACCTTTAATCTCTTTAGAAGTTTTCCTGGGCTCTTTTGTTACCATTCATATTATTCGTCTCTTTGATTTGTTATCAATTTTCCTCCTGCGGCCACGTCCAGGGAGGTTGGCTACAGTCCCATGGATCTTAAATTTCTGAATAATATGTGCAACTGTAGTTACAGGAACATCAAGCTGCTTGGAGATGGTCTTATAACCTTTACCTTTAACATGCTTGTCTATAATTTTCTTTCTAATCTCCTGAGACAACTCTTTCCTTTGCTTCCTTTGGTCCATGTTGAGTGTGGTACACACCATGTCACCAAACAGCACAGTGAGTATCTGTAGCCCTATATACAGGCCCACTGACTGATTACAAGATTGTCGACACCTGTGATGCTAATTAGTGGACACAACTTGATTTAACATGTCCCTTTTGTCACATTATTTTCAGGGGTACCATCATTTCTGTCCAGGCCTATTTCAAGAGTTTAATTTTTTTTTAAATTCTGTGGAAGCAGGGTTGAAAAGCAATGTCTGTCTTTCATTTGTTCATTTTCATCGATTTTTAATTTATTATTACTTTTGTCAGATTCAAGTTTTTTCTGTGACCATTGTGGGTTTTTCTTTCATTAAACGAGGGGTACCAACAATTTTGACCACGTGTGTATATAGTATATACAGAGCTCCTGTGTATGTCACTGGTGATCACTGTATTACCTATACACTATATACAGAGCTCCTGTCTATAATGTCACTGGTGATCACTGTGTTACCTGTACACTGACACTATATACAGAGCTCCTGTGTATAATGTTGCTGGTGGTAATAACAGTGTTGTTAGTATTGTGGTTTTGTATTCATGATCAGTATTGTAGTATTTGGTCACCTTGGGGTGGTAATATATGGTCTGGTCATAGTTTGGCCATATTTGTTCCTTGTATGTGGTATTATTCGGTCACTATGTAGTGGTAATATGTGATCTAGTCAAGGTGTGGCGATATTTGTCCCTTTTGTATGTGGTATTATTGGTGTTGATATAGTGGACTGTGTTGTGTATGGCGGTCATTTTATTCTCGCTGATCTTAACTAGGAAAAGATTTTTTTCCATTAGGCCACAGCCCCACCATCAGTATTTGGTCAGTATTTTTCTCAGGAGTGGCTGCCGAAACCAGGAATGGTTGATTAATGCAGAATTGGTGACTTGTTTCTATTATACCTTTTCTCTGATTGTTCATCACCTGTTTTGGCTCCCACTCCTGAGAAAAAATACTGACTGGACACTGACCGAATACTGATAGTAGGGCCGTGGCCTTAGCGATTAAATACTTGGACAAGAGCGGCAGAGATGCACTTACAGGGGTTCTCCGGTGAAAACAAGTAATCACCTCTCCACAGGATCATTGATAATATTGATTGGTGGGGGTCTGACTGCTTGCACACACCGGCAGAATGTGGAGCTTTTCTCCCCATTAGACTGGAGCGGCATGTGAGATGCGACCACTGATCCATTCATTCTCTCAGTGGCTGTGAGC
The DNA here is from genome assembly GCF_046119375.1 of Phyllobates terribilis. Classification (NCBI taxonomy): domain Eukaryota; kingdom Metazoa; phylum Chordata; class Amphibia; order Anura; family Dendrobatidae; genus Phyllobates; species Phyllobates terribilis. The sequence goes on from NW_027363545.1 coordinate 176,860, forward strand.
GCTGCTCTTTTTTGCAAGTCTCTAAGAGAATGAATAGAGCTGCGGTCAGACGTCCCACCTGCCGCAGCATTTTAAAATAGGGATAAGTGTTCTGTCAGGGATAAAACTTCCCCATTCTTCCGATAGGTGCGTTTTCCAATGTTCGGACACAAATGCTCAATAAGTGATCACCTATCCTGTAGAGCCCATGGATCGGTGATAACTTGTTTTAACTAGTGTTGAGCGAGTATGTTCTGTCCGAGTATGCTCGGCCCGAGCTCCGAGTATTTACAGCTGCTCGGTGATATGGTTGAATTGCTCCCGTGTGCATGATTTGCAACTGTTTGACAGCTTTAACCCCTTAACGACATGTCACGTATTAGTACACGCATGTCGTTATCCTCCAGTTCAGTGAGGGCTCCGGCGCTGAGCCCGCACTGAACCAAGCACATGTCAGCTGATTATTACAGCTGACATGTGCCCGCAACAGGCGCGGGTGGAATCGTGATCCACCAGCGGCTGTTAACATATTAAATGCCGCTGTCAATCTCTGACAGCGGCATTTAATGCGCGCTTCCTGGAAGCGCGTCACTTACCCCTCCCATCGGCAACCCCGTCACATGATCGTGGGTCGCCGATGGGTGGTCATGACAACCCTGGGTCTGCAGCAGACACCAGTGGTTGTAATGATCCTGTCGCTGTGAGCGCCACCTAGTGGTCGGCGCTCATAGCACAGGACCATTTCTGCTGCATACAGGGGATCTGATCGTCCCCTGTATGTAGCAGAGGCGATCGGACAGTTGCTGCTTCTAGTCTCCTATGGAAACTACAGAAGCAAGCAAAAAGTGAAAAAAAAAGTTTTAAAAAATATGAAAAAAAATAAAAAAATATAAAAGTTTAAATCACCCCCCTTTCGCCTCATTCAAAATAAAATCATAAAAAAAAAACCTACATACACATATTTGGTATCGCCACATTTAGAATTGCCCTATCTATCAATATAAAAAAAGAATTAATGCGATCGGTAAATGGCGTAATGAGAAAAAAATTCTAAACGACAGAATTACGTTTTTTGGTCGCCGTAAAATTGCAATAAAATGCAATAACGGGCGATCAAAACATCGGATCTACCCCAAAATAGCATCTATAAAAACTTCAGCTCGGTTCACAAAAAATAAGCCCTCACCCTGTCCCAGATCCCGAAAAATGGAGACGCTACGGGTCTCGGAAAATGGCACCATTTTTTTTTTTTACCAAACTTTGGAATTTTTTTTCATCACTTAAATAAAAAAGAACCTATACATGTTTGGTGTCTTTGAACTCTTAATGACCTGGAGAATAATAATGGCAGGTCAGTTTTAGCATTCAGTGAACGTGGTAAAAAAAAATTAAAAAAAACCTCAGTGGTATTGCACTTTTTTTGGAATTTCACGGCGCTTGGAATTTTTTTCCCGTTTTCCCGTACACGGCATGGTAAAACTAGTAATGGCGTTGAAAAGTACAACTCGTCCCGCAAAAAATAAGCCCTAACATGGCCATATTGACCAAAAAATAAAAACGCTATGGCTCTGGGAACAAGTGGAGCAAAAAGCGAAAATGCAAAAACGGAAAATGCTCCGCGGCTTAAGGGGTTAATACATGTGAGGAATGTCTATTTCTTACACATTCGGAAAATTATTTGCTAACTAATAGTGATCACCAAAATGATGGCTCTTTAGACAGTGGTGTTTTTCCACTATTTTATGGTGTTTTATATGTTTGTTAGTTTGTTACTACATGTATATGTGTCAGGAAACATTTGTATTTAATAAATTGATATATTTTCATAGATTGATATTGCTATTGATCACTATTTATTTATTTTTTTCTTTATCATTTTGGTGATCACTATTAGTTAGCATCTCCTCTTTCCCAAAAATAATTTTCCACTTGTTAGTTCATGAGATGCTGCAGGTAGATCCCGTTTATTAGATGGTGCCCTCCTCATTTATGGTGGTTATTTCTTACACATTCCTCACATGTATTAAAACCGTCAAACAGTCGCAAATCATGCACACGGGAGCGATTCAACCATATCACCGAGCAGCTATAAATACTCGGAGCTCGGCCCGAGCATACTCGCCGAAAGGGTTAACAGAACATACTCGCTCAACACTAGTTTTAACCAAAGAAGCCCTTTAATGCAAACATGTCCATCCCAGTTAGAGTGTCGCCCAGTAGATGTGCAGGAGCCGCCAGTCAATGCTCCACTATAACAGCGAGAGCAGATAACAGATATTTGCATCTTGCTGTAGGTGGGCCCCTAGAGTTAATTTCCCCTGTGGGCCCCAGACACCGCAGTCCGACCCTGGTCATCAATATCAGATCAGTGAGGTTCCAACACACGGCCCCCTCACCAATAAGACAGCAGCTGGAAATACTCAGCGTAGAGAGCCCAAACAGCACAGCGCTGTACACTGTGTAGTGGCCGATCTTGGTACTGCAGCTCCTATTGAAATGATTGTGATCTGAGCTGTAGTACCTGAAACCAGCCATTGCACAGTGTGCGGAGCTGTGCTATTCCAGCTCTTAACACTGTGTACATCATCTTGCAGAAGTAGCTGATGTCTGGGGATTTCAGGTGTCAGACCCCCACTAATCACTGTATGAGTTCTGCTCTACTCCTTTATTAAAGGGGTGGTCTTGTGTTCCTCTCATCAGAAGCTGAAGATTTACAGTTCTGGCCGGTGGCTTGGCTGAGCCGCTTGTCTGAATTGTGCCCTCTTGCATTCTGCGGGCAGAGGCGGCTTTGCCTCTGCAGAATGGGACAGGCACAGGGGCGCTGAAGTCCACCAGTCTGCAAGTGAGCGCTTCTTGCCAAGGAGACCAGCCACTTCTCAGGTGGTCAGTAACCATAGCAATGAGCTGTACACTGCAGAATTAAAAATCTTTTCCTTCTTGAGAACAGAGAAGATTTTGAATAAGAAGGAAATTGCAAAGTTTCTTGTTTTTACAAGCTCTTTGCAATCTTAGCCTTTTAATACATTCATTTTATTTAGTTATATATTTATTTTACTCTCTTATATAGCGCCGTTAGATTTCGTAGCACCTTACAGACATTATCATCACTGTCCCCATTGGGGCTCACAATATGAATTCCCTATCAGTATGTCTTTGGAGTGTGGGAGGAAACCGGAGAACCCGGAGGAAACCCATACAAACACGGGGAGAACATACAAACTCCTTGCAGATGTTGTCCTTGCTATTATATGAACCCAGCCCCACAGCGTTAATCATTGACCCACCATGTTGCCCACATTCCTCGGCTTTTTTAAGATTTTCTGCAATGAATAAGAACACTGAAGAAAATCTAGATTGATCAACATTTCCTATCACAAATGCAGTTGCTGTAAAACTTGTCCATAGTCCTGTTCCCAGCTGAAAATTGGATACAATTGTATCTTGTGTAGACAATGCTCTGTGAGCTAAATAGCCGGGATCCACTGCTACAAGGCAGGAAACAGACAGATTCTGCTGATGGGTTCTGCTCCCAGAGCATTATTCAGCCTGGACATCTCAGCTCAGAGCAAAACCAGCTATAAGGCTGTGTGCACACCTAGCAGATTTGATGCAGATTTACATGCGTTTTTTCTGCCAGAGAGAAGCGTTTTCACATGCGTTTTTTCAAGCACTTTTCCAAGCAATTTTGAGCATCACTTGGAAAAGTGCTTGACAACTTGATCACACAATATAAATCCATGCAACCGACATGGATCTATAATGTGTGAACAACTTAGATGCTTTAAATGCAGCATCTATAGTAAAAAAAAGAAAACGTTAATAAATAAAAAAAAACAACGGTATATTCACCTCTCCGGCGGCCCCCGGTCTGCTCTCCGGTCTCCTCCGGTCTGCTCCCGGCCGCGTCTTCTCTCTTCAGCGTCCTGCAGTGTACGGTCAGGACCTGCGGTGACGTCATTTAGTCAGCTGATGGTCACGCGACCATCACCTGATGCCGACGTCAGCTGTCATGCAACCATCACCTGACTAAATGACGTCACCGCAGGTCCTGACAGTACAGACAGCAGACCGGAGGAGACCGGAGAGCAGAGCGGGGGCGCCGGAGAGGTGAATATACAGGTTTTGTTTGTTTTTAACTTTTTTATTTCTTTTTTTCACCGCGTGGTAGCCGGGATGAAGAGGAGTTGTAGTCTCGTCTTCCTCCCAGATACCACACGCATCGCGAATAAGCTTCAGCGTAATCGCAGTAGAAATGGTCATGCTGCGTTTTGCAAAGTAATGCGAATTCGGCGCGCAAATTAGCGCATCATGTGCACAGCACATCCGAATTCACATGGCTTTGCATGGCAGACTGTTCTACAAACGTTTTCGCGGCCGTAAAAATGCCGCAAAAATGCTACAAAAACGCTGCGTGGGCACATGGCCTAAGGCTGTGTGCCCACAATGCGTTTTTTAAGCGTTTCGGCATGGCAAAAACGCTGCAGAAACGCTTAAAAACGCATGTTAGAAGGTCTGCCATGTTCCCCAATGATAGTCCGCATGTGCTGTGCACATGCTGCGGAAATTTCCACTGCGGATTATCATTGCGGAAAAAAACGCAGCACTACCAATTATTTCGCGTAAGCGCTGCTTTTTCGCCGCCATTGACTTGCATTGGAACAAATGGATTCCGCTTCACTAGATAAGCACATGCGGAATACATGCGTTCAATGTGCGGATGGTACCCGCGTGTGGAGGATGGGAGACTCTCCTCCGGACCCGGGTACCATAGAACCTGTCAAAAAAAAGAATAAAATATAAAATAAATGTTATATTTACCTTCTGACGGCCCCCGCTGCGCTCGTCCTCCCATGCCGGCAGCTCGCGATGGACTGAAGGACCTGCGCTGACGTCATAGTCATGTGACAGCAGGTCCTTCAGTGTACCGCGATCTGCCGGCAGCCAGGACGGAGCGAAGCAAGACTGCGGGGGCCATCGGAAGTTAAGTATAGATTTATAGATGGTGGCCTGATTCTAACGCATCGGGTATTCTAGAATATGTATGCGGCAGACCGGGCGCAATCAGCAGAGCGGTGTTTAAATTTGGCGCCAAAATCGCTGATTGGTCGCGGCCAACAACCGCGACCAATCAGCAAAGCGGTGTTGAAATTTAGCGGCTATATCGCTGATTGGTCACGGCCGGCAGTCGCGACTAATCAGCAGGGCGGGGTTTAAATTTTGCGCCAATAATGCTGATTGGTCGCGGCCAGCGAACGTGACCAATCAGCAGAGCGGGGTTTAAATTTTGCGCCAATAATGCTGATTGGTTGCAGCCGCCGGTCGCGACCAATCAGCAAAGCGGTGTTTAAATTTGGCGCCAATAGTAGTGACTGGTCACGGCCACGACCATTCAGCAGAGCGGTGTTTAAATTTGGCGGCAATAATGCTGATTAGTCGCGGCCGGCAATTTGGCGCCAACAATACTGATTAGTCGCGGCCTGCAACCGCGACCAATCAGCAGAGCGGGGTTTAAATTTGGCGCCAAAATTGCTGATTGGTGGCGGCCGGCTGTCTCGACCAATCAGCAGAGCGGGGTTTAAATTTGGCGCCAATAATGCTGATTGGTCGCAATCGCCGCCCGCGACCAATCAGCAGAGCGGTGTTTAAATTTGGCGCCAATACTGCTGATTGGTCGCGGCCGGCAACCGCGACCAATCAGCATAGCGGGGTTTAAATTTGGCGCCAATACTGCTGATTGGTCGCGGACGGCGACCGCGACCAATCAGCAGAGCGGTGTTTAAATTTTGCGCCAATATTGCTGATTGGTCGTGGACGGCGACCGCGACTAATCAGCAGAGCGGTGTTTAAATTTGGCGCCAATACTGCTGATTGATCTCGGCCAGCGACCGCGATCAATCAGCAGAGCGGTGTTTAAATTTGGCGCCAGTAATGCTGATTAGTCGCGGCCGGCATCCGCGACCAACTAGCGGAGCGGGTTTAAATTTGGCGCCAAAATCGCTGATTGGTCGCGTCTGGCGTCCGCGACCAATCAGCACAGCAGTGTTTAAATGTGGCGGTAAGATCGGTGATTGGTCGCGGCCGCTATTTAAATGTGGCGCCCAAATCGGTGATTGGTCACGGGCAGCGGCCGCGACCAATCAGCAGAGCGGTGTTTAACTTTAGCGCCAAGATCACTGATTGGTCGCGTGTGGAGAGCGAGACCAATCAGTGAATCGTATTGGTGAGGACCGGGGAGCGGAATCGTATTAGTGAGGACCGGGGAGCGCCGCTGCCTGTGCGGCTACTTCCGCTGCGAGAAGCCGGGAGATGAGCGACTGCTCGCAGCAGAAGTATCCGGACCCGCAGCGCCGCTCCCCGGTCCTCCCTTGACACCCTAGCTGCTGATGTCCCCACAGTATCCGCATGGTGTTACAAAGGTCCGGACATTTGTGTTAAAAATCGGTGATTGGTCGCTGGCGCTGCCCGCGACCAATCACCGATTTGGGCGCCAAATTTAAATATCGGCCGCGACCAATCACCGATCTTGGCTCCACATTTAAACACCGCTGTGCTGATTGGTCGCCGACGCTTGGCGCGACCAATCACCGATTTTGGCGCCACATTTAAATAGCGTCCGCGACCAATCAGTACAGCGGTGTTTAAATGTGGAGCCAAGATCGGTGATTGGTCGCGGCCGATATTTAAATTTGGCGCCCAAATCGGTGATTGGTCGCGGGCAGCGTCCGCGACCAATCAGCACAGTAGTGTTTAACTTTTGCGGCAAGATCAGTGATTGGTCGCGGGCCAAGACCGCGACCAATCACCGATTTGTGCGGCACATTTAAATAGCGGCTGCGACCAATTGGATGTCAGCGCCGCTCCCCGGTCCTCCCTTCACACCCTAGCCGCTGATGTCCCCACAGTATCCGCATGATGTTACAAAGGTCCGGACAATTGTGTTAAAAATCGCTGATTGGTCGCCGACGCTGGGCGCGACCAATCACCGATTTTGGCGCCACATTTAAATAGCGTCGGCGACCAATCAGCGATTTTTAACACAAATGTCCGGACCTTTGTAACACCATGCAGATACTGTGGGGACATCAGCGGCTAGGGTGTGAAGGGAGGACCGGGGAGCGGCGCTGACATCCATGCGGCTAGGGTGTGAAGGGAGGACCGGGGAGCGGCGCTGACATCCATGCGGCTAGGGTGTGAAGGGAGGACCGTTGAGCGGCGCTGACATCCAATTGGTCGCGGCCGCTATTTAAATGTGCCGCACAAATCAGTGATTGGTCGCGGTCTTGGCCCGCGACCAATCACTGATCTTGCCGCAAAAGTTAAACACTACTGTACTGATTGGTCGCGGACGCTGCCCGCGACCAATCACCGATTTGGGCGCCAAATTTAAATATCGGCCGCGACCAATCACCGATCTTGGCTACACGATCTTGGCTCCCGGCTGCATCTCCGTCCCGCAGATGGGTCCGGCGGTCGATGTCCTTCTGCTGGTACCGGCCGGCGCTCATCTCCCGGCTGCATCGCCGCTGAGCTCCGTCCCGCAGATGAGCCGCTAACGGCCGCCATCTTTTTTCAGAAATCCCGCGGCGCTGATTGGCCGCTGCCGGACCAATGAGCGACGCGGGATTTCCAGGACAGACGGACAAACAGACAGACAGACAGACGGGATAAGACAATTATACAGTAGATTTTTTTATTTTTAACCAGTCTTTGGGGTCACACTATATAAATCCATGCCGTTTTCATGGATTTCTATAGTGTGACCAAATTGACAAGCACTTTCCAAGTGATGCTAAAATCACTTGTAAAGCGCTTGTCAACCCGCATGTGGAAATGCATGTGAAGAACGCTTCACTTCTGCATGTCCCTGGCAGGAAAAACGCATGTACAATCCGCATGTACAATCCGCATGTACAATCCGCATATACAATCCGCATGTACAATCCGCATGTACAATCCGCATATACAATCCGCATATACAATCCGCATGTACAATCCGCATGTACAATCCGCATGTACAATCCGCATGCACAATCCGCATGTACAATCCGCATATACAATCCGCATGTACAATCCGCATGTACAATCCGCATGTACAATCCGCATGCGTTTTTTCTGCCAGGGAGATGCAGAAACGCTCAGGAAAAATCCGGAGCTTTTGTGCATCGTGGGCACATAGCCTAAGTCTCTGCATTTGTCTGCTTACACATCTGTACATTTCTGAACACATTCAGCAAAAATTGCAGTACATTTGTTAAAATTGGGCATATAGCATACTATAGGTGCTTCTCACAAAATTAGAATATCATCAAAAAGTTAATTTATTTCAGTTCTTCAATACAAAAAGTAAAACTCATATTATATAGAGTCATTACAGACAGAGTGATCTATTTTAAGTGTTTATTTCTGTTAATGCTATTATCTCAGTAAATTAGAATACTTTATAACACCAGCTTGAAAAATGTTTTTAAAATCTGAAATGTTGTCCTACTGAAATGTATGTTCAGTAAATGCCCTCAATACTTGGCCAGGCTCCTTTTGCATCAATTACTGCATCAATGCGGCAATGTGGCATGGAGGCGATCAGCCTGTGACACTGCTGAGGGGTTATGGAAGCCCAGGTGGCTTTGATAGAAGCCTTCAGCTCGTCTGCATTGTTGGGTCTGGTGTCTCTCATCTTTCTCTTGACAATACCCCATAGATTCTCTATAATAGATTCTCTATGGGGTTAAGGTCAGGTGAGTTTGCTGCCAATCAAGCACAGTGATACTGTTGTGTAAACCAGGTATTGGTACTTTTGGCCGTGTGGACAGGTGCCAAGTCCTGCTGGAAAATGACATTTCCATCTCCATAAAGCTTGTCGGCAGAGGGAAGCATGAAGTGCTCTACAATGTCCTGGTAGACGGCTGCGCTGACTTTGGTCTTGATAAAACACAGTGGACCTACACCAGCAGATGACATGGCTCCCCAAACCATCACCGATTGTGGAAACTTCACACGAGACCTCCAGCAGCTTGGATTGTGGCCTCTCCACTCTTCCTCCAGACTCTGGGACCTTGATTTCCAAATTAAATGCAAAATTTACTTTCATCGGAAAACAACACCTTGGACCACTGAGCAACAGTCCAGGTGTTTTTCTCCTTGGCCCAGGTAAGATGCTTCTGGCGTTGTCTATTGGTCATGAGTGGCTCGACACAAGGAATGTGACACTTGTAGCCCATGTCCTGGATATGACGCGCCCCCTGGGCAATATTCTTTAGGGGAATATCCGGAGCCGGATCAGATGGGAGTTGTAGTCTTCCGAGTGGCTGTGACCCGGTCCGTGCCCAGGGTGTCAAGCTCAGAGTATGTGGCAGTCCTACAGATGTTATAAAGTTCTTAATGTCGACTACGCCACCCGTTGTATTGCGGTCACTATGGCCGCCGCTGCAGCAGGGTCCGCTGAGGCTGATGGTGTTGGTGCAGCTTTTGGTAGTATAACCCCCAACGGGTGGGGTATAGCCTCAGGGGGTCAGGTGCAGAGGATGGGGGTTGTGGTGGTGCAGCATAGATGTTAAGTGAAGACAGAGTCGGGTTGTGCAGTTTAGGGTATTTACTCACTGCTGATGTTCCGGTCACTCCAGCTTCAAGTGACCACCCGAGCCGTGCTGCGTCCACCAGGTCCTGGATTCAGCAAACCCCCAAACAAGTCCGGAGCGTGACCCTGAGCTCTCCTTCTGTCCTTTCCTCTGGCCGTCCCCACTAGTGATCCACCTAGGTCCAGCTCCTTCGGGCCTTCTGTTGGGAGACCCTTGGCCTTGGGTTCCCTGACCCTCCACGTGGTATGCCTTCGGGGTGGATGTGGTGAGTGGCCGTGGCAGACGCTGCCCACGGCCTCCGGTCTCTGGCTAGGGTGTGCTTTTGCCCCCACCAGTTTGGGATCCGGTACCCTATTGCCGACTCTTCACCCGGGGATTGAATTTGGGTTCTCAGAGTCCTCTCTTTGTCTCCTCTGGGTCTTTCCTTCTCTGCTCCACTCTCTCTCTCTCTCTGGGGCTTCTCTGCTCCTCTTCCTCCTCTGACTTCTCTCTGCAAAAGGCTGGCAGACTGACTGACCCTGATCTCTGATGGTGCCCACCTTATATACACCCTCTATGTGTGAGCTCAGGCAACCAGCACCCAATGAGCTCCTATCTTTACCCAGGCTGCTCCCCCTATCTGCCCCTACACTACTTGGGATGTTCCACCCCCCTCCCACTCCAGCCAGGAACAGACTCGGTCGTACCTGCACATTTCTAAGTGGGAGTACCGTCGGTCTGCTCCTCGGAAATGGGATGTGTGTAGTGCATGCAGCCTACCGAGCTCAGGTCCACACTCCATCCTTACCCGGGAGTGGAATATCACACCTCTGGGTTGAGGTACAATACCCCTGTAGCAGCCGAATCCTCAGGGTGCTACATTCCCCCCTGGTAAATCACAGCACGTCCTCGGGCTGTAAGACATAAACAACACCAAAACATACAATTTTTTTCATAAACAACATAATACAAACATATAAAATACCATATATATATCAGCATCATCATAAAACTTTTCATATTAATAACATTCTCGTCGCCTCTGGCTCCTCCTCCGGTCACTGTGCAACGTGTGACCGGGTACAGTGCGACAGTCTTTTCTTGAAAAATGGTTTTCCTATAAAACCAGTAGGGAGCGCTTTAGAACGCGCAACTATTTACAAGAGGATATGGCCGCTCTCAGTCCTCGGCCAGGTATTAGGGAGGAATGACCGCTCTCAGTCCTCGGTCAGTGGGATTTAAGGGATAAACGGGTAAACAGTTCACACACACTGGTCCCAACGGGGACTATGATAGCAACAGTTACAGTTCACGGTGCCCCGACGGGCAACTATATACAGCTTGTACTCTGCTGTACTTAACAACGGCGTCCTCCTGCTCTTTCTTTATGGTTACCTTTGGCTTCAGAACAGATCTTCTCCCAGATGCGGCACTCTAGGTTTTATGGGCGCGGTGGTGGTGTTAGCGCCCGGGTTGCCCGGGCCTTGCGGCCAGACCTGGGGTATCTGGAAGGTGAAGGGCACCGTAAGGACGGCGGCGCCCTGGGCTACTTGGCCCTGCGACCAGGCCGGTGGCTCCGCGGAGGTAGGGGGCGCTGTTGGTATTGCGGCGCCCGGGGGTACTAGGCCTTGCGACCAGGCTGGTGGTACTTCCTGCTTGGTCACGCTCGGGGTCGAGGCGTGTGACGTCACAGGGGTCGCAGCTCCCGTTTGAGGCCTAGTCTGCGGCGGTGACGTTGCAGCGACGGGCACGGCAGGATAGACTTCGGGCTCTGCGACGGGGAGCTGGGGCAGGTACGCGGTTTCCCGGTTTGGGGTATAGACGTCCCCTTTACCTGCCTCCCCTCGTTCGGCTCCCTTCTCGGCGCCGTCTCCGGCCTTCAGTCCTCCCGCGCCATCCTCAGAGGCGGTCCGTCTCCTCGTCTCGGGTGGCGTGCTCCGCTGACGAGTCTCGGTCCGCTGGGCCATCTCTCGGCTCCACTGCGCCAACGTCTCTCGTTGCACCCGGGCCATCCTCCTTGCGAGGCCCTCCAGAGCGGTCTGCGCACACTCCCGGTCTCGGGGGAGCTGTGCTAGGACCTCCACTAGGCCTAGTGGGGTCGTTGCTTCCAGCAGGCTCCTGACCAACGGGTCGGTGCTGCTCTGCTCTCCTTCTGTTGTTTCCAGCAGGCTCCTGGCCAGCGGGCCGGTGCTGCTCTGCTCTCCCTCCTCTGTTTCTAGCAGGCTCCTGGCCAACGGGCCGGTGCTGCTCTGCTTTCTCGCCATCTCCGGGTAAGCTCCTCCGATACTCTTCTCCAGGCTTCTTGCCTCCGGGTGCGCTCGCTCCAGACTGCTCCAGGCGACACCCATCTTTGCTCTCTTCTTCTCAGTCCTCCCACTTCGAGGGCGGTCCCGGGGCCACTTGGTGATTGTCAGCTCCAGGGGCAGTTCTTTCACGCTGACAGACACCTCTAGCATCACAGTCTCTGTTGGTGGGGGCGGTTTCCACTTTTGGCGCCATTTTCGGTCCTGGCCCACGATGGGAGGTGGCCTCTTACCACCCTCTGGCACGCCCATAATGGCGTCCGCTCTGACAAGGCGGGAAACCTTTGGAAATGGCGGGAATCGTCTCCCAGTGGCGGGAAACTCTGCAAATGGCGGGAAAAAGCTGTTAATGGCGGACAACCGGCGGGAATCGACCTGTGATGGAGTCCGATGGCGGGGACCCTCCGGAACCGGCAGGAGACTTCTTTTTGAGGTAAACTCGTTCTTTTCTTCAGGCACGCAGTACCCGAGTGTTGCGGGCACGTAATCCTGCCGACTACGCCAAAGTTGACGCGCCCCCTGGGCCATATTCTTTAGGGGAATATCCGGAGCCGGATCAGATGGGAGTTGTAGTCTTCCGAGTGGCTGTGACCCGGTCCGTGCCCAGGGTGTCAAGCTCAGAGTATGTGGCAGTCCTACAGATGTTATAAAGTTCTTAATGTCGACTACGCCACCCGTTGTATTGCGGTCACTATGGCCGCCGCTGCAGCAGGGTCCGCTGAGGCTGATGGTGTTGGTGCAGCTTTTGGTAGTATAACCCCCAACGGGTGGGGTATAGCCTCAGGGGGTCAGGTGCAGAGGATGGGGGTTGTGGTGGTGCAGCATAGATGTTAAGTGAAGACAGAGTCGGGTTGTGCAGTTTAGGGTATTTACTCACTGCTGATGTTCCGGTCACTCCAGCTTCAAGTGACCACCCGAGCCGTGCTGCGTCCACCAGGTCCTGGATTCAGCAAACCCCCAAACAAGTCCGGAGCGTGACCCTGAGCTCTCCTTCTGTCCTTTCCTCTGGCCGTCCCCACTAGTGATCCACCTAGGTCCAGCTCCCTCGGGCCTTCTGTTGGGAGACCCTTGGCCTTGGGTTCCCTGACCCTCCACGTGGTATGCCTTCGGGGTGGATGTGGTGAGTGGCCGTGGCAGACGCTGCCCACGGCCTCCGGTCTCTGGCTAGGGTGTGCTTTTGCCCCCACCAGTTTGGGATCCGGTACCCTATTGCCGACTCTTCACCCGGGGATTGAATTTGGGTTCTCAGAGTCCTCTCTTTGTCTCCTCTGGGTCTTTCCTTCTCTGCTCCACTCTCTCTCTCTCTCTGGGGCTTCTCTGCTCCTCTTCCTCCTCTGACTTCTCTCTGCAAAAGGCTGGCAGACTGACTGACCCTGATCTCTGATGGTGCCCACCTTATATACACCCTCTATGTGTGAGCTCAGGCGACCAGCACCCAATGAGCTCCTATCTTTACCCAGGCTGCTCCCCCTATCTGCCCCTACACTACTTGGGATGTTCCACCCCCCTCCCACTCCAGCCAGGAACAGACTCGGTCGTACCTGCACATTTCTAAGTGGGAGTACCGTCGGTCTGCTCCTCGGAAATGGGATGTGTGTAGTGCATGCAGCCTACCGAGCTCAGGTCCACACTCCATCCTTACCCGGGAGTGGAATATCACACCTCTGGGTTGAGGTGCAATACCCCTGTAGCAGCCGAATCCTCAGGGTGCTACAGATACGTCTGTGTGTGATGGCTCTTGAAGCAATGACTCCAGCAGCAGTCCACTCCTTGTGAATCTTCCCCAAATGTTTGAATGGCCTTTCCTTAACAATCTTTTCAAGGCTGCGGTTATCCCGGTTGCTTGTGCACCTCTTCCTACCACACTTTTTCTTTCCACTCAACTTTCCATAAATATGCTTGGATACAGCACTCTGTTAACAGCCAGCTTCTTTAGCAATGACCTTTTGTGGTTTACACTCCTTGTGGAGTGTGTCAATGACTGCCTTCTGGACATCTGTCAAGTCAGCAGTCTTCCCCATGATTGTGGAGCCTACTGAAACAGACAAAGGGACCTTTTTAAATGCGTAAGAAGCCTTTGCAGGTGATTTTTGTTAATTATTCTAATTTACTGAGATAATGACTTTGTGTTTTCATTGGCTGTAAGCCATCATTATCAACATTAACAGAAATAAACACTTGAAATAGATCACTCTGTAATGACTCTGTATAATATATGAGTTTCACTTTTTGGATTGAAGAACTGAAATAAATTAACTTTTTGATGATATTCTAATTTTGTGAGAAGCACCTGTATGTTTGATGCATCTCATTAGCTAAGCTCAACCTCTTCCTTGCTTCACCTCAATTTGAGCCATAAATTGTGATATTTCATTTTGGTGCATTTTATGACTCCTTTTTGTCACACTTTTCTCATAACTATTTTTTTTATAACTGAGGGAAAATAACAAAATCTTATTTGTTGTACTCAAGTTTTCACAGAAACATCTGATAAAGTGTTGACTTATTTTTCTGAGTTAAACTCTTCCTTTTGGCCCTCTATATATTTGAGTTTGACAGCCCTGATGTAGATGGATGATGATGTGGCAAGAAGGGGCAGAGGGGCAGAGCCTCCTGGCTCTCAGCTTCGCTCTCCACTGCTCACAGGAGACAGCAGTTACTTCACAAATGTAACTGATAGAAAAGATGTCACGTAAGAGGGGGTCAGGGGAGCGATGTGCTGCAGGAAGAGGAGGATTAGGCAGGGAGCGCTGTGCTGCAGGAAGAGGAGGATTAGGCAGGGGAGTGATGTAAGGCAGGAGGGGGAGGCTTAGGCAGGGAAGCGATGTGCTGCAGGAAGAGGAGGATTAGGCAGGGAGCGCTGTGCTGCAGGAAGAGGAGGATTAGGCAGGGGAGTGATGTAATGCAGGAGGGGGAGGCTTAGGCAGGGAAGCGATGTGCTGCAGGAAGAGGTGGCTTATGCAGGGGAGTGATGTAATGCAATAGGAGAGGATTAGGCAGGGAGCGATATGCTGCAGGAAGAGGAGGATTAGGCAGGGGAGTGATGTAAGGCAGGAGGGGGAGGCTTAGGCAGGGAAGCGATGTGCTGCAGGAAGAGGAGGATTAGGCAGGGAGCGCTGTGCTGCAGGAAGAGGAGGATTAGGCAGGGGAGTGATGTAATGCAGGAGGGGGAGGCTTAGGCAGGGAAGCGATGTGCTGCAGGAAGAGGTGGCTTATGCAGGGGAGTGATGTAATGCAATAGGAGAGGATTAGGCAGGGAGCGATATGCTGCAGGAAGTGCAGGATTTGGCAGTGGGCGATGTGGTGCAAGAGGGGATTTGGCAGTGGGTGATGTGGTGCAGGAAGGGGGAGATTTAGAAAGGGCACAATGTGCTGCAAGGAGGGGAGGATTAGACGGGAGCAATGTGCCGCAAGAGGGGGAGGTTTAGACAGGGGAGTGATGTGCTGCAGGAGTGGGAGAATTAAGCGGTGAGAAACATGCTGCAGGACGGGGAGGGTTAGGCAGGGGAGCAATGTGCTGCAGGTGGAAGGAGAATCTGTGACTACAGCCCAGTGTTTAAGGTTTATTGGAGCCTGTCTTTTATATATTTTATTGTTTTTTTTTCTGACAAAACTGCATAACATCTGACATGAAGTCCGCTTAGCAGTCACTGTCCCTGTAGATTGTTACTGTCCAGGTTCACCGCGGTCTCTTTTTGTTTTTAGTGCCAATCTGACAGCAGTGAAGGTTCCGCTGATAATGGCGGTCGGGTTCCGAATAGAATGTTCATGTCTGTTCTCATTGTAGTAACATCACGGAATATGCTAATTTCTTCTGACCACACCCGATGACTGAATAAAGGCGCCTCACCCACTTGTCTATGTCATCACTTTGTGGTGTCACAATGATCTAAGGGGATAAAAAAACGCTCCTGGCAGATTTACAGTCATTCGTCCCTTCGTGTTAAAGGAGCAGGATGATAGAGCCGCACCATGCCAGCCAGAAGAAAAGAAAGTGGAGCCCTTCAAGATGATGAAGCAAGAAAGCAGACTGTGGAAGGCCATCCAGGACCAAGAGCATCATGAGGGCCTGGTAACGTATACTACACAACTGTTCTGTATATGCTCATGCCATGTACACCTATGGTGGCCGATTCATCAAGGCTGGTGGATTTCTATACCAGCATTCATGAAGCGCCTATTGGAGGAACGTGCACCAAATTCATTAAAAAGACTAAACCTCTTAATGAACTTGACTCATCCTTAAAGGGGTTGTTCCCTTTCAATAAATGAATGTCCCTAGCTGCAGGTCATTTAATTAAAAAAAAGAGGTTCCACCATCTCAGTGCTGCAGCAGCTCAGTGCGCTCAGCTGGGCAGTCCGTCTGATTACATTTGTTGGCTGCGGCAGTATTGAGGTGATGTCAGTGCCATACACAATCCCAGGAATGGGTCAGGACAGCACAGTTTGATTCTTTATACCTGCAGCCAGGGTCATTCATTTATTGAAATATCCCCTTAAAGCTGACGTACTACACCTCAAGAAATGTACTCCAGTCAAAAGATGGAGTCAATTTCAGTCCTATTTTACACCACTTTTCCAGCCTAATTTGTAATAAGTTTTCAGGTAAAGCTAAGCCACAAGCGGTCCAGATAAGCTCTGTTCACTATTTAAGAAGTTAAAAGAGTGGGTGTAAAAAGGTCAGAGTATTCAAATGTAAGTTGTGCAGGAATTTACTGAGATTCAAACAGTTGTGCAACACATTTTCGGTGAAAACTGCTTGATGAAAAATGTTCCTTGAATAATATAACATTTCAGGTTAGTGGTAATAGATTTTGTTATGTTACGTTGATCCAGGGAACTAGTCTGACTGCCATATGTGGAGTCGGGAAGGAATTTTTCCCCTAAAATGGGGCAATTAGCATCTGCCTCGTGGGGTTTTTGCCTTCCTCTGGATCAACACATTAGCTTTTAGGTTGAACTTGATGGACTTGTGTCTTTCAACCTTAAAACTATGAAACTGTCCCTGTATTGAGGTTCAAGGGTGAAGCCCAGGGTTCATTTGGAACCATCAGAAATGGTGTGTTTTGCGCCCAGTCTGTTCAAGGAAGCCTGTTTGAGCCAACGGCCTCAGAAATATCCTAACATTTCAGAAAGTAGCAATAGTTAGGGTGGCTGAACCATTCTAGCCTTAAGTTTGCCCCTCCAGTCAGCATCTACTATGTAGATGCAATCAAGGCCATGTAATAAGTCTTTATCGCTGTACAGGGCTGTAAGAGTGAAGGCCAGAGTTCCTTTGGAACCTGTAGGATAGACTGGCTTTTGCCAAGTCTTTCCAAAGAAGCTTTTTTGAGCCATAGGCCTCAGACAGGTCCTAACAAGAAAGTGGCATTAGATAGGTTTTTCTTTAGTTAGGATTGATTTAACTACTCAAGCCTCAAGCGCACTCCTCCGGCCAGCAGCTACTCTGTAGATGCAACCCTGGGCCTATGGTAAGTATCTATCCCTGTACAGGGGTGTAATGGTAAAAACCTGGGTTCCCTTGGGATCTGCAGAATGGAGTAGCTTGCGCCAAGTCTGTCCGAGGAAGTCTGTTTGAGCCAACAGCCTTAAACAGATCCCAGTATTTAGGAAAAAAAAAAGCTTCAGTTAGAGTTGAATCAACCACTATAGCCTCAAGCTCGCTCCTCCGGCCAGCAGCTACTCTGTAGATGCAGCCCTGGGCCTATGGTAAGTATCTATCCATGTACAGGCGTGTAATGGTAAAGGCCAGGGTTCTCTTGGGATCTGCAGAATGGAGTAGCTTGCGCCAAGTCTGTCCGAGAAAGCCTTTTTGAGCTGATGGATTTAAACAAATTTCAACATTTAGGAAAAAAGCATTAATCTATTTCAGTTAGAATTAATTCAATTACTCTAGCATAAAGATCCTAATTCACTTTGTCTAAAGGAAGTTAGTTGGCAAATTTTTATTGTGTGAGCAATGAGGTTATGGAACTCTCTACCACATGAAATTGAAATACTTAATTTTCTAAAAAAAATTCAAGGAGGGCATATGTGTGCCTTTCTTGAATAATATAAAATTGCAGGTTATCCGTACTAGATTTTGTTATGAGACGTTGATCCAGGGAACTAGTCTGATTGCCATATGTGGAGTCGGGAAGGAATTTTTCCTCTAATATGGGGCAATTAGCATCTGCCTCATGGGGTTTTTGCCTTCCTCTGGATCAACACATTAGCTTTTAGGTTGAACTTGATGGACTTGTGTCTTTCAAACTTTAAACTATGAAACTGTCCTTGTATTGAGGTTCAAGGGTGAAGCCCAGGGTTCATTTGGAAACATCAGAAATGGTGTGTTTTGCGCCCAGTCTGTCCAAGGAAGCCTGTTTGAGCCAACGGCCTCAGAAATATCCTAACATTTAAGAAAGTAGCAATAGTTAGGGTTGGCTGAACCATTCTAGCCTTAAGTTTGCCCCTCCAGTCAGTATCTACTATGTAGATGCAATCAAGGCCCTGCAATAAGTCTTTATCGCTGTACAGAGCTGAAAGAGTGAAGGCCAGAGTTCCTTTGGAACCTGTAGGATAGACTGGCTTTTGCCAAGTCTTTCCAAAGAAGCTTTTTTGAGCCATAGGCCTCAGACAGGTCCTAACAAGAAAGTGGCATTAGATAGGTTTTTCTTTAGTTAGGATTGATTCAACTACTCAAGCCCCAAGCGCACTCCTCCGGCCAGCAGCTACTCTGTAGATGCAACCCTGGGCCTATGGTAAGTATCTATCCCTGTACAGGGGTGTAATGGTAAAAAACAGGGTTCCCTTGGGATCTGCAGAATGGAGTAGCTTGCGCCAAGTCTGTCCGAGGAAGTCTGTTTGAGCCAACAGCCTTAAACAGATCCCAGTATTTAGGAAAAAAAAGCTTTAGTTAGAGTTGAATCAACCACTATAGCCTCAAGCTCGCTCCTCCGGCCAGCAGCTACTCTGTAGATGCAGCCCTGGGCCTATGGTAAGTATCTATCCCTGTACAGGGGTGTAATGGTAAAGGCCAGGGTTCCCTTGGGATCTGCAGAATGGAGTAGCTTGCGCCAAGTCTGTCCGAGAAAGCCTTTTTGAGCTGATGGATTT
Organism: Phyllobates terribilis; assembly: GCF_046119375.1. Lineage (NCBI taxonomy): Eukaryota > Metazoa > Chordata > Amphibia > Anura > Dendrobatidae > Phyllobates > Phyllobates terribilis. The sequence continues at coordinate 195,791 of NW_027363545.1, forward strand.
AAACAAATTTCAACATTTAGGAAAAAAGCATTAATCTATTTCAGTTAGAGTTAATTCAATTACTCTAGCATAAAGATCCTAATTCACTTTGTCTAAAGGAAGTTAGTTGGCAAATTTTTATTGTGTGAGCAATGAGGTTATGAAACTCTCTACCACATGAAATTGAAATACTTAATTTTCTAAAAAAAATTCAAGGAGGGCATGTGTGTGCCTTTCTTGAATAATATAAAATTGCAGGTTATCCGTACTAGATTTTGTTATGGGACGTTGATCCAGAGAACTAGTCTGATTGCCATATGTGGAGTCGGGAAGGAATTTTTCCCCTAATATGGGGCAATTAGCATCTGCCTCATGGGGTTTTTGCCTTCCTCTGGATCAACACATTAGCTTTTAGGTTGAACTTGATGGACTTGTGTCTTTCAACCTTAAAACTATGAAACGGTCCCTGTATAGAGGTTCAAGGGTGAAGCCCAGGGTTCATTTGGAAACATCAGAAATGGTGTGTTTTGCGCCCAGTCTGTCCAAGGAAGCCTGTTTGAGCCAACGGCCTCAGAAATATCTTAACATTGAAGAAAGTAGCAATAGTTAGGGTTGGCTGAACCATTCTAGCCTTAAGTTTGCCCCTCCAGTCAGCATCTACTATGTAGATGCAATCAAGGCCCTGTAATAAGTCTTTATCGCTGTACAGGGCTGTAAGAGTGAAGGCCAGAGTTCCTTTGGAACCTGTAGGATAGACTGGCTTTTGCCAAGTCTTTCCAAAGAAGCTTTTTTGAGCCATAGGCCTCAGACAGGTCCTAACAAGAAAGTGGCATTAGATAGGTTTTCCTTTAGTTAGGATTGATTCAACTACTCAAGCCTCAAGCGCACTCCTCCGGCCAGCAGCTACTCTGTAGATGCAACCCTGGGCCTATGGTAAGTATCTATCCCTGTACAGGGGTGTAATGGTAAAAACCAGGGTTCCCTTGGGATCTGCAGAATGGAGTAGCTTGCGCCAAGTCTGTCCGAGGAAGTCTGTTTGAGCCAACAGCCTTAAACAGATCCCAGTATTTAGGAAAAAAAAGCTTTAGTTAGAGTTGAATCAACCACTATAGCCTCAAGCTCGCTCCTCCGGCCAGCAGCTACTCTGTAGATGCAGCCCTGGGCCTAAGGTAAGTATCTATCCCTGTACAGGGGTGTAATGGTAAAGGCCAGGGTTCCCTTGGGATCTGCAGAATGGAGTAGCTTGCGCCAAGTCTGTCCGAGAAAGCCTTTTTGAGCTGATGGATTTAAACAAATTTCAACATTTAGGAAAAAAGCATTAATCTATTTCAGTTAGAGTTAATTCAATTACTCTAGCATAAAGATCCTAATTCACTTTGTCTAAAGGAAGTTAGTTGGCAAATTTTTATTGTGTGAGCAATGAGGTTATGAAACTCTCTACCACATGAAATTGAAATACTTAATTTTCTAAAAAAAATTCAAGGAGGGCATGTGTGTGCCTTTCTTAAATAATATAAAATTGCAGGTTATCCGTACTAGATTTTGTTATGGGACGTTGATCCAGGGAACTAGTCTGATTGCCATATGTGGAGTCGGGAAGGAATTTTTCCCCTAATATGGGGCAATTAGCATCTGCCTCATGGGGTTTTTGCCTTCCTCTGGATCAACACATTAGCTTTTAGGTTGAACTTGACAGACTTGTGTCTTTCAACCTTAAAACTATGAAATGGTCCCTGTATAGAGGTTCAAGGGTGAAGCCCAGGGTTCAATTGCAAACATCAGAAATGGTGTGTCTTGCGCCAAGTCTGTCCAAGGAAGCCTGTTTGAGCCAATGGCCTCAGAAATATCCTAACATTTAAGAAAGTAGCAATAGTTAGGGTTGGCTGAACCATTCTAACTTTAAGTTTGCCCCTCCAGTCAGCATCTACTATGTAGATGCAATCAAGGCCCTGTAATAAGTCTTTATCACTGTACATGGCTGTAAGAGTGAAGGCCAGAGTTCCTTTGGAACCTGTAGGATAGACTGGCTTTTGCCAAGTCTTTCCAAAGAAGCTTTTTTGAGCCATAGGCCTCAGACAGGTCCTAACAAGAAAGTGGCATTAGATAGGTTTTTCTTTAGTTAGGATTGATTCAACTACTCAAGCCTCAAGCGCACTCCTCCGGCCAGCAGCTACTCTGTAGATGCAACCCTGGGCCTATGGTAAGTATCTATCCCTGTACAGGTGTGTAATGGTAAAAACCAGGGTTCCCTTGGGATCTGCAGAATGGAGTAGCTTGCGCCAAGTCTGTCCGAGGAAGTCTGTTTGAGCCAACAGCCTTAAACAGATCCCAGTATTTAGGAAAAAAAAGCTTTAGTTAGAGTTGAATCAACCACTATAGCCTCAAGCTCGCTCCTCCGGCCAGCAGCTACTCTGTAGATGCAGCCCTGGGCCTATGGTAAGTATCTATCCCTGTACAGGGGTGTAATGGTAAAGGCCAGGGTTCCCTTGGGATCTGCAGAATGGAGTAGCTTGCGCCAAGTCTGTCCGAGAAAGCCTTTTTGAGCTGATGGATTTAAACAAATTTCAACATTTAGGAAAAAAGCATTAATCTATTTCAGTTAGAGTTAATTCAATTACTCTAGCATAAAGATCCTAATTCACTTTGTCTAAAGGAAGTTAGTTGGCAAATTTTTATTGTGTGAGCAATGAGGTTATGAAACTCTCTACCACATGAAATTGAAATACTTAATTTTCTAAAGAAAATTCAAGGAGGGCATGTGTGTGCCTTTCTTGAATAATATAAAATTGCAGGTTATCCGTACTAGATTTTGTTATGGGACGTTGATCCAGGGAACTAGTCTGATTGCCATATGTGGAGTCGGGAAGGAATTTTTCCCCTAATATGGGGCAATTAGCATCTGCCTCATGGGGTTTTTGCCTTCCTCTGGATCAACACATTAGCTTTTAGGTTGAACTTGATGGACTTGTGTCTTTCAACCTTAAAACTATGAAACGGTCCCTGTATAGAGGTTCAAGGGTGAAGCCCAGGGTTCATTTGGAAACATCAGAAATGGTGTGTTTTGCGCCAAGTCTGTCCAAGGAAGCCTGTTTGAGCCAACGGCCTCAGAAATATCCTAACATTTAAGAAAGTAGCAATAGTTAGGGTTGGCTGAACCATTCTAACCTTAAGTTTGCCCCTCCAGTCAGCATCTACTATGTAGATGCAATCAAGGCCCTGTAATAAGTCTTTATCACTGTACAGGGATGTAAGAGTGAAGGTCAGAGTTCCTTTGGAACCTGTAGGATAGACTGGCTTTTGCCAAGTTTTTCCAAAGAAGCTTTTTTGAGCCATAGGCCTCAGACAGGTCCTAACAAGAAAGTGTCATTAGATAGGTTTTTCTTTAGTTAGGATTGACTCAACTACTCAAGCCTCAAGCGCACTCCTCCGGCCAGCAGCTACTCTGTAGATGCAACCCTGGGCCTATGGTAAGTATCTATCCCTGTACAGGGGTGTAATGGTAAAAACCAGGGTTCCCTTGGGATCTGCAGAATGGAGTAGCTTGCGCCAAGTCTGTCCGAGGAAGTCTGTTTGAGCCAACAGCCTTAAACAGATCCCAGTATTTAGGAAAAAAAAGCTTTAGTTAGAGTTGAATCAACCACTATAGCCTCAAGCTCGCTCCTCCGGCCAGCAGCTACTCTGTAGATGCAACCCTGGGCCTATGGTAAGTATCTATCCCTGTACAGGGGTGTAATGGTAAAGGCCAGGGTTCCCTTGGGATCTGCAGAATGGAGTAGCTTGCGCCAAGTCTGTCCGAGAAAGCCTTTTTGAGCTGATGGATTTAAACAAATTTCAACATTTAGGAAAAAAGCATTAATCTATTTCAGTTAGAGTTAATTCAATTACTCTAGCATAAAGATCCTAATTCACTTTGTCTAAAGGAAGTTAGTTGGCAAATTTTTATTGTGTGAGCAATGAGGTTATGAAACTCTCTACCACATGAAATTGAAATACTTAATTTTCTAAAAAAAATTCAAGGAGGGCATGTGTGTGCCTTTCTTAAATAATATAAAATTGCAGGTTATCCGTACTAGATTTTGTTATGGGACGTTGATCCAGGGAACTAGTCTGATTGCCATATGTGGAGTCGGGAAGGAATTTTTCCCCTAATATGGGGCAATTAGCATCTGCCTCATGGGGTTTTTGCCTTCCTCTGGATCAACACATTAGCTTTTAGGTTGAACTTGACAGACTTGTGTCTTTCAACCTTAAAACTATGAAACGGTCCCTGTATAGAGGTTCAAGGGTGAAGCCCAGGGTTCATTTGGAAACATCAGAAATGGTGTGTCTTGCGCCAAGTCTGTCCAAGGAAGCCTGTTTGAGCCAATGGCCTCAGAAATATCCTAACATTTAAGAAAGTAGCAATAGTTAGGGTTGGCTGAACCATTCTAACTTTAAGTTTGCCCCTCCAGTCAGCATCTACTATGTAGATGCAATCAAGGCCCTGTAATAAGTCTTTATCACTGTACATGGCTGTAAGAGTGAAGGCCAGAGTTCCTTTGGAACCTGTAGGATAGACTGGCTTTTGCCAAGTCTTTCCAAAGAAGCTTTTTTGAGCCATAGGCCTCAGACAGGTCCTAACAAGAAAGTGGCATTAGATAGGTTTTTCTTTAGTTAGGATTGATTCAACTACTCAAGCCTCAAGCGCACTCCTCCGGCCAGCAGCTACTCTGTAGATGCAACCCTGGGCCTATGGTAAGTATCTATCCCTGTACAGGTGTGTAATGGTAAAAACCAGGGTTCCCTTGGGATCTGCAGAATGGAGTAGCTTGCGCCAAGTCTATCCGAGGAAGTCTGTTTGAGCCAACAGCCTTAAACAGATCCCAGTATTTAGGAAAAAAAAGCTTTAGTTAGAGTTGAATCAACCACTATAGCCTCAAGCTCGCTCCTCCGGCCAGCAGCTACTCTGTAGATGCAGCCCTGGGCCTATGGTAAGTATCTATCCCTGTACAGGGGTGTAATGGTAAAGGCCAGGGTTCCCTTGGGATCTGCAGAATGGAGTAGCTTGCGCCAAGTCTGTCCGAGAAAGCCTTTTTGAGCTGATGGATTTAAACAAATTTCAACATTTAGGAAAAAAGCATTAATCTATTTCAGTTAGAGTTAATTCAATTACTCTAGCATAAAGATCCTAATTCACTTTGTCTAAAGGAAGTTAGTTGGCAAATTTTTATTGTGTGAGCAATGAGGTTATGAAACTCTCTACCACATGAAATTGAAATACTTAATTTTCTAAAAAAAATTCAAGGAGGGCATGTGTGTGCCTTTCTTGAATAATATAAAATTGCAGGTTATCCGTACTAGATTTTGTTATGGGACGTTGATCCAGGGAACTAGTCTGATTGCCATATGTGGAGTCGGGAAGGAATTTTTCCCCTAATATGGGGCAATTAGCATCTGCCTCATGGGGTTTTTGCCTTCCTCTGTATCAACACATTAGCTTTTAGGTTGAACTTGATGGACTTGTGTCTTTCAACCTTAAAACTATGAAACGGTCCCTGTATAGAGGTTCAAGGGTGAAGCCCAGGGTTCATTTGGAAACATCAGAAATGGTGTGTTTTGCGCCAAGTCTGTCCAAGGAAGCCTGTTTGAGCCAACGGCCTCAGAAATATCCTAACATTTAAGAAAGTAGCAATAGTTAGGGTTGGCTGAACCATTCTAACCTTAAGTTTGCCCCTCCAGTCAGCATCTACTATGTAGATGCAATCAAGGCCCTGTAATAAGTCTTTATCACTGTACAGGGATGTAAGAGTGAAGGTCAGAGTTCCTTTGGAACCTGTAGGATAGACTGGCTTTTGCCAAGTTTTTCCAAAGAAGCTTTTTTGAGCCATAGGCCTCAGACAGGTCCTAACAAGAAAGTGTCATTAGATAGGTTTTTCTTTAGTTAGGATTGACTCAACTACTCAAGCCTCAAGCGCACTCCTCCGGCCAGCAGCTACTCTGTAGATGCAACCCTGGGCCTATGGTAAGTATCTATCCCTGTACAGGGGTGTAATGGTAAAAACCAGGGTTCCCTTGGGATCTGCAGAATGGAGTAGCTTGCGCCAAGTCTGTCCGAGGAAGTCTGTTTGAGCCAACAGCCTTAAACAGATCCCAGTATTTAGGAAAAAAAAGCTTTAGTTAGAGTTGAATCAACCACTATAGCCTCAAGCTCGCTCCTCCGGCCAGCAGCTACTCTGTAGATGCAACCCTGGGCCTATGGTAAGTATCTATCCCTGTACAGGGGTGTAATGGTAAAGGCCAGGGTTCCCTTGGGATCTGCAGAATGGAGTAGCTTGCGCCAAGTCTGTCCGAGGAAGCCTTTTTGAGCCAATGGCCTTAGACAAAACCCATCATTTAGTAATAAAAAAGCTTTAGTTAGAGTTATAGCCTCAAGCTCGCTCCTCTGGCCAGCAGCTACTCTGTAGATGCAACCCTGAGCATGTGGTAAGTCTCCATTCCTCTAAAGGGGTGTAATGGTAAAGATCAGGGTTCCTTTTGACCTGCTTATGCCAAGTCTGTCAAAGGAAGCCTTTTTGAGCTGATGGCTCTACACAGATCCTAATGTTTAGGAAAAAAGCTTATGTGTATTTCAGTTAGATTAAAAGTAAAGCCAACAAAAGAGAATTTAACTTTCCTCAAAAAATCAATTATTAATATAGCATTTACCTGCCCAGATCTCAGAACTAATGCACTATTAGGATGTAGCAATCCCATATAATTTTGTGTGCAGTTTTAATACTATGTAATCACCCCCCTCCATTAATTGGTAATATGTGAGTGGTTGTCGCATCAGTATTTTGCACCTGTATTGCTGTCATCGTTATTATATGGTATGATTAGTACTGAGACCTAGGCAGGTAAACACTGTTGCCCTTTTTTCCTGTGTTAATTCTTGAATTTTGGTGGGAATTTAAATTTGTCTTTGCTTTTAATGTTAGTGTAGGGACTCGCAAGTATGAGGACCCTTGACGCGGGTTGCGAGCTTGTGTATTTTGGCCAAAATATTTACTAATACCTCATATATATCATATATATTTTTTGCACGTTATTTTTATTCAGGGTGCAGCCAGACCCATCAATGTTGGCCTTGTAAACTAGGGTGTCTGTCTTCATGGGGTGCACTTAAAAAGTGCTGGACAGCCCGCCTAATCTAATAGTTTGGGCTTCACTAATAGGCTGTAAGCCAGACATTGTGCACTACCTATGTGTGACCAGTGCCCTATACAAGGCTTATTTGTGTGCAGTTTTAATACTAAGCAATCACCCCCTCCATGAATTGGTAGGTTGTGAGTGGTTGTCTCATCAATATTTTGCACCTGTGTTGCTGACTTCTTCATTATATGGGTTTGCTGCATCCTTGTAATTATTGTTGCTGTATTTGCTGTGTTAATTCTTGAATTTTGGTGGGAACTTTAATTCCTTGTTTTTGTGACTTTGCTTTTAATGTTAGTGTAGGGACTCGCAAGTATGAGGACCCTTGAGCAGGTTGCGAGCTTGTATATTTTGGCCAAAATATCGACCAATACCTCATATATATCATATATATTTTTTACATGCTATTTTTATTCAGGGTGCAGCCAAGCCCATCTACAGGTGCATCTCACAAAATTAGAATATCACCAGAAAAGTTAATTTATTTCAGTTCTTCAATACAAAACGTGAAACTCATATATTATATAGAGCCATTACACACAGAGTGATCTATTTCACGTGTTTATTTCTGTTAATATTGATGATTATGGCTTACAGCCAATGAAAACTCAAAAGTCATTATTTCAATTAATTAGAATACCTTATAACAACAGCTTGAAAAATGTTTTCAAAATCCAAAATGTTATCCTACTGAAATGTATGTTCAATAAATGCCCTCAATACTTGGTCGGGGATCCTTTTACATCAATTACTGCATCAATGCGGCAATGTGGCATGGAGGCGATCAGCCTGTGACACTGCTGAGGGGTTATGGAAGCCCAGGTGGCTTTGATAGAAGCCTTCAGCTCGTCTGCATTGTTGGGTCTGGTGTCTCTCATTTTCCTCTTGACAATACCCCATAGATTCTTTATGGGGTTAAGGTCAGGTGAGTTTGCTGCCAATCAAGCACAGTGATACTGTTGTTTTAAACCAGGTATTAGTACTTTTGTCAGTGTGGACAGGGGCCAAGTCCTGCTGGAGAATGAAATTTCCATCTCCAAAAAGCTTGGCGTAGCTAAGGTTTTGGTTCAGGGGGCCGAAACTTCTGAGTGGGCCTCTAACCAGGTAACCCTGATTCCAACTATAGCGGCGCACCCAGATAGTTGATGTAGGAAAACCTCAGCAGATGACCGCGCTGTTACTAAAAATAATCTCTATACAAAGACCAGCACTGATATTACCGCCATATGGTGACATATATTGATAGATGCCAGTCCTGCAGAACATATAAGAGATCACAGCTCAGTTATATATAGTACCTTACAGCTGACGTTCTTTCTGATTAAATTGTTCACTTTTCCCGTCTTTTCCATCTGGCCCAGACCGACACGACAACTTCTCCAGCCAGGGCTCAGAGTCTCAGGTATGCAGAGATCACAACAAAGACACATTTGACTCCTTACATTTCAGGCACTGACCACATCTATCCCCAACCTGCACAAACTTCTCATCCTGCTGATACCCCAATACTGAGCCTCTGCTGCAAAATGTGTCCCTATTACTGCACCTACTGTGTGCCCTCTAGATGGTAAAACAAACCTCTAAAATAAAGTAATGCCGTGTGCAAGTGTCCTAGAAAACAGTGCCCACATTGTGCCCCCTAGAAAGTAATAGTGCCCCTTCGACAGTCACGATAACCTGAGTTCCCCTATAACAATAAGTGCCCACCTAAGATTTAATAATGTCCTGAGTCTCCCCCCATGTAGAGCTCCGCTCTAACCAGTATGATGTTCTCCTATTCACGATATAATTCCCCCTCACTGTATAGTACCCCCACAAAGTATACTGACCCCTTAGTAGCCCCCAAGCTGATGGCTCCAACACTGTATGATGGCCTCCACACTATACAAAGACCCCACATTATCTCCCACACTGTATGATGGCCCCCACGCTGTTCAAAGAACCCACATTATCTCCCACACTGTATAAATAGCCTACATATAGTATAATGCACCAGATAGTCCTCAATATAGTATAATGCACTCCCCATAGTCCTTCGTATAGTATAATGCGCCCCTATAGGCAGAGTCTGTAGTAAAATGCTCCCCCCATTGACAGAGTCTGTAGTATAAAGCTCCCCCCCATAGGCAGAGTCTGTAGTATAATGCTCCCCCCCTCCTCATAGGCAGAGTCTGTGGTATAATGCCCCCCCATAGGCAGAGTCTGCAGTATAATGCCCCCCCATAGGCAGAGTCTGTAGTATAATGCTCCCCCCTCCTCATAGGCAGAGTCTGTAGTATAATGCCCCCCCCTCCTCATAGGCAGAATCTGTAGTATAATGCCCCCCCCCCATCTCATAGGCAGAGTCTGTAGTGTAATGTGCCCCCCCTCCTCATAGGCAGAGTCTGTGGTATAATGCCCCCCCATCTCATAGGCAGCGCCTGTAGTATAATGCCCCACCTATAGGCAGAGTCTGTAGTAAAATGCACCCCCCATAGGCAGAGTCTGTAGTATAATGCTCCCCCTCTTATAGGCAGAGTCTGTAGTACAATGTCCCCCCCATAGGCAGAGTCTGTAGTATAATGCTCCCCCCCTCCTTATAGGCAGAGTCTGTAGTATAATGCCCCCCCATAGGCAGAGTCTGTAGTATAATGCTCCCCCCTCCTCATAGTCAGAGTCTGTAGTATAATCCCCCCCTCCTCATAGGCAGAATCTTTAGTATAATGCCCCCCCATCTCATAGGCAGAGTCTGTAGTATAATGTGCCCCCCCTCCTCATAGGCAGAGTCTGTGATATAATGCCCCCCCCATCTCATAGGCAGCGTCTGTAGTATAATGCCCCACCTATAGGCAGAGTCTGTAGTAAAATGCACCCCCCATAGGCAGAGTCTGTAGTATAATGCTCCCCCTCTTATAGGCAGAGTCTGTAGTACAATGTCCCCCCATAGGCAGAGTCTGTAGTCTACTGCTCTCCCCTGCTCATAAACAGAGTCTGTAGTATAATGCCCCCCATAGGCAGAGTCTGTAGTAGAATGCCCCCCCATAGACAGAGGCTTTAGTATAATGCTCCCCCCCTCCCCATAGACAGTCTGTAGTATAATGCCCCCCCTCCCCATAGGCAGAGTCTTTAGTATAATGCCCCCCCTCTCTGTGGGCAGAGTCTTTAGGATAATGCTCCCCCATAGGCAGAGTCTGTAGTATAATGCACCTCCCCCTTCCCATAGGCAGAGTCTGTAATATAATGCCGCCCCCCACCCGGCAAAAAATAAATAAACAGTACTCATCTCTCCTCCTGGTTCCCTCGCTGCTCAGAGCACCCAGCACGCACACATCTTCAGCACAGCGGGCTGGGCGCCAAGTGATGATGTCAGAGACGTCAGTCACAGAAGGGACTAATGGGAGAGAGATACGCGCTCCCTCTCTCATCAGTAAACTTGCGGCGGTGGCGGGCAGTGGGGCCCGATGCTGGCACCAGGGGCATGCTAGATACAGTTACACTGGCGTAGCCCTGGATGGGCCCCCTAAGAGCGAGGGGCCCGGGGCCACCGCCCCCTTTGCCCCCCTGGTAGCTTGATACTGTGGCAGAGGGAAGCATGAAGTGCTCTAAAATTTCCTGGTAGACGGCTGCGCTGACTTTGGTGTTGAAAAAACACAGTGGACCTACACCAGCAGATGACACGGCCCCCCAAACCATCACTGATTGTGGAAACTTCACACTAGACCTCAAGCAGCTTGGATTGTGGCCTCTCCACTCTTCTTCCAGACTCTGGGACCTTGATTTCAAATGAAAATTGGAACTCTGGACATCTGTCAAGTCAGCAGTCTTCACCATGATTGTCATGATTGTGGAGCCTACTAAAACAGACTAAGGGACCTTTTTAAATGCTTAGGAAGTCTTTGCAGGTGTTTTTTGTTAATTATTTTAATTTACTGAGTTAATGACTTTTGTGTTTTCATTGGCTATAAGCCATAATCATCAACATTAACAGAAATAAACACTTGAAATAGATCACTGTGTTTGTAATGACTCTATATAATATATGAGGTTCACTTTTTGCATTGAAGAACTGAAATAAATTTACTTTTTGATGATATTCTAATTTTGTGAGATGCACCTATATGTTATGGCCTTGTAAATTAGAGTGTCTATCTTCATGGGGTGCACTTAAATAGTGCTGGGCAGCCCGTGTTCTTGCCTCAGCAGCGAATTTAGCTATCCAGGGAATCTAGTCACTTTATGTGTATATCAGTTCTGACATTATGTTGCTTGCATTTGAATCCTGTCTCTTTTTTATTGTTTGATAACGGCACTGTCTGCTAGTGATTTAATGTATTTGCTCTAGTTTCAATTTGCAATGCATTATGGGAAAGTTCCAAGAGCATTGTGAGACAGTTCTTGTTGCATTGTGGTCCTGTTCTTGTCACAGTTTGGGCAGCGACCATTATTTCCTCGTCTCTTCTGATGGAGAAGTTCCCTTATCACTCATCTTGTAAAGTGGCACAGAGCGGTAGTCGTGACTGAACGTCGGTCTGATTTCGCTCTGGCACTTTACAGACAATGGGTGTCCCAGTCCCAGTGTGCTCTAGGGTGTGGGGTGCAGCACACTCTCTTGTAGGCCGCAGGCCTCCACTGCCTTCAGGCTTCTGTCCTCAGAAGCCGCCGCTCACAATTTAGGGAACACGAAGTTCTTTGTAACAGTCAAACATATACTTGACAGTTCAAGTTCATCAGGTGGGTACAGATGGGATAAGGCACAGCAATTCACATTATCCTCCTTCTTAGCATAACTCCTCTTCAGCCCTGTTGCTAGCTCATCCTGTATTTCTCGTCCACCTCTGCAGTGCACCCGGGACTGGCCTTCAACTTCCATCTATGCAGGTCCCTGTCCATCTTCCTTTGTACTTCAGAGCACACAAAGTGTCCGGCAGCTCCTATGCCAGACCTTAGGCTCTGGACGTGACTGGAGCGACTGCTCTGGATCCCAGTAATGCCTCCCACTGCCTGGAACATTGAGTACTATATACAGTGGGTACGGAAAGCATTCAGACCCCTTTACATCTTTCACTCTTTGTTTCATTGCAGCCATTTGGTAAATTCTAAAAAGTTCTTTTTTTCTTCTCATTAAAGTACACTGTGCACCCCATCTTGACTGAAAAAAAAACAGAAATGTAGAAATTTTTGCAAATTTATTAAAAAAGGAAAACTGAAATATCACATGGTCATAAGTATTCAGACCCTTTGCTCATATTTAAGTCACATGCTGTCCATTTCTTGTGATCCTCCTTGAGATGGTTCTACTCTTTCATTGGAGTCCAGCTGTGTTTAATTAAACTGATAGGACTTGATTTGGAAAGGCACACACCTGTCTATATAAGACCTCACAGCTCACAGTGCATGTCAGACCAAATGAGAATCATGAGCTCAAAGGAACTGCCTGTTACGATGTTAGTAGATACCCTGAAGTCCAATGGCGTGGGCCAAAAGCAGAGACTGAGACAAGAGTAGTGTGAAAGTCTATTTTAAACTCAAGTGCAAAAGATCACAGCAAACAGTTTATGAAGGTAAGTTCATTCCAAACAATACTTCTTAGAACCTAATCTGTAAGGCACGGCCTTCATTACTATTAGGGTATGTAAACGTTAACGATAGTCCAAGTTTACTTAGGTACAGTAATATGCAAACAGAAATAAGGATAGTAAGCAGACGTAGGTATTCCTCAGTTGATTGTGGACTCACGTAGTGCAGAAGAGAAGACAAACTGGAATATGGATCTGGATATTGAAGAATGCAGGAGGTGCAGCGGAGGAAACAGCGATGTCTTAAGCAGAGCTGGAGCCGGGTATTTAAACACAGAGCAAGATGGTGACTATACCAGAGGTGTAGAGATCCAGGAGAAGTTTTCTTCAGGAAGACAAAAGTTCAGAGATCCCAGCGTGAGTGAACAACAGCCAGTGGTTCCTTTCAGCAGAAGTCCCCTTAGCAGAGGATTCAGGCAGCAATCCTTTCAGCGGATGACTAGGAGTAAACACAAGGTCAGCAAGACTCTATTCAGAGGGCTAGCACAGGTGAGTAGAAAGCTAAAAGCACACAATACTCAGGCAAGGCATGATTGCAACACATGCAGTTTAAGTAGGTCCACAGGCAGGAAACACATGACGCCAGTGAGGCAATGGAAGCCATCTTGGCTAAGGGAAAAACTACTGGCAAAGTAAAATTAAACCTGGCATCCTGACACTGCCCAAGGAGCTTAGAGACAGAATTGTGGCAAGGCACAGATCTGGCCAAGTTTACAAAAGAATTTCTGCATTAGTCAAGGGTCCTAAGAACACATTGGCCTCCATAATCCTTAAGTGGAAGAAGTTTGGGACCACCAGAAGTCTTCCTAGACCTGGCCGTCCAGCTAAACTGAGCAATCGTGGGAGAAGAGCCTTGGTGAGAGAGGTAAAGATGAACCCCAAGATCACTGTGGCTCAGCTCCAAAGATGCAGTAGGGAGATGGGAGAAAGTTGCATAAAGTCAACTATCACTGCAGCCCTCCACAAGTCGAGCCTTTATGGCAGAGTGGCCCAACGGAAGCCTCTCCTCAGTGCAAGACATATGAAAGCCTGCACAGAGTTTGCTTAAAAACACATGAAGGACTCCCAGTCTATGAGAAATAAGATTCTTTGGTCTGATGAGACTAAGATAGAACTTTTTGGTGATAATTCTAAGGGGTATGTGTGGAAAAAACCAGGCACTGCTCATCACCTGCCCAATACAATCCCAACAGTGAAACATGGTGGTGGCAGCATCATGGGGGTGTTTTTCAGCTGCAGGGACAGGACGACTGGTTGGAATTGAAAGAAACATGAATGCGGCCAAGTACACAGATATCCTGGATGAAAACCTCTTCCAGAGTGCTCTGGACCTCAGACTTGGCCGAAGGTTCACCTTCCAACAAGACAATGACCCTAAGCACACAGTTAAAATAACAAAGGAGTGGCTTCAGAACAACTCTGTGACCATTCTAGACTGGCCCAGCCAGAGCCCTGACCTAAACCCAATTGAACATCTCTGGAGAGACCTGAAAATGGCTGTCCACCAACGTTCACCATCCAACCTGACAGAACTGGAGAGGATCTGCAAGGAAGAATGGCAGAGGAACCCCAAATCCAGGTGTGAAAAACTTGTTGCATCATTCCCAAGAAGACTCATGGATGCACTAGCTCAAAAGGGGGCTTCTACTCAATACTGGTCATTTGGTCTGACATGCACTGTGAGCTGTGAGGTCTTATATAGACAGGTGTGTGCCTTTCCAAATCAAGTCCTATCAGTTTAATTAAACACAGCTGGACTCCAATGAAAGAGTAGAACCATCTCAAGGAGGATCACAAGGAAATGGACAGCATGTTGTAGTGCCGGCGTCCCTGCCCTCTGCTAGGCAGGGACGCTGTTCCCCTCACCGCTCTGCTCCGTGCCCGGCGTCCCTCTCCCGCTCTGCTGGCAGCGCGCGCTCCTTCCCGGCCACTGTGCTTAGGGCGCGCGCGCGCGCCCTCCCTCCCTCTTAAAGGGGCCGCGCGCGCCGTCCTAAGGAGTCCCCGGCCAATGGCCGGAGGACTTTACCATATATAAGGCACCTCCTCCAAAATGGAGGTGCCCGAGCAATGTTGTTGCACCGTTCTACTCTGCTTCAGCCCTCAGGTCCCGTTGCCAGTTACCTGCCAGATTCCTGCCAGCTTGCTGTCCTAATCCTGCCTGATTTCCTGTTACCTGCCTGCCTGCCTGAGGTCCGACGGTCTGCCTTACAACTCCGGTCAGTCTGTCTAAGGACCAACTTGCCCGCTCACCTGGGAGCGCACATCAGCTACCTGCCTGCTTGCCTGAGGTCCGACGGTCTGCCTTACAACTCCGGTCAGTCTGTCTATGGACCAGCTTGCCCGCTCACCTGGGAGCGCTTCTCCGCTACCTGCCTGCTTGCCTGCTCGGAGGCTCCGCTGTCACGTGCTGTGACCACCAGCTATTCCAGACTCTTGCTCGCTCACCTGGGAGCGCTTCTCCGCTACCTGCCTGCTTGCCTGCCCGGAGGCTCCGCTGTCACGTGCTGTGACCACCAGCTATTCCAGACTCTTGCTCGCTCACCTGGGAGCGCTTCTCCGCTACCTGCCTGCTTGCCAGCCCGGAGGCTCCGCTGTCACGTGCTGTGACCACCAGCTATTCCAGACTCTTGCCCGCTCACCTGGGAGCGCTTCTCCGCTACCTGACTGCTTGCCAGCCCGGAGGCTCCGCTGTCATGTGCTGTGACCACCAGCTATTCCAGAGACTCTTGCCCGCTCACCTGGGAGCGCTTCTCCGCTACCTGCCTGCTTGCCTACCTGGAGGCTCCGCCGTCACGTGCTGTGACCACCTGCTATTCCAGAGACTCTCGCTTGCTCACCTGGGAGCACACATCCTCCATCTGCCTTGCTAGCCTACCTGGAGGTTCAGCCATCACAGGTCGTACCTACCCTTTACCTAGAGACTGCCCCGGTCACTTGCCGTGACCTCCAGCCCGTTCTTCCAGAGACTGCCCGGTCACTTGCCGTGACCTCCAGCCCGTTCTTCCAGAGACTGCCTCGATCACTTGCCGTGACCTCCTGCCCGTACACCCAGAGACTGTCCCGGTCACCTGCTGTGATTGCCTGCCTAGTCGCCACCCGCTCCCTTACAAGGACCGCCCCCTTGTATAGTAGCCCAGAGGTTCCGCCTCCCAGACCCGTTACAGTTTGCTCGGGCCATGGAACCCGGTGGCACCCAAGCTCCCTCGCTCTCGGACCTGTGTCATGAACTGTCCCGTCAAAGGTCCCAACAGGAGTCCATCCTGGGTCACCTGCGGAATGTCAATACTCGCCTGGACACTCTGACTGCTCCACCAACAACCTCCGCCAGTGCCATGTCTCGCAATCCGGCAGCTCCGCTGTCCACTAACACCATGATATCCTACCCCGGACCTCGGCTTTCTGCACCTCCTCGCTTCGGAGGCGACTCAGCCCAGGCTCGGGGCTTCATAAATCAGTGCACCCTGCACTTTGAACTATTGTCCCACCAGTTTAACTCCGACCGAGCCAAAATTGCATTCATCATGTCCCATCTCACCGGGGAGGCCCTGGCCTGGCTAAATCCTCTATGGGAGAGAGGAGACCCCCTGGTGTCCAACTTGCCTGCTTTTCTCACGGCTTTCCGGAAAGTCTTCGACGAACCCGGACGGAAGACCTCATCCGCATCATCGCTGCTACGCCTCCGTCAGGAAAGTCTCACCGTGGGCCAATATGCCATACGGTTCCGTACCCTTGCCTCGGAGCTGGCCTGGGATAACGACGCTCTGGTTTCCGTCTTCTGGGAGGGTCTGTCCGGCCGTATTAAAGATGAACTTGCCGGTCGGGACATTCCTACCACTCTCGATGACTTAATAACTCTTGCCACCCGGATTGACCTACGGTTCCAGGAGCGTGCCAGAGAGGTCACCCGTGAGAGGAGGTTACCACGTCTAGCTCCTACTTTTCAGAAACCCGTCACTCCTTCTGTCTCTAACCAGGTACACCCTCCTGAGCCTATGCAGGTCGACCAGACCAAGATGGTCAAGACCCGTCAGGACTTACGCCGTGCCGAGGGGACCTGCTTCTACTGTGGCAGTAAGGAGCACCGGATCCGTGCCTGCCCGGAGAGGTCGGGAAACGCCTGTGTCTAGGTTCGCTCAGAGAGGTCCACCTAGACAAGAATAAATCCTCTCCATCCCTGCTGTTGTCAGTTTCAATCGTCTACGGGGAGAACCGTTATTTCGAACTAGCCCAACTGGACTCTGGAGCAGCCGGGAATCTTATTTCACAGTCCCTGGTAGAGAAATACCGTCTCCCCACCAAACCTCTGGCTGTACCCTTGTCTGTTGCTGCCGTGGATGGGGGGCTCTTACCACGCCCCATCCAACTCATCACCGAATCCATTACTCTGCAGGTGGGAATGCTGCATTCTGAAAGTATCTCCTTCCATGTTCTGCCTGGACTCTCTCACGCCCTCTTGCTAGGCCTACCTTGGCTCCAGAAACATGCACCCGTTCTTGACTGGCAGACCGGAGAAGTCCTTCGCTGGGGACAGGGCTGCCATAAGACCTGTCTGGTTCCCGTTCATCCCGTCCGTCCTTCTCCTACCCCAGCTAATCTACCTGGACTTCCGATTCCTTATTGGTCTTATGCTGATGTCTTTAATAAAAAGGAGGCAGAGACACTACCCCCTCATAGACCATACGACTGCCCTATCGACCTGTTACCTGGTACTTCTCCCCGTGGGCGTATTTATCCATTATCCGCTGCTGAGACCCGGTCGATGTCCGAATATATTGAGGAGAATCTGGCCAGGGGATTCATCCGGAAATCTACCTCCCCGGCGGGAGCAGGCTTCTTTTTCGTCAAAAAGAAGGACGGCTCTCTCCGTCCCTGTATAGACTATAGAGGCCTTAACCAGATCACGGTGAAGAATAAGTACCCCCTTCCGCTCATTCCGGAGTTATTTGATCGTCTGAGGGGGGCTAGAATCTTCACCAAACTGGATCTCCGTGGGGCGTACAACCTGGTTCGTATCCGTCAGGGGGATGAATGGAAGACGGCATTCAACACCCGGGACGGCCACTATGAATATCTGGTAATGCCCTTTGGCCTCTGTAACGCTCCTGCCGTCTTTCAAGAGTTGGTCAATGACATCTTCCGGGACCTTCTCTACTCCTGCGTAGTGGTGTACCTGGACGACATCTTGGTCTTCTCTCCGGATCTCCAGACTCACCGGAGGGATGTTCGTCAGGTCCTGCTCAGGCTCAGGCAGAACCATCTCTACGCTAAATATGAGAAGTGCCTCTTTGAGCAGACCTCGCTTCCGTTTCTGGGCTACATTATCTCTCAGACTGGCCTACAAATGGATCCTGAGAAACTGTCTGCCATCGAGAAATGGCCCCGACCAGAGGGGTTGAAGGCTATTCAACGGTTCCTGGGCTTCGCCAACTATTACCGCCTCTTCATCCCGCACTTCTCTTCCCGGACTGCCCCAATTTCCGCGCTCACCCGTAAGGGTACTAATCCCAAAGAGTGGCCGCCCGAAGCAGAGGAGGCCTTTCTTTCCCTAAAACAGGCCTTCTCTTCCGCCCCGGTGCTGCATCGCCCGGACGGCAACAAGCAGTTCTTCCTGGAAGTTGACGCCTCCTCCTCTGGAGCCGGAGCGGTACTTACTCAAAAATCATCTTCCGGGAGAATGGTAACTTGTGGCTTCTTCTCCAAACTCTTCTCCTCTTCTGAGCGCAACTATTCCATAGGAGACCGAGAGTTATTGGCCATCAAGCTGGCGTTGGAGGAGTGGCGTTACCTACTCGAGGGGGCTCTTCATCCGGTAATAATTTACACTGACCACAAGAACTTGGCTTACCTCCAGCATGCCCAGAGACTTAACCCGCGCCAAGCCCGGTGGTCCTTGTTTTTTGCTCGCTTTGATTTTGTTCTTCATTTTCGCCCGGCTGACAAAAACGTCAAAGCAGACGCCTTGTCCCGATCCTTTCTGGTGTCCGATCTCGAGGAAGAACCTAAACATATCATCGATCCCGCCAGAGTAATGCAGGTGGCTCCTGTGAGTCTAAATCGTCTCCCTCCCGGTAAGACGTTTGTTTCAGTACCTGATCGGGAGAAGATCCTACACTGGGGCCATTCGTCTAAACTAGCTGGCCACGCCGGTCAGAAAAAGACCCTCCAGCTTATTGCCCGGCACTATTGGTGGCCTACCCTGCACAAGGACATAATAGACTTTGTTTCTGCCTGTGTGTCCTGCGCCCGCAACAAAGTCCCGAGACATCTGCCAGCCGGACGCCTCCTTCCGCTTCCTGTACCTGCTGCCCCCTGGCAGCATATAGCAATGGACTTTATAACTGATCTCCCCGTCTCTGCCGGTTGTACGGTCATTTGGGTGGTCGCTGACCGCTTTTCCAAGATGGCTCACTTTATTCCCCTGCCAGGCCTTCCGTCTGCACCCGAGCTGGCTAAAGACTTTATCCGCCACATCTTCCGTCTTCATGGCCTGCCCCTCCACATCGTGTCGGATCGTGGGGTACAGTTCACCTCACGTTTCTGGAGAGCCACTTGTAAACTACTAGACGTCACCCTGGACTTCTCTTCCGCTTACCACCCACAGTCCAATGGTCAAGTGGAGCGGATCAATCAGAACCTGACCAGTTACCTCCGGCACTTCGTTAATGCCCACCATTCTGACTGGGTGGATCTCCTACCATGGGCCGAGTTCTCTTATAATAATCACGAGAGCGAATCCTCCTCCAAATCCCCGTTTTTTGTAGTCTTTGGTCAGCATCCTCGGATTCCTTTTCCTGTCTCCACCTCTGTGGACAACCCGGCTGCGGAATCTCTCGTTAGCAAATTTTCCTCCATATGGGAGAGTACCCGGTCCGCACTCCTTCTGTCATCCGAGCGTATGAAAAGACACGCTGACAAAAAACGCCTGGATCCTCCACAATTTCGTCCAGGAGATAAAGTCTGGCTCTCATCTAAATATGTTCGACTCAAGATACCTTCTTACAAGTTAGGGCCTCGGTTCATCGGTCCTCTGGAGGTCATCAGTCAGATCAACCCGGTGGCCTATAAATTGAAACTCCCGGCCAACTTACGGATCCCTAACTCCTTCCATGTATCTCTCCTCAAACCCGTGGTGCTTAACTCTTTTTCCAAGTCTACAGGTGCGCCTCCTGCTCCGGTTTCTGCTGAGGACGAGTTTGAGGTAGAGAACATTCTTGCCACCAAAAGGGTAAGAGGAAAGACCTTTTTTTTGGTAGATTGGAAGGGGTTTGGTCCTGAGGAGAGAACGTGGGAGCCCCGGGAGAACATCCATGCCCCTCTCATCCTAGCTAAATTTCTATCTGGCCTAAAAAAGGGGGGGCCTAAAGGGGGGGGTACTGTAGTGCCGGCGTCCCTGCCCTCTGCTAGGCAGGGACGCTGTTCCCCTCACCGCTCTGCTCCGTGCCCGGCGTCCCTCTCCCGCTCTGCTGGCAGCGCGCGCTCCTTCCCGGCCACTGTGCTTAGGGCGCGCGCGCGCGCCCTCCCTCCCTCTTAAAGGGGCCGCGCGCGCCGTCCTAAGGAGTCCCCGGCCAATGGCCGGAGGACTTTACCATATATAAGGCACCTCCTCCAAAATGGAGGTGCCCGATCAATGTTGTTGCACCGTTCTACTCTGCTTCAGCCCTCAGGTCCCGTTGCCAGTTACCTGCCAGTTACCTGCCAGATTCCTGCCAGCTTGCTGTCCTAATCCTGCCTGATTTCCTGTTACCTGCCTGCCTGCCTGAGGTCCGACGGTCTGCCTTACAACTCCGGTCAGTCTGTCTAAGGACCAACTTGCCCGCTCACCTGGGAGTGCACATCAGCTACCTGCCTGCTTGCCTGAGGTCCGACGGTCTGCCTTACAACTCCGGTCAGTCTGTCTATGGACCAGCTTGCCCGCTCACCTGGGAGCGCTTCTCCGCTACCTGCCTGCTTGCCTGCCCGGAGGCTCCGCTGTCACGTGCTGTGACCACCAGCTATTCCAGACACTTGCCCGCTCACCTGGGAGCGCTTCTCCACTACCTGCCTGCTTGCCAACCCGGAGGCTCCGCTGTCACGTGCTGTGACCACCAGCTATTCCAGACTCTTGCCCGCTCACCTGGGAGCGCTTCTCCGCTACCTGCCTGCTTGCCAGCCCGGAGGCTCCGCTGTCACGTGCTGTGACCACCAGCTATTCCAGAGACTCTTGCCCGCTCACCTGGGAGCGCTTCTCCGCTACCTGCCTGCTTGCCTACCTGGAGGCTCCGCCGTCACGTGCTGTGACCACCTGCTATTCCAGAGACTCTCGCTTGCTCACCTGGGAGCACACATCCTCCATCTGCCTTGCTAGCCTACCTGGAGGTTCAGCCATCACAGGTCGTACCTACCCTTTACTTAGAGACTGCCCCGGTCACTTGCCGTGACCTCCAGCCCGTTCTTCCAGAGACTGCCCGGTCACTTGCCGTGACCTCCAGCCCGTTCTTCCAGAGACTGCCTCGATCACTTGCCGTGACCTCCTGCCCGTACACCCAGAGACTGTCCCGGTCACCTGCTGTGATTGCCTGCCTGGTCGCCACCCGCTCCCTTACAAGGACCACCCCCTTGTATAGTAGCCCAGAGGTTCCGCCTCCCAGACCCGTTACACATGTGACTTAAATATGAGCAAAGGGTCTGAATACTTATGACCATGTGATATTTCAGTTTTCCTTTTTTAATAAATTTGCAAAAATTTCTACATTTCTGTTTTTTTCAGTCAAGATGGGGTGCAGAGTGTACTTTAATGAGAAAAAAATGAACTTTTTAGAATTTACCAAATGGCTGCAATGAAACAAAGAGTGAAAAATTTAAAGGGGTCTGAATGCTTTCCGTACCCACTGTACTTCAATAAAACTCACCCTATAGATACCCTAGCCTGAACCTGCATGTCAACGGAGATGGGCATCCTACATATAGATGACAATGGCACCCTTGCTGAACGGCAGCTGCCCCTAGACCCTAAAAGTCCCTTATTCGTACTTATGACGCGCCCCTGGGCCTGTGTCGCGCAGCGTTGCGCACGCGGGAGCTTACCCGGAGCCGGATCTGGTGAGGGTTGTAGTCTCGTGGCGGTGACCCGGTCCGTGCCCAGGGAGTCAGACTAAGTGGCGCTGTATTAGCGGTAGATGTTGGACGACTACGCCACCCGTTGAGTGCAGCTAAGGAGCTGCTGCTGCAGGGCAGACCGCTGAGGCCGGTGGTAGGATTGTGCAGCGTGATAGTATAACCCCCAACGGGAGGGGTATGGCCTCAGGGCAGCCGACGTGGATGATGGGGGTAGCAGGAACCACTCGGAGACGGTACGGTGTAGTTCAGGGTCTTTACTGGTGACAAAGACAGACCCTCCCGGAGTACTGGCTAGCGATTGGGGCCTGGTCAGTCCTTGAGCAGATGGGATCTCCCCTGGCCAGGCGGAGTTGTAGGCCTCCCAAACTAACGTTACTCTTCTGGCTACCTTGCTAGAGGCGGGTATAAGTAGCCCACGTCCCTGAGTGTACCGTGTGGTGCTCACCCGTATGGCCGGTGACTCGGGGCCTTCTAGTAGCTTCCGCTCCACGACGGCGGTGCTGGTCCCACGCGTGTGACCGTGCCTTCGGGTTTCTGGGCCAGAGGACCTGCAATCCCCTGCCGGTCGGTTTCTGCTGCTGGATAGGAGTTAGTCCCCACAGCCTCGGACTCCGGGTCCGGTGATAGCTTCTCAGTCAGGGCGAGCTCTGCAGCTGCCAGCCCCTGACTCCTTGTAGCACTGCTCCCACAGAGCTCCTGTTGTTTCTTCCCATAGCTGCTTCTCTTCTATGTCTCTACTTTTGGCATGGCCCAGGAGCTGGGCCCAGCCGGAGCCACAGCTCCCTGTCAGCCCTCCTGGCTGAACTCTCCCTTTGAACTCTCTAACCCTGCCTCAGCCCCAGGTTTATATAGGGGAAGTCCTTCCCCTCCCAGGACTGGGCAGGAGGTGTGGCATGCATAGGATTCCTGACCAAGAGACCTCCCACCTGCTCTCAGACATAACATTGCTGTTACTGTGGAAACCAGACCCCTGGGGTGCCACATTCCCCCCTAGTGAAATTTAGTACTCCGGGACTAAACAATTTTTTTTTTGAAAAACATAATAAGGTATAAACAATAATAATACAACAAGAAAAACACATAAAGATGGTCACGGCGTGTCCGCAACCGGGTGCAGTCTTTGAAGAAAAGCAAGGTGTCCATTTCACCAAAACAGGGAGACGTAACCAGGTAGGGGTCTGTCCTGCCCCGAGTCCTTAACAGTCTTTAGTCCATCCCTAGGTTACGCTCCAACTATGTACACAGGATTCCCGGTAAATCCACCAAAGACTCCTATAAATTACTAGAGACACATAATTATTTACAAGATATGGCCGCTCTCAGTCCTCGGCCAGTGGGGATAAGGATTGGCTGCTCACAGTCCTCAGCCTGGTAAGGGATAGGGGATGGCTGCTCACAGTCCTCAGCCTGGTAAGGGATAGGGACACACGGGGAACAATTCACTAATCCCAACGGGGACCATATTTTAATTAGCATCAGTTCTCATACCCTGACGGGTAACGATATACAGTTCTTTGTTTATGCTACTTCCCTTCAGTAGCGGTGTCCTCTTTGTGCTCCCTCCTGAGGGTAGTCCTCAGACCCGTCCGGGTCCTCTTGGCTTTCCTCGTATTGGTAGCACTGCAGCCCCTCCTTGGTTAGCCGGGCTAGTATCTCTGCGACAGTCCTCCTCCCAGGTGGCCAGGACTTTACCTCCCTTTGGGCTGCCCCGGTTAATTGGGCCACCAGGATGCTCACTTTTTGCTCTTCTGTGAGGGGGTACACCTGGAAGAGGCTATCCAGCTTTTCTCTAAAGTCCTGCAGGGTATGTGACTCCCCTGAGTACTGGGGTAGCCAGGCTGCCCCCGGGATATAGGGCATGGTGAAAGGCATGACCGCAACAGCGGTGGCGCTGGCGGGGGTTGGAGCGGTGAAGCTCTCCTCCGTATCCGACATCCTTCTCCCCCCTAGTGGACCGTGGCCTACCTTGCGATGATCCTCTTCCGTAGGCCGCGGCTCCGCAGTGGATCGTCAGGGTTGAGGACCTTCCGTCGCGCTCCTGTGACGTCGGCGTCTGCTGGGCTCCTTCCAGGACCTTACGCAACGTCCGGACGTGAGGCGGGGCTTCAGTTCTCGCGCGCTTTCGGAGTCCACGCCCCTCTTCTTCCCGCGCGGCGTCCTCAAGATGGCGTCCAATGGCGGGAAACCTCCACGGAGGGTGGGAAGAAGGCCGAAGATGGCGCCGGATGGCGGGAATCTTCACCACTGGTAAGTTTGAACAGTCTTTTTCAGGCACGCAGTACCCGGTGGTTGCGGGCACGAGATCCTGCCGACTACGCCAAAAGTTGACGCGCCCCTGGGCCTGTGTCGCGCAGCGTTGCGCACGCGGGAGCTTACCCGGAGCCGGATCTGGTGAGGGTTGTAGTCTCGTGGCGGTGACCCGGTCCGTGCCCAGGGAGTCAGACTAAGTGGCGCTGTATTAGCGGTAGATGTTGGACGACTACGCCACCCGTTGAGTGCAGCTAAGGAGCTGCTGCTGCAGGGCAGACCGCTGAGGCCGGTGGTAGGATTGTGCAGCGTGATAGTATAACCCCCAACGGGAGGGGTATGGCCTCAGGGCAGCCGACGTGGATGATGGGGGTAGCAGGAACCACTCGGAGACGGTACGGTGTAGTTCAGGGTCTTTACTGGTGACAAAGACAGACCCTCCCGGAGTACTGGCTAGCGATTGGGGCCTGGTCAGTCCTTGAGCAGATGGGATCTCCCCTGGCCAGGCGGAGTTGTAGGCCTCCCAAACTAACGTTACTCTTCTGGCTACCTTGCTAGAGGCGGGTATAAGTAGCCCACGTCCCTGAGTGTACCGTGTGGTGCTCACCCGTATGGCCGGTGACTCGGGGCCTTCTAGTAGCTTCCGCTCCACGACGGCGGTGCTGGTCCCACGCGTGTGACCGTGCCTTCGGGTTTCTGGGCCAGAGGACCTGCAATCCCCTGCCGGTCGGTTTCTGCTGCTGGATAGGAGTTAGTCCCCACAGCCTCGGACTCCGGGTCCGGTGATAGCTTCTCAGTCAGGGCGAGCTCTGCAGCTGCCAGCCCCTGACTCCTTGTAGCACTGCTCCCACAGAGCTCCTGTTGTTTCTTCCCATAGCTGCTTCTCTTCTCTGTCTCTACTTCTGGCATGGCCCAGGAGCTAGGCCCAGCCGGAGCCACAGCTCCCTGTCAGCCCTCCTGGCTGAACTCTCCCTTTGAACTCTCTAACCCTGCCTCAGCCCCAGGTTTATATAGGGGAAGTCCTTCCCCTCCCAGGACTGGGCAGGAGGTGTGGCATGCATAGGATTCCTGACCAAGAGACCTCCCACCTGCTCTCAGACATAACATTGCTGTTACTGTGGAAACCAGACCCCTGGGGTGCCACACTTACATAGACCAAAGATCTAACAGTCTACCAGAAACTGGTACAGATATCACATCAAACAATCAATCCTCAGTGTGTACTAAATGATTAAAGTGACAACAGTGAATAAAGTGACAATGTGCAAATTTATAAAAACACCCAAGAACGTTCCTAATATCTTTGGACCTCCAAGCCAAAGGATACATTCGGGCATCCAAACAAAGGCTACAATCAGCCCTGTTCAACACCCTAGATGCTGATTACCTGCCTTATAGTGGAGGGTGACACCCTAGTTAATGTTGACACTGTGGCGCCCCCGCTCCACGGCGGCTATCCCTGGATAACCCTAGCCAGCCCTGGAATTAATCACCCATAGAGGTATCAATGACATAAATGATCACAAGACTAAACAATAAAAGGAACTTATCTTGATAAAGTGCAATACTGATGCGTATCATCTTTATGCCGCATGTCCCGATTTTAAAGAGATTTAATAAAATTTGTATTTTAGGGTTTATGTTATACTTATGTCTTATGGTATCCTAAGCTTATCTTATGCTATACTCACATTATGCATTAACACTTCACATGCTGTTACATCACCATTATACATTACATAAGACACATATCACTTTTTGTGATGAACCTGTAGCCGCCATCTTGGTAATGATAAATCATATCCAGGGATGGCCACACTTCAGCAGCCCCCACCCTTGGGACCTTCTGTTAAAACGTCAACTAGATAGTTTCCCCCCATCCAGGCTCCTGTAAGATAAGAAGCCTACTTAACACTTGAATGCTAGGAGCTTCAAAGACTTCGAGAGGAAACACAGCCAGCAGGGGGGGGTGCTTCGTCTATCTGTACCTGACCATTTGTCCCATAGGACTAGTTTCTTTGTCTGTCACAAGCATGGAGGCATAAGATATAGAAACATGAATAGTACACGCATGTTGCGTGGGATGGGCCAATAAAAAAATATCACGGCGTCCCGGAGCCATTGCGCACACAAGCCTCCGCGGTAGACGTTTGTACGTGCTCTGGAAGCCAAGATATAGCGCGGAGCCATTCCTGAGGACCGTATGGTATCATAATTGATATCAAAAGGTCGGTTACGGCGGCCCGAATCCATGGGAACCCCTGGGGGTATCATGAGACCATCCCAGAAGAAGTTATTGGGTTCCATAGAATTTGGGCTTCTGATCGAAGTTAGACCTGAGGGTGGAGACTGAGCCAGCTGACCTCACCAGCAGTGGGCGGGACGGGGCAGGTAAGATAGCAGGACAGACAAGAGACAAGTCAGTCTTGACCCAAGAGTGGGGTGCTGAACATCTGAGCACCAGCTGAGGCCACCAAGGGGAGGAGCAGTTTGACCATGCGGTGGTAGGCCTCAGCCTGTAACAAAGAACCGTGCCTGCGACCGCAGAATCCTCTCCCTGCGTCACAAGAAAATCAAGAAACCGGTAACTGATATGCTGTGGTGATTCTGTGTGTTGTATTCCATTGTTGTATAGTTTAGCCTGACCTTATACCTGTGTATATTTAGTTGTATATCGTGTATCTAGTGTATTATTATAATCAATTACCTCAAGTAATTGTGGGCCTGCCTTTTATTCTGCATAACGAACGCACGTCCGTGTGAGCTCGGCTCAAGCCCAAAAACGCTACCCAGGGTTGGTTCCTGACCCGATATAGGCCCATTCACGGACTGGGCGTATATCTAAAATAGGGACTGGTGGCAGCATACCAACTGGGGATTGGGGAAGGCTGGTAGTGACGGTCGGAGGTTCAGATATATATATTCCTGGCGCGGCCAAGGAAGATATATATACCGCCCTCACTACAGAGGGCCCCGATACCCAGTAGGTTACAGGACAGTCTCCCTGGCGACCGCTTATCCTAGGTGCAGTTCCTTGACTGACCTGAGGCTAAGAGGGCGCTAGCGAGTTGTGCTGTGTAGTGACGTTACGGTTTAGTGACGTTGAAGGGATAACACACTACCGTGTTCCCTGCGCTGGTTGCAGCTTCCTGGCACTACTTTCTCTAGGTGCAGTACCTTGACTGACCTGAGAGGTAAGGGGGCGCCAGAGAGCTGCACCCACCGGCCGGCTTTCATCACATTGGTGGCAGAGCGGTGGGATTGCAGAATAATAGTGTTGTGGGACCCCTACTCCCAGGCACTAAAGACTGCCAGTGGTAACTTCCACTGCTGGAGTCTTAAGGTCAGCCCAACGTTAGACGGTCAGGCTAAAAGTATAACAAGGTGTGTGCAAACTCAGGGTTGCAGCGGTGTCGGTTACCAAGATGGCAGACGGCACCAGGAGCAAGACCCTGCAGGAGGCTAATGCTACGGTCCGTGTGGCAGGAGGGGAGGACATTGTTACTCATGGCGAGGAGGAGTCCAGCCCGGGCACCTCAGGGAGCCAGTCCCCAGTATACGGTCCCGCAGTGGGCTGCCCACCACCTACCAAGCCCAGCCTGTCCAGATCACAAGCCCTTTTACAAGCGGCTATGGCAAGTCTCCAGTCTCATGGCGATGCCGTCTACAAAACCCTCCTGGCAGCATCAGAGAAGGCAGCGGAGGAGGAGCGCGAAGCTGCGGAGCGCCGGGAGGCTGCGGAGCGTGCAGAGCGGGCTGCAGAGCGCCGGGAGGCTGCGGAGCGTGAAGCTGCAGAGCGCCGGGAGGCTGCGGAGCGTGCAGAGCGAGCTGCGGAGCGCCAGCACCAACTGGACCTGGCCCAGCGGGGGCTTCCGCTAGAGCAACCAACCCATCAGGAGACCAAGTCGTCCAAAGTCCGAGCTGAGGACTTCCCTCTACTGGAGAAGGATGGGGACCTGGACTCCTTTCTGGTGGCATTTGAACGGACCTGTCTTCAGCACCATCTGGCCCGGGATCAGTGGGCCAGATACCTGACCCCCCGTTTGAGGGGTAAGTCCCTGGATGCCTTGGGGGACTTACCTGCCGGGGAGGTACAGAACTACGACTGCATCAAGCGGGCCCTGATCCGGCAGTACAACCTCACTCCCGAGTCGTACCGCCAGAAGTTCCGGAGCCTGCTGCGTGGCCCCAAGGACACCTGGACCGATCATATGCGGGCGCTGTTGAGAGCCGCAGAGCACTGGACCTCGGGTCTAGCGCTTACTACCCGCCAGGAGGTCCAGGAACTGTTCGTCACGGAGCAGTTCTTGTGGAACTGCCCAGAGGACCTCCGACAGTTCCTCCGTGACCGAAAACCAACAGGGGCTTCTGCTACAGCCGCCCTGGCAGACGAGTATGCCAATAACAGGGCGCCTGAGCTGAAGAAGTCTGCCAGCAGCACCTGGAGAGGGGGTAAGCCCAGTCATGCCCCTGTTTCCCCGGCCCCTAGAACACAAGGGGTGTATCCCCCTGTTGCCCTCTCCAGGCAAGGACCAGACGTAAGACGTTGTCATCTATGCAACAAACCAGGACACTTTAGGGCTGAGTGTCCCCAGCGCCAAAAGACCCCATCCCAGTCCCAGAGAGCGCCCAATGTTTTGTGTGTGGGAGGGGGTGGTGGTAGGTCCCTGGACAACATCCAACCCGTCACCATAGGCCGTTCTGCGGTCATGGGACTGCGGGACACGGGCGCTGAACGAACACTGGTACGGCCTGAGGTGGTGTCCCCCCAGGACTTGGTACCAGGAAAGACTCTTTCCGTCTCCGGGGTTGGAGGCGTGGAGCCGGCACTTCCCGTTGCCATGGTGTATTTGGACTGGGGTGCCGGAAGGGGGATGCGGGAGGTGGGAGTAACGCCAAATATTCCCGCAAATGTTTTATTAGGGACCGACTTGGGGCGTCTAGTATCGCAGTATGTACCCTCTGAACCCCCAAGTTCGGCCCCCCAAGAGTGTATTGATTTGTCTGCTGCTAATGCCAACCATGTTGTATGTAGTGTGTGTCCTGCTGAGGAGGAGGGAGTGAAACCTGAGGGTAACACCTGCACAGACACAACACAAACAGGGTTAGTGAAAGCAGGTGGGGAGTGTGGGGATGCCCGCAGAGGTGCTCAGCCGGCGTGCCGTGACCTCTTGTCCTCCGGTGAGGGAGGGGGCGGGCAGGATTCTGTAGAGGGAAGCTCAGGGATGGAGAGGGGGGCAGCTACCGGCAGTGTAGGGCTCCCAGGGGTATCCAGGCTGCTGAGTATAGGCCCACTGCAGGGGGAGGAACAGGCCATGGGAGGTGGGGGTGTCCCAAGAGAGGAGCCGCCAGGTAAGACCCCAGGGCAGGAGTTCCCCACATCCGAGATGTCCAAAGGCCTAGGAAGCCTGCCTGATCGGGCGGCTTGGTCAGAAACAGAGGGGAAGCAGGCACTACCCACGGTCACAGCGGTCATAGCCGCTGTCACCAGGAGTGGGAGCGCCGGAGCCCAAGGAGCCTTGCAGAGGTCCGACGGCTTCCCCACTTCTGACCAAGTGTCTGCCGGGTCAGACAGCGGCCAGGTGACATGCCCGGAGGGGCTGACAGAGGATGTGGCAGTTTCGTCGATTCTGGCCACATCAAGTCAGGAATTTCAGGCTGCGTTGGAAGCAGACGACAGCCTGAAAGCTCTCAAGGAACAGGCGGCACAGCCTCCCATGGAGTCAGACTGCGAGCGTGTGGTCTGGGACCAGGGACGGCTGTACCGGGTAACGGTCCAGCAGGGTTCACCGGAGGCGTGGCCCAGGGACCGACAGTTAGTGGTACCCTATCCGTTCAGGGCGGAATTGTTGCGGATCGCACGCGAGATTCCGATGGCCGGACACCTAGGGATCGCTAAAACCAAGGCCAGGATAGCTCAGCATTTCTACTGGCCTGGGATGGGAGCCGCGGTGGGTGCCTACTGCCGTTCGTGTGACACCTGTCAGAGGGTGGGGAAGGCGGGGCCGCGCCCCAAAGCCCCACTGGTAACTCTGCCAATCATCGAAGAGCCTTTCTCGAGGGTCGCTGTGGATCTTATTGGACCTCTGTCCACTCCCAGCCACTCCGGGAAATGCTTCATACTCACGGTAGTGGACTATGCCACCCGGTACCCGGAAGCGGTAGCTTTGTCGTCCATTCGGGCCGACAAGGTGGCTACCGCCTTACTGGAGATCTTCTCCAGAGTGGGTTTCCCCCAAGAAATGCTCACCGACCGAGGGACCCAGTTCATGTCGCGGCTGATGGAGTCCCTCTGTAAGCAAATGCAGGTGCAACATCTGGTGGCCAGCCCGTATCACCCACAGACTAATGGCCTGTGTGAGCGGTTCAATGGCACCTTAAAGCAGATGCTTAAGATGTTGGTCGACTCCCACGGGAGAGACTGGGAGCGTTACCTCCCACACCTCCTATTTGCTTACCGGGAGGTTCCGCAGGCCTCAACGGGGTTCTCCCCCTTTGAGCTCCTGTACGGGCGACGGGTACGGGGCCCCCTGGCTCTGGTGAAGGAAGCATGGGAAGGGGATTTGGCCACCCCCGAGGTGTCGGTCATCGAGTATGTCGTGCGCCACCGGGACAGGATGATGGCCTTGGCAAAGCTGGTGCAGGACAATATGGCCCAGGCCCAGGCCGACCAGAAGCGGTGGTACGACCAGAATGCTTGTGAGAGGACCTACCAGGTGGGTCAAAAGGTGTGGGTACTGGTCCCCGTACCACAGAACAAGCTTCAGGCAGCCTGGGAAGGTCCCTACTTCGTGCACCAGAAACTCAATGCCGTCACCTATCTGGTCACCCTGGATCACGCCCGTGGAAGGAGGAAGGCCTTCCACGTGAACATGATGAAGGCTCATCATGAGCGGGAAGCGACTGCCCACCCAGTGTGCAACCTTCCCGAGGAAGGAGAGGTAGAAACCCTCCTGGATCTGCTCACCCAAGCCAAGGCGGGTGGGTCCATCGAGGATGTGGGGGTTGGCCACCAGCTCACGGAGGACCAACGGTCCCAGCTGGGGACCACCCTGCACCCCTTCCGGGGGCTGTTCAGCAGCCTGCCCGGAAGGACTGAGATGGCTGTCCACGACGTGGACACTGGCGATCACCCACCGATCCGGCGTTCAGCATATCGGGTCTCTTTCGAGGTGCAGGGAAACATGCGCCAAGAGATAGACGAGATGCTGAAGCTGGGGGTGATCCAGGCATCCAGCAGCGCGTGGGCCTCGCCTGTAGTCCTCGTACCAAAGAAGGACCGAACTACACGGTTCCGCGTGGACTACCGGGGGCTCAACGCTGTAACGGCCACCGATGCGTTCCCCATACCACGCATCGATGACCTGCTCGATCGGATGGCCGGGGCTAAGTACCTGACCATCATGGATCTGAGCCGGGGGTACTGGCAGATTCCTCTGACCCCCGCGGCAAGGGAACGCTCTGCCTTTATCACCCCTTTTGGACTGTACGAGTCCACAGTGATGCCATTCGGCATGAAGAATGCCCCTGCCACTTTTCAGCGAATGGTCAATACGCTGCTTGAGGGACTTGAAGGGTACGCGGCTGCGTACTTGGACGATATTGCAGTCTTCAGTCCCACTTGGGAGGATCACCTAGAGCACCTGCGGCAGGTGCTCGGTCGGATCCACCGGGCAGGCTTGACCATCAAGCCGGAAAAGTGCCAGCTGGGCATGAGTGAGGTCCTCTACCTGGGTCACCGGGTAGGCGGGGGGGTTCTGAAGCCAGAACCGGGGAAAGTGGATGCCATCGCATCCTGGCCCACTCCTAGGACCAAAAAGCAGGTGATGTCCTTCTTGGGGACCGCCGGGTACTATAGGAGGTTCGTCCCACACTATAGCACCCTGGCCAAGCCCCTGACGGACCTCACCAAGAAGAAGCTGCCCGTCGCAGTCGACTGGACAGTCGCCTGCGAGACAGCTTTCGGGGCACTCAAGGCCGCCCTAAGTAGCTCCCCTGTACTGCAAGCTGCCGACTTCGACCGGCCGTTTGTGGTACAGACCGACGCCAGTGACTTTGGCCTCGGTGCTGTGCTAAGTCAGGTCAACACGACAGGCCAGGAACATCCTGTCTTGTACCTGAGCAGGAAGCTACTGCCCCGGGAGGTGGCTTACTCCACGGTGGAAAAAGAATGCCTGGCAATTGTATGGGCCCTGCAGCGTCTGCAGCCCTACTTGTACGGGAGCCATTTCACCGTGGAGACGGACCACAACCCCCTCAGCTGGTTACACACGGTCTCTGGGTCGAATGGCAGGTTGCTACGCTGGAGCCTCGCTCTCCAGCAGTACCACTTCTCCATTCGCCACAGAAGAGGCCGTGACCACGGTAACGCTGACGGGTTATCCCGGCAAGGGGAGGGTGCAGAAGGACGCACGGGGGAACACAGGAATGTGCTACCCCCTTGCGCCCTCGTATAGGGGGAGGTGTGATGAACCTGTAGCCGCCATCTTGGTAATGATAAATCATATCCAGGGATGGCCACACTTCAGCAGCCCCCACCCTTGGGACCTTCTGTTAAAACGTCAACTAGATAGTTTCCCCCCATCCAGGCTCCTGTAAGATAAGAAGCCTACTTAACACTTGAATGCTAGGAGCTTCAAAGACTTCGAGAGGAAACACAGCCAGCAGGGGGGGGTGCTTCGTCTATCTGTACCTGACCATTTGTCCCATAGGACTAGTTTCTTTGTCTGTCACAAGCATGGAGGCATAAGATATAGAAACATGAATAGTACACGTGACGCGCCCCTGGGCCTGTGTCGCGCTGCGTTGCGCACGCGGGAGCTTACCCGGAGCCGGATCTGTTTAGGGTTGTAGTCTCGTGGCGGTGACCCGGTCCGTGCCCAGGGAGTCAAACTGGACGGCAGTCTGTTAGCGGTAGAAAATGGTTGATGACTACGCCACCCGTTGAATGCAGCCAGGGGGCTGCTGCTGCAGGGCAGACCGCTGAGGCCGGTGGAAGGATGGTGCAACGTGATAGTATAACCCCCAACGGGAGGGGTATGGCCTCAGGGCAGCCGACGTGGATGATGGGGGTAGCAGGAACCACTCAGAGACGGTATGGTAGCGTTCAGGGTCTTTACTGGTAACAACGATAGACCCTCCCGGAGTACTTGCTAGCGAACGGGGCCTGGTCAGTCCTTGAGCAGATGGGATCTCCCCTGGCCAGGCGTAGTTGTAGGCCTCCCAAGCTGACTGTACTCTTCTGGCTACCTTGCTAGAAGCTGATGTAAGTAGCCCACGTCCCTGAGTGTACCGTGTGGTGCTCACCCGTATGGCCGGTGACTCGGGGCCTTCTAATGGCTTCCGCTCCACGATGGCGGTGCTGGTCCCACGCGTGTGACCGGGCCTTCGGGCTTCTGGGCCAGGGGACCTGAAATCCCCTGCCTGACGGATTCTGCTGCTGGGTAGAAGTTAGTCCCCACAGCCTCGGACTCCGGGTCCGGTAAAGAATCTTCTTAGTCAGGGCGAGCTCTTTAGCTGCCAGCCCCTGACTCCTTGTGACTCTGCTGCTTCCTATGCTGCTCTTGTCTCTACTCTTCCTGGACTCAATCACTCTGCCTCAGCCCCGGGTTTATACAGGGGAAGTTCTTCCCCTCCCAAGGCTGGGCAGGAGGTGTGGCATGCACAGGATCCCTGACCAAAGGACCTCCCACCTGCTCTCAGACGTAATATCTCTATCACTGTGACAACCAGACCCCTGGGGTGTCACACTCCCCCCTAGTGAAATTTAGTACTCCGGGACTAAACATTTTTTTAGAAAAATATAACAAGGTATATCAAAGAACAATAAAATACAATAAGGAAACACAATAAGATGGTCACGGATGTCCGCAACCGGGTGCAGTCTTTGAAGAAAAGCAAAGGTGTCCATTTCACCAACACAGGGAGACGTAACCAGGTAGGGGTCTGTCCTACCCCGAGTCCTTAACAGTCTCTAGTCCATCCTGGGTTACGCTCCAACTATATACAAAGGATTCCCGGTAAATCCACCGAAGACTCCTAAAAACAACTAGAAACACAAAATTACACACAAGCAACAATAAACAGGTAAACATTGTAAAACAACTTAAACATTTAGATCCTCCAACGTGCGGGTAACTGGCCTCTAGTGGCCCTAGTGGACCTACGGAGCTGACTGTCTGGCCCTGAACTACAGGGTGTAGGAGCTGTCAAGGGTAAACTGGGCAGCTGTCTACCGGCTCTTTGTCTCACTAGGGGTACGGCAGGCTCACTATAAGCAGAGGGTGGATTCTCCCGTTCCGCTTGGGTGGAGTCTTCTGCCTCCTGGACCGGCTGCTCTTCCAGCTCTACCCGTTGCTCCGTAGGTTCTTGGGATGATGGTTGGAGGAAGGTGAGTACGGGTACCACAACTGCACCATTGACTTGAGTCCAAGACCGAGGGAAGTCCCCGAGCACGGTACTAACCATATCTTCCCTTTCTTCCACGGGTCGATGGTCTTCCTGTTCCTCCTCAGGGTTCCTCAGTTGTTCGGGGCACTTCTTCAGGTGGTCCCGGGATACAATGGCTGTGGTTTCCCCTCCGTCTTTACTGATGGTACAGACCTTCGGGTTCTCGTGGCTTGAGGGCAGTACGGTGTACGGGTCCTTCTCCCACTGGTCGTCCAACTTGTGGAGCCGTCTCTTCCTCTTCAAGACCTGCTCTCCGGGTACCAGGGGAACAGCGGGAGCATACTGGTTGTAAGTCTTCTCTTGTCTTTCCCTAGCCTGACAAAGACTTCGCTCCACGCTCTCCTGTACTTTCCGGTACTGCTGCTGCCTCTCTGTGTCCCAGTCTGTTTCTGGTGAAGTGTCCTCGGGCGTCAGGACTCCCATTTCCAGGTCAACAGGTAACTTACCAGGTCTTGCCCTCATTAGGTAAGCCGGGGTACAGTTGGTGGAACCTACCGGGATGTGGTTGTATAGGTCCACCAGATCGGGCAACTTCTCAGGCCACAGACTGCGTTCTTCCAGGGGCAACGTTTTTAGAAGATCCATTACCACCTGGTTCATTTTTTCACAAAGTCCATTAGTTTGCGGATGGTAGGGTGTCGTCCTTATCTTCCGGCAGCCATACAGATTACAGAATTCCTGGAAGACCTCCGCTTCAAAGGCAGGTCCCTGGTCCGTCAGCACTTGGTCCGGGTACCCGTGTGGGCGGCAAAAGTGCTGCTGGAAGGCTCTAGCTGCTGTTCGAGCCGTTAAGTCCTTGACGGGGACGACAACCAGAAACCGGGAGTAATGATCCACGATGGTTAACGCGTAGACGTAGCCACTTCTGCTGGGGGTCAGTTTTACATGATCCAAGGCCACCAGTTCCAACGGTTGCCGGGTGACGATGGACTGCAGGGGAGTCTTCTGGCTGGCCCGGTCCTTCCTTCTCAGATTGCACGGGCCACAGTCTCTGCACCACTTCTCGATGGTTCCCCTCATGCCTACCCAGTGGAACCGCTCGCGCAGCAGGAACTCCAGCTTTTTCCACCCGAAGTGTCCAGCTCCGTCGTGGTATGCCTCCATCACCATGGCTGCGTCTCTTCGTGGCACCACTACTTGCCAGAGTAGTTCATGCGTCCTGGAGTTAACCATTCTGCGGCACAACTTCCCCTTGTAAAGGAACAGTCGACTCTTCTCTGCCCATAGTTGTTTGGCTTCCTCTGGAGCGTCTGATTCCAGACTAGCCTCCGGGCGAGTCAGCATCTCCTTCACCAGTCGGACGGCAGGGTCGCTGTCTTGCGTTTCCGCCCAGTTGTAGTGAGGTAAGGGGTTCAACGTAGCAGCCTGCTTACTCCTTACCCGGTGGGAATACTGGATAGTCCCATGACGGTGGAACGCAGGGAGTTCAACTTCTTCCAGTCCCTCCGGATCTTCTCCTCCGTCCGGCAGGTTGGGCATCCTGGACAGGGCGTCGGCGTTGGTATTGGAGCGCCCTGCCCGGTATTTAATTGTAAACTCGTAGTTGGACAGACGGGCCATCCACCTCTGCTCCAGGGCACCGAGTCTTGCCGTGTCCAGGTGTATCAACGGGTTGTTATCCGTGTATACGGTGAACCGGGAAGAAGCGAGGTAATGCCTAAAGCGCTCGGTGACTGCCCATACCACGGCCAGGAACTCTAGCTTAAATGAGCTGTAATTCTCGGGGTTCCTTTCGGTGGGTCGCAGTTTTCGGCTGGCATAGGAGATCACTCGTTCTCTCCCCTGCTGAATCTGGGATAGTACGGCTCCTAGCCCGATGTTACTGGCGTCGGTGTAGAGGATGAAGGGCTGGCTATAGTCTGGGTACGCCAAGATTTCATCCCCCGTGAGGGCCATCTTCAGCTGGCGGAAGGACTCTTCTTCTAGCTCTTCCCATTTGAAGGGCGGCTTCTGGTTCTTGGCCTTCCGGGACTGGCCTATCAGGAGGTCCTGCATAGGCGCTGCCTTTTTGGTGAAACCGGGAATAAACCTTCGGTAGTAGCCTACCAACCCTAGGAACTGCCGCACTTCTTTTACGCTGGAGGGGCTTGGCCATCCCTTAATTGCGGTGATCTTATCGGGGTCGGGAGCCACTCCGTCAGCGCTCACCACGTGTCCCAGGTATTGCACCTTTGGTTTCAGGAGGTGACACTTGGAGGGTTTCACCTTTAGGCCATAACTCGCCAGAGCTTCGAACACCTCCGCCAGGTGTTTCAGGTGGTCCTCGTAAGTTTTGGAGTATACGATGACATCGTCCAGGTACAACAGGACCGTCTCGAAGTTTCTGTGGCCCAGACAGCACTCCATTAATCGTTGGAAGGTTCCTGGGGCGTTGCAGAGTCCGAACGGCATGCAGGTGAACTCACTAAGTCCCATCGGGGTGGTGAATGCAGTCTTCTCCCGGTCTGCCTCTGCTACAGGAACCTGCCAGTACCCGCTAGTGAGATCCAAGGTAGAGAAGAAGTTAGCAGATCTTAAAGCAGCCAATGACTCCTCTATCCTTGGTAAGGGGTACGCATCCTTGTGTGTGATACGGTTGATTTTCCGGTAATCTACACACATCCTCATGGTGTTGTCTTTCTTTTTGACTAAAACTAGTGGGGCTGCCCAGGGGCTACAGCTATCCCGGATTACCCCAGCCTCCTTCATGTCTCTAAGCATCCCCTTGGCGTGTTGGTAATGTGCAGGGGGTACGGGTCGATACCTCTCTTTTATGGGAGGATGATCTCCCGTGGGGATGCGGTGTTCTACCCCCTTGACTCGCCCGAAGTCTAACGGGTGTTTACTAAACACTCTCTCATACTCTTGAACCACCCGATAGACTCCTTGTTTCTGGTGTGAGGGAGTGGAGTCAGTACCCAGATGTAGTTGCTGACACCAGTCCTCCATGTCTTTCTTAGAGCCGTTACCTTCCTCCGGGTGAGATGGAGGCAAGGGTTCCACAAATTGTATAGAATTTTGATTAGTGGTATATAATTTGGCTAGCGTGGCATACCGGGGCAGGTACACTTCCCTCTCCCCGATATTTATTATGCGAACGGGCACCCTCCCATGGCGTACATTGACCACCCCCCGTGCTGTCAAAATGGTGGGCCTACTATCTGAGTAAACTGGTTCTACCATTGCCTGGTAATCTCTACCTCTCAGACCAATAGCTGCCCGGCACCAAATCATCATTTCACTTTTTGGGGGCATGGCAATAGGAAAAGGGTCACACATTCTTACGCTACCAATCTCACCGCCGGAGAGTTCCACTTGTTGCCGTTGCATCAGTGCCCGGATCTCTTTCTGGAGCACCCGCTGCTCGCCGGAGCTGGCATTCTTGGCAACCTGCTGTAAAAGGAAAATCACCTCTGCAAGACAATTTTCAATTACATTAGTTCCTAGAGTTATCTTTGGGTGACTCTCATGTTTGTCAATGTCTACAATGATCAGTCCCTGTGCGGCCAGTTCGACTCTACCAATTTTGATGGTCACCTCTTTAAATCCGATCTGTGGCACGGGCTGACCATTGCTGGCGATGATACTCAAGTCGTCGTCAGGGTAGCGGGTAATATCCGAGTCATTCCAGTACTGCTTGAAGAGCACGTACGGGATGGTGGTGACCTGTGACCCGGTGTCCAGTAGGGCACTCATGGGAATGCCATCCAGTACCACAGGCAAGACTGGACGTCCTCCCACATATCTGTCGCGCCAGTTCGATGGGCCTGGTGATCTTTTTCCTGGGGGTTGGCCCTCTACCCCAGGTTGTGCCCGTTTAAAGAACAGTACCTTTCCATATGTCCGGGTTGATTGCAGCGGCGGCAGATGGGTCGTCCGTCCTCGCTGTATCGGTCACTGGGTCTTCCTCTGGCCGGTGGGGTCCTCCTTGGTCGACGCCACGGGATGTCCTCCGGTCCGGATGCCAGCTGGATCTTCCCTGGAGTGGAAACCTGTAAAGACTGCACAGTTCGGGTTAGCGCAGCAACGCTCTTAACTAGCTCTTGGACCTGATGGTGTAGGTCTGGAGCCGGGTCATTGTCCAAAGCCTGCGCATCAGCTCCCACAGGCCCTGCCGACAAGGGCGCCGCCTCCTGGTGGTAAGTAATAGCTGGGCGCCTGTGGGTCACAACGCCACCCGGTGCTGGTTCTCGGAGCACCCGGATAGCTCTATCCTTGAACTGTGCAAAGTCCAGATGGGGATCCTGTAAGGCCATTGCCCGCAACTGGGTTCGGTGGGCATTGCAATATAAACCCTCTATAAATTGTTCAGTCAACAGCCTGTCCTCGTTTCCCACCCCATCAGGGTCGGTCTGCTTTATGGCCCTCAGGGCCTCTTGTAGGTTTAGTGCATAGTCCCTTATACTCTCATGCGCTCGCTGCTTGCACCCGTAGAATCTAAGCTTAATCTCGGCTGAGGTGCGGGTATCAAAGGTGTCCTTCAGCCGGGTTAGTATCCCTGCGACAGTCTTCCTCCCAGGTGGCCAGGATTTTACTTCCCTTTTGGCTGCCCCGGTTAGTTGGGCCACCAGGATGCTCACTTTTTGCTCTTCTGTGAGGGGGTACACCTGGAAGAGGCTATCCAGCTTTTCTCTAAAGTCATGCAGGGTATGTGACTCCCCTGAGTACTGGGGTAGCCAAGCTGCTCCCGGGATATATGGCATGGTGAAGGGCATAACTGCAGCAGCGGTGGCGCTGGCGGGGGTCGAGGTAGTGAAGCTCTCCTCCGTATCCGACATCTTCCTCCCCCCTAGTGGACCGTGGCCTACCTTGCGATGATCCTCTTCCGTAGGCCGCGGCTCCGCAGTGGATCGTCAGGGTTGAGGACCTTCCGTCGCGCTCCTGTGACGTCGGCGTCTGCTGGGCTCCTTCCAGGACCTTACGCAACGTCCGGACGTGAGGCGGGGCTTCAGTTCTCGCGCGCTTTCGGAGTCCACGCCCCTCTTCTTCCCGCGCGGCGTCCTCAAGATGGCGTCCAATGGCGGGAAGAAGGCTGAAGATGGCGCCGGATGGCGGGAAACTTCACCGATGGCGGGAAGA
This sequence comes from Phyllobates terribilis, assembly GCF_046119375.1. Taxonomy (NCBI): domain Eukaryota; kingdom Metazoa; phylum Chordata; class Amphibia; order Anura; family Dendrobatidae; genus Phyllobates; species Phyllobates terribilis. The sequence goes on from NW_027363545.1 coordinate 235,345, forward strand.
AGGCTGAAGATGGCGCCGGATGGCGGGAATCTTCACCGATGGCGGGAATCTTCACCACTGGTAAGTTTGAACAGTCTTTGCTTTTCAGGCACGCAGTACCCGGTGGTTGCGGGCACGTGATCCTGCCGACTACGCCAAAGTTGACGCGCCCCTGGGCCTGTGTCGCGCTGCGTTGCGCACGCGGGAGCTTACCCGGAGCCGGATCTGTTTAGGGTTGTAGTCTCGTGGCGGTGACCCGGTCCGTGCCCAGGGAGTCAAACTGGACGGCAGTCTGTTAGCGGTAGAAAATGGTTGATGACTACGCCACCCGTTGAATGCAGCCAGGGGGCTGCTGCTGCAGGGCAGACCGCTGAGGCCGGTGGAAGGATGGTGCAACGTGATAGTATAACCCCCAACGGGAGGGGTATGGCCTCAGGGCAGCCGACGTGGATGATGGGGGTAGCAGGAACCACTCAGAGACGGTATGGTAGCGTTCAGGGTCTTTACTGGTAACAACGATAGACCCTCCCGGAGTACTTGCTAGCGAACGGGGCCTGGTCAGTCCTTGAGCAGATGGGATCTCCCCTGGCCAGGCGTAGTTGTAGGCCTCCCAAGCTGACTGTACTCTTCTGGCTACCTTGCTAGAAGCTGATGTAAGTAGCCCACGTCCCTGAGTGTACCGTGTGGTGCTCACCCGTATGGCCGGTGACTCGGGGCCTTCTAATGGCTTCCGCTCCACGATGGCGGTGCTGGTCCCACGCGTGTGACCGGGCCTTCGGGCTTCTGGGCCAGGGGACCTGAAATCCCCTGCCTGACGGATTCTGCTGCTGGGTAGAAGTTAGTCCCCACAGCCTCGGACTCCGGGTCCGGTAAAGAATCTTCTTAGTCAGGGCGAGCTCTTTAGCTGCCAGCCCCTGACTCCTTGTGACTCTGCTGCTTCCTATGCTGCTCTTGTCTCTACTCTTCCTGGACTCAATCACTCTGCCTCAGCCCCGGGTTTATACAGGGGAAGTTCTTCCCCTCCCAAGGCTGGGCAGGAGGTGTGGCATGCACAGGATCCCTGACCAAAGGACCTCCCACCTGCTCTCAGACGTAATATCTCTATCACTGTGACAACCAGACCCCTGGGGTGTCACACACGCATGTTGCGTGGGATGGGCCAATAAAAAAATATCACGGCGTCCCGGAGCCATTGCGCACACAAGCCTCCGCGGTAGACGTTTGTACGTGCTCTGGAAGCCAAGATATAGCGCGGAGCCATTCCTGAGGACCGTATGGTATCATAATTGATATCAAAAGGTCGGTTACGGCGGCCCGAATCCATGGGAACCCCTGGGGGTATCATGAGACCATCCCAGAAGAAGTTATTGGGTTCCATAGAATTTGGGCTTCTGATCGAAGTTAGACCTGAGGGTGGAGACTGAGCCAGCTGACCTCACCAGCAGTGGGCGGGACGGGGCAGGTAAGATAGCAGGACAGACAAGAGACAAGTCAGTCTTGACCCAAGAGTGGGGTGCTGAATATCTGAGCACCAGCTGAGGCCACCAAGGGGAGGAGCAGTTTGACCATGCGGTGGTAGGCCTCAGCCTGTAACAAAGAACCGTGCCTGCGACCGCAGAATCCTCTCCCTGCGTCACAAGAAAATCAAGAAACCGGTAACTGATATGCTGTGGTGATTCTGTGTGTTGTATTCCATTGTTGTATAGTTTAGCCTGACCTTATACCTGTGTATATTTAGTTGTATATCGTGTATCTAGTGTATTATTATAATCAATTACCTCAAGTAATTGTGGGCCTGCCTTTTATTCTGCATAACGAACGCACGTCCGTGTGAGCTCGGCTCAAGCCCAAAAACGCTACCCAGGGTTGGTTCCTGACCCGATATAGGCCCATTCACGGACTGGGCGTATATCTAAAATAGGGACTGGTGGCAGCATACCAACTGGGGATTGGGGAAGGCTGGTAGTGACGGTCGGAGGTTCAGATATATATATTCCTGGCGCGGCCAAGGAAGATATATATACCGCCCTCACTACAGAGGGCCCCGATACCCAGTAGGTTACAGGACAGTCTCCCTGGCGACCGCTTATCCTAGGTGCAGTTCCTTGACTGACCTGAGGCTAAGAGGGCGCTAGCGAGTTGTGCTGTGTAGTGACGTTACGGTTTAGTGACGTTGAAGGGATAACACACTACCGTGTTCCCTGCGCTGGTTGCAGCTTCCTGGCACTACTTTCTCTAGGTGCAGTACCTTGACTGACCTGAGAGGTAAGGGGGCGCCAGAGAGCTGCACCCACCGGCCGGCTTTCATCACACTTTTAGATATAAAACCGCAAGACAGTATTCACATGACGCGTTTGTTGTCTTCAGGGGCAGGAACAGGGTAAGACAGTCCACATCCCTACAGTTTTGTATCTTGAGCTCTGTGCACACAGCCTGCTCCAAGCTTAGCCGGTAAGAGCCCTATCTATGTGGTACAATACTGGGGTTCATCGTATGTTTTCCGCATCTACTGTATGGAGGTTTCTCTACTATCAATAAAGAGAAGGTTTTTCGCAGCCTTATTCTTAAGCAGACAGGGGGTTTAGCTCCATGTCACACTACACACCGTGGTAAGGTGTATGAGGGGAGCATAGCCTGCCTAATCTAATAGTATGGGCGTCACTAATAGGCTGTAAACCAGACACTGTGCGTGACCAGCGCCAAAATATTTATCAGAACCTCATATATAGATTTTGCATGTTATTTTTATTCAGGGTTCAGACAAGCCCATCAATGCTGGATTTGTAAACTAGGGGGTCTGTCCTCATGGGGTGCACTTAGATAGTGCTTTGCAGCCCACCTAATCTAACAGTATGAGGGTCACTAATAGGCTGTAAGCCCTATATTGAGCACTATCTGTGTTAGGCGTCAGGTGTTTTCTGGATCCGAAATGGGTTCAGAATCATCAGTGGATTCTGTGGTCTCCCATTCCGGTCCAGATGCTTCTCAGCATCATCGTCAGTCCCAACGCCTAGCTGGTGCACGAGATGTACAAGTTGTCTCTCGGGTCTTTGTTCCTAGCAACATGAAGGATAGGTTGCGGAGGGAAACAGGGCTGTTACAGCCTAAGTCCAGGATACACTGCACTGAGCATGCCCGTGACATGGCGGACCGTGATTGGTGGTTTGGGAGTCAGCTGATCCGGTGACCTGGCACCGCCTGATTGGTCGCGGGTGACGTCACCAATAATGTGACGATGGGCAGGGCTTAATATTTAAATAGCACGCCCACAAACATGGCGGCGCACTCTGATCATTGAGCTGAGTTGGTGTTATTGTGTGGACGCTTGGTCGTTTCGGCTCCACGTGTGCTTTTGCTGTTATAGCTTCTGACAGGCAGGTTTAGCAGGGGATAGACAGCCTTAGATGGAGGGAGGCAGGTAGCTTCGTCTGACACTCTGGCTCCAACAAGGGGGTCGCTATACACCCCGAACAGACTGCGGACTCCGTATTCCCGGCACCGCCTGTTAGCCACGTGGAGAGATACTCCTCAGTCCGGTAGCAAGCCGGCTGGGAGCACGTATAAGCCGGCGTGAATCACACACGCATCCGAGCGCCTGCTGCGTAGCCTCTGTGCAGTTAACAGGGCTACGGCTCCATTATTTGTCGCACATCTCTCGTGCAGTTAATGGAGATAGTGCGAATCCCCATTCCCGTTCCGGTGTGCAGTAACACGGGGGGGATTGTTATTTCAGTTGGTTGTTTTACCTTCTTACCCGGAAGGTGTTCGTCCACAGTCCTCCAGGCTGCATCACGGACCCCGGGTTCGTTTGCTTTCCATTATTTAATAAAGTTGTTTGCAACCATTCCCCTAACAATCTGTGTGTGACTAGTGACCTATACAAGCCATTTTTTTGTGTGCAGTTTTAATACTAAGCAATGACCCCCTCCAAGAATTGGTAGGTTATGAGTTGGTTGTCTCATCAGTATTTTGCACCTGTGCTGCCCCTGCCTTTATTATATGGTTTGCTTCATCCTGATTAGTGCATTAGTTTTGAGACCTGGGCTGGAGAATAAATACTGTTCCTCTTTTTTGCTGTGTTAATAATTTTTTTCAGTTTTAATTCAACTACTCTAGCATCAAGCTCCTAATTCGCTTTGTCTAAAGGAAGTTAGATGGCAATGTTTTATTGTGTGAGGTATGGAACTCTCTACCACATGACCTTGTAATACTTAATTCTCTAAAAAAAGTTCAAGGAGGTCCTGTGTGACTTTCTTGAATAACATTACAGGTTATTCATACTAGATTTTATTATGGGACGTTGATCCAAGCAACTAGTCTGATTGCCATATGTGGAGTCGGGAAGGAATTTTTCCCCTAATTTTGGGCAAGCAGCATCTGCCTCATGGTTTTTTTTTACTTCCTCTGGATCAACACATAAGCTTTTCACAGGTCTCTATATATAGTGTGATGGCTCCCACAGCTCTTTATATACAGTACTAGATGGTGGCCCGATTCTAACGCATCGGGTATTCTAGAATCTGTATGCGGCCGACCAGGCGCAATCAACAGAGTGGTGTTTAAATGTGGCGCCAAAATCGCTGATTGGTCGCGGCCGCCGGCCACGACCAATCAGCAGAGCGGTGTTTAAATTTGGCGCCAGTATCGCTGATTGGTCGCGGCGCCAATATCACTGATTCCGACCAATCAGCGAATCGTATTACTGAGAACCGGGCAGCGACGCTACCTGTGCGGGTACTTCCGCTGCAAGGAACCGGGAGATGGCCGGCTGCTCACAGCCGAAGTATCCCGACTGGCGGCGCCGCTCCCCGGTCCTCGCTTCACACTTGCCGTCGGGAGATCAGCGGCGCCGCCGGTCGCGGTACTTCTGCTGCGAGCAGCCGGGAGATGAGCGGCTAGCGCCGGTCATCTCCCGGCTGCATCGCCGCTGACCTCCGTGCGGCAGATGAGCTGCTAACGGCCGCCATCTTTTTCTGAAATCCCGCGTCGCTGATTGGCCGCGGCTGGACCAATCAGCGACGCAGGATTTCCTGGACAGAAGGACAGACAGACAGACGGGATAAGACGATTATATACAGTACAGACCAAAAGTTTGGACACACCTTCTCATTTCAAGATTTTTCTGTATTTTCATGACTATGAAAATTGTACATTCACACTGAAGGCATCAAAACTATGAATTAACACATGTGGAATTATATACTTAACAAAAAAGTGTGAAACAACTGAAAATATGTCTTATATTCTAGGTTCTTCAACGTAGCCACCTTTTGCTTTGATGACTGCTTTGCACACTCTTGGCATTCTCTTGATGAGCTTCAAGAGGTAGTCAATGGAAATGGTCTTCCAACAATCTTGAAGGAGTTCCCAGAGATGCTTAGCACTTGTTGGCCCTTTTGCCTTCACTCTGCGGTCCAGCTCACCCCAAATCATCTCGATTGGGTTCAGGTCTGGTGACTGTGGAGGCCAGGTCATCTGGCGTAGCACCCCATCATTCTCCTTCTTGGTCAAATAGCCCTTACACAGCCTGGAGGTGTGTTTGGGGTCATTGTCCTGTTGAAAAATAAATGATGGTCCAACTAAACGCAAACCGGATGGAATAGCATGCTGCTGCAAGATGCTGTTGTAGCCATGCTGGTTCAGTATGCCTTCAATTTTGAATAAATCCCCAACAGTGTCACCAGCAAAGCACCCCCACACCATCACACCTCCTCCTCCATGCTTCTCGGTGGGAACCAGACATGTAGAGTCCATCCGTTCACCTTTTCTGCATCGCACAAAGACACGGTGGTTGGAACCAAAGATCTCAAATTTAGACTCATCAGACCAAAGCACAGATTTCCACTGGTCTAATGTCCATTCCTTGTGTTCTTTAGCCCAAATAAGTCTCTTCTGCTTGTTGCCTGTCCTTAGCAGTGGTTTCCTAGCAGCTATTTTACCATGAAGGCCTGCTGCACAAAGTCTCCTCTTAACAGTTGTTGAAGAGATGTGTCTGCTGCTAGAACTCTGTGTGGCATTGACCTGGTCTCTAATCTGAGCTGCTGTTAACCTGCGATTTCTGAGGCTGGTGACTCGGATAAACTTATCCTCAGAAGCAGAGGTGACTCTTGGTCTTCCTTTCCTGGGGCAGTCCTCATGTGAGCCAGTTTCTTGCAGCGCTTGATGGTTTTTGCATCTGCACTTGGGGACACTTTCAAAGTTTTACCAATTTTTTGCATTGACTGACCTTCATTTCTTAAAGTAATGATGGCCACTCATTTTTCTTTACTTAGCTGCTTTTTTCTTGCCATAATACAAATTCTAACAGTCTATTTAGTAGGACTATCAGCTGTGTATCCACCAGACTTCTGCACAACACAGCTGATGATCCGAACCCCATTTATAAGGCAAGAACTCCCACTTATTAAACCTGACAGGGCACACCTGTGAAGTGAAAACCATTTCCGGTGACTACCTCTTGAAGCTCATCAAGAGAATGCCAAGAGTGTGCAAAGCAGTCATCAAAGCAAAAGGTGGCTACTTTGAAGAACCTAGAATATAAGACATATTTTCAGTTGTTTCACACTTTTTTTGTTAAGTATATAATTTCACATGTGTTAATTCATAGTTTTGATGCCTTCAGTGTGAATGTACAATTTTCATAGTCATGAAAATACAGAAAAATCTTTAAATGAGAAGGTGTGTCCAAACTTTTGGTCTGTACTGTATATTAGATGATGACCCCACAGACCCTTTACACAGCATTATGTTTCCACAGCTCCTTGTATACAGTATGATTCCCTCATTGTTCCCTAAATACAGTATGATGTGCTCACAGCTCCATATACACCGTATGATGTCCCCACACATGCAGATACACAATATGATACCTATACACAATATGATGCCCCTACATCTCCCTATACACAATATGATGCCCCTACATCTCCCTCCATCTGAACAAGTCTCTCCAGCTTCAGAAAGATTATGGACGCATCACATTTTTTTTTACGGACAGGGAAAAAAGTGCCCTATTTTTATGGACTGTCCAAGAATTTCTGGACAGTTGGCAACCCTGCTATTAGTTCCACTGGGGTGGCAGCCTAGGTGGATGCTGGAAGCACAACCGTCTCTCCCTAAGATTCGGAGAGGGAAGGCCACCGATTCCTGACCCTTGCTGTGGCCTTTTCGTTGAGAGGGATGGTTTATTGAGGGCCCATATATACACACAGTCATGGCTGGAAGTGTTTAGCAACCTTGAGATTGTTCCAGAAAGTGAAGTATTTCTCCCAGAAAATTATTACAATTACACGTTTTGTTATACATTTGTTATAATATTTATTTCCTTTGTGTGTATTGAAACAGCACAAAAAATGGGAAAAAAAGGCAAATTGGACATAATTTCACACAAAACTCCAAAAATGGGCCGGACAAAATTGTTGGCACTTTTCCAAAATTGTGGAAAAACAACTTTGCTTCAAGCATGTGATGCTCGTTAAAACTCACCTGTGGCAAGTAACAGTCGTGGGTAATATGAAAGTCATACCTGAGACCAGATAAAAAGTGGAGAAGATAGATAGATATGAGATTGATAGATAGATAGATATGAGATAGATAGATGGATATGTGGCACCCCAGGGTCTGGTTACCACTGTAATAGAAATATTATGTCTGAGAGCAAGTGGGAGGTTTCCTGGTTCGGAGCCCTTAAACATGCAACACCTCCTGTCCCAGACCAGATAGGGGAGGAACCTGCCCTATATAAACTGGATCTGGGGCGGGGTTAGTGAAGTCAGAGCCTGGAGTTAGTTCCAGACACAGGGAAAGTAACAGCGAGGAGCTCTGTAGGAGCAGGAGCTGAAGAAAAGGGACTTGAGCTAAGCGGAGTTCGTCCTGGCAGAAGACTCTGAGAACCGGACACAGGAGTCCGAGGTTGCGGGGACTTATATATACCCAGCAGCAGAAACCCGCCGGCAGGGGATTTCAAGTCCTCTGGCCATAGAAGCCCGGAGGCTCAGTCACGAGCAAGGGACCAGCACTGCAATCGAGGAGCGGGGGCTATCAGAAGGCCCCAAGTCACCAGCCATACAGGTGAGCACCACACGGAACACTCAGGGACGTGGGCTACTTCCACTCGCTTACAGCAAGGTAGCCAGGAAGAGTGCAGATAGTCGGGGAGGCCTACAACTCCACCTGGCCAGGGGAACTCCAGTTTGCTCACAGACTGACCAGGCCTCTTATGCTAGCCAGTACTCCCGGGAGGGTCTGCCTTATCACCATCAGTAAAGACCCTGAACTGCACTGCAAAGCCTCTGAGTCGTTCCTGCTGCGCTCGTGCACCATCACTCCTATCATCCACACTCACTAGCCTGAGGCTATACTCCTCCCGTGGGGAGTTATACTATACTCTGCTGCCCTCACAACATCAGCCTCAGAGGTCTGCTCAGCAGCGGCGGTTCTTATTGACCGCAATCCACGGGTGGCGTAGTCGGACATTGCATTATACTGATACAGAGACTGCCACAATATTGGTCTGGCCACCCTGAGCCACGGGACCGGGTCGCCACTACTACTCCCAGCATTGCCCTGAAGTCCGGTCCCGGGTGCCCCATGGCCCAGGGGGCGCGTCATATAGATAATAGATAGATGATAGATAGTCCTATGATATGAGATAGAGGTCGTTATAGACAGGTTTATACACTCTCTCCCGAAGTCGGTAAAATCCTGGGTTGCCCAGGGAGATCCCTATAATGCTGATGACTTGGTGGGGTTGGTGGAAAGATACCAGGCGGTTGAGAGTCCGTTGGGAAAACAAGGGGTCGTAGCCTCTCAATACTGGGGTTCCCAAAAGGTGGCGGACACCCAAAAGAAGCGAGCTAGCGCCACACCTGGGGGGCATCCTAGAGTTCAGGAGGGGTCTGAGTTGCTGCCCAAGGTCCCACCCCATAATATAGTGTGTTGGAGATGTCATACCCCTGGCCATATTGCCTCCCGGTGTCCCATAACCTCTGAACCAATGGACTGTAACATGGGCCGGCGTTGCTCTTATTTTGCCTACCCCGCCTGCAGCGCGGTTCGTCAACATGGCGAGGGCCCTCAGGCATGCTCAGTGTCAGTTAACGGGGCACAAGTCTCTGGACTATTGGTCTCAGGAAGTTTGGTGACCCTGATAAGGGCCACACTCCCTCATCGGCTGGTTTCTGGGAAGGTGGTGGATGTCCGGTGTATCCATGGGGACGCTAAGAACTATCCTGTGGCCCAGGTGGATGTAAACACAGACTGTGGCACCACATCTCATGAAGTGGCGGTCGTTAAGGACCTATTGCATCCCATAATAATTGGACGTTACTTTGCATTATTCTGGGAAATGTGGGGGAAAGCGGGGACACCTGGTTGCTTGGACGACAGCCAGATCGCCCCTAAGGAAACTTACCCGCAGAACATAGTAGATGAGTTTCCCATGTGTGTGCTGGTGGGCAATGAGGATGAAGTAGCATCCCCTGAGTCCAATATCCCTGAGCTGGAGGTGTCCGAGGGAAACTTTGGAACTGCCCAACTCAGGGATTTAACTCTGAAAGGGGCCTTTGAAAATGTTACTGTGTTAAATGGGGTGCCTCAGGAACCGGGGGCTGACACTCGGTTCCCTCATTTTGCTGTGAATGGGGATTTGCTGTACAGAATAACCAAGCCAAGGGGTGAGGTAATAGAACAGTTGCTGGTGCCAGGGCCCTATAGACGCAGGGTGTTAGACATGGCTCATTCTCATGTGTTGGGTGGTCACCTGGGTGCAGACAAGATTCAAGAACGGATCCTCCAAAGATTCTACTGGCCAGGTTGCTATAGAGAAATATAGAGTTATTGTCGTTCCTGCCCCACATGCCAGATAACCTCCCCAGTGGCCCACTTCCGCAGTCCCCTAGTGCCACTACCAGTCATCGAGGTTCCATTCGAACGCATAGCAATGGATCTAGTGGGGCCTGTGGTCAAGTCCGCCCAAGGGCATCAGTATATCCTGGTGGTATTAGATTATGCTACATGGTATCTGGAGGCCGTACCACTACGAAACTCCTCCACCAGGTGTATAGCCCGGGAGTTAGTCCACATGTTTTCAAGAACCGGGTTGCCTAACGAGATCCTAACAGACCAAGGAACTCCATTTATGTCGAAGGTCATGAGGGAATTGTGCAAGACACTGCAGATTGCACAACTGAGAACCTCCGTGTACTCTCCCCAGACGGACGGACTGGTAGAGAGGTTTAACAAAACCTTGAAAGCAATGTTGAGGAAAGCAGTGGAAAAGGATGGCCGAGACTGGGACTATATGTTGTTCGCCATGAGGGAAGTTCCCAAAGCTTCCACAGGTTTCTCCCCGTTTGAACCACTCTATGGACGACACCCTCAGGACTCCTGGAGGTGGAGAAAGAGTCCTGGGAAGCTGAGACCACTCCCTATAGGAGAGTGGTGGAGCACGTTGCCCAGATGCAAGAGAGGATTGCCCATGTGATGCCCATTGTGAGGGAGCACCTCCTCAAGGCACAAGAGGCACAGTCCAGGGTGTATAATAGGTCGGCCAGGGTGAGATCGTTCAACCCAGGAGATCAAGTGCTTGTGCTAGTCCCACAGTGGAGAGCAAGTTCATGGCCAAGTGGCAGGGCCCCTATGAGGTGGTAGAGAAAGTGGGGGAAGTCAACTTTAAGATCCACCAACCAGGGAAGAGGAAGCCCTACCAAATTTACCATGTTAACTTGATTAAGCCATGGCAAGATAGAGAGCCTGCGGAAGCTCCCTGTTTAGTGGCTGAGGCTGAGGCCGATGTGAAAGAGGTCAAGGTGGCAGAGTCACTGTCACATGCCCAAAAGCAACAGTGCAAAGAGTTGTTACAGCGAAATAAAGACATGTTTTCGGAGTTGCCAGGACTCACTCAGGTCATAGAGCATGAGGTTCTCACAGAGCCTCATGTTCGCGTCAATCTAAAACCATACCGGATCCCCGAAGCCCGCAGAGAGGTGATCTCTAAAGAAGTAAGGCGGATGCTAAACCTGGGAGTCATTGAAGAGTCCAAAAGTGGATGGTCCAGTCCTATAGTCTTAGTGCCGAAACCAGATGGGGAATGGCGGTTTTGCAACGACTATAGGAAGCTGAAGGAGGTCTCAAAGTTCGACGCCTACCCAATGCCTAGGGTAGATGAGCTTATCGAAAGGCTAGGACGGGCTCGGTACATCACCACTCTGGACCTCACCAAAGGATATTGGCAAATTCCCCTGTCCAAAGAGGCTAAGGAGAAGACAGCCTTCTCGACGCCAATACGTCAGGATGCCGTTTGGGTTGAAGGGAGCTCCGGCCACCTTCCAGAGAGCCATGGACCGGATCTTAGCACCCCACAAACAGTATGCAGCGGCCTACCTAGATGCTATCGTCATATTTAGCCAGGACTGGGAAAGTCATCTGGACAAAGTTCAAGCCATACTTGATGCCCTAAGGAAGGCGGGCTTTACTATCAACCCGAAGAAATGTGCCATGGGGATGGAGGAAGCCAAGTACCTAGGGTACGTGGTTGGTAGAGGGGAAATAAAACCACAAATAAATAAGGTTGAGGCGATCTTGAACTGGCCACAGCCCCTCTCGAAGAAGCAGGTCAGGGCGTTTCTAGGCATTGTGGGCTACTATCGAAGATTTGTCCCTAACTTTGCCCTGATAGCAGCCCCACTGATGGATCTTCTGAAAGGGATGAAGTCAGCTATGGCCAAGTGGTCCCCGGAAGCAGAAGCGACCTGCCAGGAATTGAAACTGGTCCTCTGTAAACAACCAGTCTTGGTGGCACCCAGCTTCTCCAAGGAGTTTGTGGTCCAGATGGATGCATCGGATGTCGGGCTGGGAGCAGTCTTGTCCCAGGAGATTAACGGAGAAGAACACCCTGTAAAATACCTCAGTCTGAAGCTCTCCGCTTGTGAGAAGGACTACTCCATTGTAGAAAAAGAATGTTTGGCCATTAAGTGGGCGTTAGACACTCTGAGGTATTACCTATTAGGTAGAAGGTTCAGGTTAGTGTCAGACCATGCCCCATTGAGGTGGATGCGAGAAAAGAAGGGAAACAATGCCAGAGTGACTAGGTGGTTCCTGGCTCTACAAGATTTTAGTTTCCAGGTAGAGCATAGGCCTGGGAAACAACATGGGAATGCCGCTGCCTTGTCAAGGATTTATTGTATGGTGACAGAAGGTGCCAAGCCCTACGGCTTTGGACAGAGGGGGGGTGTATGTAAGGTTGCTGCCGGACAGATCGTGGACGGGAGGTATGTGTCCTCGAAGTGCCATGCTTCGGTGATGTAGGATCCGGAGAAGCAGGCTCCAGCACACATAGTGCTGAGAGGAATTTAATGGGTCCGGATTACAGGGCCGGGTTTTATGAGCAGCTGAAAGAGCTGGGGGGGAACAGCTGCTCACTTACCTCCAGTCCGGTCTTGGAAGGCTAATTTAAGACAGCTGCGCCTGTCTCTGTCTGTCTGTGTTTGCTGGGCAAGGTGAGCAGACCTTGCAGGTGCTTCTTAGACTCTGCAGGAGGCAGAGAAAAGCACCTTGTTTAAACGGCTGAATCTGTGCTGCATGGACTTGTTATTTTGAGCTTTGTTCTGTTATTCCTTTTTGTGCCAGGAAAAGGCTGTAACTTTTGTTTCTTAACTGGTGTATGGACACTAAAATAAGCCACCAGTTTGTTTGAACCCGTGGACTGCATCACTGTGTGAACCTGTGCCTACCTCCAACGCGGCTCAGTGAGTACAAATCCCTACACTATCTATCTATCTATTTATCTATCTATCCATCTATCTATCCATCTATTTATTCATCTATCCATCTATCTATCCATCCATCATACATGGATAGATAGAAAGATAGATAGATACATATATGGATAGATAGATGGATAGATAGATATGAAATAGAGAATATAAGGATAGATAGATGATAGATAATCCTATGATATGATAGGTTTGATCGTGCATTTCCAATGTCTCTTACCACTGCGGCCATGATAGAGCATTTTCTACACTTTCTCGGTTCCCTCTTCCATTGCTGGAGGCTAACTTCTGCCGCATGAAATACAGTGGTGGCCAAAAGTATTGGCACCCCGGCAATTCTGTCAGATAATACTCAGTTTCTTCCTGAAAATGATTGCAATCACAAATTCTTTGGTATTATTATCTTCATTTAATTTGTCTTCAATGAAAAAACACAAATAGAATTGTCCTAAAGCCAAATTGGATATAATTCCACATCAAACCTAAAAAAGGGGATGGACAAAAGTATTGGCACTGTTTGAAAAATCATGTGATGCTTCTCTAATTTGTGTAATTAACAGCACCTGTAACTTACCTGTGGCACCTAACAGGTGTTGGCAATAACTAAATCACACTTGCAGCCAGTTAACATGGATTAAAGTTGACTCAACCTCTGTCCTGTGTCCTTGTGTATACCACATTGAGCATGGAGAAAAGAAAGAAGACCAAAGAATTGTCTGAGGACTTGTGAAACCAAATTGTGAGGAAGCATGAGCAATCTGAAGGCTACAAGTCCGTCTCCAAAGACCTGAATGTTCCTGTGTCTTCCGTGCGCAGTGTCATCAAGAAATTTAAAGCCCATGGCACTGTGGCTAACCTCCCTACATGTGGACGGAAAAGAAAAATTGACGAGAGATTTCAGCGCAAGATTGTGTGGATGGTGGATAAAGAACCTCGACTAACATCCAAACAAGTTCAAGCTGCCCTGCAGTCTGAGGGTACAACAGTGTCAACCCGTACTATCCGTCGGCGTCTGAATGAAAAGGGACTGTATGGTAGGATACCCAGGAAGACCCCACTTCTTACCCCGAGACATAAAAAAGCCAGGCTGGAGTTTGCCAAAACTTACCTGATAAAGCCTAGAACTGGAAGTGCATTGAGGTGAAGGTGAAGAGGTATTGGGAATCCTGCAGAAAATACCTGTGTGAATTGCGTGAAGAGGTATTGGGAATCCTGCAGAAAATACCTGTGTGAATTGCGTGAAGAGGTATTGGGAATCCTGCAGAAAATACCTGTGTGAATTGCGTGAAGAGGTATTGGGAATCCTGCAGAAAATACCTGTGTGAATTGCGGTGAGTGCTGCATTGTGATCTGCTGAGTGCTTTTCTACCTGTTTAGATTTATTGGGCTTTTTAAAATCTATTTTCTCACTACAGTTTTAGTTTCTTAGTTTACTACCTGTGTATTTAAAGGTTAACTACATTGCACTAAAATCCTGAGGTGTAGATTTACTCACAAGGGGTTAATTAAGGGGAAGGGGTCATAATTAAGGGTTTATAAGGGGCAGCTGGTTGGGCATAAAGTCCTTTGGAAGTGCATTGAGGTGAAGGGTACATTGCTGGAAAAGGAAAAAAAAAAAAAAACACTTTAAATCTCTTAGTTTGCGAGTGTGAACGAGCTGCGTGTGTCCGGAGCGTAAGTGCGAACGAAAGTAAGTGTGTGACTTGTTTTTCAGTGACTTTGGATTCAGGGAGTTTGGAAGGGAGGACTTAGGACTGAATTGCTGACTGTATTTCATTCTTTCTTTACTTTACTTTTTACTTAATTAATCCACCTGACCTACTTAGCTGATTCCCCCGTCCATACTTGATGCTTAATTGATCCCCCGTCCATACTTAACTGATCCCCTGTCAATATCTAATTGATACACTTGCACATCCCTAATTGATCCCCGTCCATACACCTATATATAAATAATTGTGTTTTGTACTTGTATATATATACTGACTGTATCCCCATATTTAGAATGACGTCCATGTTGGACGGAGCCGTGCAGTGTACATCTTGCGCAATGTATGCATTCCGTGAGCACCCACTCGAGGATCCATACTGCTGCGAGAGATGTGAGCATATCGTGCACTTGGAAGCCCAAATTCTGGATCTAAGTGCTCAGATAGCGGTACTGAGGAGCATCGACAACATAGAACGGAGTTTGCTGCTCACCGAGCAGACACTCAATGGGTCAATACTTGGGGTGGAGCATAGAGGGGAAGTGCAGGCTGAACAGGCAGGGAGCTGGATAACAGTAAGGAGGGATAGAGGGAAGAAGTATAGGAAGGCTGGTTCAGAACCGGCATTATTGGAGCATGACAGATCCTCTGACCGCCGGGGGAGTGTATGCTCCAGTAATGAGGGGGAGGGGGGAAGTGTAGGGCAGGCAAGACAGGTTCTGGTAGTGGGTGACTCTATTATTAGGGGGACAGACAGGGCAATCTGTCACAAAGACCGGGATCGCCGAACGGTGTGCTGCCTCCCTGGCGCTCGAGTCCGGCACATCGCGGATCGGGTTGACAGGTTACTGGGTGGGGCTGGCGAAGACCCAGCGGTCATGGTCCACATCGGCACCAATGACAAAGTGAGTGGTAGATGGAGGGTCCTTAAAAATGATTTCAGGGACCTAGGTAGGAAGCTAAGTGGCTAAAGAGTTGGTGCAAGGCAGAAGGGTTTGGGTTCATGGAGAACTGGGCCGACTTCGCGGTCGGATACAGGCTCTACCGTAGGGACGGGCTGCACCTCAATGGGGAGGGTGCAGCGGTGCTGGGGAAGAAGATAGCTAATAGGTTGGAGGAGTTTTTAAACTAGAGACGGGGGGGGGAAACCAAGGAAATAGGTGGGATGTGAGGCAAGCAAGGGGGAAGGGGAGAAGTGAATATAATGAGGGTGGAGAGGGGGGTGGGGATAGTACAGTTAGATCGTTAGAGAAGAATAGGATGCTAAATAACCCCAAAGTTTTATCTTGCATGCTGACCAACGCAAGAAGCCTGACCAATAAGGCGGATGAGCTGCGGGCGCTTATATGGGAGGAGAGGTATGACATCGTAGGTATAACAGAGACTTGGCTAGACGATAGCTACGACTGGGCGGTAAATTTATTAGATTATAGTTTATTTAGAAGGGACCAGAAACAGGGGAAAGGCGGAGGAGTCTGCTTATATGTAAAGTCATGTCTAAAACCCAGACTAAGGGAAGATATAGGAGAGGGAGAAGAGGGGGTCGAGTCCATGTGGGTAGAGATAGAGGGAACTAAAAATAATAATAAAATATTACTGGGGGTCTGCTATAAGCCACCCAATATAACAGAGGAGAATGAGAATCTGCTATTAGGACAAATAGACAAAGTAGCAAAACATAATGAAGTGATTGTAATGGGGGATTTCAACTACCCGGATATTGACTGGGAAACAGAAACCTGTAGATCTCAGAAAGGAAAAAGGTTCTTGACAAATATTAAGGATAATTATCTCTCCCAACTAGTGCAGGAACCAACGAGAGGGAAGGCCGTGTTGGACTTAATATTGACTAATAGGCCTGATAGAATAACTGAGGTACAGATAGGGGGGCACCTAGGTAATAGCGACCATAATATTATCGACTTCAAAATGCCCTTCAGTAGGGTTATCAATAAGGGAACAACAAAAACATTAAACTTTAGGAGGGCGAAGTTTGATCAGCTGAAAGAAAGCCTTCAACTTATTGACTGGGACAAAGTACTTAATCAATGGAATACGAATAGTAAATGGGAAACCTTCAAAAGAATTCTGAATACTCAGTGCGAGAGGTATATACCGTATGGGAATAAAAGGGCCAGAAATAAGAGGAAACCAATATGGTTGAACAAGAACGTAAAAGGGGCGTTAAATAGCAAAAAAGAGGCATTCAAGAGATTAAAACAGGAAAACAGTAAGGAGGCACTAATGTGTTACAAGGAAAAAACGAGAACCTGTAAAAAACAAATAAAAATAGCGAAGGAGGAAACAGAGAGACGTATTGCTAGGGAAAGTAGATCAAATCCCAAACTGTTCTTTACGTATATAAATAGTAAAAGGATTAAATCGGATAATATTGGACCAATAAAAAGTGAGGAAGGCAAAATCATAGAGAAAGATGAGGATAAAGCTAATCTATTAAATAATTTTTTTTTCGACAACTTTCACAAAGGAAATCAAACTAACAGGAGAAATGAGAAGTGACAAGCTTAATCCTCCACTAAGTATGACAAATCTAACCCAAGTTGAGGTACAGAAACGCCTCAGTAACATTAAAATAAACAAATCACCAGAACCTGATGGCATACACCCACGGGTACTAAGGGAACTAAGTAATGTGATAGACAGACCGTTATATCTTATATTTAAGGACTCTGTTGAGACTGGGTCTGTGCCACTTGATTGGCGACAGGCGAATGTAGTGCCAATATTCAAAAAGGGAGCGAAAAGTGACGCCGGAAACTATCGGCCGGTGAGTCTGACGTCCGTTGTGGGCAAAATTTTTGAAAGCTTCATTAAAGAGGCAATTACGGAGCATCTTGATGCTAATAATCTTTTAATCCCGAACCAACATGGATTCATGAGGAATCGCTCCTGCCAAACAAACCTGATTGACTTCTACGAGGAGGTTAGCTCTCGAGTAGATCAGGGGGAACCAGTGGATGTCGTGTATCTCGACTTCTCAAAAGCTTTCGATAGCGTGCCACATAATAGGTTGGTATACAAAATGAGAATGATGGGGCTGGGGGAAAATGTCTGCAAGTGGGTAGCTAACTGGCTAAGGGATAGAAGGCAGAGGGTGGTTATAAATGGAATATACTCAGATTGGGTAAGCGTCACTAGAGGCGTTCTTTACGGTAAGAGCAGTGAGAATATGGATTTCACAGAGTGAGGAGACGGTGATGTCAGATTCACTACACCAGTTCAAGCGGGGACTGGATGCATTTCTAGATACCAGGCAGATTTCAGCATATACTTAAAAATAAAATAAAATAGTAAGTTGATACAGGGATTTATTCTGACTGCTGGTTTCAGAGTCAGGAGGGAATTTTTCCTCAGGTGAAGATTGGCCAAATCATTTGGGGTTTTTGCCCTCCTCTGGATCAACTTTACCAATTACAGAACTAACAGGTCGAACTTGATGGACGCAAGTCTTTATTCGGCTTTACTAACTATGTTTACAAACTATGTTACTATGTTTTGGAAGAATGTTCTCTGGTCAGATGAGACAAAAGTCGAGCTTTTTGGGAAAAACCATCAACATAGAGTGTACAGGAAAAAAAAAGAGGCATTCAAAGAAAAGAACATGGTCCCTACAGTCAAACATGGCGGAGGTTCCCTGATGTTTTGGGGTTGCTTTGCTGCCTCTGGCACTGGACTGCTTGACCGTGTGCATGGCATTATGAAGTCTGAAGACTACCAACAAATTTTGCAGCATAATGTAGGGCCCAGTGTGAGAAAGCTGGGTCGCCCTTAGAGGTCATGGGTCTTCCAGCAGGACAATGACCCAAAACACACTTCCAAAAGCACTATAAAATGGTTTTAGAGAAAGCACTGGAGACTTCTAAGGTGGCCAGCAATGAGTCCAGACCTGAATCCCATAGAACACCTGTGGAGAGATCACAAAATGGCAGTTTGGAGAAGGCACCCTTCAAATATCAGGGACCTGGAGCAGTTTTCCAAAGAAGAATGGTCTACAATTCCAGCAGAGCATTGTAAGAAACTCATTGATGGTTACCGGAAGTGGCTGTTCGCAGTTATTTTGGCTAAAGGTTGTGCAACCAAGTATTAGGCTGAGGGTGCCAATACTTTTGTCTGGCCCATTTTTGGAGTTTTGTGTGAAATGATCAATGATTTGATTTTTGCTTCATTCTCTTTTGTGTTTTTTCCTTGCAAGCAAATTAAATGAAGATAATAATACCAAAGAATTTGTGATTGCAATCATTTTCAGGAAGAAACTGAGTATTATCTGATAGAATTGCAGGGGTGCCAATACTTTTGGCCACCACTGTAATAAGTGAGCTGTCATTTATTCATAAGACGTTCTATTCTTCAGAGCTGAGACTGTAAAATAAAAAGTGAAGAATAAAATATCTGATGACTGTTCTTTCACTGTGAGTAAGAAACAGATAATAAAATTAAAGGAAAAATAACTGAGGGGAGAACCCTGCAGGTTTATTGTCCTTCTATAGCTGTATGGTGGCAGGATGGTGACACTGCTGGAGTCCTGGTGAGGATCTGCATGATATTCATTTCTGTTGACTTTTTATTGCCAACATATTCTGCAGTGATGTACATATAGTCCCTGCCCACAATGCGGTACACATGAGGGACAATTTCATATTAAGCCAAGTAACCTATGATGTCAAGGTCTCATATTTACAAGGTGCTTATTGGCAATCTGAGCCGGCGAATGGCTCTGTGTCCGTATATTCGCTATATACTGCCCGCAATATCTTGTAGAAAGCTCACAGTGAATAAAATGTATAAATAGTTCTCTTTGGAGAATTTAATTAGATCCATTCATACCTTACCTTATAATGAGGACTTAAAGGGCTTTTATAACTAGGTAAAACAAGCTTAACGGGACTGTCCAGGACTTATATATTAATGACCGATTTTAGGATAAGTCATCAACAGGGTGGGACTGGGCTGGCGGGGTACCCTTCTGCAGAGGAGAGGGGGAGAAGAGAATGAAAAAATAAAAAAACCTGTGGTTTTAAGGGGCACGGGCCCTTTAAAAGCGCTGGCACAGTGTATGCAGGGACGCGCGTACGCGGCGTTCATTACCTGAACCGCCGCGACACACGTCCCAGTGAAGCAGCTGAAGCTGCGCGTCTCCCTTCCCCGGCCGGCGTATGACGTCACCGGAGAAGGAGGACACCGCACGGGAGAGCAGGAAGGTAAGAGGTGTCTGTGTGTGTGTCTGTGTGTATATGAGTGGATGCAAAATGGGATGGGCCCCTGGCTGGACACACAAGGGGGGGCCCGGCTAGACACACAAGGGGGGACCCTGGCTGGACACACAAGGGGGGGCCCGGATGGACACACAAGGGGGGCCTTGCTGGACACACAAGGGGGAGCCCTGGCTGGACACACAAGGGGGAGCCCTGGCTGGACACACAAGGAGAAGCCCTGGCTGGACACACAAGGGGGAGCCCTGACTGGACACACAAGGGGGAGCCCTGACTGGACACACAAGAGGGAACCCTGGCTGGACACACAAGGGGGAGCCCTGGCTGGACACACAAGGGGGAGCCCTGGCTGGACACACAAGGGGGAGCCCTGACTGGACACACAAGGGGGAGCCCTGGCTGGACACACAAGGGGGGAGCTGGATGGACACACAAGGGGGAACCCTGGCTGGACCCACAAGGGGGAGCCCTGGCTGGACACACAAGGGGAAGCCCTGACTGGACACACAAGAGGGAACCCTGGCTGGACACACAAGGGGGAACCCTGGCTGGACACACAAGGGGGAACACTGGCTGGACACACAAGGGTGAGAGCCTGGCTGGACACACAAGGGGGAACCCTGGCTGGACACACAAGGGGGGGAGCCTGGCTGGACACATAAGGGGGAGCCTGGCTGGACACATGGGAAAGGGTGGGCAGGATGGCTATATGGTGGGGCAGGCTGGACACATGGAGGCCAGGATGGATATGTGAGGGGGATGGATATATGGGGGGGCCGGATATATGGGGGGCGGGGCAGGCTGGACACATGATGGCCAGGATGGATATGTGGGGGGCAGGCTGGACACATGGGGGGCTAGGATAGATATGTGGAGGGGCAGGCTCGATACACGTGGGCTAGGATAAATATATGGAGGGGCCACGCTGGACATATGGGGGCCAGTATGGATATATGGGGGGTGTCAGGATGGATATATGCAGGGGGGAAGGGCAGGAAGGATATATGAGGGGGAGGCTGGACACATGGAGGCCAGGATGGATATATGGGGGGCAGGCTGGAAACATGGAGGCCAGGATGGATATATTGTGGGGGGCAGGCTGGACACATGGAGGCCAGGAAGGATATGTAGGGGGGGCATGCTGGACACATGGAGGCCAGGATGGATATATGGGGGGCAGGCTTGACACATGGGGCTTTAGGACAGATATATGGGAGGGGGCAGGCTGGACACATGGAGGCCAGGACAGATATATGGGGGGGCAGGCTGGAAACATGGAGGCCAGGATGGATATGTGAGGGGGCAGGCTGGACACATGGAGGCCAGGATGGATATATGGGGGGAACAGGAGGGCCACATGGGGGACTAGGATGGGTATATGGGAGGGGGCAGGCTCGATACACGTGGGCTAGGATAAATATATGGAGGGGTCACACTGGACATATGGGGGCCAGAAGGGATATATGGGGGGTGTCAGGATGGATATATGCAGGGAAGGGGGGGCCAGGATGGATATATGGGGGTGCCAGGCTGAACAAGGGACTTAATTACTGTTTGGGGCCAGATTGAGGAACATACTTTATTAGTTTATGGTGGCCAGTGAGGAACATTATTATTTTAGAGTCCAATTAGAGACATTATTACTTCTGTAATATAATTTACTTTTTAGGAAATTGTTTTCCATGGGATAGGACAAAAGCGGGCTCCTGTTACTGTGCAGGGCGGCACTATATCGCTTTTTTTCTTCAACTGGTGTAGTGTAGAAGTCGGGGGGTGGAGTGGGAATATTCCCTAGAAGAGATCAGTTATTGATAACTGTGTGTTATTTTCTGCAGAGATGATTCCTGGCTGGAAGAAGTGATGGCCGTCTGTGCCAGATGAAGAAGAAAAGCGAAGATGAAGGACTTCACCTAGAGACGTCACTGGTGAGTCAGTGTATTACATGTGACTCACCCCCTGGGCCGTGGGGCACTCGGATCCGGGCAATAGGGAGACGATGGGGGTAGTAGTGGCGACCCGGTTCCGTGGCTCAGGGTGGTCAGGCCAATGGTAGTCTGCTATGTTCTGCTGATAATGTCCGACTACGCCACCCGTGGATTGCGGTTATTAGGAACCGCCGCTGCATGCAGACCGCTGGGGCTGATGAGGTGTGCAGCTAGGGTAGTGTGACTCTCCACGGGAAGAGTGCGGCCCCAGGGCAGTATAATGGATGTTGGGAGTGATGGTAGTGGGAGTCCCAGTGCTGATAGTGCTGGAGGAGCAAGGAGCACACAGACAACAGGTTGCAGTCCAGGGTCTTTACTAAACAGGTAAACTGACCCACAAACAGTCCCGGCTAGGAGGGGACCTGGATGTCTGAGAGCAACGGGGAAATTGGCCCTGGTCAGGGTGAGGGTGTAGGCCTACCGTGCTTTCTGCGCTCCTTCTGGCTATCTCCTCCTGATAGGGTAACAGCCCACGTTTCCGAGCTTTCCGTGTTTTCTCGCCTGTATGGCCTGCGACGTGGGTTCCTTTCTCCTCCCAGCCTTGTATGGCTTTACTGGTCCCTTCTGTTGTGGCAGGGCCTCCAGGCTTCTTAGGCCAAGGAATATACAGTCCCTTGCGGACTGGTTCTCTGCTGGGGGATGTGGAATCCTTCCAGCCTCAGACACCAAAGTCTGGTAGATTAAGTCTGTTATCTGCCAAGACAGGCTTGCTTCGCCTCTTGTCTCTGGCTTGTGGCTCTCCTCCTGCCACACTTCCTCTTAGGTGCAGTGCAACTGTCTGTCCCTGCTCTGCTGAGACACGTCTCAGTCCTGAGACAGGTCATCTGGGTTCTCTCTAACCCTGCCCCCAGCACCAGCTTTTATAGGGGCAGCCTGCTCCCCCTACTGGCCTGAGACAGGAGGCATTGCATGCTAATGTTCCCCTGACTAGAGAACCTCCCCCCTGCTCTCAGACACAGCTTTAATTACACTTGTGGCATCCAGGCCAGGGTGACACATTCCCCCCTAGTGAAATTTAGTACTCCGGGACTAAACAGTAAACAAAGACAATATGCAAAACAATAAAACATTAATAGACAGACGACGCACAAATTGAGTTCTTAAGGTCACAGTGTGGCCTGTGACCGGGTGTCCATATCACCAGCACAACGGGGAACCTTAACCAGGTGGGGGTCTGTCCTACCCCAAGTCCTTCACAGTCTTAGTTCATTCCTGGGTTAGGCTCTGAACGCAGTCCATACAAGGTCCCGGTTATAAAAAGTCCATAACCTGTGAGTCCTTACGGTAGCTGCAAGAAACTGAAACAGAGTATTACCAAACATGCATGTAACTTTGCAAACAATTCAACATTTGGCAACAGGGTTATTTACAATTTTAGTACACTATATTCTCCAGCGAGCGGGTATCTGTCCCTTTGTGCTCCTGGTTGACCTACGTAGCCCACTGTCTGGTGGTGGACTGACTTGGCTTTCCCCACTAGCGTTAGGGGTGCAGCTACCAGCTGGGTGTACAGGTAGGGCAGGCAGCTGTCTGCGGGTCCTTTGGCATACCGCAGGCATGGCAGGCTCACTGTCAGCAGAGGGTTGACTCTCCTGGGCTGCTGGTACAGGCTCTTCTGCCTCTGGAACTGCTTGCTCCTCTTCACCTTCCGGCTCTGGTGTTGGTTGTTGCTGTGCCGGTTGCAGGAAATGCAGGACAAGTACCACTATGGCATCATTTATGCGAGTCCAGGACTGAGGAAACTCTCCGAGAACGGTGCTGATCATTTCTTCCTTGTCCTCTGCGGGTTCAAGGTCACTCTGATCCTCTTCTGCACTACGGAGTTGCTCGGGGCACCTTTTGAGATGGTCTCTGGAGACGACACTAGTGGTTTCTCCTCCGTCCTTGGTGATTACGCACACCTTTGGGTTGTCGTGGTCAGACTGCAGTACGGTGTAGGGTTCCCTTTCCCACTGGTCGTCCAACTTATGTAGCCTTCTTTTTCGCTTTAGGACTTGCTCACCAGGTTCTAGGGGACTAGCAGGGGCGTGTTGATTGAAGAGTCTTTCTTGCTTCTCTCTCACCTGGGCCAGGCTCTTCTCCACACTCTCCTGTACCTTCTTGTACTGCAGTTGCCTTTCCGTATCCCAGTCCGCATCCGGGGAGGTGTCCTCAGGTATTAGGACTCCCATCTCCAGGTCTACGGGCAGCTTTCCTGGTCTAGCTCGCATCAGGTAAGCCGGGGTGCAGTTTGTAGCATTCACCAGGATATTGTTGTATAGGTCTATCAGGTCCGGCAGTTTTTCTGGCCACAGGCTGCGTTCCTCCAGGGGCAACGTCTTCAGGAGATCAATGACTATATTGTTCATCTTCTCACACATCCCGTTGGTTTGGGGGTGGTAAGGCGTTGTACGAATCTTCTTACAGCCATAGAGGTTGCAGAACTCCTGGAAGATTTCAGCCTCGAACGCTGGACCCTGGTCTGTCAGGACCTGTTCCGGATACCCGTGTGGACGGCAGAAATATTGCTGGAAGGCTCTGGCCGCTGTTTGGGCTGTCAAGTCCTTTACCGGGACCACCACTAGAAAACGGGAATAGTGGTCCACGATTGTCAGGGCATAGATGTATCCTGACCGGCTGGGAGCCAATTTGACATGGTCCAGAGCTACCAGCTCAAGAGGCTGCGTGGTGATGATGGGCCTCAAGGGTGTCTTCTGGCTGGCACGGTCCTTCCTCCTTAGGTGACAAGGGCCACAGTCTCTGCACCATTTTTCTACAGCTCCTCTCATGCCGACCCAAAAGAATCTTCCTCTTAGTAGGAACTCCAGTTTCTTCCAACCGAAGTGTCCCGCTCTGTCATGGTAAGCCCCCAGGACCATAGCTGCATCCCTCCTTGGGACCACGACTTGCCAGGTCAGCTCGTGCGTCCGGTGGTTGACAATCCTTCTGCACAACTTGCCTTCGTAGAGGAACAGCTTGCTCTTCTCCTTCCATAGCTGCTTGGCTTCCTCTGGGGCATCTGGATCTAAGCGGGCGTCTTCCCGGGTCAGCAGATCTTTCACCAGGCGGACTGCAGGGTCACTATCTTGGGTCTCGGCCCAGCTGTGGTGAGGTAGGGGATTCATCATCACAGTTGTTAGATCCTCCTCCTTCACGCGGTGAGAGTGTTGAGCGGCTCCATACCGGTGAAACGCGGGGAGTTCTACCTCCTCCAGCTCTTCTGGGTCTTCGTCACCTTCAGGTAAGTGAGGCATCCTTGATAGGGCGTCCGCGTTGGAGTTGGTTTTGCCTGCCCGGTAATTGATCACGAAGTCATAGTTGGAGAGACGGGCCATCCACCGCTGTTCCAGGGCACCCAGTCTTGCATTGTCCAGGTGTGTCAACGGGTTGTTGTCCGTGTACATGGTGAACTTTGCGGAGGCCAGGTAATGCTTGAAGCGTTCCGTCACGGCCCACACCACCGCCAAGAATTCTAGCTTGAAGGAGCTGTAATTCTCCGGGTTCCTCTCGGTGGGCCTCAGCTTCCGGCTGGCGTATGCGATCACCCGTTCTCTGCCCTGTTGGTTTTGGGACAATACGGCTCCCAGTCCCACATTACTGGCATCTGTGTGGAGAATGAAAGGCTGGCCATAATCAGGGTAGGCCAGGATCTCATCCCCTGTGAGGGCCATCTTTAGCTGGCGGAAGGACTCCTCTTCCGGTTTATCCCACTTGAAGGGCGGCTTTTGCCTCCTGGACTTAGACTGTCCGATCAGGAGGTCCTGCATAGGAGCTGCCATCTTGGTGAACCCGGGGATGAATCTTCGGTAGTAGCCTACCAACCCGAGAAACTGTCTCACCTCTTTGATGTTCGAGGGGCTTGGCCAGCTCTTGATTGCCGCGACCTTGTCAGGGTCGGGGGCCACTCCTTCCGCGCTTACCACGTGCCCTAGGTACTGGACCTTTGGTTTCAGCAGGTGACACTTCGATGGTTTCACCTTCAGGCCATAGCCTGCCAGGGCTTCGAACACCTCGGCCAGGTGCTTCAGATGGTCCTCGTAGGTCTTCGAATAGACGATCACGTCGTCCAGGTAAAGGAGGACCGTCTCGAAGTTTCGGTGCCCTAGACAGCATTCCATCAGCCGCTGGAAGGTCCCTGGTGCGTTGCAGAGCCCGAAAGGCATGCAGTTGAATTCGCTCAGTCCCATCGGGGTGGTGAAGGCGGTCTTCTCCTTGTCAGCCTCTGCCACAGGAACCTGCCAGTACCCGCTAGTAAGGTCCAAAGTAGAAAAGAAGTTAGCTGATTTTAGTGCGGCTAAAGACTCCTCTATTCTAGGCAGCGGATATGCGTCTTTGTGAGTGATACGGTTGATTTGTCTATAGTCGACGCACATTCTCATGGTGCCGTCTTTCTTTTTGACCAGAACCAAGGGGGCTGCCCAGGGGCTACAGCTGTCTCTAATAACCCCAGCTTCTTTCATCTCTCTTAGCATGCCCCTTGCGTTCTGATAATGTGCAGGGGGTACAGGTCTGTGCCTCTCTTTTATCGGTGGGTGGCTCCCTGTGGGGATGTGGTGTTCTATCCCCTTTACTCTGCCGAAGTCTAGCGGGTACTTACTAAAGACTCTCTCGTACTCCTGTACCACCCGGTAGACTCCTTGTTTTTGGTGCAGGGGAGTGGAGTCAGCACCCACGTGGAGTTTCTGGCACCAGTCCTCCTTTTGTTTCTGGGAGCCATTACCCTCCGCCTGAGGAGATGGAGGCAAGGGTTCCACGGCCCTGATAGCTTTGTGTTCGACCACAAACAGCTTGGCGAGTGTAGCGTACCTGGGTAAGTGTACCTCCCTCTCCCCAATGTTGAGAATGCGGACGGGCACCCTCCCATGACGGACATCAACCACCCCCCGGGCTGTCAAAATGGTGGGCCTGCTGTCTGAGTACACGGGTTCTACCATGGCTTGGTAGTCTCTACCTCTCAACCCGATTGCAGTCCGACACCAGATCATCATTTCACTTTTGGGAGGCATGGAAATGGGGAATGGGTCACTCAGTCTTACGCTACCGATCTCACCACCAGACAGTTCTACCTGCTGCCGTCTCATCAGGGCTTTTATCTCCTTGTTGAGGACTCTCTGTTGGCTGGAACTAGCATTCACCGCCACCTGTTGTAAGATTACAATTACCTCTGAAAGACAATTTTCAATTACATTAGTACCCACAGTTATTTTAGGGTGACTTTCACGACGGTCAATGTCCACAATAATCACTCCCTGTGCCGGTAGTTCAACTTTACCAATCTTAATGGTCATCTCCTTGAACCCCATCTGCGGCACGGGTAAGCCATTACTGGCGATGATGCTCAAGTTACCGTCTGGATACCGTGTGATATCAGCATTAGTCCAATACTGCTTAAAAAGTACATAAGGGATAGTGGTTACTTGTGACCCAGTATCCAGCAAGGCGCTCATGGGGATACCGTCCAGCACCACGGGTAAAACCGGGCGCCCCCCAACGTACTTATTACGCCAATTGTAAGGGCCTGGTGATCTTATGCCTGGGGGTTGGCCCTCTGCCCCAGGTTGGACCCGTTTAAATTACAGTACCTGGAAATGTGTCCGGGCTGGTTGCATCGACAGCAAATGGGCTGTCCATCCTCTGCGTAGCGGTCTGTGGGCCTCCCTCGGAACGACGGGATCCTCCTCTGTCGACGCCATGGGACATCCTCCGGACTTGAAGCCAGCTCGATGGGTTTTGACGGGTCCACTTGCAACGCCTGGACGGTCCTGGTCAACGCCGCGACGCTCCTGGTCAGCTCCTGGACTTGTTGGTGCAGATCTTTCGACGGGGCTTGGTTCAGGGCCTGTGCATCAGCCTCCACGGAGTCCATAGAGGAGGGCGCCGCCTCCTGGTGGTAAGTGATAGCAGGGCGCCGGGGGTTTATAGCGCCACTGGTTGCAGATTCACGGAGCACCCTTATGGCCCTGTCCTTAAATTGGGCAAAGGTAAGGTCGAGGTTCTGAAAGAACATGAGGCGCAGTTGGGCCCTGTGGGCGCTAGACAGCAGACCTTCTATGAATTGTTCTGTTAGCAGCTTATCCGTTTCCTGCACACTGCCAGGGTCAGTTTGTTGAATAGCCCTCAAGGCTTCCTGCAGATTTAGGGCATAGTCTCTGATGCTGTCCTGTGCCCGCTGCTTACATCCATAGAACCTCATTTTAATCTCAGCGGAGGTACGTGTGTCAAAGGTACCCCGCAGCCGGGCCAGAATACCCTTCACAGTCCTTTTCTCCTCAGTGGGCCATGATTTTACCTCCCGCTGGGCTGCGCCAGTTAACTGCCCTGTTAATATGCTGACCTTCTGTTCCTCTGTCAGGGGGTAAACGTGGAACAAACTGTATAGCCTTTCCTTGAAGTCAGTTAGGGCATGGGGCTCCCCTGAGTATTTGGGCAGCCAGGCCGCTCCAGGGATGTAGGGCAAGGAAAAGGGCATCACCGCTGCTGCAGTTGCGTTGGTGGTAGTGGGCGCCTCTGTGTCCGTCATCTTCCTCCCCCGCTAGTTACGCGTGGCCTACCTTCCGACGATCCTCTTCTGTAGGCCGCGGCTCCGCTGCTGCTGCTATGGACGAGGACCTGGCGTCGCGTCCTGATGACGTCAGCGTCGCTCTCTCTCCCTTCCAGGACCTTGCGCAGCGTCGGTGCGTGAGGCGGAGCTTCGGATCTCGCGCGGTTTTGACGTCCACGCCCCTCTTCTTCCCGCGCGGCGTCCTGAAGATGGCGTCCGATGGCGGGAAGCAGCTGCGGATGGCGGGAAGGCGGCAGAAGACGGCGGGAAACGGTCCAAGATGGCGTCCGATGGCGGGAATCGGCTCCGGATGGCGGGAAAAGACTCCGGACGGCGGGAAACTTTGCCACAGGTAAGTTACAAAAGTCTTTTTCAGGCACGCAGTACCCGGTGGTTGCGGGCACGAAATCCTGCCGACTACGCCAAAGCTGACTCGCCCCCTGGGCCGTGCGGCACTCGGATCCGGGCAATAGGGAGATGATGGGGGTAGTAGTGGCGACCCGGTTCCGTGGCTCAGGGTGGTCAGGCCAATGGTAGTCTGCTATGTTCTGCTGATAATGTCCGACTACGCCACCCATGGATTGCGGTTATTAGGAACCGCCGCTGCATGCAGACCGCTGGGGCTGATGAGGTGTGCAGCTAGGGTAGTGTGACTCTCCACGGGAAGAGTGCGGCCCCAGGGCAGTATAATGGATGTTGGGAGTGATGGTAGTGGGAGTCCCAGTGCTGATAGTGCTGGAGGAGCAAGGAGCACACAGACAACAGGTTGCAGTCTAGGGTCTTTACTAAACAGGTAAACTGACCCACAAACAGTCCCGGCTAGGAGGGGACCTGGATGTCTGAGAGCAACGGGGAAATTGGCCCTGGTCAGGGTGAGGGTGTAGGCCTACCGTGCTTTCTGCGCTCCTTCTGGCTATCTCCTCCTGATAGGGTAACAGCCCACGTTTCCGAGCTTTCCATGTTTTCTCGCCTGTATGGCCTGCGACGTGGGTTCCTTTCTGCTCCCAGCCTTGTATGGCTTTACTGGTCCCTTCTGTTGTGGCAGGGCCTCCAGGCTTCTTAGGCCAAGGAATATACAGTCCCTTGCGGACTGGTTCTCTGCTGGGGGATGTGGAATCCTTCCAGCCTCAGACACCAAACTCTGGTAGATTAAGTCTGTTATCTGCCAAGACAGGCTCTCTTCGCCTCTTGTCTCTGGCTTGTGGCTCTCCTCCTGCCACACTTCCTCTTAGGTGCAGTGCAACTGTCTGTCCCTGCTCTGCTGAGACACGTCTCAGTCCTGAGACAGGTCATCTGGGTTTTCTCTAACCCTGACCTCAGCACCAGCTTTTATAGGGGCAGCCTGCTCCCCCTACTGGCCTGAGACAGGAGGCATTGCATGCTAATGTTCCCCTGACTAGAGAACCTCCCCCCTGCTCTCAGACACAGCTTTAATTACACTTGTGGCATCCAGGCCAGGGTGACACACATGTACACTTACACTACACACGTGGTCAAAACTGTTGGTACCCCTCGTTTAATGAAAGAAAAACCCACAATGGTCACAGAAATAACTTGAATCTGACAAAAGTAATAATAAATTAAAAATCTATGAAAATGAACAAATGAAAGTCAGACATTGCTTTTCTGCTTCCACAGAATAAAAAAAAAAAAAATAAACTGATAAAACAGGCCTGGACAGAAATGATGGTTCTTCTTAACTTTATATTTTGCTGAACAACCTTTTGAGGCAATCACTGCAATCAAACGACTCCTGTAACTGTCAATGAGACTTCTGCACCTCTCCACAGGTATTTTGGCCACTCCTCATGAGCAAACTGCTCCAGTTGTCTCATGGTTGAAGGTTGCCTTTTCCAGACGGCATGTTTCAGCTCTTTCCAAAGATGCTCAATAGGATTTAGGTCAGGGCTCATAGAAGCCACTTCAGAATAGTCCAATGTTTTCCTCTTAGCCATTGTTGGGTGTTTTTAGCTGTGTGTTTTGGGTCATAATACTGTTGCAAGACCCATGACCTGCGACTGAGACCACGCTTTCTGACACTGGGCAGCACATTTCTCTCTAGAATCCCTTGATAGTCTTGAGATTTCATTGTACCCTGCACAGATTCAAGACACCCTGTGCCAGATGCGGCAGACCAGCCCCAAAACATAAAAGAGACTCCTCCGTGTTTCACAGTAGGGACAGTGTTCTTATCTTGATATGCTTCATTTTTCCATCTGTGAACATAGATCTGATGTGCCTTGCCAAAAACTTCCATTTTTGTCTCATCTGTCCATAGGGCATTCTCCTAAAAGCTTTGTGACTTGTGAACATGTAGTTTGGCAAATTCCAGTCTGGCTTTTTTATGATTTTTTTTCAACAATGGTGTACTCCTTGGTCGTCTCCCATGAAGTCCACTTTAGATCAAACAACGACGGATGGTGCGATCTGACACTGATGTTCCTTGAGCTTGAAGTTTACCTTTAATCTCTTTAGAAGTTTTCCTGGGCTCTTTTGTTACCATTCATATTATTCGTCTCTTTGATTTGTTATCAATTTTCCTCCTGCGGCCACGTCCAGGGAGGTTGGCTACAGTCCCATGGATCTTAAATTTCTGAATAATATGTGCAACTGTAGTTACAGGAACATCAAGCTGCTTGGAGATGGTCTTATAACCTTTACCTTTAACATGCTTGTCTATAATTTTCTTTCTAATCTCCTGAGACAACTCTTTCCTTTGCTTCCTTTGGTCCATGTTGAGTGTGGTACACACCATGTCACCAAACAGCACAGTGAGTATCTGTAGCCCTATATACAGGCCCACTGACTGATTACAAGATTGTCGACACCTGTGATGCTAATTAGTGGACACAACTTGATTTAACATGTCCCTTTTGTCACATTATTTTCAGGGGTACCATCATTTCTGTCCAGGCCTATTTCAAGAGTTTAATTTTTTTTTAAATTCTGTGGAAGCAGGGTTGAAAAGCAATGTCTGACTTTCATTTGTTCATTTTCATCGATTTTTAATTTATTATTACTTTTGTCAGATTCAAGTTTTTTCTGTGACCATTGTGGGTTTTTCTTTCATTAAACGAGGGGTACCAACAATTTTGACCACGTGTGTATATAGTATATACAGAGCTCCTGTGTATGTCACTGGTGATCACTGTATTACCTATACACTATATACAGAGCTCCTGTCTATAATGTCACTGGTGATCACTGTGTTACCTGTACACTGACACTATATACAGAGCTCCTGTGTATAATGTTGCTGGTGGTAATAACAGTGTTGTTAGTATTGTGGTTTTGTATTCATGATCAGTATTGTAGTATTTGGTCACCTTGGGGTGGTAATATATGGTCTGGTCATAGTTTGGCCATATTTGTTCCTTGTATGTGGTATTATTCGGTCACTATGTAGTGGTAATATGTGATCTAGTCAAGGTGTGGCGATATTTGTCCCTTTTGTATGTGGTATTATTGGTGTTGATATAGTGGACTGTGTTGTGTATGGCGGTCATTTTATTCTCGCTGATCTTAACTAGGAAAAGATTTTTTTCCATTAGGCCACAGCCCCACCATCAGTATTTGGTCAGTATTTTTCTCAGGAGTGGCTGCCGAAACCAGGAATGGTTGATTAATGCAGAATTGGTGACTTGTTTCTATTATACCTTTTCTCTGATTGTTCATCACCTGTTTTGGCTCCCACTCCTGAGAAAAAATACTGACTGGACACTGACCGAATACTGATAGTAGGGCCGTGGCCTTAGCGATTAAATACTTGGACAAGAGCGGCAGAGATGCACTTACAGGGGTTCTCCGGTGAAAACAAGTAATCACCTCTCCACAGGATCATTGATAATATTGATTGGTGGGGGTCTGACTGCTTGCACACACCGGCAGAATGTGGAGCTTTTCTCCCCATTAGACTGGAGCGGCATGTGAGATGCGACCACTGATCCATTCATTCTCTCAGTGGCTGTGAGCGCTGCTCTTTTTTGCAAGTCTCTAAGAGAATGAATAGAGCTGCGGTCAGACGTCCCACCTGCCGCAGCATTTTAAAATAGGGATAAGTGTTCTGTCAGGGATAAAACTTCCCCATTCTTCCGATAGGTGCGTTTTCCAATGTTCGGACACAAATGCTCAATAAGTGATCACCTATCCTGTAGAGCCCATGGATCGGTGATAACTTGTTTTAACTAGTGTTGAGCGAGTATGTTCTGTCCGAGTATGCTCGGCCCGAGCTCCGAGTATTTACAGCTGCTCGGTGATATGGTTGAATCGCTCCCGTGTGCATGATTTGCAACTGTTTGACAGCTTTAACCCCTTAACGACATGTCACGTATTAGTACGCGCATGTCGTTATCCTCCGGTTCAGTGAGGGCTCCGGCGCTGAGCCCGCACTGAACCAAGCACATGTCAGCTGATTATTACAGCTGACATGTGCCCGCAACAGGCGCGGGTGGAATTGCTATGAGCGCCATCTAGTGGTCGGTGCTCATAGGACAGGACCATTTCTGCTGCATACAGGGGATCTGCTGGTTCCCTGTATGTAGCAGAGGTGATCGGACAGTTGCTGCTTCAAGTCTCCTATGTAGAGTACAGAAGCAAGCAAAAAGTGAAAAAAAAAGTTTTAAAAAATATGAAAAAAAATAAAAAAATTTAAAAGTTTAAATCACCCCCCTTTCGCCCCATTCAAAATAAAATCATAAAATAAACCCCACATACACATATTTGGTATTGCCGCGTTCAGAATCGCCTGATCTATCAATATAAAAATAGAATTAATGCGATCGGTAAATGGCGTAATGAGAAAAAAATTCTAAACGCCAGAATTACGTTTTTTGGTCACCGTAAAATTGCAATAAAATGCAATAACGGACGATCAAAACATCGGATCTACCCCAAAATAGCATCTATAAAAACTTCAGCTCGGTTCACAAAAAATAAGCCCTCACCCTGCCCCAGATCCCGAAAAATGGAGACGCTACGGGTCTCGGAAAATGGCACCATTTTTTTTTTTTTTTACCAAACTTTGGATTTTTTTTTCATCACTTAAATAAAAAAGAACCTATACATGTTTGGTGTCTACGAGCTCTTAATGACATGGAGAATAATAATGGCAGGTCAGTTTTAGCATTCAGTGAACGTGGTAAAAAAAAATTAAAAAAAACCTCAGTGGTATTGCACTTTTTTTGGAATTTCACGGCGCTTGGAATTTTTTTCCCGTTTTCCCGTACACGGCATGGTAAAACTAGTAATGGCGTTGAAAAGTACAACTCGTCCCGCAAAAAATAAGCCCTAACATGGCCATATTGACCAAAAAATAAAAACGCTATGGCTCTGGGAACAAGTGGAGCAAAAAGCGAAAATGCAAAAACGGAAAATGCTCCGCGGCTTAAGGGGTTAATACATGTGAGGAATGTCTATTTCTTACACATTCGGAAAATTATTTGCTAACTAATAGTGATCACCAAAATGATGGCTCTTTAGACAGTGGTGTTTTTCCACTATTTTATGGTGTTTTATATGTTTGTTAGTTTGTTACTACATGTATATGTGTCAGGAAACATTTGTATTTAATAAATTGATATATTTTCATAGATTGATATTGCTATTGATCACTATTTATTTATTTTTTTCTTTATCATTTTGGTGATCACTATTAGTTAGCATCTCCTCTTTCCCAAAAATAATTTTCCACTTGTTAGTTCATGAGATGCTGCAGGTAGATCCCGTTTATTAGATGGTGCCCTCCTCATTTATGGTGGTTATTTCTTACACATTCCTCACATGTATTAAAACCGTCAAACAGTCGCAAATCATGCACACGGGAGCGATTCAACCATATCACCGAGCAGCTATAAATACTCGGAGCTCGGCCCGAGCATACTCGCCGAAAGGGTTAACAGAACATACTCGCTCAACACTAGTTTTAACCAAAGAAGCCCTTTAATGCAAACATGTCCATCCCAGTTAGAGTGTCGCCCAGTAGATGTGCAGGAGCCGCCAGTCAATGCTCCACTATAACAGCGAGAGCGGATAACAGATATTTGCATCTTGCTGTAGGTGGGCCCCTAGAGTTAATTTCCCCTGTGGGCCCCAGACACCGCAGTCCGACCCTGGTCATCAATATCAGATCAGTGAGGTTCCAACACACGGCCCCCTCACCAATAAGACAGCAGCTGGAAATACTCAGCGTAGAGAGCCCAAACAGCACAGCGCTGTACACTGTGTAGTGGCCGATCTTGGTACTGCAGCTCCTATTGAAATGATTGTGATCTGAGCTGTAGTACCTGAAACCAGCCATTGCACAGTGTGCGGAGCTGTGCTATTCCAGCTCTTAACACTGTGTACATCATCTTGCAGAAGTAGCTGATGTCTGGGGATTTCAGGTGTCAGACCCCCACTAATCACTGTATGAGTTCTGCTCTACTCCTTTATTAAAGGGGTGGTCTTGTGTTCCTCTCATCAGAAGCTGAAGATTTACAGTTCTGGCCGGTGGCTTGGCTGAGCCGCTTGTCTGAATTGTGCCCTCTTGCATTCTGCGGGCAGAGGCGGCTTTGCCTCTGCAGAATGGGACAGGCACAGGGGCGCTGAAGTCCACCAGTCTGCAAGTGAGCGCTTCTTGCCAAGGAGACCAGCCACTTCTCAGGTGGTCAGTAACCATAGCAATGAGCTGTACACTGCAGAATTAAAAATCTTTTCCTTCTTGAGAACAGAGAAGATTTTGAATAAGAAGGAAATTGCAAAGTTTCTTGTTTTTACAAGCTCTTTGCAATCTTAGCCTTTTAATACATTCATTTTATTTAGTTATATATTTATTTTACTCTCTTATATAGCGCCGTTAGATTTCGTAGCACCTTACAGACATTATCATCACTGTCCCCATTGGGGCTCACAATATGAATTCCCTATCAGTATGTCTTTGGAGTGTGGGAGGAAACCGGAGAACCCGGAGGAAACCCATACAAACACGGGGAGAACATACAAACTCCTTGCAGATGTTGTCCTTGCTATTATATGAACCCAGCCCCACAGCGTTAATCATTGACCCACCATGTTGCCCACATTCCTCGGCTTTTTTAAGATTTTCTGCAATGAATAAGAACACTGAAGAAAATCTAGATTGATCAACATTTCCTATCACAAATGCAGTTGCTGCAAAACTTGTCCATAGTCCTGTTCCCAGCTGAAAATTGGATACAATTGTATCTTGTGTAGACAATGCTCTGTGAGCTAAATAGCCGGGATCCACTGCTACAAGGCAGGAAACAGACAGATTCTGCTGATGGGTTCTGCTCCCAGAGCATTATTCAGCCTGGACATCTCAGCTCAGAGCAAAACCAGCTATAAGGCTGTGTGCACACCTAGCAGATTTGATGCAGATTTACATGCGTTTTTTCTGCCAGAGAGAAGCGTTTTCACATGCGTTTTTTCAAGCACTTTTCCAAGCAATTTTGAGCATCACTTGGAAAAGTGCTTGACAAGTTGATCACACAATATAAATCCATGCAACCGACATGGATCTATAATGTGTGAACAACTTAGATGCTTTAAATGCAGCATCTATAGTAAAAAAAAGAAAACGTTAATAAATAAAAAAAAACAACGGTATATTCACCTCTCCGGCGGCCCCCGGTCTGCTCTCCGGTCTCCTCCGGTCTGCTCCCGGCCGCGTCTTCTCTCTTCAGCGTCCCGCAGTGTACGGTCAGGACCTGCGGTGACGTCATTTAGTCAGCTGATGGTCACGCGACCATCACCTGATGCCGACGTCAGCTGTCATGCAACCATCACCTGACTAAATGACGTCACCGCAGGTCCTGACAGTACAGACAGCAGACCGGAGGAGACCGGAGAGCAGAGCGGGGGCCGCCGGAGAGGTGAATATACAGGTTTTGTTTGTTTTTAACTTTTTTATTTCTTTTTTTCACCGCGTGGTAGCCGGGATGAAGAGGAGTTGTAGTCTCGTCTTCCTCCCAGATACCACACGCATCGCGAATAAGCTTCAGCGTAATCGCAGTAGAAATGGTCATGCTGCGTTTTGCAAAGTAATGCGAATTCGGCGCGCAAATTAGCGCATCATGTGCACAGCACATCCGAATTCACATGGCTTTGCATGGCAGACTGTTCTACAAACGTTTTCGCGGCCGTAAAAATGCCGCAAAAATGCTACAAAAACGCTGCGTGGGCACATGGCCTAAGGCTGTGTGCCCACAATGCGTTTTTTAAGCGTTTCGGCATGGCAAAAACGCTGCAGAAACGCTTAAAAACGCATGTTAGAAGGTCTGCCATGTTCCCCAATGATAGTCCGCATGTGCTGTGCACATGCTGCGGAAATTTCCACTGCGGATTATCATTGCGGAAGAAAACGCAGCACTACCAATTATTTCGCGTAAGCGCTGCTTTTTCGCCGCCATTGACTTGCATTGGAACAAATGGATTCCGCTTCACTAGATAAGCACATGCGGAATACATGCGTTCAATGTGCGGATGGTACCCGCGTGTGGAGGATGGGAGACTCTCCTCCGGACCCGGGTACCATAGAACCTGTCAAAAAAAAGAATAAAATATAAAATAAATGTTATATTTACCTTCTGACGGCCCCCGCTGCGCTCGTCCTCCCATGCCGGCAGCTCGCGATGGACTAAAGGACCTGCGCTGACGTCATAGTCATGTGACAGCAGGTCCTTCAGTGTACCGCGATCTGCCGGCAGCCAGGACGGAGCGAAGCAAGACTGCGGGGGCCATCGGAAGTTAAGTATAGATTTATAGATGGTGGCCTGATTCTAACGCATCGGGTATTCTAGAATATGTATGCGGCAGACCGGGCGCAATCAGCAGAGCGGTGTTTAAATTTGGCGCCAAAATCGCTGATTGGTCGCGGCCAACAACCGCGACCAATCAGCAAAGCGGTGTTGAAATTTAGCGGCTATATCGCTGATTGGTCACGGCCGGCAGTCGCGACTAATCAGCAGGGCGGGGTTTAAATTTTGCGCCAATAATGCTGATTGGTCGCGGCCAGCGAACGTGACCAATCAGCAGAGCGGGGTTTAAATTTTGCGCCAATAATGCTGATTGGTTGCAGCCGCCGGTCGCGACCAATCAGCAAAGCGGTGTTTAAATTTGGCGCCAATAGTAGTGACTGGTCACGGCCACGACCATTCAGCAGAGTGGTGTTTAAATTTGGCGGCAATAATGCTGATTAGTCGCGGCCGGCAATTTGGCGCCAACAATACTGATTAGTCGCGGCCGGCAACCGCGACCAATCAGCAGAGCGGGGTTTAAATTTGGCGCCAAAATTGCTGATTGGTGGCGGCCGGCTGTCTCGACCAATCAGCAGAGCGGGGTTTAAATTTGGCGCCAATAATGCTGATTGGTCGCAATCGCCGCCCGCGACCAATCAGCAGAGCGGTGTTTAAATTTGGCGCCAATACTGCTGATTGGTCGCGGCCGGCAACCGCGACTAATCAGCAGAGCGGTGTTTAAATTTGGCGCCAATACTGCTGATTGATCTCGGCCAGCGACCGCGATCAATCAGCAGAGCGGTGTTTAAATTTGGCGCCAGTAATGCTGATTAGTCGCGGCCGGCATCCGCGACCAACTAGCGGAGCGGGTTTAAATTTGGCGCCAAAATCGCTGATTGGTCGCGTCTGGCGTCCGCGACCAATCAGCACAGCAGTGTTTAAATGTGGCGGCAAGATCGGTGATTGGTCGCGGCCGCTATTTAAATGTGGCGCCCAAATCGGTGATTGGTCACGGGCAGCGGCCGCGACCAATCAGCAGAGCGGTGTTTAACTTTAGCGCCAAGATCACTGATTGGTCGCGTGTGGAGAGCGAGACCAATCAGTGAATCGTATTGGTGAGGACCGGGGAGCGGAATCGTATTAGTGAGGACCGGGGAGCGCCGCTGCCTGTGCGGCTACTTCCGCTGCGAGAAGCCGGGAGATGAGCGACTGCTCGCAGCAGAAGTATCCGGACCCGCAGCGCCGCTCCCCGGTCCTCCCTTGACACCCTAGCCGCTGATGTCCCCACAGTATCCGCATGGTGTTACAAAGGTCCGGACATTTGTGTTAAAAATCGGTGATTGGTCGCTGGCGCTGCCCGCGACCAATCACCGATTTGGGCGCCAAATTTAAATATCGGCCGCGACCAATCACCGATCTTGGCTCCACATTTAAACACCGCTGTGCTGATTGGTCGCCGACGCTTGGCGCGACCAATCACCGATTTTGGCGCCACATTTAAATAGCGTCCGCGACCAATCAGTACAGCGGTGTTTAAATGTGGAGCCAAGATCGGTGATTGGTCGCGGCCGATATTTAAATTTGGCGCCCAAATCGGTGATTGGTCGCGGGCAGCGTCCGCGACCAATCAGCACAGTAGTGTTTAACTTTTGCGGCAAGATCAGTGATTGGTCGCGGGCCAAGACCGCGACCAATCACCGATTTGTGCGGCACATTTAAATAGCGGCTGCGACCAATTGGATGTCAGCGCCGCTCCCCGGTCCTCCCTTCACACCCTAGCCGCTGATGTCCCCACAGTATCCGCATGATGTTACAAAGGTCCGGACAATTGTGTTAAAAATCGCTGATTGGTCGCCGACCCTGGGCGCGACCAATCACCGATTTTGGCGCCACATTTAAATAGCGTCGGCGACCAATCAGCGATTTTTAACACAAATGTCCGGACCTTTGTAACACCATGCAGATACTGTGGGGACATCAGCGGCTAGGGTGTGAAGGGAGGACCGGGGAGCGGCGCTGACATCCATGCGGCTAGGGTGTGAAGGGAGGACCGGGGAGCAGCGCTGACATCCATGCGGCTAGGGTGTGAAGGGAGGACCGTTGAGCGGCGCTGACATCCAATTGGTCGCGGCCGCTATTTAAATGTGCCGCACAAATCGGTGATTGGTCGCGGTCTTGGCCCGCGACCAATCACTGATCTTGCCGCAAAAGTTAAACACTACTGTACTGATTGGTCGCGGACGCTGCCCGCGACCAATCACCGATTTGGGCGCCAAATTTAAATATCGGCCGCGACCAATCACCGATCTTGGCTACACGATCTTGGCTCCCGGCTGCATCTCCGTCCCGCAGATGGGTCCGGCGGTCGATGTCCTTCTGCTGGTACCGGCCGGGAGATGAGCGCCTTGCGGCGCTCATCTCCCGGCTGCATCGCCGCTGAGCTCCGTCCCGCAGATGAGCCGCTAACGGCCGCCATCTTTTTTCAGAAATCCCGCGGCGCTGATTGGCCGCTGCCGGACCAATGAGCGACGCGGGATTTCCAGGACAGACGGACAAACAGACAGACAGACAGACGGGATAAGACAATTATACAGTAGATTTTTTTATTTTTAACCAGTCTTTGGGGTCACACTATATAAATCCATGCCGTTTTCATGGATTTCTATAGTGTGACCAAATTGACAAGCACTTTCCAAGTGATGCTAAAATCACTTGTAAAGCGCTTGTCAACCCGCATGTGGAAATGCATGTGAAGAACGCTTCACTTCTGCATGTCCCTGGCAGGAAAAACGCATGTACAATCCGCATGTACAATCCGCATGTACAATCCGCATATACAATCCGCATGTACAATCCGCATGTACAATCCGCATATACAATCCGCATATACAATCCGCATGTACAATCCGCATGCACAATCCGCATGTACAATCCGCATATACAATCCGCATGTACAATCCGCATGTACAATCCGCATGTACAATCCGCATGCGTTTTTTCTGCCAGGGAGATGCAGAAACGCTCAGGAAAAATCCGGAGCTTTTCTGCATCGTGGGCACATAGCCTAAGTCTCTGCATTTGTCTGCTTACACATCTGTACATTTCTGAACACATTCAGCAAAAATTGCAGTACATTTGTTAAAATTGGGCATATAGCATACTATAGGTGCTTCTCACAAAATTAGAATATCATCAAAAAGTTAATTTATTTCAGTTCTTCAATACAAAAAGTAAAACTCATATTATATAGAGTCATTACAGACAGAGTGATCTATTTTAAGTGTTTATTTCTGTTAATGCTATTATCTCAGTAAATTAGAATACTTTATAACACCAGCTTGAAAAATGTTTTTAAAATCTGAAATGTTGTCCTACTGAAATGTATGTTCAGTAAATGCCCTCAATACTTGGCCAGGCTCCTTTTGCATCAATTACTGCATCAATGCGGCAATGTGGCATGGAGGCGATCAGCCTGTGACACTGCTGAGGTGTTATGGAAGCCCAGGTGGCTTTGATAGAAGCCTTCAGCTCGTCTGCATTGTTGGGTCTGGTGTCTCTCATCTTTCTCTTGACAATACCCCATAGATTCTCTATAATAGATTCTCTATGGGGTTAAGGTCAGGTGAGTTTGCTGCCAATCAAGCACAGTGATACTGTTGTGTAAACCAGGTATTGGTACTTTTGGCCGTGTGGACAGGTGCCAAGACCTGCTGGAAAATGACATTTCCATCTCCATAAAGCTTGTCGGCAGAGGGAAGCATGAAGGGCTCTACAATGTCCTGGTAGACGGCTGCGCTGACTTTGGTCTTGATAAAACACAGTGGACCTACACCAGCAGATGACATGGCTCCCCAAACCATCACCGATTGTGGAAACTTCACACTAGACCTCAAGCAGCTTGGATTGTGGCCTCTCCACTCTTCCTCCAGACTCTGGGACCTTGATTTCCAAATTAAATGCAAAATTTACTTTCATCGGAAAACAACACCTTGGACCACTGAGCAACAGTCCAGGTGTTTTTCTCCTTGGCCCAGGTAAGATGCTTCTGGCGTTGTCTATTGGTCATGAGTGGCTCGACACAAGGAATGTGACACTTGTAGCCCATGTCCTGGATACGTCTGTGTGTGATGGCTCTTGAAGCAATGACTCCAGCAGCAGTCCACTCCTTGTGAATCTTCCCCAAATGTTTGAATGGCCTTTCCTTAACAATCTTTTCAAGGCTGCGGTTATCCCGGTTGCTTGTGCACCTCTTCCTACCACACTTTTTCTTTCCACTCAACTTTCCATAAATATGCTTGGATACAGCACTCTGTTAACAGCCAGCTTCTTTAGCAATGACCTTTTGTGGTTTACACTCCTTGTGGAGTGTGTCAATGACTGCCTTCTGGACATCTGTCAAGTCAGCAGTCTTCCCCATGATTGTGGAGCCTACTGAAACAGACAAAGGGACCTTTTTAAATGCGTAAGAAGCCTTTGCAGGTGATTTTTGTTAATTATTCTAATTTACTGAGATAATGACTTTGTGTTTTCATTGGCTGTAAGCCATCATTATCAACATTAACAGAAATAAACACTTGAAATAGATCACTCTGTAATGACTCTGTATAATATATGAGTTTCACTTTTTGGATTGAAGAACTGAAATAAATAAACTTTTTGATGATATTCTAATTTTGTGAGAAGCACCTGTATGTTTGATGCATCTCATTAGCTAAGCTCAACCTCTTCCTTGCTTCACCTCAATTTGAGCCATAAATTGTGATATTTCATTTTGGTGCATTTTATGACTCCTTTTTGTCACACTTTTCTCATAACTATTTTTTTTATAACTGAGGGAAAATAACAAAATCTTATTTGTTGTACTCAAGTTTTCACAGAAACATCTGATAAAGTGTTGACTTATTTTTCTGAGTTAAACTCTTCCTTTTGGCCCTCTATATATTTGAGTTTGACAGCCCTGATGTAGATGGATGATGATGTGGCAAGAAGGGGCAGAGGGGCAGAGCCTCCTGGCTCTCAGCTTCGCTCTCCACTGCTCACAGGAGACAGCAGTTACTTCACAAATGTAACTGATAGAAAAGATGTCACGTAAGAGGGGGTCAGGGGAGCGATGTGCTGCAGGAAGAGGAGGATTAGGCAGGGAGCGCTGTGCTGCAGGAAGAGGAGGATTAGGCAGGGGAGTGATGTAAGGCAGGAGGGGGAGGCTTAGGCAGGGAAGCGATGTGCTGCAGGAAGAGGAGGATTAGGCAGGGAGCGCTGTGCTGCAGGAAGAGGAGGATTAGGCAGGGGAGTGATGTAATGCAGGAGGGGGAGGCTTAGGCAGGGAAGCGATGTGCTGCAGGAAGAGGTGGCTTATGCAGGGGAGTGATGTAATGCAATAGGAGAGGATTAGGCAGGGAGCGATATGCTGCAGGAAGAGGAGGATTAGGCAGGGGAGTGATGTAAGGCAGGAGGGGGAGGCTTAGGCAGGGAAGCGATGTGCTGCAGGAAGAGGAGGATTAGGCAGGGAGCGCTGTGCTGCAGGAAGAGGAGGATTAGGCAGGGGAGTGATGTAATGCAGGAGGGGGAGGCTTAGGCAGGGAAGCGATGTGCTGCAGGAAGAGGTGGCTTATGCAGGGGAGTGATGTAATGCAATAGGAGAGGATTAGGCAGGGAGCGATATGCTGCAGGAAGTGCAGGATTTGGCAGTGGGCGATGTGGTGCAAGAGGGGATTTGGCAGTGGGTGATGTGGTGCAGGAAGGGGGAGATTTAGAAAGGGCACAATGTGCTGCAAGGAGGGGAGGATTAGACGGGAGCAATGTGCCGCAAGAGGGGGAGGTTTAGACAGGGGAGTGATGTGCTGCAGGAGTGGGAGAATTAAGCGGTGAGAAACATGCTGCAGGACGGGGAGGGTTAGGCAGGGGAGCAATGTGCTGCAGGTGGAAGGAGAATCTGTGACTACAGCCCAGTGTTTAAGGTTTATTGGAGCCTGTCTTTTATATATTTTATTGTTTTTTTTTCTGACAAAACTGCATAACATCTGACATGAAGTCTGCTTAGCAGTCACTGTCCCTGTAGATTGTTACTGTCCAGGTTCACCGCGGTCTCTTTTTGTTTTTAGTGCCAATCTGACAGCAGTGAAGGTTCCGCTGATAATGGCGGTCGGGTTCCGAATAGAATGTTCATGTCTGTTCTCATTGTAGTAACATCACGGAATATGCTAATTTCTTCTGACCACACCCGATGACTGAATAAAGGCGCCTCACCCACTTGTCTATGTCATCACTTTGTGGTGTCACAATGATCTAAGGGGATAAAAAAATGCTCCTGGCAGCTTTACAGTCATTCGTCCCTTCGTGTTAAAGGAGCAGGATGATAGAGCCGCACCATGCCAGCCAGAAGAAAAGAAAGTGGAGCCCTTCAAGATGATGAAGCAAGAAAGCAGACTGTGGAAGGCCATCCAGGACCAAGAGCATCATGAGGGCCTGGTAACGTATACTACACAACTGTTCTGTATATGCTCATGCCATGTAAACCTATGGTGGCCGATTCATCAAGGCTGGTGGATTTCTATACCAGCATTCATGAAGCGCCTATTGGAGGAACGTGCACCAAATTCATTAAAAAGACTAAACCTCTTAATGAACTTGACTCATCCTTAAAGGGGTTGTTCCCTTTCAATAAATGAATGTCCCTAGCTGCAGGTCATTTAATTAAAAAAAAGAGGTTCCACCATCTCAGAGCTGCAGCAGCTCAGTGCGCTCAGCTGGGCAGTCCGTCTGATTACATTTGTTGGCTGCGGCAGTATTGAGGTGATGTCAGTGCCATACACAATCCCAGGAATGGGTCAGGACAGCACAGTTTGATTCTTTATACCTGCAGCTAGGGTCATTCATTTATTGAAATATCCCCTTAAAGCTGACGTACTACACCTCAAGAAATGTACTCCAGTCAAAAGATGGAGTCAATTTCAGTCCTAATTTACACCACTTTTCCAGCCTAATTTGTAATAAGTTTTCAGGTAAAGCTAAGCCACAAGCGGTCCAGATAAGCTCTGTTCACTATTTAAGAAGTTAAAAGAGTGGGTGTAAAAAGGTCAGAGTATTTAAATGTAAGTTGTGCAGGAATTTACTGAGATTCAAACAGTTGTGCAACACATTTCCGGTGAAAACTGCTTGATGAAAAATGTTCCTTGAATAATATAACATTTCAGGTTAGTGGTAATAGATTTTATTATGGGACGTTGATCCAGGGAACTAGTCTGATTGCCATATGTGGAGTCGGGAAGGAATTTTTCCCCTAAAATGGGGCAATTAGCATCTGCCTCATGGGGTTTTTGCCTTCCTCTGGATCAACACATTAGCTTTTAGGTTGAACTTGATGGACTTGTGTCTTTCAACCTTAAAACTATGAAACTGTCCCTGTATTGAGGTTCAAGGGTGAAGCCCAGGGTTCATTTGGAACCATCAGAAATGGTGTGTTTTGCGCCCAGTCTGTCCAAGGAAGCCTGTTTGAGCCAACGGCCTCAGAAATATCCTAACATTTCAGAAAGTAGCAATAGTTAGGGTGGCTGAACCATTCTAGCCTTAAGTTTGCCCCTCCAGTCAGCATCTACTATGTAGATGCAATCAAGGCCATGTAATAAGTCTTTATCGCTGTACAGGGCTGTAAGAGTGAAGGCCAGAGTTCCTTTGGAACCTGTAGGATAGACTGGCTTTTGCCAAGTCTTTCCAAAGAAGCTTTTTTGACCCATAGGCCTCAGACAGGTCCTAACAAGAAAGTGGCATTAGATAGGTTTTTCTTTAGTTAGGATTGATTCAACTACTCAAGCCTCAAGCGCACTCCTCCGGCCAGCAGCTACTCTGTAGATGCAACCCTGGGCCTATGGTAAGTATCTATCCCTGTACAGGGTTGTAATGGTAAAAACCTGGGTTCCCTTGGGATCTGCAGAATGGAGTAGCTTGCGCCAAGTCTGTCCGAGGAAGTCTGTTTGAGCCAACAGCCTTAAACAGATCCCAGTATTTAGGGAAAAAAAAAGCTTCAGTTAGAGTTGAATCAACC
The DNA here is from genome assembly GCF_046119375.1 of Phyllobates terribilis. NCBI lineage: Eukaryota > Metazoa > Chordata > Amphibia > Anura > Dendrobatidae > Phyllobates > Phyllobates terribilis. The sequence continues at coordinate 280,315 of NW_027363545.1, forward strand.
ACTATAGCCTCAAGCTCGCTCCTCCGGCCAGCAGCTACTCTGTAGATGCAGCCCTGGGCCTATGGTAAGTATCTATCCATGTACAGGCGTGTAATGGTAAAGGCCAGGGTTCCCTTGGGATCTGCAGAATGGAGTAGCTTGCGCCAAGTCTGTCCGAGAAAGCCTTTTTGAGCTGATGGATTTAAACAAATTTCAACATTTAGGAAAAAAGCATTAATCTATTTCAGTTAGAGTTAATTCAATTACTCTAGCATAAAGATCCTAATTCACTTTGTCTAAAGGAAGTTAGTTGGCAAATTTTTATTGTGTGAGCAATGAGGTTATGGAACTCTCTACCACATTAACTTGAAATACTTAATTTTCTAAAAAAAATTCAAGGAGAGCATATGTGTGCCTTTCTTGAATAATATAAAATTGCAGGTTATCCGTACTAGATTTTGTTATGGGACGTTGATCCAGGGAACTAGTCTGATTGCCATATGTGGAGTCGGGAAGGAATTTTTCCCCTAATATGGGGCAATTAGCATCTGCCTCATGGGGTTTTTGCCTTCCTCTGGATCAACACATTAGCTTTTAGGTTGAACTTGACAGACTTGTGTCTTTCAACCTTAAAACTATGAAACGGTCCCTGTATAGAGGTTCAAGGGTGAAGCCCAGGGTTCATTTGGAAACATCAGAAATGGTGTGTTTTGCGCCAAGTCTGTCCAAGGAAGCCTGTTTGAGCTAATGGCCTCAGAAATATCCTAACATTTAAGAAAGTAGCAATAGTTAGGGTTGGCTGAACCATTCTAACTTTAAGTTTGCCCCTCCAGTCAGCATCTACTATGTAGATGCAATCAAGGCCCTGTAATAAGTCTTTATCACTGTACAGGGCTGTAAGAGTGAAGGACAGAGTTCCTTTGGAACCTGTAGGATAGACTGGCTTTTGCCAAGTCTTTCCAAAGAAGCTTTTTTGAGCCATAGGCCTCAGACAGGTCCTAACAAGAAAGTGTCATTAGATAGGTTTTTCTTTAGTTAGGATTGATTCAACTACTCAAGCCTCAAGCGCACTCCTCCGGCCAGCAGCTACTCTGTAGATGCAACCCTGGGCCTATGGTAAGTATCTATCCCTGTACAGGTGTGTAATGGTAAAAACCAGGGTTCCCTTGGGATCTGCAGAATGGAGTAGCTTGCGACAAGTCTGTCCGAGGAAGTCTGTTTGAGCCAACAGCCTTAAACAGATCCCAGTATTTAGGAAAAAAAAGCTTTAGTTAGAGTTGAATCAACCACTATAGCCTCAAGCTCGCTCCTCCGGCCAGCAGCTACTCTGTAGATGCAGCCCTGGGCCTATGGTAAGTATCTATCCCTGTACAGGGGTGTAATGGTAAAGGCCAGGGTTCCCTTGGGATCTGCAGAATGGAGTAGCTTGCGCCAAGTCTGTCCGAGAAAGCCTTTTTGAGCTGATGGATTTAAACAAATTTCAACATTTAGGAAAAAAGCATTAATCTATTTCAGTTAGAGTTAATTCAATTACTCTAGCATAAAGATCCTAATTCACTTTGTCTAAAGGAAGTTAGTTGGCAAATTTTTATTGTGTGAGCAATGAGGTTATGAAACTCTCTACCACATGAAATTGAAATACTTAATTTTCTAAAAAAAATTCAAGGAGGGCATGTGTGTGCCTTTCTTAAATAATATAAAATTGCAGGTTATCCGTACTAGATTTTGTTATGGGACGTTGATCCAGGGAACTAGTCTGATTGCCATATGTGGAGTCGGGAAGGAATTTTTCCCCTAATATGGGGCAATTAGCATCTGCCTCATGGGGTTTTTGCCTTCCTCTGGATCAACACATTAGCTTTTAGGTTGAACTTGATGGACTTGTGTCTTTCAACCTTAAAACTATGAAACGGTCCCTGTATAGAGGTTCAAGGGTGAAGCCCAGGGTTCATTTGGAAACATCAGAAATGGTGTGTTTTGCGCCCAGTCTGTCCAAGGAAGCCTGTTTGAGCCAACGGCCTCAGAAATATCTTAACATTTAAGAAAGTAGCAATAGTTAGGGTTGGCTGAACCATTCTAGCCTTAAGTTTGCCCCTCCAGTCAGCATCTACTATGTAGATGCAATCAAGGCCCTGTAATAAGTCTTTATCGCTGTACAGGGCTGTAAGAGTGAAGGCCAGAGTTCCTTTGGAACCTGTAGGATAGACTGGCTTTTGCCAAGTCTTTCCAAAGAAGCTTTTTTGAGCCATAGGCCTCAGACAGGTCCTAACAAGAAAGTGGCATTAAATAGATTTTTCTTTAGTTAGGATTGATTCAAATACTCAAGCCTCAAGCGCACTCCTCCGGCCAGCAGCTACTCTGTAGATGCAACCCTGGGCCTATGGTAAGTATCTAGCCCTGTACAGGGGTGTAATGGTAAAAACCAGGGTTCCCTTGGGATCTGCAGAATGGAGTAGCTTGCGCCAAGTCTGTCCGAGGAAGTCTGTTTGAGCCAACAGCCTTAAACAGATCCCAGTATTTAGGAAAAAAAAGCTTTAGTTAGAGTTGAATCAACCACTATAGCCTCAAGCTCGCTCCTCTGGCCAGCAGCTACTCTGTAGATGCAGCCCTGGGCCTATGGTAAGTATCTATCCCTGTGCAGGGGTATAATGGTAAAGGCCAGGGTTCCCTTGGGATCTGCAGAATGGAGTAGCTTGCGCCAAGTCTGTCCGAGAAAGCCTTTTTGAGCTGATGGATTTAAACAAATTTCAACATTTAGGAAAAAAGCATTAATCTATTTCAGTTAGAGTTAATTCAATTACTCTAGCATAAAGATCCTAATTCACTTTGTCTAAAGGAAGTTAGTTTGCAAATTTTTATTGTGTGAGCAATGAGGTTATGAAACTCTCTACCACATGAAATTGAAATACTTAATTTTCTAAAAAAAATTCAAGGAGGGCATGTGTGTGCCTTTCTTAAATAATATAAAATTGCAGGTTATCCGTACTAGATTTTGTTATGGGACGTTGATCCAGGGAACTAGTCTGATTGCCATATGTGGAGTCGGGAAGGAATTTTTCCCCTAATATGGGGCAATTAGCATCTGCCTCATGGGGTTTTTGCCTTCCTCTGGATCAACACATTAGCTTTTAGGTTGAACTTGACAGACTTGTGTCTTTCAACCTTAAAACTATGAAACGGTCCCTGTATAGAGGTTCAAGGGTGAAGCCCAGGGTTCATTTGGAAACATCAGAAATGGTGTGTTTTGCGCCCAGTCTGTCCAAGGAAGCCTGTTTGAGCCAATGGCCTCAGAAATATCCTAACATTTAAGAAAGTAGCAATAGTTAGGGTTGGCTGAACCATTCTAGCCTTAAGTTTGCCCCTCCAGTCAGCATCTACTATGTAGATGCAATCAAGGCCCTGTAATAAGTCTTTATCGCTGTACAGGGCTGTAAGAGTGAAGGCCAGAGTTCCTTTGGAACCTGTAGGATAGACTGGCTTTTGCCAAGTCTTTCCAAAGAAGCTTTTTTGAGCCATAGGCCTCAGACAGGTCCTAACAAGAAAGTGTCATTAGATAGGTTTTTCTTTAGTTAGGATTGATTCAACTACTCAAGCCTCAAGCGCACTCCTCCGGCTAGCAGCTACTCTGTAGATGCAACCCTGGGCCTATGGTAAGTATCTATCCCTGTACAGGGGTGTAATGGTAAAAACCAGGGTTCCCTTGGGATCTGCAGAATGCAGTAGCTTGCGCCAAGTCTGTCCGAGGAAGTCTGTTTGAGCCAACAGCCTTAAACAGATCCCAGTATTTAGGAAAAAAAAGCTTTAGTTAGAGTTGAATCAACCACTATAGCCTCAAGCTCGCTCCTCCGGCCAGCAGCTACTCTGTAGATGCAGCCCTGGACCTATGGTAAGTATCTATCCCTGTACAGGGGTGTAATGGTAAAGGCAAGGGTTCCCTTGGGATCTGCAGAATGGAGTAGCTTGCGCCAAGTCTGTCCGAGAAAGCCTTTTTGAGCTGATGGATTTAAACAAATTTCAACATTTAGGAAAAAAGCATTAATCTATTTCAGTTAGAGTTAATTCAATTACTCTAGCATAAAGATCCTAATTCACTTTGTCTAAAGGAAGTTAGTTGGCAAATTTTTATTGTGTGAGCAATGAGGTTATGAAACTCTCTACCACATGAAATTGAAATACTTAATTTTCTAAAAAAAATTCAAGGAGGGCATGTGTGTGCCTTTCTTAAATAATATAAAATTGCAGGTTATCCGTACTAGATTTTGTTATGGGACGTTGATCCAGGGAACTAGTCTGATTGCCATATGTGGAGTCGGGAAGGAATTTTTCCCCTAATATGGGGCAATTAGCATCTGCCTCATGGGGTTTTTGCCTTCCTCTGGATCAACACATTAGCTTTTAGGTTGAACTTGACAGACTTGTGTCTTTCAACCTTAAAACTATGAAACGGTCCCTGTATAGAGGTTCAAGGGTGAAGCCCAGGGTTCATTTGGAAACATCAGAAATGGTGTGTTTTGCGCCAAGTCTGTCCAAGGAAGCCTGTTTGAGCTAATGGCCTCAGAAATATCCTAACATTTAAGAAAGTAGCAATAGTTAGGGTTGGCTGAACCATTCTAACTTTAAGTTTGCCCCTCCAGTCAGCATCTACTATGTAGATGCAATCAAGGCCCTGTAATAAGTCTTTATCACTGTACAGGGCTGTAAGAGTGAAGGACAGAGTTCCTTTGGAACCTGTAGGATAGACTGGCTTTTGCCAAGTCTTTCCAAAGAAGCTTTTTTGAGCCATAGGCCTCAGACAGGTCCTAACAAGAAAGTGTCATTAGATAGGTTTTTCTTTAGTTAGGATTGATTCAACTACTCAAGCCTCAAGCGCACTCCTCCGGCCAGCAGCTACTCTGTAGATGCAACCCTGGGCCTATGGTAAGTATCTATCCCTGTACAGGTGTGTAATGGTAAAAACCAGGGTTCCCTTGGGATCTGCAGAATGGAGTAGCTTGCGACAAGTCTGTCCGAGGAAGTCTGTTTGAGCCAACAGCCTTAAACAGATCCCAGTATTTAGGAAAAAAAAGCTTTAGTTAGAGTTGAATCAACCACTATAGCCTCAAGCTCGCTCCTCCGGCCAGCAGCTACTCTGTAGATGCAGCCCTGGGCCTATGGTAAGTATCTATCCCTGTACAGGGGTGTAATGGTAAAGGCCAGGGTTCCCTTGGGATCTGCAGAATGGAGTAGCTTGCGCCAAGTCTGTCCGAGAAAGCCTTTTTGAGCTGATGGATTTAAACAAATTTCAACATTTAGGAAAAAAGCATTAATCTATTTCAGTTAGAGTTAATTCAATTACTCTAGCATAAAGATCCTAATTCACTTTGTCTAAAGGAAGTTAGTTGGCAAATTTTTATTGTGTGAGCAATGAGGTTATGAAACTCTCTACCACATGAAATTGAAATACTTAATTTTCTAAAAAAAATTCAAGGAGGGCATGTGTGTGCCTTTCTTAAATAATATAAAATTGCAGGTTATCCGTACTAGATTTTGTTATGGGACGTTGATCCAGGGAACTAGTCTGATTGCCATATGTGGAGTCGGGAAGGAATTTTTCCCCTAATATGGGGCAATTAGCATCTGCCTCATGGGGTTTTTGCCTTCCTCTGGATCAACACATTAGCTTTTAGGTTGAACTTGATGGACTTGTGTCTTTCAACCTTAAAACTATGAAACGGTCCCTGTATAGAGGTTCAAGGGTGAAGCCCAGGGTTCATTTGGAAACATCAGAAATGGTGTGTTTTGCGCCCAGTCTGTCCAAGGAAGCCTGTTTGAGCCAACGGCCTCAGAAATATCTTAACATTTAAGAAAGTAGCAATAGTTAGGGTTGGCTGAACCATTCTAGCCTTAAGTTTGCCCCTCCAGTCAGCATCTACTATGTAGATGCAATCAAGGCCCTGTAATAAGTCTTTATCGCTGTACAGGGCTGTAAGAGTGAAGGCCAGAGTTCCTTTGGAACCTGTAGGATAGACTGGCTTTTGCCAAGTCTTTCCAAAGAAGCTTTTTTGAGCCATAGGCCTCAGACAGGTCCTAACAAGAAAGTGTCATTAGATAGGTTTTTCTTTAGTTAGGATTGATTCAACTACTCAAGCCTCAAGCGCACTCCTCCGGCTAGCAGCTACTCTGTAGATGCAACCCTGGGCCTATGGTAAGTATCTATCCCTGTACAGGGGTGTAATGGTAAAAACCAGGGTTCCCTTGGGATCTGCAGAATGCAGTAGCTTGCGCCAAGTCTGTCCGAGGAAGTCTGTTTGAGCCAACAGCCTTAAACAGATCCCAGTATTTAGGAAAAAAAAGCTTTAGTTAGAGTTGAATCAACCACTATAGCCTCAAGCTCGCTCCTCCGGCCAGCAGCTACTCTGTAGATGCAGCCCTGGGCCTATGGTAAGTATCTATCCCTGTACAGGGGTGTAATGGTAAAGGCCAGGGTTCCCTTGGGATCTGCAGAATGGAGTAGCTTGCGCCAAGTCTGTCCGAGAAAGCCTTTTTGAGCTGATGGATTTAAACAAATTTCAACATTTAGGAAAAAAGCATTAATCTATTTCAGTTAGAGTTAATTCAATTACTCTAGCATAAAGATCCTAATTCACTTTGTCTAAAGGAAGTTAGTTGGCAAATTTTTATTGTGTGAGCAATGAGGTTATGAAACTCTCTACCACATGAAATTGAAATACTTAATTTTCTAAAAAAAATTCAAGGAGGGCATGTGTGTGCCTTTCTTAAATAATATAAAATTGCAGGTTATCCGTACTAGATTTTGTTATGGGACGTTGATCCAGGGAACTAGTCTGATTGCCATATGTGGAGTCGGGAAGGAATTTTTCCCCTAATATGGGGCAATTAGCATCTGCCTCATGGGGTTTTTGCCTTCCTCTGGATCAACACATTAGCTTTTAGGTTGAACTTGACAGACTTGTGTCTTTCAACCTTAAAACTATGAAACGGTCCCTGTATAGAGGTTCAAGGGTGAAGCCCAGGGTTCATTTGGAAACATCAGAAATGGTGTGTTTTGCGCCAAGTCTGTCCAAGGAAGCCTGTTTGAGCTAATGGCCTCAGAAATATCCTAACATTTAAGAAAGTAGCAATAGTTAGGGTTGGCTGAACCATTCTAACTTTAAGTTTGCCCCTCCAGTCAGCATCTACTATGTAGATGCAATCAAGGCCCTGTAATAAGTCTTTATCACTGTACAGGGCTGTAAGAGTGAAGGACAGAGTTCCTTTGGAACCTGTAGGATAGACTGGCTTTTGCCAAGTCTTTCCAAAGAAGCTTTTTTGAGCCATAGGCCTCAGACAGGCCCTAACAAGAAAGTGTCATTAGATAGGTTTTTCTTTAGTTAGGATTGATTCAACTACTCAAGCCTCAAGCGCACTCCTCCGGCCAGCAGCTACTCTGTAGATGCAACCCTGGGCCTATGGTAAGTATCTATCCCTGTACAGGTGTGTAATGGTAAAAACCAGGGTTCCCTTGGGATCTGCAGAATGGAGTAGCTTGCGACAAGTCTGTCCGAGGAAGTCTGTTTGAGCCAACAGCCTTAAACAGATCCCAGTATTTAGGAAAAAAAAGCTTTAGTTAGAGTTGAATCAACCACTATAGCCTCAAGCTCGCTCCTCCGGCCAGCAGCTACTCTGTAGATGCAGCCCTGGGCCTATGGTAAGTATCTATCCCTGTACAGGGGTGTAATGGTAAAGGCCAGGGTTCCCTTGGGATCTGCAGAATGGAGTAGCTTGCGCCAAGTCTGTCCGAGAAAGCCTTTTTGAGCTGATGGATTTAAACAAATTTCAACATTTAGGAAAAAAGCATTAATCTATTTCAGTTAGAGTTAATTCAATTACTCTAGCATAAAGATCCTAATTCACTTTGTCTAAAGGAAGTTAGTTGGCAAATTTTTATTGTGTGAGCAATGAGGTTATGAAACTCTCTACCACATGAAATTGAAATACTTAATTTTCTAAAAAAAATTCAAGGAGGGCATGTGTGTGCCTTTCTTAAATAATATAAAATTGCAGGTTATCCGTACTAGATTTTGTTATGGGACGTTGATCCAGGGAACTAGTCTGATTGCCATATGTGGAGTCGGGAAGGAATTTTTCCCCTAATATGGGGCAATTAGCATCTGCCTCATGGGGTTTTTGCCTTCCTCTGGATCAACACATTAGCTTTTAGGTTGAACTTGATGGACTTGTGTCTTTCAACCTTAAAACTATGAAACGGTCCCTGTATAGAGGTTCAAGGGTGAAGCCCAGGGTTCATTTGGAAACATCAGAAATGGTGTGTTTTGCGCCCAGTCTGTCCAAGGAAGCCTGTTTGAGCCAACGGCCTCAGAAATATCTTAACATTTAAGAAAGTAGCAATAGTTAGGGTTGGCTGAACCATTCTAGCCTTAAGTTTGCCCCTCCAGTCAGCATCTACTATGTAGATGCAATCAAGGCCCTGTAATAAGTCTTTATCGCTGTACAGGGCTGTAAGAGTGAAGGCCAGAGTTCCTTTGGAACCTGTAGGATAGACTGGCTTTTGCCAAGTCTTTCCAAAGAAGCTTTTTTGAGCCATAGGCCTCAGACAGGTCCTAACAAGAAAGTGGCATTAGATAGATTTTTCTTTAGTTAGGATTGATTCAAATACTCAAGCCTCAAGCGCACTCCTCCGGCCAGCAGCTACTCTGTAGATGCAACCCTGGGCCTATGGTAAGTATCTAGCCATGTACAGGGGTGTAATGGTAAAAACCAGGGTTCCCTTGGGATCTGCAGAATGGAGTAGCTTGCGCCAAGTCTGTCCGAGGAAGTCTGTTTGAGCCAACAGCCTTAAACAGATCCCAGTATTTAGGAAAAAAAGCTTTAGTTAGAGTTGAATCAACCACTATAGCCTCAAGCTCGCTCCTCTGGCCAGCAGCTACTCTGTAGATGCAGCCCTGGGCCTATGGTAAGTATCTATCCCTGTACAGGGGTGTAATGGTAAAGGCCAGGGTTCCCTTGGGATCTGCAGAATGGAGTAGCTTGCGCCAAGTCTGTCCGAGAAAGCCTTTTTGAGCTGATGGATTTAAACAAATTTCAACATTTAGGAAAAAAGCATTAATCTATTTCAGTTAGAGTTAATTCAATTACTCTAGCATAAAGATCCTAATTCACTTTGTCTAAAGGAAGTTAGTTTGCAAATTTTTATTGTGTGAGCAATGAGGTTATGAAACTCTCTACCACATGAAATTGAAATACTTAATTTTCTAAAAAAAATTCAAGGAGGGCATGTGTGTGCCTTTCTTAAATAATATAAAATTGCAGGTTATCCGTACTAGATTTTGTTATCGGACGTTGATCCAGGGAACTAGTCTGATTGCCATATGTGGAGTCGGGAAGGAATTTTTCCCCTAATATGGGGCAATTAGCATCTGCCTCATGGGGTTTTTGCCTTCCTCTGGATCAACACATTAGCTTTTAGGTTGAACTTGACAGACTTGTGTCTTTCAACCTTAAAACTATGAAACGGTCCCTGTATAGAGGTTCAAGGGTGAAGCCCAGGGTTCATTTGGAAACATCAGAAATGGTGTGTTTTGCGCCCAGTCTGTCCAAGGAAGCCTGTTTGAGCCAATGGCCTCAGAAATATCCTAACATTTAAGAAAGTAGCAATAGTTAGGGTTGGCTGAACCATTCTAGCCTTAAGTTTGCCCCTCCAGTCAGCATCTACTATGTAGATGCAATCAAGGCCCTGTAATAAGTCTTTATCGCTGTACAGGGCTGTAAGAGTGAAGGCCAGAGTTCCTTTGGAACCTGTAGGATAGACTGGCTTTTGCCAAGTCTTTCCAAAGAAGCTTTTTTGAGCCATAGGCCTCAGACAGGTCCTAACAAGAAAGTGTCATTAGATAGGTTTTTCTTTAGTTAGGATTGATTCAACTACTCAAGCCTCAAGCGCACTCCTCCGGCTAGCAGCTACTCTGTAGATGCAACCCTGGGCCTATGGTAAGTATCTATCCCTGTACAGGGGTGTAATGGTAAAAACCAGGGTTCCCTTGGGATCTGCAGAATGCAGTAGCTTGCGCCAAGTCTGTCCGAGGAAGTCTGTTTGAGCCAACAGCCTTAAACAGATCCCAGTATTTAGGAAAAAAAAGCTTTAGTTAGAGTTGAATCAACCACTATAGCCTCAAGCTCGCTCCTCCGGCCAGCAGCTACTCTGTAGATGCAGCCCTGGGCCTATGGTAAGTATCTATCCCTGTACAGGGGTGTAATGGTAAAGGCCAGGGTTCCCTTGGGATCTGCAGAATGGAGTAGCTTGCGCCAAGTCTGTCCGAGAAAGCCTTTTTGAGCTGATGGATTTAAACAAATTTCAACATTTAGGAAAAAAGCATTAATCTATTTCAGTTAGAGTTAATTCAATTACTCTAGCATAAAGATCCTAATTCACTTTGTCTAAAGGAAGTTAGTTGGCAAATTTTTATTGTGTGAGCAATGAGGTTATGAAACTCTCTACCACATGAAATTGAAATACTTAATTTTCTAAAAAAAATTCAAGGAGGGCATGTGTGTGCCTTTCTTAAATAATATAAAATTGCAGGTTATCCGTACTAGATTTTGTTATGGGACGTTGATCCAGGGAACTAGTCTGATTGCCATATGTGGAGTCGGGAAGGAATTTTTCCCCTAATATGGGGCAATTAGCATCTGCCTCATGGGGTTTTTGCCTTCCTCTGGATCAACACATTAGCTTTTAGGTTGAACTTGACAGACTTGTGTCTTTCAACCTTAAAACTATGAAACGGTCCCTGTATAGAGGTTCAAGGGTGAAGCCCAGGGTTCATTTGGAAACATCAGAAATGGTGTGTTTTGCGCCAAGTCTGTCCAAGGAAGCCTGTTTGAGCTAATGGCCTCAGAAATATCCTAACATTTAAGAAAGTAGCAATAGTTAGGGTTGGCTGAACCATTCTAACTTTAAGTTTGCCCCTCCAGTCAGCATCTACTATGTAGATGCAATCAAGGCCCTGTAATAAGTCTTTATCACTGTACAGGGCTGTAAGAGTGAAGGACAGAGTTCCTTTGGAACCTGTAGGATAGACTGGCTTTTGCCAAGTCTTTCCAAAGAAGCTTTTTTGAGCCATAGGCCTCAGACAGGTCCTAACAAGAAAGTGTCATTAGATAGGTTTTTCTTTAGTTAGGATTGATTCAACTACTCAAGCCTCAAGCGCACTCCTCCGGCCAGCAGCTACTCTGTAGATGCAACCCTGGGCCTATGGTAAGTATCTATCCCTGTACAGGTGTGTAATGGTAAAAACCAGGGTTCCCTTGGGATCTGCAGAATGGAGTAGCTTGCGCCAAGTCTGTCCGAGGAAGTCTGTTTGAGCCAACAGCCTTAAACAGATCCCAGTATTTAGGAAAAAAAAGCTTTAGTTAGAGTTGAATCAACCACTATAGCCTCAAGCTCGCTCCTCCGGCCAGCAGCTACTCTGTAGATGCAGCCCTGGGCCTATGGTAAGTATCTATCCCTGTACAGGGGTGTAATGGTAAAGGCCAGGGTTCCCTTGGGATCTGCAGAATGGAGTAGCTTGCGCCAAGTCTGTCCGAGAAAGCATTTTTGAGCTGATGGATTTAAACAAATTTCAACATTTAGGAAAAAAGCATTAATCTATTTCAGTTAGAGTTAGTTCAATTACTCTAGCATAATGATCCTAATTCACTTTGTCTAAAGGAAGTTAGTTGGCAAATTTTTATTGTGTGAGCAATGAGGTTATGAAACTCTCTACCACATGAAATTGAAATACTTAATTTTCTAAAAAAAAATTCAAGGAGGGCATGTGTGTGCCTTTCTTGAATAATATAAAATTGCAGGTGATCCGTACTAGATTTTGTTATGGGACGTTGATCCAGGGAACTAGTCTGATTGCCATATGTGGAGTCGGGAAGGAATTTTTCCCCTAATATGGGGCAATTAGCATCTGCCTCATGGGGTTTTTGCCTTCCTCTGGATCAACACATTAGCTTTTAGGTTGAACTTGATGGACTTGTGTCTTTCAACCTTAAAACTATGAAACGGTCCCTGTATAGAGGTTCAAGGGTGAAGCCCAGGGTTCATTTGGAAACATCAGAAATGGTGTGTTTTGCGCCAAGTCTGTCCAAGGAAGCCTGTTTGAGCCAACGGCCTCAGAAATATCCTAACATTTAAGAAAGTAGCAATAGTTAGGGTTGGCTGAACCATTCTAACCTTAAGTTTGCCCCTCCAGTCAGCATCTACTATGTAGATGCAATCAAGGCCCTGTAATAAGTCTTTATCACTGTACAGGGCTGTAAGAGTGAAGGTCAGAGTTCCTTTGGAACCTGTAGGATAGACTGGCTTTTGCCAAGTTTTTCCAAAGAAGCTTTTTTGAGCCATAGGCCTCAGACAGGTCCTAACAAGAAAGTGTCATTAGATAGGTTTTTCTTTAGTTAGGATTGACTCAACTACTCAAGCCTCAAGCGCACTCCTCCGGCCAGCAGCTACTCTGTAGATGCAACCCTGGGCCTATGGTAAGTATCTATCCCTGTACAGGGGTGTAATGGTAAAAACCAGGGTTCCCTTGGGATCTGCAGAATGGAGTAGCTTGCGCCAAGTCTGTCCGAGGAAGTCTGTTTGAGCCAACAGCCTTAAACAGATCCCAGTATTTAGGAAAAAAAAGCTTTAGTTAGAGTTGAATCAACCACTATAGCCTCAAGCTCGCTCCTCCGGCCAGCAGCTACTCTGTAGATGCAACCCTGGGCCTATGGTAAGTATCTATCCCTGTACAGGGGTGTAATGGTAAAGGCCAGGGTTCCCTTGGGATCTGCAGAATGGAGTAGCTTGCGCCAAGTCTGTCCGAGGAAGTCTTTTTGAGCCAATGGCCTTAGACAGAACCCATCATTTAGTAATAAAAAAGCTTTAGTTAGAGTTATAGCCTCAAGCTCGCTCCTCTGGCCAGCAGCTACTCTGTAGATGCAACCCTGAGCATGTGGTAAGTCTCCATTCCTGTAAAGGGGTGTAATGGTAAAGATCAGGGTTCCTTTTGACCTGCTTATGCCAAGTCTGTCAAAGGAAGCCTTTTTGAGCTGATGGCTCTAAACAGATCCTAATGTTTAGGAAAAAAGCTTATGTGTATTTCAGTTAGATTAAAAGTAAAGCCAACAAAAGAGAATTTAACTTTCCCCAAAAAATCAATTATTAATATAGCATTTACCTGCCCAGATCTCAGAACTAATGCACTATTAGGATGTAGCAATCCCATATAATTTTGTGTGCAGTTTTAATACTATGTAATCACCCCCCTCCATTAATTGGTAATATGTGAGTGGTTGTCGCATCAGTATTTTGCACCTGTATTGCTGTCATCGTTATTATATGGTATGATTAGTACTGAGACCTAGGCAGGTAAACACTGTTGCCCTTTTTTCCTGTGTTAATTCTTGAATTTTGGTGGGAATTTAAATTTGTCTTTGCTTTTAATGTTAGTGTAGGGACTCGCAAGTATGAGGACCCTTGACGCGGGTTGCGAGCTTGTGTATTTTGGCCAAAATATTTACTAATACCTCATATATATCATATATATTTTTTGCACGTTATTTTTATTCAGGGTGCAGCCAGACCCATCAATGTTGGCCTTGTAAACTAGGGTGTCTGTCTTCATGGGGTGTACTTAAAAAGTGCTGGGCAGCCCGCCTAATCTAATAGTTTGGGCTTCACTAATAGGCTGTAAGCCAGACATTGTGCACTACCTATGTGTGACCAGTGCCCTATACAAGGCTTATTTGTGTGCAGTTTTAATACTAAGCAATCACCCCCTCCATGAATTGGTAGGTTGTGAGTGGTTGTCTCATCAATATTTTGCACCTGTGTTGCTGACTTCTTCATTATATGGGTTTGCTGCATCCTTGTAATTATTGTTGCTGTATTTGCTGTGTTAATTCTTGAATTTTGGTGGGAACTTTAATTCCTTGTTTTTGTGACTTTGCTTTTAATGTTAGTGTAGGGACTCGTAAGTATGAGGACCCTTGAGCAGGTTGCGAGCTTGTATATTTTGGCCAAAATATCGACCAATACCTCATATATATCATATATATTTTTTACATGCTATTTTTATTCAGGGTGCAGCCAAGCCCATCTACAGGTGCATCTCACAAAATTAGAATATCACCAGAAAAGTTAATTTATTTCAGTTCTTCAATACAAAACGTGAAACTCATATATTATATAGAGCCATTACACACAGAGTGATCTATTTCACGTGTTTATTTCTGTTAATGTTGATGATTATGGCTTACAGCCAATGAAAACTCAAAAGTCATTATTTCAATTAATTAGAATACCTTATAACAACAGCTTGAAAAATGTTTTCAAAATCCAAAATGTTATCCTACTGAAATCTATGTTCAATAAATGCCCTCAATACTTGGTCGGGGATCCTTTTACATCAATTACTGCATCAATGCGGCAATATGGCATGGAGGGATCAGCCTGTGGCACTGCTGAGGGGTTATGGAAGCCCAGGTGGCTTTGATAGAAGCCTTCAGCTCGTCTGCATTGTTGGGTCTGGTGTCTCTCATTTTCCTCTTGACAATACCCCATAGATTCTTTATGGGGTTAAGGTCAGGTGAGTTTGCTGCCAATCAAGCACAGTGATACTGTTGTTTTAAACCAGGTATTAGTACTTTTGTCAGTGTGGACAGGGGCCAAGTCCTGCTGGAGAATGAAATTTCCATCTCCAAAAAGCTTGGCGTAGCTAAGGTTTTGTTTCAGGGGGCCGAAACTTCTGAGTGGGCCTCTAACCAGGTAACCCTGATTCCAACTATAGCGGCGCACCCAGATAGTTGATGTAGGAAAACCTCAGCAGATGACCGCGCTGTTACTAAAAATAATCTCTATACAAAGACCAGCACTGATATTACCGCCATATGGTGACATATATTGATAGATGCCAGTCCTGCAGAACATATAAGAGATCACAGCTCAGTTATATATAGTACCTTACAGCTAACGTTCTTTCTGATTAAATTGTTCACTTTTCCCGTCTTTTCCATCTGGCCCAGACCGACACGACAACTTCTCCAGCCAGGGCTCAGAGTCTCAGGTATGCAGAGATCACAACAAAGACACATTTGACTCCTTACATTTCAGGCACTGACCACATCTATCCCCAACCTGCACAAACTTCTCATCCTGCTGATACCCCAATACTGAGCCTCTGCTGCAAAATGTGTCCTTATTACTGCACCTACTGTGTGCCCTCTAGATGGTAAAACAAACCTCTAAAATAAAGTAATGCCGTGTGCAAGTGTCCTAGAAAACAGTGCCCGCATTGTGCCCCCTAGAAAGTAATAGTGCCCCTTCGACAGTCACGATAACCTGAGTTCCCCTATAAGAATAAGTGCCCACCTAAGATTTAATAATGTCCTGAGTCTCCCCCCATGTAGAGCTCCGCTCTAACCAGTATGATGTTCTCCTATTCACGATATAATTCCCCCTCACTGTATAGTTCCCCCACAAAGTATACTGACCCCTTAGTAGCCCCCAAGCTGATGGCTCCAACACTGTATGATGGCCTCCACACTATACAAAGACCCCACATTATCTCCCACACTGTATGATGGCCCCCACGCTGTTCAAAGAACCCACATTATCTCCCACACTGTATAAATAGCCTACATATAGTATAATGCACCAGATAGTCCTCAATATAGTATAATGCACTCCCCATAGTCCTTCGTATAGTATAATGCGCCCCTATAGGCAGAGTCTGTAGTAAAATGCTCCCCCCATTGACAGAGTCTGTAGTATAAAGCTCCCCCCCATAGGCAGAGTCTGTAGTATAATGCTCCCCCCCTCCTCATAGGCAGAGTCTGTGGTATAATGCCCCCCCATAGGCAGAGTCTGCAGTATAATGCCCCCCCCCATAGGCAGAGTCTGTAGTATAATGCTCCCCCCTCCTCATAGGCAGAGTCTGTAGTATAATGCCTCCCCCCTCCTCATAGGCAGAATCTGTAGTATAATGCTCCCCCCCCCGATCTCATAGGCAGAGTCTGTAGTGTAATGTGCCCCCCCTCCTCATAGGCAGAGTCTGTGGTATAATGCCCCCCCCATCTCATAGGCAGCGTCTGTAGTATAATGCCCCACTTATAGGCAGAGTCTGTAGTAAAATGCACCCCCCATAGGCAGAGTCTGTAGTATAATGCTCCCCCTCTTATAGGCAGAGTCTGTAGTACAATGTCCCCCCCATAGGCAGAGTCTGTAGTATAATGCTCCCCCCCTCCTCATAGGCAGAGTCTGTAGTATAATGCCCCCCCATAGGCAGAGTCTGCAGTATAATGCCCCCCCCATAGGCAGAGTCTGTAGTATAATGCTCCCCCCTCCTCATAGTCAGAGTCTGTAGTATAATCCCCCCCCCTCCTCATAGGCAGAATCTGTAGTATAATGCCCCCCCATCTCATAGGCAGAGTCTGTAGTATAATGCACCTCCCCCTTCCCATAGGCAGAGTCTGTAATATAATGCCGCCCCCCACCCGGCAAAAAATAAATAAACAGTACTCATCTCTCCTCCTGGTTCCCTCGCTGCTCAGAGCACCCAGCACGCACACATCTTCAGCACAGCGGGCTGGGCGCCAAGTGATGATGTCAGAGACGTCAGTCACAGAAGGGACTAATGGGAGAGAGATCCGCGCTCCCTCTCTCATCAGTAAACTTGCGGCGGTGGCGGGCAGTGGGGCCCGATGCTGGCACCAGGGGCATGCTAGATACAGTTACACTGGCGTAGCCCTGGATGGGCCCCCTAAGAGCGAGGGGCCCGGGGCCACCGCCCCCTTTGCCCCCCTGGTAGCTTGATACTGTGGCAGAGGGAAGCATGAAGTGCTCTAAAATTTCCTGGTAGACGGCTGCGCTGACTTTTGTGTTGAAAAAACACAGTGGACCTACACCAGCAGATGACACGGCTCCCCAAACCATCACTGATTGTGGAAACTTCACACTAGACCTCAAGCAGCTTGGATTGTGGCCTCTCCACTCTTCTTCCAGACTCTGGGACCTTGATTTCAAATGAAAATTGGAACTCTGGACATCTGTCAAGCCAGCAGTCTTCATCATGATTGTCATGATTGTGGAGCCTACTAAAACAGACTAAGGGACCTTTTTAAATGCTTAGGAAGTCTTTGCAGGTGTTTTTTGTTAATTATTTTAATTTACTGAGTTAATGACTTTTGTGTTTTCATTGGCTATAAGCCATAATCATCAACATTAACAGAAATAAACACTTGAAATAGATCACTGTGTTTGTAATGACTCTATATAATATATGAGGTTCACTTTTTGCATTGAAGAACTGAAATAAATTAACTTTTTGATGATATTCTAATTTTGTGAGATGCACCTATATGTTATGGCCTTGTAAATTAGAGTGTCTATCTTCATGGGGTGCACTTAAATAGTGCTGGGCAGCCCGTGTTCTTGCCTCAGCAGCGAATTTAGCTATCCAGGGAATCTAGTCACTTTATGTGTATATCAGTTCTGACATTATGTTGCTTGCATTTGAATCCTGTCTCTTTTTTATTGTTTGATAACTGCACTGTCTGCTAGTGATTTAATGTATTTGCTCTAGTTTCAATTTGCAATGCATTATGGGAAAGTTCCAAGAGCATTGTGAGACAGTTCTTGTTGCATTGTGGTCCTGTTCTTGTCACAGTTTGGGCAGCGACCATTATTTCCTCTTCTCTTCTGATGGAGAAGTTCCCTTATCACTCATCTTGTAAAGTGGCACAGAGCGGTAGTCGTGACTGAACGTCGGTCTGATTTCGCTCTGGCACTTTACAGACAATGGGTGTCCCAGTCCCAGTGTGCTCTAGGGTGTGGGGTGCAGCACACTCTCTTGTAGGCCGCAGGCCTCCACTGCCTTCAGGCTTCTGTCCTCAGAAGCCGCCGCTCACAATTTAGGGGACACGAAGTTCTTTGTAACAGTCAAACATATACTTGACAGTTCAAGTTCATCAGGTGGGTACAGATGGGATAAGGCACAGCAATTCACATTATCCTCCTTCTTAGCATAACTCCTCTTCAGCCCTGTTGCTAGCTCATCCTGTATTTCTCGTCCACCTCTGCAGTGCACCCGGGACTGGCCTTCAACTTCCATCTATGCAGGTCCCTGTCCATCTTCCTTTGTACTTCAGAGCACACAAAGTGTCCGGCAGCTCCTATGCCAGACCTTAGGCTCTGGACGTGACTGGAGCGACTGCTCTGGATCCCAGTAATGCCTCCCACTGCCTGGAACATTGAGTACTATATACAGTGGGTACGGAAAGCATTCAGACCCCTTTACATCTTTCACTCTTTGTTTCATTGCAGCCATTTGGTAAATTCTAAAAAGTTCATTTTTTTTCTCATTAAAGTACACTGTGCACCCCATCTTGACTGAAAAAAAACAGAAATGTAGAAATTTTTGCAAATTTATTAAAAAAGGAAAACTGAAATATCACATGGTCATAAGTATTCAGACCCTTTGCTCATATTTAAGTCACATGCTGTCCATTTCTTGTGATCCTCCTTGAGATGGTTCTACTCTTTCATTGGAGTCCAGCTGTGTTTAATTAAACTGATAGGACTTGATTTGGAAAGGCACACACCTGTCTATATAAGACCTCACAGCTCACAGTGCATGTCAGACCAAATGAGAATCATGAGCTCAAAGGAACTGCCTGTTACGATGTTAGTAGATACCCTGAAGTCCAATGGCGTGGGCCAAAAGCAGAGACTGAGACAAGAGTAGTGTGAAAGTCTATTTTAAACTCAAGTGCAAAAGATCACAGCAAACAGTTTATGAAGGTAAGTTCATTCCAAACAATACTTCTTAGAACCTAATCTGTAAGGCACAGGCTTCATTACTATTAGGGTATGCAAAAGTTAACCATAGTTCAAGTTTACTTAGGTACAGTAATATGCAAACAGAAATAAGGATAGTAAGCAGACGTAGGCATTCCTCAGTTGATTGTGGACTCACGTAGTGCAGAAGAGAAGACAAACTGGAATATGGATCTGGATATTGAAGAATGCAGGAGGTGCAGTGGAGGAAACAGCGATGTCTTAAGCAGAGCTGGAGCCGGGTATTTAAACACAGAGCAAGATGGTGACTATACCAGAGGTGTAGAGATCCAGGAGAAGTTTTCTTCAGGAAGACAAAAGTTCAGAGATCCCAGCGTGAGTGAACAACAGCCAGCGGTTCCTTTCAGCAGAAGTCCCCTTAGCAGAGGATTCAGGCAGCAATCCTTTCAGCGGATGACTAGGAGTAAACACAAAGTCAGCAAGACTCTATTCAGAGGGCTAGCACAGGTGAGTAGAAAGCTAAAAGCACACAATACTCAGGCAAGGCATGATTGCAACACATGCAGTTTAAGTAGGTCCACAGGCAGGAAACACATGACCCCAGTGAGGCAATGGAAGCCATCTTGGCTAAGGGAAAAACTACTGGCAAAGTAAAATTAAACCTGGCATCCTGACACTGCCAAAGGAGCTTAGAGACAGAATTGTGGCAAGGCACAGATCTGGCCAAGTTTACAAAAGAATTTCTGCATTAGTCAAGGGTCCTAAGAACACAGTGGCCTCCATAATCCTTAAGTGGAAAAAGTTTGGGACCACCAGAAGTCTTCCTAGACCTGGCCGTCCAGCTCAACTGAGCAATCGTGGGAGAAGAGCCTTGGTGAGAGAGGTAAAGATGAACCCCAAGATCACTGTGGCTGAGCTCCAAAGATGCAGTAGGGAGATGGGAGAAAGTTGCATAAAGTCAACTATCACTGCAGCCCTCCACAAGTCGAGCCTTTATGGCAGAGTGGCCCAACGGAAGCCTCTCCTCAGTGCAAGACATATGAAAGCCTGCACAGAGTTTGCTTAAAAACACATGAAGGACTCCCAGTCTATGAGAAATAAGATTCTTTGGTCTGATGAGACTAAGATAGAACTTTTTGGTGATAATTCTAAGGGGTATGTGTGGAGAAAACCAGGCACTGCTCATCACCTGCCCAATACAATCCCAACAGTGAAACATGGTGGTGGCAGCATCATGGGGGTGTTTTTCAGCTGCAGGGACAGGACGACTGGTTGGAATTGAAAGAAACATGAATGTGGCCAAGTACACAGATATCCTGGATGAAAACCTCTTCCAGAGTGCTCTGGACCTCAGACTTGGCCGAAGGTTCACCTTCCAACAAGACAATGACCCTATGCACACAGTTAAAATAACAAAGGAGTGGCTTCAGAACAACTCTGTGACCATTCTAGACTGGCCTAGCCAGAGCCCTGACCTAAACCCAATTGAACATCTCTGGAGAGACCTGAAAATGGCTGTCCACCAACGTTCACCATCCAACCTGACAGAACTGGAGAGGATCTGCAAGGAAGAATGGCAGAGGAACCCCAAATCCAGGTGTGAAAAACTTGTTGCATCATTCCCAAGAAGGCTCATGGATGCACTAGCTCAAAAGGGGGCTTCTACTCAATACTGGTCATTTGGTCTGACATGCACTGTGAGCTGTGAGGTCTTATATAGACAGGTGTGTGCCTTTCCAAATCAAGTCCTATCAGTTTAATTAAACACAGCTGGACTCCAATGAAAGAGTAGAACCATCTCAAGGAGGATCACAAGGAAATGGACAGCATGTGACTTAAATATGAGCAAAGGGTCTGAATACTTATGACCATGTGATATTTCAGTTTTCCTTTTTTAATAAATTTGCAGAAATTTCTACATTTCTGTTTTTTTCAGTCAACATGGGGTGCAGAGTGGACTTTAATGAGAAAAAAATGAACTTTTTAGAATTTACCAAATGGCTGCAATGAAACAAAGAGTGAAAAATTTAAAGGGGTCTGAATGCTTTCCGTACCCACTGTACTTCAATAAAACTCACCCTATAGATACCCTAGCCTGAACCTGCATGTCAATGGAGATGGGCATCCTACATATAGATGACAATGGCACCCTTGCTGAACGGCAGCTGCCCCTAGACCCTAAAAGTCCCTTATTCGTACTTACATAGACCAAAGATCTGACAGTCTACCAGAAACTGGTACAGATATCACATCAAACAATCAATCCTCAGTGTGTACTAAATGATTAAAGTGACAACAGTGAATAAAGTGACAATGTGCAAATTTATAAAAACACCCAAGAACGTTCCTAATATCTTTGGACCTCCAAGCCAAAGGATACATTCGGGCATCCAAACAAAGGCTACAATCAGCCCTGTTCAACACCCTAGATGCTGATTACCTGCCTTATAGTGGAGGGTGACACCCTAGTTAATGTTGACACTGTGGCGCCCCCGCTCCACGGCGGCTATCCCTGGATAACCCTAGCCGGCCCTGGAATTAATCACCCATAGAGGTATCAATGACATAAATGATCACAAGACTAAACAATGAAAGGAACTTATCTTGATAAAGTGCAATACTGATGCGGATCATCTTTATGCCGCATGTCCCGATTTTAAAGAGATTTAATAAAATTTGTATTTTAGGGTTTATGTTATACTTATGTCTTATGGTATCCTAAGCTTATCTTATGCTATACTCACATTATGCAT
The DNA here is from genome assembly GCF_046119375.1 of Phyllobates terribilis. Taxonomy (NCBI): domain Eukaryota; kingdom Metazoa; phylum Chordata; class Amphibia; order Anura; family Dendrobatidae; genus Phyllobates; species Phyllobates terribilis. The sequence continues at coordinate 301,867 of NW_027363545.1, forward strand.
TAACACTTCACATGCTGATACATCACCATTATACATTACATAAGACACATATCACTTTTAGATATAAAACCGCAAGACAGTATTCACATGACGTGTTTGTTGTCTTCAGGGGCAGGAACAGGGTAAGACAGTCCACATCCCTACAGTTTTGTATCTTGGGCTCTGTGCACACAGCCTGCTCCAAGCTTAGCCGGTAAGAGCCCTATCTATGTGGTACAATACTGGGGTTCATCGTATGTTTTCCGCATCTACTGTATGGAGGTTTCTCTACTATCAATAAAGAGAAGGGTTTTCGCAGCCTTATTCTTAAGAAGACAGGGGGTTTAGCTCCATGTCACACTACACACCGTGGTAAGGTGTATGAGGGGAGCATAGCCTGCCTAATCTAATAGTATGGGCGTCACTAATAGGCTGTAAACCAGACACTGTGCGTGACCAGCGCCAAAATATCTACCAGTACCTCATATATAGATTTTGCACGTTATTTTTATTCAGGGTTCAGACAAGCCCATCAATGCTGGATTTGTAAACTAGGGGGTCTGTCCTCATGGGGTGCACTTAGATAGTGCTTTGCAGCCTGCCTAATCTAACAGTATGAGGGTCACTAATAGGCTGTAAACCCTATATTGAGCACTATCTGTGTTAGGCGTCAGGTGTTTTCTGGATCTGAAATGGGTTCAGAATCATCAGTGGATTCTGTGGTCTCCCGTTCCGGTCCAGATGCTGCTCAGCATCATCGTCAGTCCCAACGCCTAGCTGGTGCACGAGATGTACAAGCTGTCTCTTGGGTCTTTGTTCCTAGCAACATGAAGGATAGGTTGCGGAGGGAAACAGGGCTGTTACAGCCTAAGTCCAGGATACACTGCACTGAGCATGCCCGTGACATGGCGGACCGTGATTAGTGGTTTGGGAGTCAGCTGATCCGGTGACCTGGCACCGCCTGATTGGTCGCGGGTGACGTCACCAATAATGTGACGATGGGCAGGGCTTAATATTTAATATTTAAATAGCACGCCCACAAACATGGCGGCGCACTCTGATCATTGAGCTGAGTTGGTGTTATTGTGTGGACGCTTGGTCGTTTCGGCTCCACGTGTGCTTTTGCTGTTATAGCTTCTGACAGGCAGGTTTAGCAGGGGATAGACAGCCTTAGATGGAGGGAGGCAGGTAGCTTCGTCTGACACTCTGGCTCCAACAAGGGGGTCGCTATACACCCCGAGCAGACTGCGGACTCCGTATTCCCGGCACCGCCTGTTAGCCACGTGGAGAGATACTCCTCAGTCCGGTAGCAAGCCGGCTGGGAGCACGTATAAGCCGGCGTGAATCACACACGCATCCGAGCGCCTGCTGCGTAGCCTCTGTGCAGTTAACAGGGCTACGGCTCCATTATTTGTCGCACATCTCTCGTGCAGTTAACGGAGCGAATCCCTATTCCCGTTCCGGTGTGCAGTAACACGGGGGGGATTGTTATTTCAGTTGGTTGTTTTACCTTCTTACCCGGAAGGTGTTCGTCCGCAGTCCTCCAGGCTGCATCACGGACCCCGGGTTCGTTTGCTTTCCATTATTTAATAAAGTTGTTTGCAACCATTCCCCTAACAATCTGTGTGTGACCAGTGACCTATACAAGCCATTTTTTGTGTGCAGTTTTAATACTAAGCAATGACCCCCTCCAAGAATTGGTAGGTTATGAGTTGGTTGTCTCATCAGTATTTTGCACCTGTGCTGCCCCTGCCTTTATTATATGGTTTGCTTCATCCTGATTAGTGCATTCGTTTTGAGACCTGGGCTGGTGAATAAATACTGTTCCTCTTTTTTGCTGTGTTAATAATTTTTTTCAGTTTTAATTCAACTACTCTAGCATCAAGCTCCTAATTCGCTTTGTCTAAAGGAAGTTAGATGGCAATGTTTTATTGTGTGAGGTATGGAACTCTCTACCACATGACCTTGTAATACTTAATTCTCTAAAAAAAAGTTCAAGGAGGTCCTGTGTGACTTTCTTGAATAACATTACAGGTTATTCATACTAGATTTTGTTATGGGACGTTGATCCAAGCAACTAGTCTGATTGCCATATGTGGAGTCGGGAAGGAATTTTTCCCCTAATTTTGGGCAAGCAGCATCTGCCTCATGGTTTTTTTTGACTTCCTCTGGATCAACACATAAGCTTTTCACAGGTCTCTATATATAGTGTGATGGCTCCCACAGCTCTTTATATACAGTACTAGATGGTGGCCCGATTCTAACGCATCGGGTATTCTAGAATCTGTATGCGGCCGACCAGGCGCAATCAACAGAGTGGTGTTTAAATGTGGCGCCAAAATCGCTGATTGGTCGCGGCCGCCGGCCACGACCAATCAGCAGAGCGGTGTTTAAATTTGGCGCCAGTATCGCTGATTGGTCGCGGCGCCAATATCGCTGATTCCGACCAATCAGCGAATCGTATTACTGAGGACCGGGCAGCGACGCTACCTGTGCGGGTACTTCCGCTGCAAGGAACCGGGAGATGGCCGGCTGCTCACAGCCAAAGTATCCCGACTGGCGGCGCCGCTCCCCGGTCCTCGCTTCACACTTGCCGTCGGGAGATCAGCGGCCCTAGCCATTGATCTCCCGACGGTAGCCGCATGGAGGTCAGCGGCGCCGCCGGTCGCGGTACTTCTGCTGCGAGCAGCCGGGAGATGAGCGGCTAGCGCCGGTCATCTCCCGGCTGCATCGCCGCTGACCTCCATGCGGCAGATGAGCTGCTAACGGCCGCCATCTTTTTCTGAAATCCCGCGTCGCTGATTGGCCGCGGCTGGACCAATCAGCGACGCAGGATTTCCTGGACAGAAGGACAGACAGACAGACGGGATAAGACGATTATATACAGTACAGACCAAAAGTTTGGACACACCTTCTCATTTCAAGATTTTTCTGTATTTTCATGACTATGAAAATTGTACATTCACACTGAAGGCATCAAAACTATGAATTAACACATGTGGAATTATATACTTAACAAAAAAGTGTGAAACAACTGAAAATATGTCTTATATTCTAGGTTCTTCAAAGTAGCCACCTTTTGCTTTGATGACTGCTTTGCACACTCTTGGCATTCTCTTGATGAGCTTCAAGAGGTAGTCAATGGAAATGGTCTTCCAACAATCTTGAAGGAGTTCCCAGAGATGCTTAGCACTTGTTGGCCCTTTTGCCTTCACTCTGCGGTCCAGCTCACCCCAAATCATCTCGATTGGGTTCAGGTCTGGTGACTGTGGAGGCCAGGTCATCTGGCGTAGCACCCCATCATTCTCCTTCTTGGTCAAATAGCCCTTACACAGCCTGGAGGTGTGTTTGGGGTCATTGTCCTATTGAAAAATAAATGATGGTCCAACTAAACGCAAACCGGATGGAATAGCATGCCGCTGCAAGATGCTGTTGTAGCCATGCTGGTTCAGTATGCCTTCAATTTTGAATAAATCCCCAACAGTGTCACCAGCAAAGCACCCCCACACCATCACACCTCCTCCTCCATGCTTCTCGGTGGGAACCAGACATGTAGAGTCCATCCGTTCACCTTTTCTGCATCGCACAAAGACACGGTGGTTGGAACCAAAGATCTCAAATTTAGACTCATCAGACCAAAGCACAGATTTCCACTGGTCTAATGTCCATTCCTTGTGTTCTTTAGCCCAAATAAGTCTCTTCTGCTTGTTGCCTGTCCTTAGCAGTGGTTTCCTAGCAGCTATTTTACCATGAAGGCCTGCTGCACAAAGTCTCCTCTTAACAGTTGTTGAAGAGATGTGTCTGCTGCTAGAACTCTGTGTGGCATTGACCTGGTCTCTAATCTGAGCTGCTGTTAACCTGCGATTTCTGAGGCTGGTGACTCGGATAAACTTATCCTCAGAAGCAGAGGTGACTCTTGGTCTTCCTTTCCTGGGGCAGTCCTCATGTGAGCCAGTTTCTTGCAGCGCTTGATGGTTTTTGCATCTGCACTTGGGGACACTTTCAAAGTTTTACCAATTTTTTGCATTGACTGACCTTCATTTCTTAAAGTAATGATGGCCACTCATTTTTCTTTACTTAGCTGCTTTTTTCTTGCCATAATACAAATTCTAACAGTCTATTTAGTAGGACTATCAGCTGTGTATCCACCAGACTTCTGCACAACACAGCTGATGATCCGAACCCCATTTATAAGGCAAGAACTCCCACTTATTAAACCTGACAGGGCACACCTGTGAAGTGAAAACCATTTCCGGTGACTACCTCTTGAAGCTCATCAAGAGAATGCCAAGAGTGTGCAAAGCAGTCATCAAAGCAAAAGGTGGCTACTTTGAAGAACCTAGAATATAAGACATATTTTCAGTTGTTTCACACTTTTTTTGTTAAGTATATAATTCCACATGTGTTAATTCATAGTTTTGATGCCTTCAGTGTGAATGTACAATTTTCATAGTCATGAAAATACAGAAAAATCTTTAAATGAGAAGGTGTGTCCAAACTTTTGGTCTGTACTGTATATTAGATGATGACCCCACAGACCCTTTACACAGCATTATGTTTCCACAGCTCCTTGTATACAGTATGATTCCCTCATTGTTCCCTAAATACAGTATGATGTGCTCACAGCTCCATATACACCGTATGATGTCCCCACACATGCAGATACACAATATGATACCTATACACAATATGATGCCCCTACATCTCCCTATACACAATATGATGCCCCTACATCTCCCTCCATCTGAACAAGTCTCTCCAGCTTCAGAAAGATTATGGACGCATCACATTTTTTTTTACGGACAGGGAAAAAAGTGCCCTATTTTTATGGACTGTCCAAGAATTTCTGGACAGTTGGCTACCCTGCTATTAGTTCCACTGGGGTGGCAGCCTAGGTGGATGCTGGAAGCACAACCGTCTCTCCCTAAGATTCGGAGAGGGAAGGCCACCGATTCCTGACCCTTGCTGTGGCCTTTTCGTTGAGAGGGATGGTTTATTGAGGGCCCATATATACACACAGTCATGGCCGGAAGTGTTTAGCAACCTTGAGATTGTTCCAGAAAGTGAAGTATTTCTCCCAGAAAATTATTACAATTACACGTTTTGTTATACATTTGTTATAATATTTATTTCCTTTGTGTGTATTGAAACAGCACAAAAAAATGGGAAAAAAAGGCAAATTGGACATAATTTCACATAAAACTCCAAAAATGGGCCGGACAAAATTGTTGGCACTTTTCCAAAATTGTGGAAAAACAACTTTGCTTCAAGCATGTGATGCTCGTTAAAACTCACCTGTGGCAAGTAACAGTCGTGGGTAATATGAAAGTCATACCTGAGACCAGATAAAAAGTGGAGAAGATAGATAGATATGAGATTGATAGATAGATAGATATGAGATAGATAGATGGATATGTGGCACCCCAGGGTCTGGTTACCACTGTAATAGAAATATTATGTCTGAGAGCAAGTGGGAGGTTTCCTGGTTCGGAGCCCTTAAACATGCAACACCTCCTGTCCCAGACCAGATAGGGGAGGAACCTGCCCTATATAAACTGGATCTGGGGCGGGGTTAGTGAAGTCAGAGCCTGGAGTTAGTTCCAGACACAGGGAAAGTAACAGTGAGGAGCTCTGTAGGAGCAGGAGCTGAAGACCAGGGACTTGAGCTAAGCGGAGTTCGTCCTGGCAGAAGACTCTGAGAACCGGACACAGGAGTCCGAGGTTGCGGGGACTTATATATACCCAGCAGCAGAAACCCGCCGGCAGGGGATTTCAAGTCCTCTGGCCATAGAAGCCCGGAGGCTCAGTCACGAGCAAGGGACCAGCACTGCAATCGAGGAGCGGGGGCTATCAGAAGGCCCCAAGTCACCAGCCATACAGGTGAGCACCACACGGAACACTCAGGGACGTGGGCTACTTCCACTCGCTTACAGCAAGGTAGCCAGGAAGAGTGCAGATAGTAAGGGAGGCCTACAACTCCACCTGGCCAGGGGAACTCCAGTTTGCTCACAGACTGACCAGGCCTCTTATGCTAGCCAGTACTCCCGGGAGGGTCTGCCTTATCACCATCAGTAAAGACCCTGAACTGCACTGCAAAGCCTCTGAGTCATTCCTGCTGCGCTCGTGCACCATCACTCCTATCATCCACACTCACTAGCCTGAGGCTATACTCCTCCCGTGGGGAGTTATACTACACTCTGCTGCCCTCACAACATCAGCCTCAGAGGTCTGCTCAGGTCTGCTCAGCAGCGGCGGTTCTTATTGACCGCAATCCACGGGTGGCGTAGTCGGACATTGCATTATACTGATACAGAGACTGCCACAATATTGGTCTGGCCACCCTGAGACACGGGACCGGGTCGCCACTACTACTCCCAGCATTGCCCTGAAGTCCGGTCCCGGGTGCCCCATGGCCCAGGGGGCGCGTCATATAGATAATAGATAGATGATAGATTGTTCTATGATATGAGATAGAGGTCGTTATAGACAGGTTTATACACTCTCTCCCGAAGTCGGTAAAATCCTGGGTTGCCCAGGGAGATCCCTATAATGCTGATGACTTGGTGGGGTTGGTGGAAAGATACCAGGCGGTTGAGAGTCCGTTGGGAAAACAAGGGGTCGTAGCCTCTCAATACTGGGGTTCCCAAAAGGTGGTGGACACCCAAAAGAAGCAAGCTAGCGCCACACCTGGGGGGCATCCTAGAGTTCAGGAGGGGTCTGAGTTGCTGCCCAAGGTCCCACCCCATAATATAGTGTGTTGGAGATGTCATACCCCTGGCCATATTGCCTCCCGGTGTCCCATAACCTCTGAACCAATGGACTGTAACATGGGCCGGCGTTGCTCTTATTTTGCCTACCCCGCCTGCAGCGCGGTTCGTCAACATGGCGAGGGCCCTCAGGCATGCTCAGTGTCAGTTAACGGGGCACAAGTCTCTGGACTATTGGTCTCAGGAAGTTTGGTGACCCTGATAAGGGCCACACTCCCTCATCGGCTGGTTTCTGGGAAGGTGGTGGATGTCCGGTGTATCCATGGGGACGCTAAGAACTATCCTGTGGCCCAGGTGGATGTAAACACAGACTGTGGCACCACATCTCATGAAGTGGCGGTCGTTAAGGACCTATTGCATCCCATAATAATTGGACGTTACTTTGCATTATTCTGGGAAATGTGGGGGAAAGCGGGGACACCTGGTTGCTTGGACGACAGCCAGATCGCCCCTAAGGAAACTTACCCGCAGAACATAGTAGATGAGTTTCCCATGTGTGTGCTGGTGGGCAATGAGGATGAAGTAGCATCCCCTGAGTCCAATATCCCTGAGCTGGAGGTGTCCGAGGGAAACTTTAGAACTGCCCAACTCAGGGATTTAACTCTGAAAGGGGCCTTTGAAAATGTTACTGTGTTAAATGGGGTGCCTCAGGAACCGGGGGCTGACACTCGGTTCCCTCATTTTGCTGTGAATGGGGATTTGCTGTACAGAATAACCAAGCCAAGGGGTGAGGTAATAGAACAGTTGCTGGTGCCAGGGCCCTATAGACGCAGGGTGTTAGACATGGCTCATTCTCATGTGTTGGGTGGTCACCTGGGTGCAGACAAGATTCAAGAACGGATCCTCCAAAGATTCTACTGGCCAGGTTGCTATAGAGAAATATAGAGTTATTGTCGTTCCTGCCCCACATGCCAGATAACCTCCCCAGTGGCCCACTTCCGCAGTCCCCTAGTGCCACTACCAGTCATCGAGGTTCCATTCGAACGCATAGCAATGGATCTAGTGGGGCCTCTGGTCAAGTCCGCCCAAGGGCATCAGTATATCCTGGTGGTATTAGATTATGCTACATGGTATCTGGAGGCCGTACCACTACGAAACTCCTCCACCAGGTGTATAGCCCGGGAGTTAGTCCACATGTTTTCAAGAACCGGGTTGCCTAACGAGATCCTAACAGACCAAGGAACTCCATTTATGTCGAAGGTCATGAGGGAATTGTGCAAGACACTGCAGATTGCACAACTGAGAACCTCCGTGTACTCTCCCCAGACGGACGGACTGGTAGAGAGGTTTAACAAAACCTTGAAAGCAATGTTGAGGAAAGCAGTGGAAAAGGATGGCCGAGACTGGGACTATATGTTGTTCGCCATGAGGGAAGTTCCCAAAGCTTCCACAGGTTTCTCCCCGTTTGAACCACTCTATGGACGACACCCTCAGGACTCCTGGAGGTGGAGAAAGAGTCCTGGGAAGCTGAGACCACTCCCTATAGGAGAGTGGTGGAGCACGTTGCCCAGATGCAAGAGAGGATTGCCCATGTGATGCCCATTGTGAGGGAGCACCTCCTCAAGGCACAAGAGGCACAGTCCAGGGTGTATAATAGGTCGGCCAGGGTGAGATCGTTCAACCCAGGAGATCGAGTGCTTGTGCTAGTCCCACAGTGGAGAGCAAGTTCATGGCCAAGTGGCAGGGCCCCTATGAGGTGGTAGAGAAAGTGGGGGAAGTCAACTTTAAGATCCACCAACCAGGGAAGAGGAAGCCCTACCAAATTTACCATGTTAACTTGATTAAGCCATGGCAAGATAGAGAGCCTGCGGAAGCTCCCTGTTTAGTGGCTGAGGCTGAGGCCGATATGAAAGAGGTCAAGGTGGCAGAGTCACTGTCACATGCCCAAAAGCAACAGTGCAAAGAGTTGTTACAGCGAAATAAAGACATGTTTTCGGAGTTGCCAGGACTCACTCAGGTCATAGAGCATGAGGTTCTCACAGAGCCTCATGTTCGCGTCAATCTAAAACCATACCGGATCCCCGAAGCCCGCAGAGAGGTGATCTCTAAAGAAGTAAGGCGGATGCTAAACCTGGGAGTCATTGAAGAGTCCAAAAGTCGATGGTCCAGTCCTATAGTCTTAGTGCCGAAACCAGATGGGGAATGGCGGTTTTGCAACGACTATAGGAAGCTGAAGGAGGTCTCAAAGCTCGACGCCTACCCAATGCCTAGGGTAGATGAGCTTATCGAAAGGCTAGGACCCACTCGGTACATCACCACTCTGGACTTCACCAAAGGATATTGGCAAATTCCCCTGTCCAAAGAGGCTAAGGAGAAGACAGCCTTCTCGACGCCAATACGTCAGGATGCCGTTTGGGTTGAAGGGAGCTCCGGCCACCTTCCAGAGAGCCATGGACCGGATCTTAGCACCCCACAAACAGTATGCAGCGGCCTACCTAGATGCTATCGTCATATTTAGCCAGGACTGGGAAAGTCATCTGGACAAAGTTCAAGCCATACTTGATGCCCTAAGGAAGGCGGGCTTTACTATCAACCCGAAGAAATGTGCCATGGGGATGGAGGAAGCCAAGTACCTAGGGTACGTGGTTGGTAGAGGGGAAATAAAACCACAAATAAATAAGGTCAAGGCGATCTTGAACTGGCCACAGCCCCTCTCGAAGAAGCAGGTCAGGGCGTTTCTAGGCATTGTGGGCTACTATCGAAGATTTGTCCCTAACTTTGCCCTGATAGCAGCCCCACTGATGGATCTTCTGAAAGGGATGAAGTCAGCTATGGTCAAGTGGTCCCCGGAAGCAGAAGCGACCTGCCAGGAATTGAAACTGGTCCTCTGTAAACAACCAGTCTTGGTGGCACCCAGCTTCTCCAAGGAGTTTGTGGTCCAGATGGATGCATCGGATGTCGGGCTGGGAGCAGTCTTGTCCCAGGAGATTAACGGAGAAGAACACCCTGTAAAATACCTCAGTCTGAAGCTCTCCGCTTGTGAGAAGGACTACTCCATTGTAGAAAAAGAATGTTTGGCCATTAAGTGGGCGTTAGACACTCTGAGGTATTACCTATTAGGTAGAAGGTTCAGGGTAGTGTCAGACCATGCCCCATTGAGGTGGATGCGAGAAAAGAAGGGAAACAATGCCAGAGTGACTAGGTGGTTCCTGGCTCTACAAGATTTTAGTTTCCGGGTAGAGCATAGGCCTGGGAAACAACATGGGAATGCCGCTGCCTTGTCAAGGATTTATTGTATGGTGACAGAAGGTGCCAAGCCCTACGGCTTTGGACAGAGGGGGGGTGTATGTAAGGTTGCTGCCGGACAGATCGTGGACGGGAGGTATGTGTCCTCGAAGTGCCATGCTTCGGTGATGTAGGATCCGGAGAAGCAGGCTCCAGCACACATAGTGCTGAGAGGAATTTAATGGGTCCGGATTACAGGGCCGGGTTTTGTGAGCAGCTGAAAGAGCTGGGGGGAACAGCTGCTCACTTACCTCCAGTCTAGGTCTTGGAAGGCTAATTTAAGACAGCTGCGCCTGTCTCTGTCTGTCTGTGTTTGCTGGGCAAGGTGAGCAGACCTTGCAGGTGCTTCTTAGACTCTGCAGGAGGCAGAGAAAAGCACCTTGTTTAAGCGGCTGAAGCCGTGCTGCATGGACTTGTTATTTTGAGCTTTGTTCTGTTATTCCTTTTTGTGCCAGGAAAAGGCTGTAACTTTTGTTTCTTAACTGGTGTATGGACACTAAAATAAGCCACCAGTTTGTTTGAACCCGTGGACTGCATCACTGTGTGAACCTGTGCCTACCTCCAACGCGGCTCAGTGAGTACAAATCCCTACACTATCTATCTATCTATTTATCTATCTATCCATCTATCTATCCATCTATTTATTCATCTATCCATCTATCTATCCATCCATCATACATGGATAGATAGAAAGATAGATAGATACATATATGGATAGATAGATGGATAGATAGATATGAAATAGAGTATATAAGGATAGATAGATGATAGATAATCCTATGATATGATAGGTTTGATCGTGCATTTCCAATGTCTCTTACCACTGCTGCCATGATAGAGCATTTTCTACACTTTCTCGGTTCCCTCTTCCATTGCTGGAGGCTAACTTCTGCCGCATGAAATACAGTGGTGGCCAAAAGTATTGGCACCCCGGCAATTCTGTCAGATAATACTCAGTTTCTTCCTGAAAATGATTGCAATCACAAATTCTTTGGTATTATTATCTTCATTTAATTTGTCTTCAATGAAAAAACACAAATAGAATTGTCCTAAAGCCAAATTGGATATAATTCCACATCAAACCTAAAAAAGGGGATGGACAAAAGTATTGGCACTGTTTGAAAAATCATGTGATGCTTCTCTAATTCGTGTAATTAACAGCACCTGTAACTTACCTGTGGCACCTAACAGGTGTTGGCAATAACTAAATCACACTTGCAGCCAGTTAACATGGATTAAAGTTGACTCAACCTCTGTCCTGTGTCCTTGTGTATACCACATTGAGCATGGAGAAAAGAAAGAAGACCAAAGAATTGTCTGAGGACTTGTGAAACCAAATTGTGAGGAAGCATGAGCAATCTGAAGGCTACAAGTCCGTTTCCAAAGACCTGAATGTTCCTGTGTCTTCCGTGCGCAGTGTCATCAAGAAATTTAAAGCCCATGGCACTGTGGCTAACCTCCCTACATGTGGACGGAAAAGAAAAATTGACGAGAGATTTCAACGCAAGATTGTGCGGATGGTGGATAAAGAACCTCGACTAACATCCAAACAAGTTCAAGCTGCCCTGCAGTCCAAGGCTATAACAGTGTCAACCCGTACTATCGGTCGGCGTCTGAATGAAAAGGGACTGTATGGTAGGATACCCAGGAAGACCCCACTTCTTACCCCGAGACATAAAAAAGCCAGGCTGGAGTTTGCCAAAACTTACCTGATAAAGCCTAGAACTGGAAGTGCATTGAGGTGAAGGTGAAGAGGTATTGGGAATCCTGCAGAAAATACCTGTGTGAATTGCGTGAAGAGGTATTGGGAATCCTGCAAGAAAAACCTGTGTGAATTGCGTGAAGAGGTATTGGGAATCCTGCAGAAAATACCTGTGTGAATTGCGTGAAGAGGTATTGGGAATCCTGCAGAAAATACCTGTGTGAATTGCGGTGAGTGCTGCATTGTGATCTGCTGAGTGCTTTTCTACCTGTTTAGATTTATTGGGCTTTTTAAAATCTATTTTCTCACTACAGTTTTAGTTTCTTAGTTTACTACCTGTGTATTTAAAGGTTAACTACATTGCACTAAAATCCTGAGGTGTAGATTTACTCACAAGGGGTTAATTAAGGGGAAGGGGTCATAATTAAGGGTTTATAAGGGGCAGCTGGTTGGGCATAAAGTCCTTTGGAAGTGCATTGAGGTGAAGGGTACATTGCTGGAAAAGGAAAAAAAAAAAAAAAAAAACCACTTTAAATCTCTTAGTTTGCGAGTGTGAACGAGCTGCGTGTGTCCGGAGCGTAAGTGCGAACGAAAGTAAGTGTGTGACTTGTTTTTCAGTGACTTTGGATTCAGGGAGTTTGGAAGGGAGGACTTAGGACTGAATTGCTGACTGTATTTCATTCTTTCTTTACTTTACTTTTTACTTAATTAATCCACCTGACCTACTTAGCTGATTCCCCCGTCCATACTTGATACTTAATTCATCCCCCGTCCATACTTAACTGATCCCCTGCCAATATCTAATTGATACACTTGCACATCCCTAATTGATCCCCGTCCATACACCTATATATAAATAATTGTGTTTTGTACTTGTATATATATACTGACTGTATCCCCATATTTAGAATGACGTCCATGTTGGACGGAGCCGTGCAGTGTACATCTTGCGCAATGTATGCATTCCGTGAGCACCCACTCGAGGATCCATACTGCTGCGAGAGATGTGAGCATATCGTGCACTTGGAAGCCCAAATTCTGGATCTAAGTGCTCAGATAGCGGTACTGAGGAGCATCGACAACATAGAACGGAGTTTGCTGCTCACCGAGCAGACACTCAATGGGTCAATACTGGGGGTGGAGCATAGAGGGGAAGTGCAGGCTGAACAGGCAGGGAGCTGGATAACAGTAAGGAGGGATAGAGGGAAGAAGTATAGGAAGGCTGGTTCAGAACCGGCATTATTGGAGCATGACAGATCCTGTGACCGCCGGGGGAGTGTATCCTCCAGTAATGAGGGGGAGGGGGGAAGTGTAGGGCAGGCAAGACAGGTTCTGGTAGTGGGTGACTCTATTATTAGGGGGACAGACAGGGCAATCTGTCACAAAGACCGGGATCGCCGAACGGTGTGCTGCCTCCCTGGCGCTCGAGTCCGGCACATCGCGGATCGGGTTGACAGGTTACTGGGTGGGGCTGGCGAAGACCCAGCGGTCATGGTCCACATCGGCACCAATGACAAAGTGAGTGGTAGATGGAGGGTCCTTAAAAATGATTTCAGGGACCTAGGTAGGAAGCTTAGGGCAAGGACCTCCAAGGTAGTTTTCTCAGAAATACTACCAATCCCGCGAGCCACACAGGAGCGCCAACAGGAAGTTAGGGAGGTGAATAAGTGGCTAAAGAGTTGGTGCAAGGCAGAAGGGTTTGGGTTCATGGAGAACTGGGCCGACTTCGCGGTCGGATACAGGCTCTACCGTAGGGACGGGCTGCACCTCAATGGGGAGGGTGCAGCGGTGCTGGGGAAGAAGATAGCTAATAGGTTGGAGGAGTTTTTAAACTAGAGATGGGGGGGGGGGAAACCAAGGAAATAGGTGGGATGTGAGGCAAGCAAGGGGGAAGGGGAGAAGTGAATATAATGAGGGTGGATAGGGGGGTGGGGATAGTACAGTTAGATCGTTAGAGAAGAATAGGATGCTAAATAAACCCAAAGTTTTATCTTGCATGCTGACCAACGCAAGAAGCCTGACCAATAAGGCGGATGAGCTGCGGGCGCTTATATGGGAGGAGAGGTATGACATCGTAGGTATAACAGAGACTTGGCTAGACGATAGCTACGACTGGGCGGTAAATTTATTAGATTATAGTTTACTTAGAAGGGACCGGAAACAGGGGAAAGGCGGAGGAGTCTGCTTATATGTAAAGTCATGTCTAAAACCCAGACTAAGGGAAGATATAGGAGAGGGAGAAGAGGGGGTCGAGTCCATGTGGGTAGAGATAGAGGGAACTAAAAATAATAATAAAATATTACTGGGGGTCTGCTATAAGCCACCCAATATAACAGAGGAGAATGAGAATCTGCTATTAGGACAAATAGACAAAGTAGCAAAACATAATGAAGTGATTGTAATGGGGGATTTCAACTACCCGGATATTGACTGGGAAACAGAAACCTGTAGATCTCAGAAAGGAAAAAGGTTCTTGACAAATATTAAGGATAATTATCTCTCCCAACTAGTGCAGGAACCAACGAGAGGGAAGGCCGTGTTGGACTTAATATTGACTAATAGGCCTGATAGAATAACTGAGGTACAGATAGGGGGGCACCTAGGTAATAGCGACCATAATATTATCGACTTCAAAATGCCCTTCAGTAGGGTTATCAATAAGGGAACAACAAAAACATTAAACTTTAGGAGGGCGAAGTTTGATCAGCTGAAAGAAAGCCTTCAACTTATTGACTGGGACAAAGTTCTTAATCAAAGGAATACGAATAGTAAATGGGAAACCTTCAAAAGAATTCTGAATACTCAGTGCGAGAGGTATATACCGTATGGGAATAAAAGGGCCAGAAATAAGAGGAAACCAATATGGTTGAACAAGAACGTAAAAGGGGCGTTAAATAGCAAAAAAGAGGCATTCAAGAGATTAAAACAGGAAAACAGTAAGGAGGCACTAATGTGTTACAAGGAAAAAACGAGAACCTGTAAAAAACAAATAAAAATAGCGAAGGAGGAAACAGAGAGACGTATTGCTAGGGAAAGTAGATCAAATCCCAAACTGTTCTTTACGTATATAAATAGTAAAAGGATTAAATCGGATAATATTGGACCAATAAAAAGTGAGGAAGGCAAAATCATAGAGAAAGATGAGGATAAAGCTAATCTATTAAATCATTTTTTTTCGACAACTTTCACAAAGGAAATCAAACTAACAGGAGAAATGAGAAGTGACAAGCTTAATCCTCCACTAAGTATGACAAATCTAACCCAAGCTGGGGTACAGAAACGCCTCAGTAACATTAAAATAAACAAATCACCAGAACCTGATGGCATACACCCACGGGTACTAAGGGAACTAAGTAATGTGATAGACAGACCGTTATATCTTATATTTAAGGACTCTGTTGAGACTGGGTCTGTGCCACTTGATTGGCGACAGGCGAATGTAGTGCCAATATTCAAAAAGGGAGCGAAAAGTGACGCCGGAAACTATCGGCCGGTGAGTCTGACGTCCGTTGTGGGCAAAATTTTTGAAAGCTTCATTAAAGAGGCAATTACGGAGCATCTTGATGCTAATAATCTTTTAATCCCGAACCAACATGGATTCATGAGGAATCGCTCCTGCCAAACAAACCTGATTGACTTCTACGAGGAGATTAGCTCTCGAGTAGATCAGGGGGAACCAGTGGATGTCGTGTATCTCGACTTCTCAAAAGCTTTCGATAGCGTGCCACATAATAGGTTGGTATACAAAATGAGAATGATGGGGCTGGGGGAAAATGTCTGCAAGTGGGTAGCTAACTGGCTAAGGGATAGAAGGCAGAGGGTGGTTATAAATGGAATATACTCAGATTGGGTAAGCGTCACTAGAGGGGTTCTTTACGGTAAGAGCAGTGAGAATATGGAATTCACAGAGTGAGGAGACGGTGATGTCAGATTCACTACACCAGTTCAAGCGGGGACTGGATGCATTTCTAGATACCAGGCAGATTTCAGCATATACTTAAAAATAAAATAAAATAGTAAGTTGATACAGGGATTTATTCTGACTGCTGGTTTCAGAGTCAGGAGGGAATTTTTCCTCAGGTGAAGATTGGCCAAATCATTTGGGGTTTTTGCCCTCCTCTGGATCAACTTTACCAATTACAGAACTAACAGGTCGAACTTGATGGACGCAAGTCTTTATTCGGCTTTACTAACTATGTTTACAAACTATGTTACTATGTTTTAGAAGAATGTTCTCTGGTCAGATGAGACAAAAGTCGAGCTTTTTGGGAAAAACCATCAACATAGAGTGTACAGGAAAAAAAAGAGGCATTCAAAGAAAAGAACATGGTCCCTACAGTCAAACATGGCGGAGGTTCCCTGATGTTTTGGGGTTGCTTTGCTGCCTCTGGCACTGGACTGCTTGACAGTGTGCATGGCATTATGAAGTCTGAAGACTACCAACAAATTTTGCAGCATAATGTAGGGCCCAGTGTGAGAAAGCTGGGTCGCCCTTAGAGGTCATGGGTCTTCCAGTAGGACAATGACCCAAAACACACTTCCAAAAGCACTATAAAATGGTTTTACAGAAAGCACTGGAGACTTCTAAGGTGGCCAGCAATGAGTCCAGACCTGAATCCCATAGAACACCTGTGGAGAGATCACAAAATGGCAGTTTGGAGAAGGCACCCTTCAAATATCAGGGACCTGGAGCAGTTTGCCAAAGAAGAATGGTCTACAATTCCAGCAGAGCATTGTAAGAAACTCATTGATGGTTACCGGAAGTGGCTGTTCGCAGTTATTTTGGCTAAAGGTTGTGCAACCAAGTATTAGGCTGAGGGTGCCAATACTTTTGTCTGGCCCATTTTTGGAGTTTTGTGTGAAATGATCAATGATTTGATTTTTGCTTCATTCTCTTTTGTGTTTTTTCCTTGCAAGCAAATTAAATGAAGATAATAATACCAAAGAATTTGTGATTGCAATCATTTTCAGGAAGAAACTGAGTATTATCTGATAGAATTGCAGGGGTGCCAATACTTTTGGCCACCACTGTAATAAGTGAGCTGTCATTTATTCATAAGACGTTCTATTCTTCAGAGCTGAGACTGTAAAATAAAAAGTGAAGAATAAAATATCTGATGACTGTTCTTTCACTGTGAGTAAGAAACAGATAATAAAATTAAAGGAAAAATAACTGAGGGGAGAACCCTGCAGGTTTATTGTCCTTCTATAGCTGTATGGTGGCAGGATGGTGACACTGCTGGAGTCCTGGTGAGGATCTGCATGATATTCATTTCTGTTGACTTTTTATTGCCAACATATTCTGCAGTGATGTACATATAGTCCCTGCCCACAATGCGGTACACATGAGGGACAATTTCATATTAAGCCAAGTAACCTATGATGTCAAGGTCTCATATTTACAAGGTGCTTATTGGCAATCTGAGCCGGCGAATGGCTCTGTGTCCGTATATTCGCTATATACTGCCCGCAATATCTTGTAGAAAGCTCACAGTGACTAAAATGTATAAATAGTTCTCTTTGGAGAATTTAATTAGATCCATTCATACCTTACCTTATAATGAGGACTTAAAGGGCTTTTATAACTAGGTAAAACAAGCTTAACGGGACTGTCCAGGACTTATATATTAATGACCGATTTTAGGATAAGTCATCAACAGGGTGGGACTGGGCTGGCGGGGTACCCTTCTGCAGAGGAGAGGGGGAGAAGAGAATGAAAAAATAAAAAAACCTGCGGTTTTAAGGGGCACGGGCCCTTTAAAAGCGCAGGCACAGTGTATGTGACGCGCCCCTGGGCCTGTGTCGCGCTGCGTTGCGCACGCGGGAGCTTACCCGGAGCCGGATCAGATGAGGGTAGTAGTCTTGTGGCGGTGACCCGGTCCGTGCCCAGGGAGTCAGACTAAGTGGCGGTAAATTAGCAGTGGATGTTGGATGACTACGCCACCCGTTGAATGCAGCTATGGAGCTGCCGCTGCAGGGCAGACTGCTGAGGCCGGTGGAAGGATGGTGCAGCGTGGATGGTATAACCCCCAACGGGAGGGGTATGGCCTCAGGGCAGCCGACGTGGATGATGGGGGTAGCAGGAACCACTCAGAGACGATGCGGTGTAGTTCAGGGTCTTTACTGGTGACAAAGATAGACCCTCCCGGAGTACTTGCTAGCAATCGGGGCCTGGTCAGTCCTTGAGCAGATGGGATCTCCCCTGGCCAGGCGGAGTTGTAGGCCTTCCCAACTAACTGTACTCTTCTGGCTACCTTGCTAGAGGCGGGTAAAAGTAGCCCACGTCCCTGAGTGTACCGTGTGGTGCTCACCCGTATGGCCGGTGACTCGGGGCCTTCTAATGGCTTCCGCTCCACGATGGCGGTGCTGGTCCCACGCGTGTGACCGTGCCTTCGGGTTTCTGGGCCAGAGGACCTGCAATCCCCTGCCGGTCGGTTTCTGCTGCTGGGTAGGAGTTAGTCCCCACAGCCTCGGACTCCGGGTCCGGTAAGAAATCTTCTCAGTCAGGGCGAGCTCTGCAGCTGCCAGCCCCTGACTCGTAGTAGTACTGCTTCTGCTGTCTCTTCCTATGACTGTTTCTCGTCTCTACTCTCCTTGACTGCCTAACCCTGCCTCAGCCCCGGGTTTATATAGGGGAAGTCCTTCCCCTCCCAAGACTGGGCAGGAGGTGTGGCATGCACAGGATCCCTGACCAAAGGACCTCCCACCTGCTCTCAGACATAACATTACATTACTGTGGAAACCAGACCCCTGGGGTGCCACATTCCCCCCTAGTGAAATTTAGTACTCCGGGACTAAACATATTTTTGGAAAAACATAACAGAGTACAACCAAAACATTATAATAAAGAGACACATAACGATGGTCACGGCGTGTCCGCAACCGGGTGCAGTCTTTGAGGGAAAGCAAGGTGTCCATTTCACCAAAACAGGGAGACGTAACCAGGTAGGGGCCTGTCCTGCCCCGAGTCCTTAACAGTCTTTAGTCCATCCTGGGTTACGCTCCAACTAATTGTACAAGGATTCCCGGTAAATCCACCAAGGACTCCTAAAAATAACTAGAAACACAAAATTATACACAAGCAACTATAAACAGGTAAACATTATAAGATAGCTTAAACATTTAGATCCTCCAACGTGTGGGTAACTGGCCTCTAGTGGCCCTAGTGGACCTACGGAGCTGACTGTCTGGCCCTGAACTACAGGGTGTAGGAGCTGTCAAGGGTAAACTGGGCCGCTGTCTATGGGCCCTCTGGCTCACTAGGGGTATGGCAGGCTCACTATAAGCAGAGGGTTGATTTTCCGGGTCTGCTTGTGTAGAGTCTTCTGCCTCCTGGACCGGCTGTTCTTCCAGCTCTACCGGTTGCTCCGTAGGTACTTGGGATGATGGTTGGAGGAAGGTGAGTACGGGTACCACAACTGCACCATTGACTTGAGTCCAAGACCGAGGGAAGTCCCCGAGCACGGTACTAACCATATCTTCCCTTTCCTCTACGGGTCGATGGTCTTCTTGTTCCTCTTCAGGGTTCCTCAGTTGTTCGGGACACTTCTTCAGGTGGTCCCGGGATACAATGGCTGTGGTCTCCCCTCCGTCTTTACTGATGGTACAGACCTTCGGGTTCTCGTGGCTTGAGGGCAGTACGGTGTACGGGTCCTTCTCCCACTGGTCGTCCAACTTGTGGAGCCGTCTTTTCCTCTTCAAGACCTGCTCTCCGGGTACCAGGGGAACAGCGGGAGCATACTGGTTGTAAGTTTCTCTTGCCTTTCCCTAGCCTGACAGAGACTTCGCTCCACGCTCTCCTGTACTTTCCGGTACTGCTGTTGCCTCTCTGTGTCCCAGTCTGCTTCTGGTGAAGTGTCCTCAGGTGTCAGGACTCCCATTTCCAGGTCAACAGGTAACTTACCAGGTCTCGCCCTCATTAGGTAAGCCGGGGTACAGTTGGTGGAACCTACCGGGATGTGGTTGTATAGGTCCACCAGATCGGGCAACTTCTCAGGCCACAGACTGCGTTCTTCCAGGGGCAACGTTTTTAGAAGATCCATTACCACCTGGTTCATTTTTTCACAAAGTCCATTAGTTTGCGGATGGTAGGGTGTCGTATTTATCTTCCGGCAGCCATACAGATTGCAGAATTCCTGGAAGACCTCCGCTTCAAAGACAGGTCCCTGGTCCGTCAGCACTTGGTCCGGGTACCCGTGTGGACGGCAGAAGTGCTGCTGGAAGGCTCTAGCTGCTGTTTGAGCCGTTAAGTCCTTGACGGGGACGACAACCAAGAACCGGGAGTAATGATCCACGATGGTTAACGCGTAGACGTAGCCACTTCTGCTTGGGGTCAGTTTTACATGATCCAAGGCTACCAGTTCCAACGGTTGCCGGGTGACGATAGATTGCAGGGGAGTCTTCTGGCTGGCCCGGTCCTTCCTTCTCAGATTGCACGGGCCACAGTCCCTGCACCACTTCTCGATGGTTCCCCTCATGCCTACCCAGTGGAACCGCTCGCGCAGCAGGAACTCCAGCTTCTTCCACCCGAAGTGTCCAGCTCCGTCGTGGTATGCCTCCATCACCATGGCTGCGTCTCTTCGTGGCACCACTACTTGCCAGAGTAGTTCATGCGTCCGGGAGTTGACCATTCTGCGGCACAACTTCCCCTTGTAAAGGAACAGTCGACTCTTCTCCGCCCATAGTTGTTTGGCTTCCTCCGGAGCGTCTGGTTCAAGGCGAGCCTCCGGCCGAGTCAGCATCTCCTTCACCAGTCGGACGGCAGGGTCGCTGTCTTGCGTTTCCGCCCAGTTGTGGTGAGGTAAGGGGTTCAACGTAGCAGCCTGCTTACTCCTTACCCGGTGGGAATACTGGATAGTCCCATGACGGTGGAACGCAGGGAGTTCAATTTCTTCCAGTCCCTCCGGATCTTCTCCTTCGTCCGGCAGGTTGGGCATCCTGGACAGGGCGTCCACGTTAGTATTGGAGCGCCCTGCCCGGTATTTGATTGTGAACTCGTAGTTGGACAGACGGGCCATCCACCTCTGCTCCAGGGCACCGAGTCTTGCCGTGTCCAGGTGTGTCAACGGGTTGTTATCCGTGTACACGGTGAACCGGGAAGAAGCAAGGTAATGCTTAAAGCGCTCAGTGACTGCCCATACCACGGCCAGGAACTCTAGCTTAAATGAGCTATAATTCTCGGGGTTCCTTTCGGTGGGTCGCAGTTTTCGGCTGGCGTAGGCGATTACTCGTTCTTTCCCCTGCTGGATCTGGGACAGTACGGCTCCTAGCCCGATGTTACTGGCGTCGGTGTAGAGGATGAAGGGCTGGCTATAATCCGGGTATGCCAAGATTTCATCCCCCGTGAGGGCCATCTTCAGCTGGCGGAAGGACTCTTCTTCTAGCTCCTCCCATTTGAAGGGTGGCTTCTGGTTCTTGGCCTTCCGGGACTGGCCTATCAGGAGGTCCTGCATAGGCGCTGCCTTTTTGGTGAAACCGGGAATAAACCTTCGGTAGTAGCCTACCAACCCGAGGAACTGCCGCACTTCTTTTACGCTGGAGGGGCTTGGCCATCCCTTAATTGCGGTGATCTTATCAGGGTCGGGAGCCACTCCGTCAGCGCTCACCACGTGTCCCAGGTACTGCACCTTTGGTTTCAGGAGGTGACACTTGGAGGGTTTCACCTTTAGGCCGTAACTCGCCAGAGCTTCGAACACCTCCGCCAGGTGTTTCAGGTGGTCCTCATAAGTCTTGGAGTATACGATGACATCGTCCAGGTACAACAGGACCGTCTCGAAGTTTCTGTGGCCCAGACAGCACTCCATTAATCGTTGGAAGGTTCCTGGGGCGTTGCAGAGTCCGAACGGCATGCAGGTGAACTCGCTAAGTCCCATCGGGGTGGTGAATGCGGTCTTCTCCCGGTCCGCCTCTGCTACAGGAACCTGCCAGTACCCGCTAGTGAGATCCAAGGTAGAGAAGAAGTTAGCAGATCTTAAAGCAGCCAATGACTCCTCTATCCTTGGTAAGGGGTACGCATCCTTGTGTGTGATACGGTTGATTTTCCGGTAATCTACACACATCCTCATGGTGTTGTCTTTCTTTTTGACTAAAACTAGTGGGGCTGCCCAGGGGCTACAGCTATCCCGGATTACCCCAGCCTCCTTCATGTCTCTAAGCATCCCCTTGGCGTGTTGGTAATGTGCAGGGGGTACGGGTCGATACCTCTCTTTTATGGGAGGATGATCTCCCGTGGGGATGCGGTGTTCTACCCCCTTGACTCGCCCGAAGTCTAACGGGTGTTTACTAAACACTCTCTCATACTCTTGAACCACCCGGTAGACTCCCTGTTTCTGGTGGGAGGGAGTGGCGTCAGTTCCCAAGTGTAGTTGCTGACACCAATCCTCCATTACTTTCTTAGAGCCGTTACCTTCCTCCGGGTGAGATGGAGGCAAGGGTTCCACAGACTGTATAGAGTTTTGGTTGATGGTATATAATTTGGCTAGCGTGGCATACCGGGGCAGGTACACTTCCCTCTCCCCGATATTGATTATGCGAACGGGCACCCTCCCATGGCGTACATTGACCACCCCCCGTGCTGTCAAAATGGTGGGCCTACTGTCTGAGTAAACTGGTTCTACCATTGCCTGGTAATCTCTACCTCTCAGACCAATAGCTGCCCGGCACCAAATCATCATTTCACTTTTTGGGGGCATGGCAATAGGGAAAGGGTCACACATTCTTACGCTACCAATCTCACCGCCGGAGAGTTCCACCTGTTGCCGTCGCATCAGTGCCCGGATCTCTTTCTGGAGCACTCGCTGCTCGCCGGAGCTGGCGTTCTTGGCAACCTGCTGTAGAAGAAAAATCACCTCTGCAAGACAATTTTCAATTACATTAGTTCCTAGAGTTATTTTTGGGTGGCTCTCATGTTTGTCAATGTCTACAATGATCAGTCCCTGTGCTGCCAGTTCGACTCTACCGATTTTGATGGTCACCTCTTTAAATCCGATCTGTGGCACGGGCTGGCCATTGCTGGCGATGATACTCAAGTCGTCGTCAGGGTAGCGGGTAATATCCGAGTCATTCCAGTACTGCTTAAAGAGCACGTACGAGATGGTGGTGACCTGTGACCCGGTGTCCAGTAGGGCACTCATGGGAATGCCATCCAGTACCACAGGCAAGACTGGACGTCCTCCCACATATCTGTCGCACCAGTTCGATGGGCCTGGTGATCTTTTTCCTGGGGGTTGGCCCTCTACCCCAGGTTGTGCCCGTTTAAAGAACAGTACCTTGCCATATGTCCGGGTTGATTGCAGTGGCGGCAGATGGGTCGTCCGTCCTCGCTGTATCGGTCACTGGGTCTTCCTCTGGCCGGTGGGGTCCTCCTTGGTCGACGCCACGGGATGTCCTCCGGTCCGGATGCCAGCTGGATCTTCCCTGGAGTGGAAGCCTGTAAAGACTGCACAGTTCGGGTTAGCGCAGCAACGCTCTTAGCTAGCTCTTGGACCTGATGGTGTAGGTCTGGAGCCGGGTCATTGTCCAAAGCCTGTGCATCAGCTCCCACAGGCCCTGCCGACAAGGGCGCCGCCTCCTGGTGGTAAGTGATAGCAGGGCGCCTGTGGGTCACAACGCCACCCGGTGCCGGTTCTCGGAGCACCCGGATGGCTCTGTCCTTGAACTGTGCAAAGCCCAGATGGGGATCCTGTAAAGCCATTGCCCGCAACTGGGTTCGGTGGGTATTACAATATAGTCCCTCTATAAACTGTTCGGTCAACAGCCTGTCCTCATCTCCCACTCCATCAGGGTCGGTCTGCTTAATGGCCCTCAGGGCCTCTTGTAGGTTTAGTGCATAGTCCCTTATACTCTCATGCGCTCGCTGCTTGCACCCGTAGAATCTAAGCTTAATCTCGGCTGAGGTGCGGGTATCAAAGGTGTCCTTCAGCCGGGTTAGTATCCCTGCGACAGTCTTCCTCCCAGGTGGCCAAGATTTTACTTCCCTTTTGGCTGCCCCGGTTAGTTGGGCCACCAGGATGCTCACTTTTTGCTCTTCTGTGAGGGGGTACACCTGGAAGAGGCTATCCAGCTTCTCTCTAAAGTCATGCAGGGTATGCGACTCCCCTGAGTACTGGGGTAGCCAAGCTGCTCCCGGGATATAGGGCATGGTGAAGGGCATAACTGCAGCAGCGGTAGCGCTGGCGGGGGTTGAGGCAGTGAAGCTCTCCTCCGTATCTTCCTCCCCCCTAGTGGACCATGGCCTACCTTGCGATGATCCTCTTCCGTAGGCCGCGGCTCCGCAGTGGATCGTCAGGGTTGAGGACCTTCCGTCGCGCTCCTGTGACGTCGGCGTCTGCTGGGCTCCTTCCAGGACCTTACGCAACGTCCGGACGTGAGGCGGGGCTTCAGTTCTCGCGCGCTTTCGGAGTCCACGCCCCTCTTCTTCCCGCGCGGCGTCCTCAAGATGGCGTCCAATGGCGGGAAAACTCCACGGATGGCGGGAAGAAGGCTGAAGATGGCGCCGGATGGCGGGAATCTTCACCGATGGCGGGAAGAAGGCTGAAGATGGCGCCGGATGGCGGGAAACTTCACCGATGGCGGGAAGAAGGCTGAAGATGGCGCCGGATGGCGGGAATCTTCACCACAGGTGAGTTTGAAAAGTCTCTTTTTCAGGCACGCAGTACCCGGTGGTTGCGGGCACGAAATCCTGCCGACTACGCCAAAAGTTGACGCGCCCCTGGGCCTGTGTCGCGCTGCGTTGCGCACGCGGGAGCTTACCCGGAGCCGGATCAGATGAGGGTAGTAGTCTTGTGGCGGTGACCCGGTCCGTGCCCAGGGAGTCAGACTAAGTGGCGGTAAATTAGCAGTGGATGTTGGATGACTACGCCACCCGTTGAATGCAGCTATGGAGCTGCCGCTGCAGGGCAGACCGCTGAGGCCGGTGGAAGGATGGTGCAGCGTGGATGGTATAACCCCCAACGGGAGGGGTATGGCCTCAGGGCAGCCGACGTGGATGATGGGGGTAGCAGGAACCACTCAGAGACGATGCGGTGTAGTTCAGGGTCTTTACTGGTGACAAAGATAGACCCTCCCGGAGTACTTGCTAGCAATCGGGGCCTGGTCAGTCCTTGAGCAGATGGGATCTCCCCTGGCCAGGCGGAGTTGTAGGCCTTCCCAACTAACTGTACTCTTCTGGCTACGTTGCTAGAGGCGGGTAAAAGTAGCCCACGTCCCTGAGTGTACCGTGTGGTGCTCACCCGTATGACCGGTGACTCGGGGCCTTCTAATGGCTTCCGCTCCACGATGGCGGTGCTGGTCCCACGCGTGTGACCGTGCCTTCGGGTTTCTGGGCCAGAGGACCTGCAATCCCCTGCCGGTCGGTTTCTGCTGCTGGGTAGGACAGCCTCGGACTCCGGGTCCGGTAAGAAATCTTCTCAGTCAGGGCGAGCTCTGCAGCTGCCAGCCCCTGACTCGTAGTAGTATTGCTTCTGCTGTCTCTTCCTATGACTGTTTCTCGTCTCTACTCTCCTTGACTGCCTAACCCTACCTCAGCCCCGGGTTTATATAGGGGAAGTCCTTCCCCTCCCAAGACTGGGCAGGAGGTGTGGCATGCACAGGATCCCTGACCAAAGGACCTCCCACCTGCTCTCAGACATAACATTACATTACTGTGGAAACCAGACCCCTGGGGTGCCACATATGCAGGGACGCGCGCACGCGGCGTTCATTACCTGAACCGCCGCGACACACGTCCCAGTGAAGCAGCTGAAGCTGCGCGTCTCCCTTCCCCGGCCGGCGTATGACGTCACCGGAGAAGGAGGACACTGCACGGGAGAGCAGGAAGGTAAGAGGTGTCTGTGTGTGTGTCTGTGTGTATATGAGTGGATGCAGAATGGGATGGGCCCCTGGCTGGACACACAAGGGGGGGCCCGGCTAGACACACAAGGGGGGACCCTGGCTGGACACACAAGGGGGGGCCCGGATGGACACACAAGGGGGGCCTTGCTGGACACACAAGGGGGAGCCCTGGCTGGACACACAAGGGGGAGCCCTGGCTGGACACACAAGGGGAAGCCCTGGCTGGACACACAAGGGGGAGCCCTGACTGGACACACAAGGGGGAGCCCTGACTGGACACACAAGAGGGAACCCTGGCTGGACACACAAGGGGGAGCCCTGGCTGGACACACAAGGGGAAGCCCTGGCTGGACACACAAGGGGGAGCCCTGACTGGACACACAAGGGGGAGCCCTGGCTGGACACACAAGGGGGGAGCTGTATGGACACACAAGGGGGAACCCTGGCTGGACCCACAAGGGGGAGCCCTGGCTGGACACACAAGGGGAAGCCCTGACTGGACACACAAGAGGGAACCCTGGCTGGACACACAAGGGGGGACACTGGCTGGACACACAAGGGTGAGAGCCTGGCTGGACACACAAAGGGGAACCCTGGCTGGACACACAAGGGGGGGAGCCTGGCTGGACACATAAGGGGGAGCCTGGCTGGACACATGGGAAAGGGTGGGCAGGATGGCTATATGGTGGGGCAGGCTGGACACATGGAGGCCAGGATGGATATGTGAGGGGGATGGATATATGGGGGGGCCGGATATATGGGGGGCGGGGCAGGCTGGACACATGATGGCCAGGATGGATATGTGGGGGGCAGGCTGGACACATGGGGGGCTAGGATAGATATGTGGAGGGGCAGGCTCGATACACATGGGCTAGGATAAATATATGGAGGGGCCACGCTGGACATATGGGGGCCAGTATGGATATATGGGGGGGTGTAAGGATGGATATATGCAGGGGGGAAGGGCAGGATGGATATATGAGGGGGCAGGCTGGACACATGGAGGTCAGGATGGATATATGGGGGGCAGGCTGGAAACATGGAGGCCAGGATGGATATATTGTGGGGGGCAGGCTGGACACATGGAGGCCAGGAAGGATATGTAGGGGGGGCATGCTGGACAAATGGAGGCCAGGATGGATATATGGGGGGCAGGCTTGACACATGGGGCTTTAGGACAGATATATGGGAGGGGGCAGGCTGGACACATGGAGGCCAGGACAGATATATGGGGGGGCAGGCTGGAAACATGGAGGCCAGGATGGATATGTGGGGGGGCAGCCTGGACACATGGAGGCCAGGATGGATATATGGGGGGAACAGGAGGGCCACATGGGGGACTAGGATGGGTATATGGGAGGGGGCAGGCTCGATACACGTGGGCTAGGATAAATATATGGAGGGGTCACACTGGACATATGGGGGCCAGAAGGGATATATGGGGGGTGTCAGGATGGATATATGCAGGGAAGGGGGGGCCAGGATGGATATATGGGGGTGCCAGGCTGAACAAGGGACTTAATTACTGTTTGGGGCCAGATTGAGGAACATACTTTATTAGTTTATGGTGGCCAGTGAGGAACATTATTATTTTAGAGTCCAATTAGAGACATTATTACTTCTGTAATATAATTTACTTTTTAGGAAATTGTTTTCCATGGGATAGGACAAAAGCGGGCTCCTGTTACTGTGCAGGGCGGCACTATATCGCTTTTTTTCTTCAACTGGTGTAGTGTAGAAGTCGGGGGGGTGGAGTGGGAATATTCCCTAGAAGAGATCAGTTATTGATAACTGTGTGTTATTTTCTGCAGAGATGATTCCTGGCTGGAAGAAGTGATGGCCGTCTGTGCCAGATGAAGAAGAAAAGCGAAGATGAAGGACTTCACCTAGAGACGTCACTGGTGAGTCAGTGTATTACATGTGACTCGCCCCCTGGGCCGTGGGGCACTCGGATCCGGGCAATAGGGAGACGATGGGGGTAGTAGTGGTGACCCGGTTCCGTGGCTCAGGGTGGTCAGGCCAATGGTAGTCTGCTATGTTCTGCTGATAATGTCCGACTACGCCACCCGTGGATTGCGGTTATTAGGAACCGCCGCTGCATGCAGACCGCTGGGGCTGATGAGGTGTGCAGCTAGGGTAGTGTGACTCTCCACGGGAAGAGTGCGGCCCCAGGGCAGTATAATGGATGTTGGGAGTGATGGTAGTGGGAGTCCCAGTGCTGATAGTGCTGGAGGAGCAAGGAGCACACAGACAACAGGTTGCAGTCCAGGGTCTTTACTAAACAGGTAAACTGACCCACAAACAGTCCCGGCTAGGAGGGGACCTGGATGTCTGAGAGCAACGGGGAAATTGGCCCTGGTCAGGGTGAGGGTGTAGGCCTACCGTGCTTTCTGCGCTCCTTCTGGCTATCTCCTCCTGATAGGGTAACAGCCCACGTTTCCGAGCTTTCCGTGTTTTCTCGCCTGTATGGCCTGCGACGTGGGTTCCTTTCTGCTCCCAGCCTTGTATGGCTTTACTGGTCCCTTCTGTTGTGGCAGGGCCTCCAGGCTTCTTAGGCCAAGGAATATACAGTCCCTTGCGGACTGGTTCTCTGCTGGGGGATGTGGAATCCTTCCAGCCTCAGACACCAAAGTCTGGTAGATTAAGTCTGTTATCTGCCAAGACAGGCTTGCTTCGCCTCTTGTCTCTGGCTTGTGGCTCTCCTCCTGCCACACTTCCTCTTAGGTGCAGTGCAACTGTCTGTCCCTGCTCTGCTGAGACACGTCTCAGTCCTGAGACAGGTCATCTGGGTTCTCTCTAACCCTGCCCCCAGCACCAGCTTTTATAGGGGCAGCCTGCTCCCCCTACTGGCCTGAGACAGGAGGCATTGCATGCTAATGTTCCCCTGACTAGAGAACCTCCCCCCTGCTCTCAGACACAGCTTTAATTACACTTGTGGCATCCAGGCCAGGGTGACACATTCCCCCCTAGTGAAATTTAGTACTCCGGGACTAAACAGTAAACAAAGACAATATGCATAACAATAAAACATTAATAGACAGACGACGCACAAATTGAGTTCTTAAGGTCACAGTGTGGCCTGTGACCGGGTGTCCATATCACCAGCACAACGGGGAGCCTTAACCAGGTGGGGGTCTGTCCTACCCCAAGTCCTTCACAGTCTTAGTTCATTCCTGGGTTAGGCTCTGAACGCAGTCCATACAAGGTCCCAGTTATAAAAAGTCCATAACCTGTGAGTCCTTACGGTAGCTGCAAGAAACTGAAACAGAGTATTACCAAACATGCATGTAACTTTGCAAACAATTCAACATTTGGCAACAGGGTTATTTACAATTTTAGTACACTCTATATTCTCCAGCGAGCGGGTATCTGTCCCTTTGTGCTCCTGGTTGACCTACGTAGCCCACTGTCTGGTAGTGGACTGACTTGGCTTTCCCCACTAGCGTTAGGGGTGCAGCTACCAGCTGGGTGTACAGGTAGGGCAGGCAGCTGTCTGCGAGTCCTTTGGCTTACCACAGGCATGGCAGGCTCACTGTCAGCAGAGGGTTGACTCTCCTGGGCTGCTGGTACAGGCTCTTCTGCCTCTGGAACTGCTTGCTCCTCTTCACCTTCCGGCTCTGGTGTTGGTTGTTGCTGTGCCGGTTGCAGGAAATGCAGGACAGGTACCACTATGGCATCATTTATGCGAGTCCAGGACTGAAGAAACTCTCCGAGAACGGTGCTGATCATTTCTTCCTTGTCCTCTGCGGGTTCAAGGTCACTCTGATCCTCTTCTGCACTACGGAGTTGCTCGGGGCACCTTTTGAGATGGTCTCTGGAGACGACACTAGTGGTTTCTCCTCCGTCCTTGGTGATTACGCACACCTTTGGGTTGTCGTGGTCAGACTGCAGTACGGTGTAGGGTTCCCTTTCCCACTGGTCGTCCAACTTATGTAGCCTTCTTTTTCGCTTTAGGACTTGCTCACCAGGTTCTAGGGGACTAGCAGGGGCGTGTTGATTGAAGAGTCTTTCTTGCTTCTCTCTCACCTGGGCCAGGCTCTTCTCCACACTCTCCTGTACCTTCTTGTACTGCAGTTGCCTTTCCGTATCCCAGTCCGCATCCGGGGAGGTGTCCTCAGGTATTAGGACTCCTATCTCCAGGTCTACGGGCAGCTTTCCTGGTCTAGCTTGCATCAGGTAAGCCGGGGTGCAGTTTGTAGCATTCACCGGGATATTGTTGTATAGGTCTATCAGGTCCGGCAGTTTTTCTGGCCACAGGCTGCGTTCCTCCAGGGGCAACGTCTTCAGGAGATCAATGACTATATTGTTCATCTTCTCACACATCCCGTTGGTTTGGGGGTGGTAAGGCGTTGTACGAATCTTCTTACAGCCATAGAGGTTGCAGAACTCCTGGAAGATTTCAGCCTCGAACGCTGGACCCTGGTCTGTCAGGACCTGTTCCGGATACCCGTGTGGACGGCAGAAATATTGCTGGAAGGCTCTGGCCGCTGTTTGGGCTGTCAAGTCCTTTACCGGGACCACCACTAGAAAACGGGAATAGTGGTCCACGATTGTCAGGGCATAGATGTATCCTGACCGGCTGGGAGCCAATTTGACATGGTCCAGAGCTACCAGCTCAAGAGGCTGCGTGGTGATGATGGGCCTCAAGGGTGTCTTCTGGCTGGCACGGTCCTTCCTCCTTAGGTGACAAGGGCCACAGTCTCTGCACCATTTTTCTACAGCTCCTCTCATGCCGACCCAAAAGAATCTTCCTCTTAGTAGGAACTCCAGTTTCTTCCAACCGAAGTGTCCCGCTCTGTCATGGTAAGCCCCCAGGACCATAGCTGCATCCCTCCTTGGGACCACGACTTGCCAGGTCAGCTCGTGCGTCCGGTGGTTGACAATCCTTCTGCACAACTTGCCTTCGTAGAGGAACAGCTTGCTCTTCTCCTTCCATAGCTGCTTGGCTTCCTCTGGGGCATCTGGATCTAAGCGGGCGTCTTCCCGGGTCAGCAGATCTTTCACCAGGCGGACTGCAGGGTCACTATCTTGGGTCTCGGCCCAGCTGTGGTGAGGTAGGGGATTCATCATCACAGTTGTTAGATCCTCCTCCTTCGCGCGGTGAGAGTGTTGAGCGGCTCCATACCGGTGAAACGCGGGGAGTTCTACCTCCTCCAGCTCTTCTGGGTCTTCGTCACCTTCAGGTAAGTGAGGCATCCTTGATAGGGCGTCCGCGTTGGAGTTGGTTTTGCCTGCCCGGTACTTGATCACGAAGTCATAGTTGGAGAGACGGGCCATCCACCGCTGTTCCAGGGCACCCAGTCTTGCATTGTCCAGGTGTGTCAACGGGTTGTTGTCCGTGTACACGGTGAACTTTGCGGAGGCCAGGTAATG
Source organism: Phyllobates terribilis (assembly GCF_046119375.1). Classification (NCBI taxonomy): domain Eukaryota; kingdom Metazoa; phylum Chordata; class Amphibia; order Anura; family Dendrobatidae; genus Phyllobates; species Phyllobates terribilis. The sequence goes on from NW_027363545.1 coordinate 332,743, forward strand.
CTTGAAGCGTTCCGTCACGGCCCACACCACCGCCAAGAATTCTAGCTTGAAGGAGCTGTAATTCTCCGGGTTCCTCTCGGTGGGCCTCAGCTTCCGGCTGGCGTATGCGATCACCCGTTCTCTGCCCTGTTGGTTTTGGGACAATACGGCTCCCAGTCCCACATTACTGGCATCTGTGTGGAGAATGAAAGGCTGGCCATAATCAGGGTAGGCCAGGATCTCATCCCCTGTGAGGGCCATCTTTAGCTGGCGGAAGGACTCCTCTTCCGGTTTATCCCACTTGAAGGGCGGCTTTTGCCTCCTGGACTTAGACTGTCCGATCAGGAGGTCCTGCATAGGAGCTGCCATCTTGGTGAACCCGGGGATGAATCTTCGGTAGTAGCCTACCAACCCGAGAAACTGTCTCACCTCTTTGATGTTCGAGGGGCTTGGCCAGCTCTTGATTGCCGTGACCTTGTCAGGGTCGGGGGCCACTCCTTCCGCGCTTACCACGTGCCCTAGGTACTGGACCTTTGGTTTCAGCAGGTGACACTTCGATGGTTTCACCTTCAGGCCATAGCCTGCCAGGGCTTCGAACACCTCGGCCAGGTGCTTCAGATGGTCCTCGTAGGTCTTCGAATAGACGATCACGTCGTCCAGGTAAAGGAGGACCGTCTCGAAGTTTCGGTGCCCTAGACAGCATTCCATCAGCTGCTGGAAGGTCCCTGGTGCGTTGCAGAGCCCGAAAGGCATGCAGTTGAATTCGCTCAGTCCCATCGGTGTGGTGAAGGCGGTCTTCTCCTTGTCAGCCTCTGCCACAGGAACCTGCCAGTACCCGCTAGTAAGGTCCAAAGTAGAAAAGAAGTTAGCTGATTTTAGTGCGGCTAAAGACTCCTCTATTCTAGGCAGCGGATATGCGTCTTTGTGAGTGATACGGTTGATTTGTCTATAGTCGACGCACATTCTCATGGTGCCGTCTTTCTTTTTGACCAGAACCAAGGGGGCTGCCCAGGGGCTACAGCTGTCTCTAATTACCCCAGCTTCTTTCATCTCTCTTAGCATGCCCCTTGCGTTCTGATAATGTGCAGGGGGTACAGGTCTGTGCCTCTCTTTTATCGGTGGGTGGCTCCCTGTGGGGATGTGGTGTTCTATCCCCTTTACTCTGCCGAAGTCTAGCGGGTGCTTACTAAAGACTCTCTCGTACTCCTGTACCACCCGGTAGACTCCTTGTTTTTGGTGCAGGGGAGTGGAGTCAGCACCCACGTGGAGTTTCTGGCACCAGTCCTCCTTTTGTTTCTGGGAGCCATTACCCTCCGCCTGAGGAGATGGAGGCAAGGGTTCCACGGCCCTGATAGCTTTGTGTTCGACCACAAACAGCTTGGCGAGTGTAGCGTACCTGGGTAAGTGTACCTCCCTCTCCCCAATGTTGAGGATGCGGACGGGCACCCTCCCATGACGGACATCAACCACCCCCCGGGCTGTCAAAATGGTGGGCCTGCTGTCTGAGTACACGGGTTCTACCATGGCTTGGTAGTCTCTACCTCTCAACCCGATTGCAGTCCGACACCAGATCATCATTTCACTTTTGGGAGGCATGGAAATGGGGAATGGGTCACTCAGTCTTACGCTACCGATCTCACCACCAGACAGTTCTACCTGCTGCCGTCTCATCAGGGCCTTTATCTCCTTGTTGAGAACTCTCTGTTGGCTGGAACTAGCATTCACCGCCACCTGTTGTAAGATTACAATTACCTCTGAAAGACAATTTTCAATTACATTAGTACCCACAGTTATTTTAGGGTGACTTTCACGACGGTCAATGTCCACAATAATCACTCCCTGTGCCGGTAGTTCAACTTTACCAATCTTAATGGTCATCTCCTTGAACCCCATCTGCGGCACGGGTAAGCCATTACTGGCGATGATGCTCAAGTTACCGTCTGGATACCGTGTGATATCAGCATCAGTCCAATACTGCTTAAAAAGTACATAAGGGATAGTGGTTACTTGTGACCCAGTATCCAGCAAGGCGCTCATGGGGATACCGTCCAGCACCACGGGTAAAACCGGGCGCCCCCCAACGTACTTATTACGCCAATTGTAAGGGCCTGGTGATCTTATGCCTGGGGGTTGGCCCTCTGCCCCAGGTTGGACCCGTTTAAATTACAGTACCTGGAAATGTGTCCGGGCTGGTTGCATCGACGGCAAATGGGCTGTCCATCCTCTGCGTAGCGGTCTGTGGGCCTCCCTCGGAACGACGGGATCCTCCTCTGTCGACGCCATGGGACATCCTCCGGACTTGAAGCCAGCTCGATGGGTCTTGACGGGTCCACTTGCAATGCCTGGACGGTCCTGGTCAACGCCGCGACGCTCCTGGTCAGCTCCTGGACTTGTTGGTGCAGATCTTTCGACGGGGCTTGGTTCAGGGCCTGTGCATCAGTCTCCACAGAGTCCATAGAGGAGGGCGCCGCCTCCTGGTGGTAAGTGATAGCAGGGCGCCGGGGGTTTATAGCGCCACTGGTTGCAGATTCACGGAGCACCCTTATGGCCCTGTCCTTAAATTGGGCAAAGGTCAGGTCGAGGTTCTGAAAGAACATGAGGCGCAGTTGGGCCCTGTGGGCGCTAGACAGCAGACCTTCTATGAATTGTTCTGTTAGCAGCTTATCCGTTTCCTGCACACTGCCAGGGTCAGTTTGTTGAATAGCCCTCAAGGCTTCCTGCAGATTTAGGGCATAGTCTCTGATGCTGTCCTGTGCCCGCTGCTTACATCCATATAACCTCATTTTAATCTCAGCGGAGGTACGTGTGTCAAAGGTACCCCGCAGCCGGGCCAGAATACCCTTCACAGTCCTTTTCTCCTCAGTGGGCCATGATTTTACCTCCCGCTGGGCTGCGCCAGTTAACTGCCCTGTTAATATGCTGACCTTCTGTTCCTCTGTCAGGGGGTAAACGTGGAACAAACTGTATAGCCTTTCCTTGAAGTCAGTTAGGGCATGGGGCTCCCCTGAGTATTTGGGCAGCTAGGCCGCTCCAGGGATGTAGGGCAAGGAAAAGGGCATCACCGCTGCTGCAGTTGCGTTGGTGGTAGTGGGCGCCTCTGTGTCCGTCATCTTCCTCCTCCCCTAGTTACGCGTGGCCTACCTTCCGACGATCCTCTTCTGTAGGCCGCGGCTCCGCTGCTGCTGCTATGGACGAGGACCTGGCGTCGCGTCCTGATGACGTCAGCGTCGCTCTCTCTCCCTTCCAGGACCTTGCGCAGCGTCGGTGCGTGGGGCGGAGCTTCGGATCTCGCGCGGTTTTGACGTCCACGCCCCTCTTCTTCCCGCGCGGCGTCCTGAAGATGGCGTCCGATGGCGGGAAGCAGCTGCGGATGGCGGGAAGGCGGCAGAAGATGGCGGGAAACGGTCCAAGATGGCGTCCGATGGCGGGAATCGGCTCCGGATGGCGGGAAAAGACTCCGGACGGCGGGAAACTTTGCCACAGGTAAGTTACAAAAGTCTTTTTCAGGCACGCAGTACCCGGTGGTTGCGGGCACGAAATCCTGCCGACTACGCCAAAGCTGACTCGCCCCCTGGGCCATGCGGCACTCGGATCCGGGCAATAGGGAGACGATGGGGGTAGTAGTGGCGACCCGGTTCCGTGGCTCAGGGTGGTCAGGCCAATGGTAGTCTGCTATGTTCTGCTGATAATGTTCGACTACGCCACCCATGGATTGCGGTTATTAGGAACCGCCGCTGCATGCAGACCGCTGGGGCTGATGAGGTGTGCAGCTAGGGTAGTGTGACTCTCCACGGGAAGAGTGCGGCCCCAGGGCAGTATAATGGATGTTGGGAGTGATGGTAGTGGGAGTCCCAGTGCTGATAGTGCTGGAGGAGCAAGGAGCACACAGACAACAGGTTGCAGTCTAGGGTCTTTACTAAACAGGTAAACTGACCCACAAACAGTCCCGGCTAGGAGGGGACCTGGATGTCTGAGAGCAACGGGGAAATTGGCCCTGGTCAGGGTGAGGGTGTAGGCCTACCGTGCTTTCTGCGCTCCTTCTGGCTATCTCCTCCTGATAGGGTAACAGCCCACGTTTCCGAGCTTTCCATGTTTTCTCGCCTGTATGGCCTGCGACATGGGTTCCTTTCTGCTCCCAGCCTTGTATGGCTTTACTGGTCCCTTCTGTTGTGGCAGGGCCTCCAGGCTTCTTAGGCCAAGGAATATACAGTCCCCTGCGGACTGGTTCTCTGCTGGGGGATGTGGAATCCTTCCAGCCTCAGACACCAAAGTCTGGTAGATTAAGTCTGTTATCTGCCAAGACAGGCTCTCTTCGCCTCTTGTCTCTGGCTTGTGGCTCTCCTCCTGCCACACTTCCTCTTAGGTGCAGTGCAACTGTCTGTCCCTGCTCTGCTGAGACACGTCTCAGTCCTGAGACAGGTCATCTGGGTTCTCTCTAACCCTGACCTCAGCACCAGCTTTTATAGGGGCAGCCTGCTCCCCCTACTGGCCTGAGACAGGAAGCATTGCATGCTAATGTTCCCCTGACTAGAGAACCTCCCCCCTGCTCTCAGACACAGCTTTAATTACACTTGTGGCATCCAGGCCAGGGTGACACACATGTACACTTACACTACACACGTGGTCAAAACTGTTGGTACCCCTCGTTTAATGAAAGAAAAACCCACAATGGTCACAGAAATAACTTGAATCTGACAAAAGTAATAATAAATTAAAAATCTATGAAAATGAACAAATGAAAGTCAGACATTGCTTTTCTGCTTCCACAGAATAAAAAAAAATAAATAAACTGATGAAACAGGCCTGGACAGAAATGATGGTTCTTCTTAACTTTATATTTTGCTGAACAACCTTTTGAGGCAATCACTGCAATCAAACGACTCCTGTAACTGTCAATGAGACCTCTGCACCTCTCCACAGGTATTTTGGCCACTCCTCATGAGCAAACTGCTCCAGTTGTCTCATGGTTGAAGGTTGCCTTTTCCAGACGGCATGTTTCAGCTCTTTCCAAAGATGCTCAATAGGATTTAGGTCAGGGCTCATAGAAGCCACTTCAGAATAGTCCAATGTTTTCCTCTTAGCCATTGTTGGGTGTTTTTAGCTGTGTGTTTTGGGTCATAATACTGTTGCAAGACCCATGACCTGCGACTGAGACCACGCTTTCTGACACTGGGCAGCACATTTCTCTCTAGAATCCCTTGATAGTCTTGAGATTTCATTGTACCCTGCACAGATTCAAGACACCCTGTGCCAGATGCGGCAGACCAGCCCCAAAACATAAAAGAGACTCCTCCATGTTTCACAGTAGGGACAGTGTTCTTATCTTGATATGCTTCATTTTTCCATCTGTGAACATAGATCTGATGTGCCTTGCCAAAAACTTCCATTTTTGTCTCATCTGTCCATAGGGCATTCTCCTAAAAGCTTTGTGACTTGTGAACATGTAGTTTGGCAAATTCCAGTCTGGCTTTTTTATGATTTTTTTTCAACAATGGTGTACTCCTTGGTCGTCTCCCATGAAGTCCACTTTAGATCAAACAACGACGGATGGTGCGATCTGACACTGATGTTCCTTGAGCTTGAAGTTCACCTTTAATCTCTTTAGAAGTTTTCCTGGGCTCTTTTGTTACCATTCATATTATTCGTCTCTTTGATTTGTTATCAATTTTCCTCCTGCGGCCACGTCCAGGGAGGTTGGCTACAGTCCCATGGATCTTAAATTTCTGAATAATATGTGCAACTGTAGTTACAGGAACATCAAGCTGCTTGGAGATGGTCTTATAACCTTTACCTTTAACATGCTTGTCTATAATTTTCTTTCTAATCTCCTGAGACAACTCTTTCCTTTGCTTCCTTTGGTCCATGTTGAGTGTGGTACACACCATGTCACCAAACAGCACAGTGAGTATCTGTAGCCCTATATACAGGCCCACTGACTGATTACAAGATTGTCGACACCTGTGATGCTAATTAGTGGACACAACTTGATGTAACATGTCCCTTTTGTCACATTATTTTCAGGGGTACCATCATTTCTGTCCAGGCCTATTTCAAGAGTTTAATTTTTTTTTAAATTCTGTGGAAGCAGGGTTGAAAAGCAATGTCTGTCTTTCATTTGTTCATTTTCATCGATTTTTAATTTATTATTACTTTTGTCAGATTCAAGTTTTTTCTGTGACCATTGTGAGTTTTTCTTTCATTAAACGAGGGGTACCAACAATTTTGACCACGTGTGTATATAGTATATACAGAGCTCCTGTGTATGTCACAGGTGATCACTGTATTACCTATACACTATATACAGAGCTCCTGTCTATAATGTCACTGGTGATCACTGTGTTACCTGTACACTGACACTATATACAGAGCTCCTGTGTTTAATGTTCCTGGTGGTAATAACAGTGTTGTTAGTATTGTGGTTTTGTATTCATGATCAGTATTGTAGTATTTGGTCACCTTGGGGTGGTAATATATGGTCTGGTCATAGTTTGGCCATATTTGTTCCTTGTATGTGGTATTATTCGGTCACTATGTAGTGGTAATGTGTGATCTAGTCAAGGTGTGGCGATATTTGTCCCTTTTGTATGTGGTATTATTGGTGTTGATATAGTGGACTGTGTTGTGTATGGCGGTCATTTTATTCTCGCTGATCTTAACTAGGAAAAGATTTTTTTCCATTAGGCCACAGCCCCACCATCAGTATTTGGTCAGTATTTTTCTCAGGAGTGGCTGCCGAAACCAGGAATGGTTGATTAATGCAGAATTGGTGACTTGTTTCTATTATACCTTTTCTCTGATTGTTCATCACCTGTTTTGGCTCCCACTCCTGAGAAAAAATACTGACTGGACACTGACCGAATACTGATAGTAGGGCCGTGGCCTTAGCGATTAAATACTTGGACCAGAGCAGCAGAGATGCACTTACAGGGGTTCTCCGGTGAAAACAAGTAATCACCTCTCCACAGGATCATTGATAATATTGATTGGTGGGGGTCTGACTGCTTGCACACACCGGCAGAATGTGGAGCTTTTCTCCCCATTAGACTGGAGCGGCATGTGAGATGCGACCACTGATCCATTCATTCTCTCAGTGGCTGTGAGCGCTGCTCTTTTTTGCAAGTCTCTAAGAGAATGAATAGAGCTGCGGTCAGACGTCCCACCTGCCGCAGCATTTTAAAATAGGGATAAGTGTTCTGTCAGGGATAAAACTTCCCCATTCTTCCGATAGGTGCGTTTTCCAATGTTCGGACACAAATGCTCAATAAGTGATCACCTATCCTGTAGAGCCCATGGATCGTTGGTAACTTGTTTTAACTAGTGTTGAGCGAGTATGTTCTGTCCGAGTATGCTCGGGCCGAGCGCCGAGTATTTACAGCTGCTCGGTGATATGGTTGAATCGCTCCCGTGTGCATGATTTGCAACTGTTTGACAGCTTTAACCCCTTAACGACATGTCACGTATTAGTACGCGCATGTCGTTATCCTCCGGTTCAGTGAGGGCTCCGGCGCTGAGCCCGCACTGAACCAAGCACATGTCAGCTGATTATTACAGCTGACATGTGCCCGCAACAGGCGCGGGTGGAATCGCGATCCACCAGCGGCTGTTAACATATTAAATGCCGCTGTCAATCTCCGACAGCGGCATTTAATGCGCGCTTCCTGGAAGCGCGTCACTTACCCCGCCCATCGGCGACCCCGTCACATGATCGCGGGTCGGCGATGTGTGGTCATGACAACCCTGGGTCTGCAGCAGACACCAGTGGTTGTAATGATCCTGTCGCTATGAGCGCCATCTAGTGGTCGGCGCTCATAGGACAGGACCATTTCTGCTGCATACAGGGGAACTGCTGGTCCCCTGTATGTAGCAGAGGCGATCGGACAGTTGCTGCTTCAAGTCTCCTATGGAGACTACAGAAGCAAGCAAAAAGTGAAAAAAAAAAGTTTTAAAAAATATGAAAAAAAATAAAAAAATGTAAAAGTTTAAATCACCCCCTAAAATCATAAAATAAACCCCACATACACATATTTGGTATTGCCGCGTTCAGAATCGCCTGATCTATCAATATAAAAATAGAATTAATGCGATCGGTAAATGGCGTAATGAGAAAAAAATTCTAAACGCCAGAATTACGTTTTTTGGTCACCGTAAAATTGCAATAAAATGCAATAACGGGCGATCAAAACATCGGATCTACCCCAAAATAGCATCTATAAAAACTTCAGCTCGGTTCACAAAAAATAAGCCCTCACCCTGCCCCAGATCCCGAAAAATGGAGACGCTACGGGTCTCGGAAAATGGCACCATTTTTTTTTTTTTTACCAAACTTTGGAATTTTTTTTCATCACTTAAATAAAAAAGAACCTATACATGTTTGGTGTCTACGAACTCGTAATGACCTGGAGAATAATAATGGCAGGTCAGTTTTAGCATTCAGTGAACGTGGTAAAAAAAATAAAAAAAAACCTCAGTGGTATTGCACTTTTTTTGCAATTTCACGGCGCTTGGAATTTTTTTCCCGTTTTCCCGTACACGGCATGGTAAAACTAGTAATGGCGTTAAAAAGTACAACTCGTCCCGCAAAAAATAAGCCCTAACATGGCCATATTGACTAAAAAATAAAAACGCTATGGCTCTGGGAACAAGTGGAGCAAAAAGCGAAAATGCAAAAACGGAAAATGCTCCGCGGCTTAAGGGGTTAATACATGTGAGGAATGTCTATTTCTTACACATTCCTCACATGCAGGGTCGGACTGGGGTGTCTGGGGCCCACAGGGAGAACTGACTCTAGGGGCCCACCTACAGCCATATGCAAATATCTGTTTTCCGCTATCCCTGTTATAGTGGAGCATTGACTGGCGGCTCCTGCACATCTACTGTGCACCACTATAACTGGGATGTGCAATTACGGTAGTTTGCATTAAAGGGCTTCTTTGGTTAAAACAAGTTATCACCGATCCATGGGATCCACAGGATCGGTGATCACTTATTGATCGTTTGGGTCCGAACATTGGAAAAGGCGCCTATCAGAAGAATGGGGAAGTTTCATCCCTGACAGGACACTTATCCCCATTTTAAAATGCAGCTTCCAAAAAAGAGCAGCGCTCACAGTCACTGAGGGAATGACTGGATGAGTGGTCGCATCTCACATGCCGCTCCAGTCTAATGGGGAGAAAAGCTCCACATTCTGCCGATTGTGTCCCAGCAGTCAGACCCCCACCAATCAATATCATCACTGATCCTGTGGAGAGGTGATTACTTGTTTTCACCGGAGAACCCCTGTAAGTGCATCTCTGCCGCTCTGGTCCAAGTATTTAATCTCTAAGGCTGCGGCCCTACTATCAGTATTTGGTCAGTATTCAGTCAGTATTTTTTCTCAGGAGTGGGAGCCAAAACCAGGTGAGGAACAATCAGAGAAAAGGTATAATAGAAACAAGTCACCAATTCTGTATTTATCACCCACTCCTGGTTTTGGCAGCTACTCCTGAGAAAAAATACTGACCGAATACTGATGGTGGGGCTGTGGCCTAATGGAAAAAAATCTTTTCCTAGTTAATATCAGCAAGAACAAAATGACTGCCATACACAACACAGTCCACTATATCAACACCAATAATACCACATACAAAAGAGACAAATATCGCCACACCATGACTAGATCACATATTACCACCACATAGTGACCGAATAATACTACATACAAGGAAAAAATACGGCCACACCATGACCAGACCACATATTACCACCCCAAAGTGACCAAATACTACAATACTGATCATGAATACAAACCACAATACTAACAACACTGTTATTACCACCAGTGACATTATACACAGGAGCTCTGTATATAGTGTCAGTGTACAGGTAATACAGGGATCACCAGTGACATTATACACAGGAGCTCTGTATATGGTGTCAGTGTACAGGTAATACAGGGATCACCAGTGACATTATACACAGGAGCTCTGTATATAGTGTACAGTGTACAGGCAATACAGTGACCACCAGTGACATTATACACTGGAGCTCAGTATATAGTGTCAGTGTACAGGTAATACAGGGTTCACCAGTGACATTATACACAGGAGCTCTGTATAGAGTGTCAGTGTACAGGTAATACAGTGATCACCAGTGACATTATACACTGGAGCTCTGTATTTAGTGTACAGGTATTACAGTGGTCACCAGTGACATTATACACAGGAGCTCTGTATATAGTGTACAGGTAATACAGTGGTCACCAGTGACATTATACACAGGAGCTCTGTATATATTGCACAGGTAATACAGTGGTCACAAGTGACATTATACACAGAAGCTCTGTATATAGTGTATACATAATATAGTGATCACCAGTGACATACACAGGAGTTCTGTATATACTATATACACACACGTGGTCAGAATTGTTGGTACCCCTCGTTTAATGAAAGAAAAACCCACAATGGTCACAGAAATAACTTGAATCTGACAAAAGTAATAATAAATTAAAAATCTATGAAAATGAACAAATGAAAGTCAGACATTGCTTTTCTGCTTCCACTGAATTAAAAAAAAAAATTAAACTCATGAAATCGGCCTGGACAGAAATGATGGTACCCCTGAAAATAATGTGACAAAAGGGACATGTTAAATAAAGTTGTGTCCACTAATTAGCATCACAGGTGTCTACAATCTTGTAATCAGTCAGTGGGCCTGTATATAGGGCTACAGATACTCACTGTGCTATATATAGGGCTGAAGATACTCACTGTGCCTGTATATAGGGCTACAGATACTCACTGTGCCTGTATATAGGGTTACAGATACTCACTGTGCCTGTATATAGGGTTACAGATACTCACTGTGCCTGTATATAGGGTTACAGATATTCACTGTGCCTGTATATAGGGTTACAGATACTCACTGTGCTTGTATATAGGGTTACAGATACTCACTGTGCCTGTATATAGGGTTACAGATATTCACTGTGCCTGTATATAGGGTTACAGATACTCACTGTGCTTGTATATAGGGCTACAGATACTCACTGTGCTTGTATATAGGGCTACAGATACTCACTGTGTTGTTTGGTGACATGGTGTGTACCACACTCAACATGGACCAGAAGAAGCAAAGGAAAGAGCTGTCTCAGGAGATTAGAAAGAAAATTATAGAAAAGCATGTTAAAAGGTAAAGGTTATAAGACCATCTCCAAGCAGCTTGATGTTTCTGTGACTACAGGTGCACATATTATTCAGAAATTTAAGATCCATGGGACTGTAGCCAACCTCCCTGGACGTGGCTGCAGGAGGAAAATTGATGACAAATCAAAGAGACGGATAATATGAATGGTAACAAAAGAGCCCAGAATAACTTCTAAAGAGATTAAAGGTGAACTTCAAGCTCAAGGAACATCAGTGTCAGATCGTACTATCCACCGTTGTTTGATCCAAAGTGAACTTCATGTAAGACGACCAAGGAGAACACCATTGTAGAAAAAAAAAATAGTAAAAAGGCCAGACTGGAATTTGCCAAACTACATGTTGACAAGCCACAAAGCTTCTGGGAGAATGTACTATGGACAGATGAGACAAAAATTTAAGTTTTTGGCAAGGCACATCAGCTCTATGTTCACAGATGGAAAAATATCAAGAAAAGAACACTGTCCCTACTGTGAAACATGGTGGAGGCTCTGTTATGTTCTGGGGCTGCTTTGCTGCACCTGGCACAGGGTGTCTTGAATCTGTGCAGGGTACAATGAAATCTCAAGACTATCAAGGGATTCTAGAGAGAAATGTGCTGCCCAGTGTCAGAAAGCTTGGTCTCAGTCGCAGGTCTAGCAACAGGATAATGACCCAAAACACACACAGCTAAAAACACCCAAGAATGGCTAAGAGGAAAACATTGGACTATTCTGAAGTGGCTTGTATGAGCCCTGAACTAAATCCTATGGAGCATCTTTGGAAAGAGCTGAAACATTCTGGAAAAGGCAACCTTCAAACACGAGACAACTGGAGCAGTTTGCTCATGAGGAGTCGGCCAAAATACCTGTCGAGAGGCGCAGAAGTCTCATTGACAGTTACAGGAATCGTTTGATTGCAGTGATTGCCTCAAAAGGTTCAACAAAATATTAAGTTAAGAAGAAGAACCATCATTTCTGTCCAGGCCGATTTCATGAGGTTAATTTTTTTTTAAATTCTGTGGAAGCAGAAAATCAATGTCTGACCTTCATCTCTTCATTTTCAAAAATTTGTAATTTATCAGATTGAAGTTATTTCTGTGACCATTGTGGGTTTTTCTTTCATTAAACGAGGGGTACCAACAATTTTGACCACGTGTGTAGTGTAAGTGTACATGTAATAAACTGACTCACCAGTGATGTCTCTAGGTGAAGTCCTTCATCTTCGCTTTTCTTCTTCATCTGGCACAGACGGCCATCACTTCTTCCAGCCAGGAATCATCTCTGCAGAAAATAACACACAGTTATTAATAACTGATCTCTTCTAGAGAATATTCCCACTTTCCCCCCCCGACCTCTACACTACACCAGTTGAAGAAAAAAAGCAACATAGTGCCGTCCTGCACAGTAACAGGACTCCTCTTTTGTCCCATCCCATGGAAAACAATTTCCTAAAAAGTAAATTATATTACAGAAGTAATAATGTAATAATAATTGGAATCTAAAGTAATAATGTTCCCCACTGGTCACCATAAACTAATAAAGTATGTTCCTCAATCTGGCTCCCAAACAGTAATTAAGTCCCTTGTCTAGCCAGGCACCCCCATATGTCCCTTCTGGCCACCATTTGTCTAGTGTGACCCCTCCATATATTTATCCTAGCACATGTGTATCGAGCCTGCCCCCTCCCATATACCCATCCTAGCCCCCCCATGTGCCAGTCTGCCCCCCCACATATCCATCCTTGCTTCCATGTTTCCAGCCTGCGCCCCCATATGTCCCCCCCATATATCCTCCATGTGTCCAGCCTGCCCTCTACATATTCATCCTGGCCTCCATGTGTCCAGCCTCTCCCCTCATATATCCATACTGCCCTTACCCCCTGCATATATCCATCCTGACACCCCCCATATATCCAGCGTGCCCCTCCATATATTTACGCTAGCCCATGTGTATCGAGCCCGCCCCCCCCACATATTCATCCTAGCACCCCATGTGTCCAGCCTGTCCCCCCCCATATATCCATCCTGGCCTCCATGTGTTCAGCCTGCCCCCCCTCCCCCATATATCCATCCTGGCCTCCATAAGTCCAGCTTGCCCCCCCCCATATATCCATCCTGGCCTCCATATATCCATCTTGCCCCCCCATATATCCATCCTGCCCCCCCATATATCCATCCTGCCCCCCATATATCCATTCTGGCCTCCATGTGTCCAGCCTGCCCCCCATATACCCATCCTGCCCACCCCCCTTTGCCTGGGTCCACCTTGGTTCCCCCTTGTGTGTCCTGCCAGGGCTCCCCCTTGTGTGTCCAGCCAGGGCTCCTCTCCCTTGCGTGTCCAGCCAGGGCTCCCCCCTTGCATGTCCAGCCAAGGCTCCCCCCCTTGCGTGTCCAGCCAGGGCCCCCCCCTTGCGTATCCAGCCAGGGTTCCCCGCTCGTGTGTCCAGCTGGCCCCCCCCTCGTGTGTCCGTCCAGCTGGGCACCCCCTCGTGTGTCCGTCCAGCTGGGCCCCCCCTCGTGTGTCCGTCCAGCTGGGCACCCCCTCGTGTGTCCGTCCAGCTGGGCCCCCCCTCGTGTGTCCGTCCAGCTGGGCCCCCCCTCGTGTGTCTGTCCAGCTGGGCCCCCCCTCGTGTGTCTGTCCAGCTGGGCCCCCCCTCGTGTGTCTGTCCAGCTGGGTCCCCCCTCGTGTGTCTGTCCAGCTGGGCCCCCCCTTGTGTGTCTGTCCAGCTGGGCCCCCCCCTTGTGTGTCTGTCCAACTTGGCCCCCCCTTGTGTGTCTGTCCAGCTGGGCCCCCCCTTGTGTGTCTGTCCAGCTGGGCCCCCCCTCGTGTGTCCGTCCAGCTGGGCCCCCCCTCGTGTGTCCGTCCAGCTGGGCCCCCCCTCGTGTGTCTGTCCAGCTGGGCCCCCCCTCGTGTGTCTGTCCAGCTGGGCCCCCCCTCGTGTGTCTGTCCAGCTGGGTCCCCCCTCGTGTGTCTGTCCAGCTGGGCCCCCCCTTGTGTGTCTGTCCAGCTGGGCCCCCCCCTTGTGTGTCTGTCCAACTTGGCCCCCCCTTGTGTGTCTGTCCAGCTTGGCCCCCCCTTGTGTGTCTGTCCAGCTGGGCCTCCCTTGTGTGTCTGTCCAGCTGGGCCCCCCTTGTGTGTCTGTCCAGCTGGGCCCCCCTTGTGTGTCTGTCCAGCTGGGCCCCCCTTGTGTGTCTGTCCAGCTGGGCCCCCCCTTGTGTGTCTGTCCAGCTGGGCCCCCCCTTGTGTGTCTGTCCAGCTGGGCCCCCCCTTGTGTGTCTGTCCAGCTGGGCCCCCCCTTGTGTGTCTGTCCAGCTGGGCCCCCCCTTGTGTGTCTGTCCAGCTGGGCCCCCCCTTGTGTGTCTCTCCAGCTGGGCCCCCCCTTGTGTGTCTGTCCAGCTGGGCCCCCCTTGTGTGTCTGTCCAGCTGGGCCCCCCTTGTGTGTCTGTCCAGCTGGGCCCCCCCTTGTGTGTCTGTCCAGCTGGGCCCCCCCTTTTGTGTCTGTCCAGCTGGGCCCCCCCTTGTGTGTCTGTCCAGCTGGGCCCCCCCTTGTGTGTCTGTCCAGCTGGGCCCCCCCTTGTGTGTCTGTCCAGCTGGGCCCCCCCTTGTGTGTCTGTCCAGCTGGGCCCCCCCTTGTGTGTCTCTCCAGCTGGGCCCCCCCTTGTGTGTCTGTCCAGCTGGGCCCCCCCTTGTGTGTCTGTCCAGCTGGGCCCCCCCTTGTGTGTCTGTCCAGCTGGGCCCACCCCTTGTGTGTCTGTCCAGCTTGGCCCCCCCTTGTGTGTCTGTCCAGCTGGGCCCCCCCTTGTGTGTCTGTCCAGCTGGGCCCCCCCCTTGTGTGTCTGTCCAGCTGGGCCCCCCCTTGTGTGTCTGTCCAACTTGGCCCCCCCTTGTGTGTCTGTCCAGCTGGGCCCCCCCCTTGTGTGTCTGTCCAGCTGGGCCCCCCCTTGTGTGTCTGTCCAGCTGGGCCCCCCTTGTGTGTCTGTCCAGCTGGGCCCCCCCTTGTGTGTCTGCCCAGCTGGGCCCCCACTTGTGTGTCTGTCCAGCTGGGCCCCCCCTTGTGTGTCTGTCCAGCTGGGCCCCCCCTTGTGTGTCTGTCCAGCTGGGCCCCCCTTGTGTGTCTGTCCAGCTGGGCCCCCCCTTGTGTGTCTGTCCAGCTGGGCCCCCCCTTGTGTGTCTGTCCAGCTGGGCCCCCCCTTGTGTGTCTGTCCAGCTGGGCCCCCCCTTGTGTGTCTGTCCAGCTGGGCCCCCCCTTGTGTGTCTGTCCAGCTGGGCCCACCCCTTGTGTGTCTGTCCAGCTTGGCCCCCCCTTGTGTGTCTGTCCAGCTGGGCCCCCCCCCTTGTGTGTCTGTCCAGCTGGGCCCCCCCCTTGTGTGTCTGTCCAGCTGGGCCCCCCCTTGTGTGTCTGTCCAACTTGGCCCCCCCTTGTGTGTCTGTCCAGCTGGGCCCCCCCTTGTGTGTCTGTCCAGCTGGGCCCCCCCTTGTGTGTCTGTCCAACTTGGCCCCCCCTTGTGTGTCTGTCCAGCTGGGCCCCCCCCTTGTGTGTCTGTCCAACTTGGCCCCCCCCTTGTGTGTCTGTCCAACTTGGCCCCCCCCTTGTGTGTCTGTCCAGCTGGGCCCCCCCTTGTGTGTCTGTCCAGCTGGGCCCCCCCCTTGTGTGTCTGTCCAACTTGGTCCCCCCTTGTGTGTCTGTCCAACTTGGTCCCCCCTTGTGTGTCTGTCCAGCTGGGCCCCCCCTTGTGTGTCTGTCCAGCTGGGCCCCCCCCCTTGTGGGTCTGTCCAGCTGGGCCCCCCCTTGTGTGTCCTGCTGGCCCCCGCCTTGTGTGTCCAGACCATTACACACACACACACACACACACACCTCTTACCTTCCTGCGATCCCGTGCGGTGTCCTCCTTCTCCTGAGTTGCGCGCCTCCTTCACAGCAGGCGCATGACGATGACGTCATACGCCGGCCGGCGAAGGGAGACACGCAGCTTCAGCTGCTTCACAGGGACGTGCGCCGCGGTGGTTCAGGTAATGAACGCTGCGTGCGCGCGTCCCTGCATACACTATGCCTGCGCTTTTAAAGGGCCCGTGCCCCTTAAAACCGCAGGATTTTTTTTTGTTCTCTTCTCCCCCCTCTACTCTGCAGCAGGGGGCGGGGCCCACCGGGAAATTTCCCGGTATCCCGCCAGCCCAGACCGACCCTGCTCACATGTATTAAAACCGTCAAACAGTCGCAAATCATGCACACGGGAGCGATTCAACCATATCACCGAGGAGCTATAAATACTCGGAGCTCGGCCCGAGCATACTCGCCGAAAGGGTTAACAGAACATACTCGCTCAACACTAGTTTTAACCAAAGAAGCCCTTTAATGCAAACATGTCCATCCCAGTTAGAGTGTCGCCCAGTAGATGTGCAGGAGCCGCCAGTCAATGCTCCACTATAACAGGGAGAGCGGATAACAGATATTTGCATCTTGCTGTAGGTGGGCCCCTAGAGTTAATTTCCCCTGTGGGCCCCAGACACCGCAGTCCGACCCTGGTCATCAATATCAGATCAGTGAGGTTCCAACACACGGCCCCCTCACCAATAAGACAGCAGCTGGAAATACTCAGCGTAGAGAGCCCAAACAGCACAGCTCTGTACACTGTGTAGTGGCCGATCTTGGTACTGCAGCTCCTATTGAAATGATTGTGATCTGAGCTGTAGTACCTGAAACCAGCCATTGCACAGTGTGCGGAGCTGTGCTATTCCAGCTCTTAACACTGTGTACATCATCTTGCAGAAGTAGCTGATGTCTGGGGATTTCAGGTGTCAGACCCCCACTAATCACTGTATGAGTTCTGCTCTACTCCTTTATTAAAGGGGTGGTCTTGTGTTCCTCTCATCAGAAGCTGAAGATTTACAGTTCTGGCCGGTGGCTTGGCTGAGCCGCTTGTCTGAATTGTGCCCTCTTGCATTCTGCGGGCAGAGGCGGCTTTGCCTCTGCAGAATGGGACAGGCACAGGGGCGCTGAAGTCCACCAGTCTGCAAGTGAGCGCTTCTTGCCAAGGAGACCAGCCACTTCTCAGGTGGTCAGTAACCATAGCAATGAGCTGTACACTGCAGAATTAAAAATCTTTTCCTTCTTGAGAACAGAGAAGATTTTGAATAAGAAGGAAATTGCAAAGTTTCTTGTTTTTACAAGCTCTTTGCAATCTTAGCCTTTTAATACATTCATTTTATTTAGTTATATATTTATTTTACTCTCTTATATAGCGCCGTTAGATTTTGTAGCACCTTACAGACATTATCATCACTGTCCCCATTGGGGCTCACAATATGAATTCCCTATCAGTATGTCTTTGGAGTGTGGGAGGAAACCGGAGAACCCGGAGGAAACCCACACAAACACGGGGAGAACATACAAACTCCTTGCAGATGTTGTCCTTGCTATTATATGAACCCAGCCCCACAGCGTTAATCATTGACCCACCATGTTGCCCACATTCCTCGGCTTTTTTAAGATTTTCTGCAATGAATAAGAACACTGAAGAAAATCTAGATTGATCAACATTTAATATCACAAATGCAGTTGCTGCAAAACTTGTCCATAGTCCTGTTCCCAGCTGAAAATTGGATAGAATTGTATCTTGTGTAGACAATGCTCTGTGAGCTAAATAGCCGGGATCCACTGCTACAAGGCAGGAAACAGACAGATTCTGCTGATGGGTTCTGCTCCCAGAGCATTATTCAGCCTGGACATCTCAGCTAAGAGCAAAACCAGCTATAAGGCTGTGTGCACACCTAGCAGATTTGATGCAGATTTACATGCGTTTTTTCTGCTAGAGAGAAGCATTTTCACATGCATTTTTTCAAGCAATTTTCCAAGCGATTTTGAGCATCACTTGGAAAAGTGCTTGATAAGTTGATCACACAATATAAATCCATGCAACCGAAATGGATCTATAATGTGTGAACAACTTAGATGCTTTAAATGCAGCATCTATAGTAAAAAAAAGAATCAAAACGTTAATAAATAAAAAAAAACAACTGTATATTCACCTCTCCGGCGGCCCCCGGTCTGCTCTCCGGTCTCCTCCGGTCTGCTCCCGGCCGCGTCTTCTCTCTTCAGCGTCCCGCAGTGTACGGTCAGGACCTGCGGTGACGTCATTTAGTCAGCTGATGGCCACGCGACCATCACCTGATGCCGACGTCAGCGGTCATGCGACCATCACCTGACTAAATGACGTCAGCGCAGGTCCTGACAGTACAGACAGCAGACCGGAGGAGACCGGAGAGCAGACCGGGGGCCGCCGGAGAGGTGAATATACAGGTTTTGTTTGTTTTTAACTTTTTTATTTCTTTTTTTCACCGCGTGGTAGCCGGGATGAAGAGGAGTTGTAGTCTCGTCTTCCTCCCAGATACCACACGCATCGCGAATAAGCTTCAGCGTAATCGCAGTAGAAATGGTCATGCTGCGTTTTGCAAAGTAATGCGAATTCGGCGCGCAAATTAGCGCATCATGTGCACAGCACATCCGAATTCACATGGCTTTGCATGGCAGACTGTTTTACAAGCGTTTTCGCATCTGTAAAAATGCCGCAAAAACGCTACAAAAACGCTACGTGGGCACATAGCCTAAGGCTGTGTGCCCACGACGCGTATTTTAAGCGTTTCCGCATGGCAAAAACGCTGCAGAAACGCTTAAAGACGCATGTTAGAAGGTCTGCCATGTTCCCCAATGATAGTCCGCATGTGCTGTGCACATGCTGCGGAAATTTCCGCTGCAGATTATCATTGCGGAAAAAAACGCAGCACTACCAATTATTTTGCGGAAGCGCAGCGTTTTCCTGGCCATTGACTTGCATTGGAACGCATGGATTCCGCTTCACTAGATAAGCACATGCGGAATACATGCGTTCAATGTGCGGATGGTACCCGGGTGTGGAGGATGGGAGACTCTCCTCCGGACCCGGGTACCATAGAACCTGTCAAAATAAAGAATAAAATAAAAAATAAATGTTATATTTACCTTCTGACGGCCCCCGCTGCGCTCGTCCTCCCATGTCGGCAGCTCGCGATGGACTGAAGGACCAGCGCTGACGTCATAGTCATGTGACGGCAGGTCCTTCAGTGTACCGCGATCTGCCGGCAGCCAGGACGGAGCGAAGCGAGACTGCGGGGGCCATCGGAAGGTAAGTATAGATTTATTTTTTTATTTTTAACCAGTCGTTGGGGTCACACTATATAAATCCATGCCGTTTTCATGGATTTCTATAGTGTGACCAAGTTGACAAGCACTTTCCAAGTGATGCTAAAATCGCTTGTAAAGCGCTTGTCAACCCGCATGCGGAAATGCATGTGAAGAACGCTCCACTTCTGCATGTCCCTGGCAGGAAAAACGCATGTACAATCCGCATATACAATCCGCATGTACAATCCGCGTGTACAATCCGCATATACAATCCGCATGTACAATCCGCATGTACAATCCGCGTGTACAATCCGCGTGTACAATCCGCATATACAATCCGCATGTACAATCCGCGTGTACAATCCGCATATACAATCCGCATGTACAATCCGCGTGTACAATCCGCATATACAATCCGCATGTACAATCCGCGTGTACATTCCGCGTGTACAATCCGCGTGTACATTCCGCGTGTACAATCCGCGTGTACAATCCGCATGTACAATCCGCATGTACAATCCGCATGCGTTTTTTCTGCCAGCGAGATGCAGAAACGCTCAGGAAAAATCCGGAGCATTTCTGCATCGTGGGCACATAGCCTAAGTCTCTGCATTTGTCTGCTTACACATCAGTACATTTCTGAACACATTCAGCAAAAATTGCAGTACATTTGTTAAAATTGGGCATATAGCATACTATAGGTGCTTCTCACAAAATTAGAATATCATCAAAAAGTTAATTTATTTCAGTTCTTCAATACAAATAGTAAAACTCATATTATATAGAGTCATTACAGACAGAGTGATCTATTTCAAGTGTTTATTTCTGTTAATGTTATTATCTCAGTAAATTAGAATACTTTATAACACCAGCTTGAAAAATGTTTTTAAAATCTGAAATGTTGTCCTACTGAAATGTATGTTCAGTAAATGCCCTCAATACTTGGCCAGGCTCCTTTTGCATCAATTACTGCATCAATGCGGCAATGTGGCATGGAGGCGATCAGCCTGTGACACTGCTGAGGTGTTATGGAAGCCCAGGTGGCTTTGATAGCAGCCTTCAGCTCGTCTGCATTGTTGGGTCTGGTGTCTCTCATCTTTCTCTTGACAATACCCCATAGATTCTCTATAATAGATTCTCTATGGGGTTAAGGTCAGGTGAGTTTGCTGCCAATCAAGCACAGTGATACTGTTGTGTAAACCAGGTATTGGTACTTTTGGCAGTGTGGACAGGGGCCAAGTCCTGCTGGAAAATGACATTTCCATCTCCAAAAAGCTTGTGGGCAGAGGGAAGCATGAAGGGCTCTACAATGTCCTGGTAGACGGGTGCGCTGACTTTGGTCTTGATAAAACACAGTGGACCTACACCAGCAGATGACATGGCTCCCCAAACCATCACCGATTGTGGAAACTTCACACGAGACCTCAAGCAGCTTGGATTGTGGCCTCTCCACTCTTCCTCCAGACTCTGGGACCTTGATTTCCAAATTAAATGCAAAATTTACTTTCATCGGAAAACAACACCTTGGACCACTGAGCAACAGTCCAGGTGTTTTTCTCCTTGGCCCAGGTAAGATGCTTCTGGCGTTGTCTATTGGTGATGAGTGGCTCGACACAAGGAATGTGACACTTGTAGCCCATGTCCTGGATACGTCTGTGTGTGGTGGCTCTTGAAGCAATGACTCCAGCAGCAGTCCACTCCTTGTGAATCTTCCCCAAATGTTTGAATGGCCTTTCCTTAACAATCTTTTCAAGGCTGCGGTTATCCCGGTTGCTTGTGCACCTCTTCCTACCACACTTTTTCTTTCCACTCAACTTTCCATAAATATGCTTGGATACAGCACTCTGTTAACAGCCAGCTTCTTTAGCAATGACCTTTTGTGGTTTACACTCCTTGTGGAGTGTGTCAATGACTGCCTTCTGGACATCTGTCAAGTCATCAGTCTTCCCCATGATTGTGGAGCCTACTGAAACAGACAAAGGGACCTTTTTAAATGTGTAAGAAGCCTTTGCAGGTGTTTTTTGTTAATTATTCTAATTTACTGAGATAATGACTTTGTGTTTTCATTGGCTGTAAGCCATCATTATCAACATTAACAGAAATAAACACTTGAAATAGATCACTCTGTAATGACTCTGTATAATATATGAGTTTCACTTTTTGGATTGAAGAACTGAAATAAATAAACTTTTTGATGATATTCTAATTTTGTGAGAAGCACCTGTATGTTTGATGCATCTCATTAGCTAAGCTCAACCTCTTCCTTGCTTCACCTCAATTTGAGCCATAAATTGTGATATTTCATTTTGGTGCATTTTATGACTCCTCTTTGTCACACTTTTCTCATAACTATTTTTTTTATAACTGAGGGAAAATAACAAAATCTTATTTGTTGTACTCAAGTTTTCACAGAAACATCTGATAAAGTGTTGACTTATTTTTCTGAGTTAAACTCTTCCTTTTGGCCCTCTATATATTTGAGTTTGACAGCCCTGATGTAGATGGATGATGATGTGGCAAGAAGGGGCAGAGGGGCAGAGCGCTGTGCTGCAGGAAGAGGAGGATTAGGCAAGGGAGTGATGTAATGCAGGAGGGGGAGGCTTAGGCAGGGAAGCGATGTGCTGCAGGAAGAGGTGGCTTATGCAGGGGAGTGATGTAATGCAATAGGAGAGGATTAGTCAGGGAGCGATGTGCTGCAGGAAGTGCAGGATTTGGCAGTGGGCGATGTGGTGCAAGAGGGGATTTGGCAGTGGGTGATGTGGTGCAGGAAGGGGGAGATTTAGAAAGGGCACAATGTGCTGCAAGGAGGGGAGGATTAGACGGGAGCAATGTGCCGCAAGAGGGGGGGGTTTAGACAGGGGAGTGATGTGCTGCAGGAGTGGGAGAATTAAGCGGTGAGAAACATGCTGCAGGACGGGGAGGGTTAGGCAGGGGAGCAATGTGCTGCAGGTGGAAGGAGAATCTGTGACTACAGCCCAGTGTTTAAGGTTTATTGGAGCCTGTCTTTTATATATTTTATTGTTTTTTTTCTGACAAAACTGCATAACATCTGACATGAAGTCCGCTTAGCAGTCACAGTCCCTGTAGATTGTTACTGTCCAGGTTCACCGCTGTCTCTTTTTGTTTTTAGTGCCAATCTGACAGCAGTGAAGGTTCCGCTGATAATGGCGGTCGGGTTCCGAATAGAATGTTCATGTCTGTTCTCATTGTAGTAACATCACGGAACATGCTAATTTCTTCTGACCACACCCGATGACTGAATAAAGGCGCCTCACCCACTTGTCTATGTCATCACTTTGTGGTGTCACAATGATCTAAGGGGATAAAAAAACGCTCCTGGCAGCTTTACAGTCATTCGTCCCTTCGTGTTAAAGGAGCAGGATGATAGAGCCGCACCATGCCAGCCAGAAGAAAAGAAAGTGGAGCCCTTCAAGATGATGAAGCAAGAAAGCAGACTGTGGAAGGCCATCCAGGACCAAGAGCATCATGAGGGCCTGGTAACGTATACTACACAACTGTTCTGTATATGCTCATGCCATGTACACCTATGGTGGCCGATTCATCAAGGCTGGTGGATTTCTATACCAGCATTCATGAAGCGCCTATTGGAGGAACGTGCACCAAATTCATTAAAAAGACTAAACCTCTTAATGAACTTGACTCATCCTTAAAGGGGTTGTTCCCTTTCAATAAATGAATGTCCCTAGCTGCAGGTCATTTAATTAAAAAAAAGAGGTTCCACCATCTCAGTGCTGCAGCAGCTCAGTGCGCTCAGCTGGGCAGTCCGTCTGATTACATTTGTTGGCTGCGGCAGTATTGAGGTGATGTCAGTGCCATACACAATCCCAGGAATGGGTCAGGACAGCACAGTTTGATTCTTTATACCTGCAGCCAGGGTCATTCATTTATTGAAATATCCCCTTAAAGCTGACGTACTACACCTCAAGAAATGTACTCCAGTCAAAAGATGGAGTCAATTTCAGTCCTATTTTACACCACTTTTCCAGCCTAATTTGTAATAAGTTTTCAGGTAAAGCTAAGCCACAAGCGGTCCAGATAAGCTCTGTTCACTATTTAAGAAGTTAAAAGAGTGGGTGTAAAAAGGTCAGAGTATTCAAATGTAAGTTGCGCAGGAATTTACTGAGATTCAAACAGTTGTGCAACACATTTTCGGTGAAAACTGCTTGATGAAAAATGTTCCTTGAATAATATAACATTTCAGGTTAGTGGTAATAGATTTTGTTATGTTACGTTGATCCAGGGAACTAGTCTGACTGCCATATGTGGAGTCGGGAAGGAATTTTTCCCCTAAAATGGGGCAATTAGCATCTGCCTCGTGGGATTTTTGCCTTCCTCTGGATCAACACATTAGCTTTTAGGTTGAACTTGATGGACTTGTGTCTTTCAACCTTAAAACTATGAAACTGTCCCTGTATTGAGGTTCAAGGGTGAAGCCCAGGGTTCATTTGGAACCATCAGAAATGGTGTGTTTTGCGCCCAGTCTGTTCAAGGAAGCCTGTTTGAGCCAACGGCCTCAGAAATATCCTAACATTTCAGAAAGTAGCAATAGTTAGGGTGGCTGAACCATTCTAGCCTTAAGTTTGCCCCTCCAGTCAGCATCTACTATGTAGATGCAATCAAGGCCATGTAATAAGTCTTTATCGCTGTACAGGGCTGTAAGAGTGAAGGCCAGAGTTCCTTTGGAACCTGTAGGATAGACTGGCTTTTGCCAAGTCTTTCCAAAGAAGCTTTTTTGAGCCATAGGCCTCAGACAGGTCCTAACAAGAAAGTGGCATTAGATAGGTTTTTCTTTAGTTAGGATTGATTCAACTACTCAAGCCTCAAGCGCACTCCTCCGGCCAGCAGCTACTCTGTAGATGCAACCCTGGGCCTATGGTAAGTATCTATCCCTGTACAGGGGTGTAATGGTAAAAACCTGGGTTCCCTTGGGATCTGCAGAATGGAGTAGCTTGCGCCAAGTCTGTCCGAGGAAGTCTGTTTGAGCCAACAGCCTTAAACAGATCCCAGTATTTAGGAAAAAAAAAGCTTCAGTTAGAGTTGAATCAACCACTATAGCCTCAAGCTCGCTCCTCCGGCCAGCAGCTACTCTGTAGATGCAGCCCTGGGCCTATGGTAAGTATCTATCCATGTACAGGCGTGTAATGGTAAAGGCCAGGGTTCTCTTGGGATCTGCAGAATGGAGTAGCTTGCGCCAAGTCTGTCCGAGAAAGCCTTTTTGAGCTGATGGATTTAAACAAATTTCAACATTTAGGAAAAAAGCATTAATCTATTTCAGTTAGAGTTAATTCAATTACTCTAGCATAAAGATCCTAATTCACTTTGTCTAAAGGAAGTTAGTTGGCAAATTTTTATTGTGTGAGCAATGAGGTTATGGAACTCTCTACCACATGAACTTGAAATACTTAATTTTCTAAAAAAAATTCAAGGAGGGCATATGTGTGCCTTTCTTGAATAATATAAAATTGCAGGTTATCCGTACTAGATTTTGTTATGGGACGTTGATCCAGGGAACTAGTCTGATTGCCATATGTGGAGTCGGGAAGGAATTTTTCCTCTAATATGGGGCAATTAGCATCTGCCTCATGGGGTTTTTGCCTTCCTCTGGATCAACACATTAGCTTTTAGGTTGAACTTGATGGACTTGTGTCTTTCAACCTTTAAACTATGAAACTGTCCTTGTATTGAGGTTCAAGGGTGAAGCCCAGGGTTCATTTGGAAACATCAGAAATGGTGTGTTTTGCGCCCAGTCTGTCCAAGGAAGCCTGTTTGAGCTAACGGCCTCAGAAATATCCTAACATTTAAGAAAGTAGCAATAGTTAGGGTTGGCTGAACCATTCTAGCCTTAAGTTTGCCCCTCCAGTCAGTATCTACTATGTAGATGCAATCAAGGCCCTGCAATAAGTCTTTATCGCTGTACAGAGCTGAAAGAGTGAAGGCCAGAGTTCCTTTGGAACCTGTAGGATAGACTGGCTTTTGCCAAGTCTTTCCAAAGAAGCTTTTTTGAGCCATAGGCCTCAGACAGGTCCTAACAAGAAAGTGGCATTAGATAGGTTTTTCTTTAGTTAGGATTGATTCAACTACTCAAGCCCCAAGCGCACTCCTCCGGCCAGCAGCTACTCTGTAGATGCAACCCTGGGCCTATGGTAAGTATCTATCCCTGTACAGGGGTGTAATGGTAAAAAACAGAGTTCCCTTGGGATCTGCAGAATGGAGTAGCTTGCGCCAAGTCTGTCCGAGGAAGTCTGTTTGAGCCAAGAGCCTTAAACAGATCCCAGTATTTAGGAAAAAAAAGCTTTAGTTAGAGTTGAATCAACCACTATAGCCTCAAGCTCGCTCCTCCGGCCAGCAGCTACTCTGTAGATGCAGCCCTGGGCCTATGGTAAGTATCTATCCCTGTACAGGGGTGTAATGGTAAAGGCCAGGGTTCCCTTGGGATCTGCAGAATGGAGTAGCTTGCGCCAAGTCTGTCCGAGAAAGCCTTTTTGAGCTGATGGATTTAAACAAATTTCAACATTTAGGAAAAAAGCATTAATCTATTTCAGTTAGAGTTAATTCAATTACTCTAGCATAAAGATCCTAATTCACTTTGTCTAAAGGAAGTTAGTTGGCAAATTTTTATTGTGTGAGCAATGAGGTTATGAAACTCTCTACCACATGAAATTGAAATACTTAATTTTCTAAAAAAAATTCAAGGAGGGCATGTGTGTGCCTTTCTTGAATAATATAAAATTGCAGGTTATCCGTACTAGATTTTGTTATGGGACGTTGATCCAGGGAACTAGTCTGATTGCCATATGTGGAGTCGGGAAGGAATTTTTCCCCTAATATGGGGCAATTAGCATCTGCCTCATGGGGTTTTTGCCTTCCTCTGGATCACACATTAGCTTTTAGGTTGAACTTGATGGACTTGTGTCTTTCAACCTTAAAACTATGAAACGGTCCCTGTATAGAGGTTCAAGGGTGAAGCCCAGGGTTCATTTGGAAACATCAGAAATGGTGTGTTTTGCGCCCAGTCTGTCCAAGGAAGCCTGTTTGAGCCAACGGCCTCAGAAATATCTTAACATTGAAGAAAGTAGCAATAGTTAGGGTTGGCTGAACCATTCTAGCCTTAAGTTTGCCCCTCCAGTCAGCATCTACTATGTAGATGCAATCAAGGCCCTGTAATAAGTCTTTATCGCTGTACAGGGCTGTAAGAGTGAAGGCCAGAGTTCCTTTGGAACCTGTAGGATAGACTGGCTTTTGCCAAGTCTTTCCAAAGAAGCTTTTTTGAGCCATAGGCCTCAGACAGGTCCTAACAAGAAAGTGGCATTAGATAGATTTTCCTTTAGTTAGGATTGATTCAACTACTCAAGCCTCAAGCGCACTCCTCCGGCCAGCAGCTACTCTGTAGATGCAACCCTGGGCCTATGGTAAGTATCTATCCCTGTACAGGGGTGTAATGGTAAAAACCAGGGTTCCCTTGGGATCTGCAGAATGGAGTAGCTTGCGCCAAGTCTGTCCGAGGAAGTCTGTTTGAGCCAACAGCCTTAAACAGATCCCAGTATTTAGGAAAAAAAAAGCTTTAGTTAGAGTTGAATCAACCACTATAGCCTCAAGCTCGCTCCTCCGGCCAGCAGCTACTCTGTAGATGCAGCCCTGGGCCTATGGTAAGTATCTATCCCTGTACAGGGGTGTAATGGTAAAGGCCAGGGTTCCCTTGGGATCTGCAGAATGGAGTAGCTTGCGCCAAGTCTGTCCGAGAAAGCCTTTTTGAGCTGATGGATTTAAACAAATTTCAACATTTAGGAAAAAAGCATTAATCTATTTCAGTTAGAGTTAATTCAATTACTCTAGCATAAAGATCCTAATTCACTTTGTCTAAAGGAAGTTAGTTGGCAAATTTTTATTGTGTGAGCAATGAGGTTATGAAACTCTCTACCACATGAAATTGAAATACTTAATTTTCTAAAAAAAATTCAAGGAGGGCATGTGTGTGCCTTTCTTAAATAATATAAAATTGCAGGTTATCCGTACTAGATTTTGTTATGGGACGTTGATCCAGGGAACTAGTCTGATTGCCATATGTGGAGTCGGGAAGGAATTTTTCCCCTAATATGGGGCAATTAGCATCTGCCTCATGGGGTTTTTGCCTTCCTCTGGATCAACACATTAGCTTTTAGGTTGAACTTGACAGACTTGTGTCTTTCAACCTTAAAACTATGAAACGGTCCCTGTATAGAGGTTCAAGGGTGAAGCCCAGGGTTCATTTGCAAACATCAGAAATGGTGTGTCTTGCGCCAAGTCTGTCCAAGGAAGCCTGTTTGAGCCAATGGCCTCAGAAATATCCTAACATTTAAGAAAGTAGCAATAGCTAGGGTTGGCTGAACCATTCTAACTTTAAGTTTGCCCCTCCAGTCAGCATCTACTATGTAGATGCAATCAAGGCCCCGTAATAAGTCTTTATCACTGTACATGGCTGTAAGAGTGAAGGCCAGAGTTCCTTTGGAACCTGTAGGATAGACTGGCTTTTGCCAAGTCTTTCCAAAGAAGCTTTTTTGAGCCATAGGCCTCAGACAGGTCCTAACAAGAAAGTGGCATTAGATAGGTTTTTCTTTAGTTAGGATTGATTCAACTACTCAAGCCTCAAGCGCACTCCTCCGGCCAGCAGCTACTCTGTAGATGCAACCCTGGGCCTATGGTAAGTATCTATCCCTGTACAGGTGTGTAATGGTAAAAACCAGGGTTCCCTTGGGATCTGCAGAATGGAGTAGCTTGCGCCAAGTCTGTCCGAGGAAGTCTGTTTGAGCCAACAGCCTTAAACAGATCCCAGTATTTAGGAAAAAAAAGCTTTAGTTAGAGTTGAATCAACCACTATAGCCTCAAGCTCGCTCCTCCGGCCAGCAGCTACTCTGTAGATGCAGCCCTGGGCCTATGGTAAGTATCTATCCCTGTACAGGGGTGTAATGGTAAAGGCCAGGGTTCCCTTGGGATCTGCAGAATGGAGTAGCTTGCGCCAAGTCTGTCCGAGAAAGCCTTTTTGAGCTGATGGATTTAAACAAATTTCAACATTTAGGAAAAAAGCATTAATCTATTTCAGTTAGAGTTAATTCAATTACTCTAGCATAAAGATCCTAATTCACTTTGTCTAAAGGAAGTTAGTTGGCAAATTTTTATTGTGTGAGCAATGAGGTTATGAAACTCTCTACCACATGAAATTGAAATACTTAATTTTCTAAAAAAAATTCAAGGAGGGCATGTGTGTGCCTTTCTTGAATAATATAAAATTGCAGGTTATCCGTACTAGATTTTGTTATGGGACGTTGATCCAGGGAACTAGTCTGATTGCCATATGTGGAGTCGGGAAGGAATTTTTCCCCTAATATGGGGCAATTAGCATCTGCCTCATGGGGTTTTTGCCTTCCTCTGGATCAACACATTAGCTTTTAGGTTGAACTTGATGGACTTGTGTCTTTCAACCTTAAAACTATGAAACGGTCCCTGTATAGAGGTTCAAGGGTGAAGCCCAGGGTTCATTTGGAAACATCAGAAATGGTGTGTTTTGCGCCAAGTCTGTCCAAGGAAGCCTGTTTGAGCCAACGGCCTCAGAAATATCCTAACATTTAAGAAAGTAGCAATAGTTAGGGTTGGCTGAACCATTCTAACCTTAAGTTTGCCCCTCCAGTCAGCATCTACTATGTAGATGCAATCAAGGCCCTGTAATAAGTCTTTATCACTGTACAGGGATGTAAGAGTGAAGGTCAGAGTTCCTTTGGAACCTGTAGGATAGACTGGCTTTTGCCAAGTTTTTCCAAAGAAGCTTTTTTGAGCCATAGGCCTCAGACAGGTCCTAACAAGAAAGTGTCATTAGATAGGTTTTTCTTTAGTTAGGATTGACTCAACTACTCAAGCCTCAAGCGCACTCCTCCGGCCAGCAGCTACTCTGTAGATGCAACCCTGGGCCTATGGTAAGTATCTATCCCTGTACAGGGGTGTAATGGTAAAAACCAGGGTTCCCTTGGGATCTGCAGAATGGAGTAGCTTGCGCCAAGTCTGTCCGAGGAAGTCTGTTTGAGCCAACAGCCTTAAACAGATCCCAGTATTTAGGAAAAAAAAGCTTTAGTTAGAGTTGAATCAACCACTATAGCCTCAAGCTCGCTCCTCCGGCCAGCAGCTACTCTGTAGATGCAACCCTGGGCCTATGGTAAGTATCTATCCCTGTACAGGGGTGTAATGGTAAAGGCCAGGGTTCCCTTGGGATCTGCAGAATGGAGTAGCTTGCGCCAAGTCTGTCCGAGGAAGCCTTTTTGAGCCAATGGCCTTAGACAGAACCCATCATTTAGTAATAAAAAAGCTTTAGTTAGAGTTATAGCCTCAAGCTCGCTCCTCTGGCCAGCAGCTACTCTGTAGATGCAACCCTGAGCATGTGGTAAGTCTCCATTCCTCTAAAGGGGTGTAATGGTAAAGATCAGGGTTCCTTTTGACCTGCTTATGCCAAGTCTGTCAAAGGAAGCCTTTTTGAGCTGATGGCTCTACACAGATCCTAATGTTTAGGAAAAAAGCTTATGTGTATTTCAGTTAGATTAAAAGTAAAGCCAACAAAAGAGAATTTAACTTTCCCCAAAAAATCAATTATTAATATAGCATTTACCTGCCCAGATCTCAGAACTAATGCACTATTAGGATGTAGCAATCCCATATAATTTTGTGTGCAGTTTTAATACTATGTAATCACCCCCCTCCATTAATTGGTAATATGTGAGTGGTTGTCGCATCAGTATTTTGCACCTGTATTGCTGTCATCGTTATTATATGGCATGATTAGTACTGAGACCTAGGCAGGTAAACACTGTTGCCCTTTTTTCCTGTGTTAATTCTTGAATTTTGGTGGGAATTTAAATTTGTCTTTGCTTTTAATGTTAGTGTAGGGACTCGCAAGTATGAGGACCCTTGACGCGGGTTGCGAGCTTGTGTATTTTGGCCAAAATATTTACTAATACCTCATATATATCATATATATTTTTTGCACGTTATTTTTATTCAGGGTGCAGCCAGATCCATCAATGTTGGCCTTGTAAACTAGGGTGTCTGTCTTCATGGGGTGCACTTAAAAAGTGCTGGGCAGCCCGCCTAATCTAATAGTTTGGGCTTCACTAATAGGCTGTAAGCCAGACATTGTGCACTACCTATGTGTGACCAGTGCCCTATACAAGGCTTATTTGTGTGCAGTTTTAATACTAAGCAATCACCCCCTCCATGAATTGGTAGGTTGTGAGTGGTTGTCTCATCAATATTTTGCACCTGTGTTGCTGACTTCTTCATTATATGGGTTTGCTGCATCCTTGTAATTATTGTTGCTGTATTTGCTGTGTTAATTCTTGAATTTTGGTGGGAACTTTAATTCCTTGTTTTTGTGACTTTGCTTTTAATGTTAGTGTAGGGACTCGCAAGTATGAGGACCCTTGAGCAGGTTGCGAGCTTGTATATTTTGGCCAAAATATCGACCAATACCTCATATATATCATATATATTTTTTACATGCTATTTTTATTCAGGGTGCAGCCAAGCCCATCTACAGGTGCATCTCACAAAATTAGAATATCACCAGAAAAGTTAATTTATTTCAGTTCTTCAATACAAAACGTGAAACTCATATATTATATAGAGCCATTACACACAGAGTGATCTATTTCACGTGTTTATTTCTGTTAATATTGATGATTATGGCTTACAGCCAATGAAAACTCAAAAGTCATTATTTCAATTAATTAGAATACCTTATAACAACAGCTTGAAAAATGTTTTCAAAATCCAAAATGTTATCCTACTGAAATGTATGTTCAATAAATGCCCTCAATACTTGGTCGGGGATCCTTTTACATCAATTACTGCATCAATGTGGCAATGTGGCATGGAGGCGATCAGCCTGTGACACTGCTGAGGGGTTATGGAAGCCCAGGTGGCTTTGATAGAAGCCTTCAGCTCGTCTGCATTGTTGGGTCTGGTGTCTCTCATTTTCCTCTTGACAATACCCCATAGATTCTTTATGGGGTTAAGGTCAGGTGAGTTTGCTGCCAATCAAGCACAGTGATACTGTTGTTTTAAACCAGGTATTAGTACTTTTGTCAGTGTGGACAGGGGCCAAGTCCTGCTGGAGAATGAAATTTCCATCTCCAAAAAGCTTGGCGTAGCTAAGGTTTTGGTTCAGGGGGCCGAAACTTCTGAGTGGGCCTCTAACCAGGTAACCCTGATTCCAACTATAGCGGCGCACCCAGATAGTTGATGTAGGAAAACCTCAGCAGATGACCGCGCTGTTACTAAAAATAATCTCTATACAAAGACCAGCACTGATATTACCGCCATATGGTGACATATATTGATAGATGCCAGTCCTGCAAAACATATAAGAGATCACAGCTCAGTTATATATAGTACCTTACAGCTGACGTTCTTTCTGATTAAATTGTTCACTTTTCCCGTCTTTTCCATCTGGCCCAGACCGACACGACAACTTCTCCAGCCAGGGCTCAGAGTCTCAGGTATGCAGAGATCACAACAAAGACACATTTGACTCCTTACATTTCAGGCACTGACCACATCTATCCCCAACCTGCACAAACTTCTCATCCTGCTGATACCCCAATACTGAGCCTCTGCTGCAAAATGTGTCCCTATTACTGCACCTACTGTGTGCCCTCTAGATGGTAAAACAAACCTCTAAAATAAAGTAATGCCGTGTGCAAGTGTCCTAGAAAACAGTGCCCACATTGTGCCCCCTAGAAAGTAATAGTGCCCCTTCGACAGTCACGATAACCTGAGTTCCCCTATAAGAATAAGTGCCCACCTAAGATTTAATAATGTCCTGAGTCTCCCCCCATGTAGAGCTCCGCTCTAACCAGTATGATGTTCTCCTATTCACGATATAATTCCCCCTCACTGTATAGTACCCCCACAAAGTATACTGACCCCTTAGTAGCCCCCAAGCTGATGGCTCCAACACTGTATGATGGCCTCCACACTATACAAAGACCCCACATTATCTCCCACACTGTATGATGGCCCCCACGCTGTTCAAAGAACCCACATTATCTCCCACACTGTATAAATAGCCTACATATAGTATAATGCACCAGATAGTCCTCAATATAGTATAATGCACTCCCCATAGTCCTTCGTATAGTATAATGCGCCCCTATAGGCAGAGTCTGTAGTAAAATGCTCCCCCCATTGACAGAGTCTGTAGTATAAAGCTCCCCCCCATAGGCAGAGTCTGTAGTATAATGCTCCCCCCCTCCTCATAGGCAGAGTCTGTGGTATAATGCCCCCCCATAGGCAGAGTCTGCAGTATAATGCCCCCCCCATAGGCAGAGTCTGTAGTATAATGCTCCCCCCTCCTCATAGGCAGAGTCTGTAGTATAATGCCCCCCCCTCCTCATAGGCAGAATCTGTAGTATAATGCCCCCCCCCATCTCATAGGCAGAGTCTGTAGTGTAATGTGCCCCCCCTCCTCATAGGCAGAGTCTGTGGTATAATGCCCCCCCATCTCATAGGCAGCGCCTGTAGTATAATGCCCCACCTAAAGGCAGAGTCTGTAGTAAAATGCACCCCCCATAGGCAGAGTCTGTAGTATAATGCTCCCCCTCTTATAGGCAGAGTCTGTAGTACAATGTCCCCCCCATAGGCAGAGTCTGTAGTATAATGCTCCCCCCCTCCTTATAGGCAGAGTCTGTAGTATAATGCCCCCCCATAGGCAGAGTCTGTAGTATAATGCTCCCCCCTCCTCATAGTCAGAGTCTGTAGTATAATCCCCCCCTCCTCATAGGCAGAATCTTTAGTATAATGCCCCCCCATCTCATAGGCAGAGTCTGTAGTATAATGTGCCCCCCCTCCTCATAGGCAGAGTCTGTGATATAATGCCCCCCCCCCATCTCATAGGCAGCGTCTGTAGTATAATGCCCCACCTATAGGCAGAGTATGTAGTAAAATGCACCCCCCATAGGCAGAGTCTGTAGTATAATGCTCCCCCTCTTATAGGCAGAGTCTGTAGTACAATGTCCCCCCATAGGCAGAGTCTGTAGTCTACTGCTCTCCCCTGCTCATAAACAGAGTCTGTAGTATAATGCCCCCCATAGGCAGAGTCTGTAGTAGAATGCCCCCCCATAGACAGAGGCTTTAGTATAATGCTCCCCCCCTCCCCATAGACAGTCTGTAGTATAATGCCCCCCCTCCCCATAGGCAGAGTCTTTAGTATAATGCCCCCCCTCTCTGTGGGCAGAGTCTTTAGGATAATGCTCCCCCATAGGCAGAGTCTGTAGTATAATGCACCTCCCCCTTCCCATAGGCAGAGTCTGTAATATAATGCCGCCCCCCACCCGGCAAAAAATAAATAAACAGTACTCATCTCTCCTCCTGGTTCCCTCGCTGCTCAGAGCACCCAGCACGCACACATCTTCAGCACAGCGGGCTGGGCGCCAAGTGATGATGTCAGAGACGTCAGTCACAGAAGGGACTAATGGGAGAGAGATCCGCGCTCCCTCTCTCATCAGTAAACTTGCGGCGGTGGCGGGCAGTGGGGCCCGATGCTGGCACCAGGGGCATGCTAGATACAGTTACACTGGCGTAGCCCTGGATGGGCCCCCTAAGAGCGAGGGGCCCGGGGCCACCGCCCCCTTTGCCCTCCTGGTAGCTTGATACTGTGGCAGAGGGAAGCATGAAGTGCTCTAAAATTTCCTGGTAGACGGCTGCGCTGACTTTGGTGTTGAAAAAACACAGTGGACCTACACCAGCAGATGACACGGCTCCCCAAACCATCACTGATTGTGGAAACTTCACACTAGACCTCAAGCAGCTTGGATTGTGGCCTCTCCACTCTTCTTCCAGACTCTGGGACCTTGATTTCAAATGAAAATTGGAACTCTGGACATCTGTCAAGTCAGCAGTCTTCACCATGATTGTCATGATTGTGGAGCCTACTAAAACAGACTAAGGGACCTTTTTAAATGCTTAGGAAGTCTTTGCAGGTGTTTTTTGTTAATTATTTTAATTTACTGAGTTAATGACTTTTGTGTTTTCATTGGCTATAAGCCATAATCATCAACATTAACAGAAATAAACACTTGAAATAGATCACTGTGTTTGTAATGACTCTATATAATATATGAGGTTCACTTTTTGCATTGAAGAACTGAAATAAATTAACTTTTTGATGATATTCTAATTTTGTGAGATGCACCTATATGTTATGGCCTTGTAAATTAGAGTGTCTATCTTCATGGGGTGCACTTAAATAGTGCTGGGCAGCCCGTGTTCTTGCCTCAGCAGCGAATTTAGCTATCCAGGGAATCTAGTCACTTTATGTGTATATCAGTTCTGACATTATGTTGCTTGCATTTGAATCCTGTCTCTTTTTTATTGTTTGATAACGGCACTGTCTGCTAGTGATTTAATGTATTTGCTCTAGTTTCAATTTGCAATGCATTATGGGAAAGTTCCAAGAGCATTGTGAGACAGTTCTTGTTGCATTGTGGTCCTGTTCTTGTCACAGTTTGGGCAGCGACCATTATTTCCTCGTCTCTTCTGATGGAGAAGTTCCCTTATCACTCATCTTGTAAAGTGGCACAGAGCGGTAGTCGTGACTGAACGTCGGTCTGATTTCGCTCTGGCACTTTACAGACAATGGGTGTCCCAGTCCCAGTGTGCTCTAGGGTGTGGGGTGCAGCACACTCTCTTGTAGGCCGCAGGCCTCCACTGCCTTCAGGCTTCTGTCCTCAGAAGCCGCCGCTCACAATTTAGGGAACACGAAGTTCTTTGTAACAGTCAAACATATACTTGACAGTTCAAGTTCATCAGGTGGGTACAGATGGGATAAGGCACAGCAATTCACATTATCCTCCTTCTTAGCATAACTCCTCTTCAGCCCTGTTGCTAGCTCATCCTGTATTTCTCGTCCACCTCTGCAGTGCACCCGGGACTGGCCTTCAACTTCCATCTATGCAGGTCCCTGTCCATCTTCCTTTGTACTTCAGAGCACACAAAGTGTCCGGCAGCTCCTATGCCAGACCTTAGGCTCTGGACGTGACTGGAGCGACTGCTCTGGATCCCAGTAATGCCTCCCACTGCCTGGAACATTGAGTACTATATACAGTGGGTACGGAAAGCATTCAGACCCCTTTACATCTTTCACTCTTTGTTTCATTGCAGCCATTTGGTAAATTCTAAAAAGTTATTTTTTTTTCTCATTAAAGTACACTGTGCACCCCATCTTGACTGAAAAAAAACAGAAATGTAGAAATTTTTGCAAATTTATTAAAAAAGGAAAACTGAAATATCACATGGTCATAAGTATTCAGACCCTTTGCTCATATTTAAGTCACATGCTGTCCATTTCTTGTGATCCTCCTTGAGATGGTTCTACTCTTTCATTGGAGTCCAGCTGTGTTTAATTAAACTGATAGGACTTGATTTGGAAAGGCACACACCTGTCTATATAAGACCTCACAGCTCACAGTGCATGTCAGACCAAATGAGAATCATGAGCTCAAAGGAACTGCCTGTTACGATGTTAGTAGATACCCTGAAGTCCAATGGCGTGGGCCAAAAGCAGAGACTGAGACAAGAGTAGTGTGAAAGTCTATTTTAAACTCAAGTGCAAAAGATCACAGCAAACAGTTTATGAAGGTAAGTTCATTCCAAACAATACTTCTTAGAACCTAATCTGTAAGGCACGGCCTTCATTACTATTAGGGTATGCAAAAGTTAACCATAGTTCAAGTTTACTTAGGTACAGTAATATGCAAACAGAAATAAGGATAGTAAGCAGACGTAGGCATTCCTCAGTTGATTGTGGACTCACGTAGTGCAGAAGAGAAGACAAACTGGAATATGGATCTGGATATTGAAGAATGCAGGAGGTGCAGTGGAGGAAACAGCGATGTCTTAAGCAGAGCTGGAGCCGGGTATTTAAACACAGAGCAAGATGGTGACTATACCAGAGGTGTAGAGATCCAGGAGAAGTTTTCTTCAGGAAGACAAAAGTTCAGAGATCCCAGCGTGAGTGAACAACAGCCAGCGGTTCCTTTCAGCAGAAGTCCCCTT
The DNA here is from genome assembly GCF_046119375.1 of Phyllobates terribilis. Classification (NCBI taxonomy): domain Eukaryota; kingdom Metazoa; phylum Chordata; class Amphibia; order Anura; family Dendrobatidae; genus Phyllobates; species Phyllobates terribilis. The sequence continues at coordinate 369,132 of NW_027363545.1, forward strand.
AGCAGAGGATTCAGGCAGCAATCCTTTCAGCGGATGACTAGGAGTAAACACAAAGTCAGCAAGACTCTATTCAGAGGGCTAGCACAGGTGAGTAGAAAGCTAAAAGCACACAATACTCAGGCAAGGCATGATTGCAACACATGCAGTTTAAGTAGGTCCACAGGCAGGAAACACATGACCCCAGTGAGGCAATGGAAGCCATCTTGGCTAAGGGAAAAACTACTGGCAAAGTAAAATTAAACCTGGCATCCTGACACTGCCAAAGGAGCTTAGAGACAGAATTGTGGCAAGGCACAGATCTGGCCAAGTTTACAAAAGAATTTCTGCATTAGTCAAGGGTCCTAAGAACACAGTGGCCTCCATAATCCTTAAGTGGAAAAAGTTTGGGACCACCAGAAGTCTTCCTAGACCTGGCCGTCCAGCTCAACTGAGCAATCGTGGGAGAAGAGCCTTGGTGAGAGAGGTAAAGATGAACCCCAAGATCACTGTGGCTGAGCTCCAAAGATGCAGTAGGGAGATGGGAGAAAGTTGCATAAAGTCAACTATCACTGCAGCCCTCCACAAGTCGAGCCTTTATGGCAGAGTGGCCCAACGGAAGCCTCTCCTCAGTGCAAGACATATGAAAGCCTGCACAGAGTTTGCTTAAAAACACATGAAGGACTCCCAGTCTATGAGAAATAAGATTCTTTGGTCTGATGAGACTAAGATAGAACTTTTTGGTGATAATTCTAAGGGGTATGTGTGGAGAAAACCAGGCACTGCTCATCACCTGCCCAATACAATCCCAACAGTGAAACATGGTGGTGGCAGCATCATGGGGGTGTTTTTCAGCTGCAGGGACAGGACGACTGGTTGGAATTGAAAGAAACATGAATGTGGCCAAGTACACAGATATCCTGGATGAAAACCTCTTCCAGAGTGCTCTGGACCTCAGACTTGGCCGAAGGTTCACCTTCCAACAAGACAATGACCCTATGCACACAGTTAAAATAACAAAGGAGTGGCTTCAGAACAACTCTGTGACCATTCTAGACTGGCCTAGCCAGAGCCCTGACCTAAACCCAATTGAACATCTCTGGAGAGACCTGAAAATGGCTGTCCACCAACGTTCACCATCCAACCTGACAGAACTGGAGAGGATCTGCAAGGAAGAATGGCAGAGGAACCCCAAATCCAGGTGTGAAAAACTTGTTGCATCATTCCCAAGAAGGCTCATGGATGCACTAGCTCAAAAGGGGGCTTCTACTCAATACTGGTCATTTGGTCTGACATGCACTGTGAGCTGTGAGGTCTTATATAGACAGGTGTGTGCCTTTCCAAATCAAGTCCTATCAGTTTAATTAAACACAGCTGGACTCCAATGAAAGAGTAGAACCATCTCAAGGAGGATCACAAGGAAATGGACAGCATGTGACTTAAATATGAGCAAAGGGTCTGAATACTTATGACCATGTGATATTTCAGTTTTCCTTTTTTAATAAATTTGCAAAAATTTCTACATTTCTGTTTTTTTCAGTCAACATGGGGTGCAGAGTGGACTTTAATGAGAAAAAAATGAACTTTTTAGAATTTACCAAATGGCTGCAATGAAACAAAGAGTGAAAAATTTAAAGGGGTCTGAATGCTTTCCGTACCCACTGTACTTCAATAAAACTCACCCTATAGATACCCTAGCCTGAACCTGCATGTCAATGGAGATGGGCATCCTACATATAGATGACAATGGCACCCTTGCTGAACGGCAGCTGCCCCTAGACCCTAAAAGTCCCTTATTCGTACTTACATAGACCAAAGATCTGACAGTCTACCAGAAACTGGTACAGATATCACATCAAACAATCAATCCTCAGTGTGTACTAAATGATTAAAGTGACAACAGTGAATAAAGTGACAATGTGCAAATTTATAAAAACACCCAAGAACGTTCCTAATATCTTTGGACCTCCAAGCCAAAGGATACATTCGGGCATCCAAACAAAGGCTACAATCAGCCCTGTTCAACACCCTAGATGCTGATTACCTGCCTTATAGTGGAGGGTGACACCCTAGTTAATGTTGACACTGTGGCGCCCCGCTCCACGGCGGCTATCCCTGGATAACCCTAGCCAGCCCTGGAATTAATCACCCATAGAGGTATCAATGACATAAATGATCACAAGACTAAACAATGAAAGGAACTTATCTTGATAAAGTGCAATACTGATGCGGATCATCTTTATGCCGCATGTCCCGATTTTAAAGAGATTTAATAAAATTTGTATTTTAGGGTTTATGTTATACTTATGTCTTATGGTATCCTAAGCTTATCTTATGCTATACTCACATTATGCATTAACACTTCACATGCTGTTACATCACCATTATACATTACATAAGACACATATCACTTTTAGATATAAAACCGCAAGACAGTATTCACATGACGTGTTTGTTGTCTTCAGGGGCAGGAACAGGGTAAGACAGTCCACATCCCTACAGTTTTGTATCTTGGGCTCTGTGCACACAGCCTGCTCCAAGCTTAGCCGGTAAGAGCCCTATCTATGTGGTACAATACTGGGGTTCATCGTATGTTTTCCGCATCTACTGTATGGAGGTTTCTCTACTATCAATAAAGAGAAGGGTTTTCGCAGCCTTATTCTTAAGAAGACAGGGGGTTTAGCTCCATGTCACACTACACACCGTGGTAAGGTGTATGAGGGGAGCATAGCCTGCCTAATCTAATAGTATGGGCGTCACTAATAGGCTGTAAACCAGACACTGTGCGTGACCAGCGCCAAAATATCTACCAGTACCTCATATATAGATTTTGCACGTTATTTTTATTCAGGGTTCAGACAAGCCCATCAATGCTGGATTTGTAAACTAGGGGGTCTGTCCTCATGGGGTGCACTTAGATAGTGCTTTGCAGCCTGCCTAATCTAACAGTATGAGGGTCACTAATAGGCTGTAAACCCTATATTGAGCACTATCTGTGTTAGGCGTCAGGTGTTTTCTGGATCTGAAATGGGTTCAGAATCATCAGTGGATTCTGTGGTCTCCCGTTCCGGTCCAGATGCTGCTCAGCATCATCGTCAGTCCCAACGCCTAGCTGGTGCACGAGATGTACAAGTTGTCTCTCGGGTCTTTGTTCCTAGCAACATGAAAGATAGGTTGCGGAGGGAAACAGGGCTGTTACAGCCTAAGTCCAGGATACACTGCACTGAGCATGCCCGTGACATGGCGGACCGTGATTGGTGGTTTGGGAGTCAGCTGATCCGGTGACCTGGCACCGCCTGATTGGTCGCGGGTGACGTCACCAATAATGTGACGATGGGCAGGGCTTAATATTTAAATAGCACGCCCACAAACATGGCGGCGCACTCTGATCATTGAGCTGAGTTGGTGTTATTGTGTGGACGCTTGGTCGTTTCGGCTCCACGTGTGCTTTTGCTGTTATAGCTTCTGACAGGCAGGTTTAGCAGGGGATAGACAGCCTTAGATGGAGGGAGGCAGGTAGCTTCGTCTGACACTCTGGCTCCAACAAGGGAGTCGCTATACACCCCGAGCAGACTGCGGACTCCGTATTCCCGGCACCGCCTGTTAGCCACGTGGAGAGATACTCCTCAGTCCGGTAGCAAGCCGGCTGGGAGCACGTATAAGCCGGCGTGAATCACACACGCATCCGAGCGCCTGCTGCGTAGCCTCTGTGCAGTTAACAGGGCTACGGCTCCATTATTTGTCGCACATCTCTCGTGCAGTTAACGGAGCGAATCCCTATTCCCGTTCCGGTGTGCAGTAACACGGGGGGGATTGTTATTTCAGTTGGTTGTTTTACCTTCTTACCCGGAAGGTGTTCGTCCGCAGTCCTCCAGGCTGCATCACGGACCCCGGGTTCGTTTGCTTTCCATTATTTAATAAAGTTGTTTGCAACCATTCCCCTAACAATCTGTGTGTGATCAGTGACCTATACAAGCCATTTTTTGTGTGCAGTTTTAATACTAAGCAATGACCCCCTCCAAGAATTGGTAGGTTATGAGTTGGTTGTCTCATCAGTATTTTGCACCTGTGCTGCCCCTGCCTTTATTATATGGTTTGCTTCATCCTGATTAGTGCATTCGTTTTGAGACCTGGGCTGGAGAATAAATACTGTTCCTCTTTTTTGCTGTGTTAATAATTTTTTTCAGTTTTAATTCAACTACTCTAGCATCAAGCTCCTAATTCGCTTTGTCTAAAGGAAGTTAGATGGCAATGTTTTATTGTGTGAGGTATGGAACTCTCTACCACATGACCTTGTAATACTTAATTCTCTAAAAAAAAGTTCAAGGAGGTCCTGTGTGACTTTCTTGAATAACATTACAGGTTATTCATACTAGATTTTGTTATGGGACGTTGATCCAAGCAACTAGTCTGATTGCCATATGTGGAGTCGGGAAGGAATTTTTCCCCTAATTTTGGGCAAGCAGCATCTGCCTCATGGGTTTTTTTGACTTCCTCTGGATCAACACATAAGCTTTTCACAGGTCTCTATATATAGTGTGATGGCTCCCACAGCTCTTTATATACAGTACTAGATGGTGGCCCGATTCTAACGCATCGGGTATTCTAGAATCTGTATGCGGCCGACCAGGCGCAATCAACAGAGTGGTGTTTAAATTTGGCGCCAGTATCGCTGATTGGTCGCGGCGCCAATATCGCTGATTCCGACCAATCAGCGAATCGTATTACTGAGGACCGGGCAGCGACGCTACCTGTGCGGGTACTTCCGCTGCAAGGAACCGGGAGATGGCCGGCTGCTCACAGCCAAAGTATCCCGACTGGCGGCGCCGCTCCCCGGTCCTCGCTTCACACTTGCCGTCGGGAGATCAGCGGCCCTAGCCATTGATCTCCCGACGGTAGCCGCATGGAGGTCAGCGGCGCCGCCGGTCGCGGTACTTCTGCTGCGAGCAGCCGGGAGATGAGCGGCTAGCGCCGGTCATCTCCCGGCTGCATCGCCGCTGACCTCCATGCGGCAGATGAGCTGCTAACGGCCGCCATCTTTTTCTGAAATCCCGCGTCGCTGATTGGCCGCGGCTGGACCAATCAGCGACGCAGGATTTCCTGGACAGAAGGACAGACAGACAGACGGGATAAGACGATTATATACAGTACAGACCAAAAGTTTGGACACACCTTCTCATTTCAAGATTTTTCTGTATTTTCATGACTATGAAAATTGTACATTCACACTGAAGGCATCAAAACTATGAATTAACACATGTGGAATTATATACTTAACAAAAAAGTGTGAAACAACTGAAAATATGTCTTATATTCTAGGTTCTTCAAAGTAGCCACCTTTTGCTTTGATGACTGCTTTGCACACTCTTGGCATTCTCTTGATGAGCTTCAAGAGGTAGTCAATGGAAATGGTCTTCCAACAATCTTGAAGGAGTTCCCAGAGATGCTTAGCACTTGTTGGCCCTTTTGCCTTCACTCTGCGGTCCAGCTCACCCCAAATCATCTCGATTGGGTTCAGGTCTGGTGACTGTGGAGGCCAGGTCATCTGGCGTAGCACCCCATCATTCTCCTTCTTGGTCAAATAGCCCTTACACAGCCTGGAGGTGTGTTTGGGGTCATTGTCCTATTGAAAAATAAATGATGGTCCAACTAAACGCAAACCGGATGGAATAGCATGCCGCTGCAAGATGCTGTTGTAGCCATGCTGGTTCAGTATGCCTTCAATTTTGAATAAATCCCCAACAGTGTCACCAGCAAAGCACCCCCACACCATCACACCTCCTCCTCCATGCTTCTCGGTGGGAACCAGACATGTAGAGTCCATCCGTTCACCTTTTCTGCATCGCACAAAGACACGGTGGTTGGAACCAAAGATCTCAAATTTAGACTCATCAGACCAAAGCACAGATTTCCACTGGTCTAATGTCCATTCCTTGTGTTCTTTAGCCCAAATAAGTCTCTTCTGCTTGTTGCCTGTCCTTAGCAGTGGTTTCCTAGCAGCTATTTTACCATGAAGGCCTGCTGCACAAAGTCTCCTCTTAACAGTTGTTGAAGAGATGTGTCTGCTGCTAGAACTCTGTGTGGCATTGACCTGGTCTCTAATCTGAGCTGCTGTTAACCTGCGATTTCTGAGGCTGGTGACTCGGATAAACTTATCCTCAGAAGCAGAGGTGACTCTTGGTCTTCCTTTCCTGGGGCAGTCCTCATGTGAGCCAGTTTCTTGCAGCGCTTGATGGTTTTTGCATCTGCACTTGGGGACACTTTCAAAGTTTTACCAATTTTTTGCATTGACTGACCTTCATTTCTTAAAGTAATGATGGCCACTCATTTTTCTTTACTTAGCTGCTTTTTTCTTGCCATAATACAAATTCTAACAGTCTATTTAGTAGGACTATCAGCTGTGTATCCACCAGACTTCTGCACAACACAGCTGATGATCCGAACCCCATTTATAAGGCAAGAACTCCCACTTATTAAACCTGACAGGGCACACCTGTGAAGTGAAAACCATTTCCGGTGACTACCTCTTGAAGCTCATCAAGAGAATGCCAAGAGTGTGCAAAGCAGTCATCAAAGCAAAAGGTGGCTACTTTGAAGAACCTAGAATATAAGACATATTTTCAGTTGTTTCACACTTTTTTTGTTAAGTATATAATTCCACATGTGTTAATTCATAGTTTTGATGCCTTCAGTGTGAATGTACAATTTTCATAGTCATGAAAATACAGAAAAATCTTTAAATGAGAAGGTGTGTCCAAACTTTTGGTCTGTACTGTATATTAGATGATGACCCCACAGACCCTTTACACAGCATTATGTTTCCACAGCTCCTTGTATACAGTATGATTCCCTCATTGTTCCCTAAATACAGTATGATGTGCTCACAGCTCCATATACACCGTATGATGTCCCCACACATGCAGATACACAATATGATACCTATACACAATATGATGCCCCTACATCTCCCTATACACAATATGATGCCCCTACATCTCCCTCCATCTGAACAAGTCTCTCCAGCTTCAGAAAGATTATGGACGCATCACATTTTTTTTTACGGACAGGGAAAAAAGTGCCCTATTTTTATGGACTGTCCAAGAATTTCTGGACAGTTGGCTACCCTGCTATTAGTTCCACTGGGGTGGCAGCCTAGGTGGATGCTGGAAGCACAACCGTCTCTCCCTAAGATTCGGAGAGGGAAGGCCACCGATTCCTGACCCTTGCTGTGGCCTTTTCGTTGAGAGGGATGGTTTATTGAGGGCCCATATATACACACAGTCATGGCCGGAAGTGTTTAGCAACCTTGAGATTGTTCCAGAAAGTGAAGTATTTCTCCCAGAAAATTATTACAATTACACATGTTTTGTTATACATTTGTTATAATATTTATTTCCTTTGTGTGTATTGAAACAGCACAAAAAAATGGGAAAAAAAGGCAAATTGGACATAATTTCACATAAAACTCCAAAAATGGGCCGGACAAAATTGTTGGCACTTTTCCAAAATTGTGGAAAAACAACTTTGCTTCAAGCATGTGATGCTCGTTAAAACTCACCTGTGGCAAGTAACAGTCGTGGGTAATATGAAAGTCATACCTGAGACCAGATAAAAAGTGGAGAAGATAGATAGATATGAGATTGATAGATAGATAGATATGAGATAGATAGATGGATATGTGGCACCCCAGGGTCTGGTTACCACTGTAATAGAAATATTATGTCTGAGAGCAAGTGGGAGGTTTCCTGGTTCGGAGCCCTTAAACATGCAACACCTCCTGTCCCAGACCAGATAGGGGAGGAACCTGCCCTATATAAACTGGATCTGGGGCGGGGTTAGTGAAGTCAGAGCCTGGAGTTAGTTCCAGACACAGGGAAAGTAACAGTGAGGAGCTCTGTAGGAGCAGGAGCTGAAGACCAGGGACTTGAGCTAAGCGGAGTTCGTCCTGGCAGAAGACTCTGAGAACCGGACACAGGAGTCCGAGGTTGCGGGGACTTATATATACCCAGCAGCAGAAACCCGCCGGCAGGGGATTTCAAGTCCTCTGGCCATAGAAGCCCGGAGGCTCAGTCACGAGCAAGGGACCAGCACTGCAATCGAGGAGCGGGGGCTATCAGAAGGCCCCAAGTCACCAGCCATACAGGTGAGCACCACACGGAACACTCAGGGACGTGGGCTACTTCCACTCGCTTACAGCAAGGTAGCCAGGAAGAGTGCAGATAGTAAGGGAGGCCTACAACTCCACCTGGCCAGGGGAACTCCAGTTTGCTCACAGACTGACCAGGCCTCTTATGCTAGCCAGTACTCCCGGGAGGGTCTGCCTTATCACCATCAGTAAAGACCCTGAACTGCACTGCAAAGCCTCTGAGTCATTCCTGCTGCGCTCGTGCACCATCACTCCTATCATCCACACTCACTAGCCTGAGGCTATACTCCTCCCATGGGGAGTTATACTACACTCTGCTGCCCTCACAACATCAGCCTCAGAGGTCTGCTCAGGTCTGCTCAGCAGCGGCGGTTCTTATTGACCGCAATCCACGGGTGGCGTAGTCGGACATTGCATTATACTGATACAGAGACTGCCACAATATTGGTCTGGCCACCCTGAGCCACGGGACCGGGTCGCCACTACTACTCCCAGCATTGCCCTGAAGTCCGGTCCCGGGTGCCCCATGGCCCAGGGGGCGCGTCATATAGATAATAGATAGATGATAGATTGTTCTATGATATGAGATAGAGGTCGTTATAGACAGGTTTATACACTCTCTCCCGAAGTCGGTAAAATCCTGGGTTGCCCAGGGAGATCCCTATAATGCTGATGACTTGGTGGGGTTGGTGGAAAGATACCAGGCGGTTGAGAGTCCGTTGGGAAAACAAGGGGTCGTAGCCTCTCAATACTGGGGTTCCCAAAAGGTGGCGGACACCCAAAAGAAGCAAGCTAGCGCCACACCTGGGGGGCATCCTAGAGTTCAGGAGGGGTCTGAGTTGCTGCCCAAGGTCCCACCCCATAATATAGTGTGTTGGAGATGTCATACCCCTGGCCATATTGCCTCCCGGTGTCCCATAACCTCTGAACCAATGGACTGTAACATGGGCCGGCGTTGCTCTTATTTTGCCTACCCCGCCTGCAGCGCGGTTCGTCAACATGGCGAGGGCCCTCAGGCATGCTCAGTGTCAGTTAACGGGGCACAAGTCTCTGGACTATTGGTCTCAGGAAGTTTGGTGACCCTGATAAGGGCCACACTCCCTCATCGGCTGGTTTCTGGGAAGGTGGTGGATGTCCGGTGTATCCATGGGGACGCTAAGAACTATCCTGTGGCCCAGGTGGATGTAAACACAGACTGTGGCACCACATCTCATGAAGTGGCGGTCGTTAAGGACCTATTGCATCCCATAATAATTGGACGTTACTTTGCATTATTCTGGGAAATGTGGGGGAAAGCGGGGACACCTGGTTGCTTGGACGACAGCCAGATCGCCCCTAAGGAAACTTACCCGCAGAACATAGTTGATGAGTTTCCCATGTGTGTGCTGGTGGGCAATGAGGATGAAGTAGCATCCCCTGAGTCCAATATCCCTGAGCTAGAGGTGTCCGAGGGAAACTTTAGAACTGCCCAACTCAGGGATTTAACTCTGAAAGGGGCCTTTGAAAATGTTACTGTGTTAAATGGGGTGCCTCAGGAACCGGGGGCTGACACTCGGTTCCCTCATTTTGCTGTGAATGGGGATTTGCTGTACAGAATAACCAAGCCAAGGGGTGAGGTAATAGAACAGTTGCTGGTGCTAGGGCCCTATAGACGCAGGGTGTTAGACATGGCTCATTCTCATGTGTTGGGTGGTCACCTGGGTGCAGACAAGATTCAAGAACGGATCCTCCAAAGATTCTACTGGCCAGGTTGCTATAGAGAAATATAGAGTTATTGTCGTTCCTGCCCCACATGCCAGATAACCTCCCCAGTGGCCCACTTCCGCAGTCCCCTAGTGCCACTACCAGTCATCGAGGTTCCATTCGAACGCATAGCAATGGATCTAGTGGGGCCTCTGGTCAAGTCCGCCCAAGGGCATCAGTATATCCTGGTGGTATTAGATTATGCTACATGGTATCTGGAGGCCGTACCACTACGAAACTCCTCCACCAGGTGTATAGCCCGGGAGTTAGTCCACATGTTTTCAAGAACCGGGTTGCCTAACGAGATCCTAACAGACCAAGGAACTCCATTTATGTCGAAGGTCATGAGGGAATTGTGCAAGACACTGCAGATTGCACAACTGAGAACCTCCGTGTACTCTCCCCAGACGGACGGACTGGTAGAGAGGTTTAACAAAACCTTGAAAGCAATGTTGAGGAAAGCAGTGGAAAAGGATGGCCGAGACTGGGACTATATGTTGTTCGCCATGAGGGAAGTTCCCAAAGCTTCCACAGGTTTCTCCCCGTTTGAACCACTCTATGGACGACACCCTCAGGACTCCTGGAGGTGGAGAAAGAGTCCTGGGAAGCTGAGACCACTCCCTATAGGAGAGTGGTGGAGCACGTTGCCCAGATGCAAGAGAGGATTGCCCATGTGATGCCCATTGTGAGGGAGCACCTCCTCAAGGCACAAGAGGCACAGTCCAGGGTGTATAATAGGTCGGCCAGGGTGAGATCGTTCAACCCAGGAGATCGAGTGCTTGTGCTAGTCCCACAGTGGAGAGCAAGTTCATGGCCAAGTGGCAGGGCCCCTATGAGGTGGTAGAGAAAGTGGGGGAAGTCAACTTTAAGATCCACCAACCAGGGAAGAGGAAGCCCTACCAAATTTACCATGTTAACTTGATTAAGCCATGGCAAGATAGAGAGCCTGCGGAAGCTCCCTGTTTAGTGGCTGAGGCTGAGGCCGATATGAAAGAGGTCAAGGTGGCAGAGTCACTGTCACATGCCCAAAAGCAACAGTGCAAAGAGTTGTTACAGCGAAATAAAGACATGTTTTCGGAGTTGCCAGGACTCACTCAGGTCATAGAGCATGAGGTTCTCACAGAGCCTCATGTTCGCGTCAATCTAAAACCATACCGGATCCCCGAAGCCCGCAGAGAGGTGATCTCTAAAGAAGTAAGGCGGATGCTAAACCTGGGAGTCATTGAAGAGTCCAAAAGTCGATGGTCCAGTCCTATAGTCTTAGTGCCGAAACCAGATGGGGAATGGCGGTTTTGCAACGACTATAGGAAGCTGAAGGAGGTCTCAAAGCTCGACGCCTACCCAATGCCTAGGGTAGATGAGCTTATCGAAAGGCTAGGACCCACTCGGTACATCACCACTCTGGACTTCACCAAAGGATATTGGCAAATTCCCCTGTCCAAAGAGGCTAAGGAGAAGACAGCCTTCTCGACGCCAATACGTCAGGATGCCGTTTGGGTTGAAGGGAGCTCCGGCCACCTTCCAGAGAGCCATGGACCGGATCTTAGCACCCCACAAACAGTATGCAGCGGCCTACCTAGATGCTATCGTCATATTTAGCCAGGACTGGGAAAGTCATCTGGACAAAGTTCAAGCCATACTTGATGCCCTAAGGAAGGCGGGCTTTACTATCAACCCGAAGAAATGTGCCATGGGGATGGAGGAAGCCAAGTACCTAGGGTACGTGGTTGGTAGAGGGGAAATAAAACCACAAATAAATAAGGTCAAGGCGATCTTGAACTGGCCACAGCCCCTCTCGAAGAAGCAGGTCAGGGCGTTTCTAGGCATTGTGGGCTACTATCGAAGATTTGTCCCTAACTTTGCCCTGATAGCAGCCCCACTGATGGATCTTCTGAAAGGGATGAAGTCAGCTATGGCCAAGTGGTCCCCGGAAGCAGAAGCGACCTGCCAGGAATTGAAACTGGTCCTCTGTAAACAACCAGTCTTGGTGGCACCCAGCTTCTCCAAGGAGTTTGTGGTCCAGATGGATGCATCGGATGTCGGGCTGGGAGCAGTCTTGTCCCAGGAGATTAACGGAGAAGAACACCCTGTAAAATACCTCAGTCTGAAGCTCTCCGCTTGTGAGAAGGACTACTCCATTGTAGAAAAAGAATGTTTGGCCATTAAGTGGGCGTTAGACACTCTGAGGTATTACCTATTAGGTAGAAGGTTCAGGGTAGTGTCAGACCATGCCCCATTGAGGTGGATGCGAGAAAAGAAGGGAAACAATGCCAGAGTGACTAGGTGGTTCCTGGCTCTACAAGATTTTAGTTTCCGGGTAGAGCATAGGCCTGGGAAACAACATGGGAATGCCGCTGCCTTGTCAAGGATTTATTGTATGGTGACAGAAGGTGCCAAGCCCTACGGCTTTGGACAGAGGGGGGGTGTATGTAAGGTTGCTGCCGGACAGATCGTGGACGGGAGGTATGTGTCCTCGAAGTGCCATGCTTCGGTGATGTAGGATCCGGAGAAGCAGGCTCCAGCACACATAGTGCTGAGAGGTATTTAATGGGTCCGGATTACAGGGCCGGGTTTTGTGAGCAGCTGAAAGAGCTGGGGGGAACAGCTGCTCACTTACCTCCAGTCCAGGTCTTGGAAGGCTAATTTAAGACAGCTGCGCCTGTCTCTGTCTGTCTGTGTTTGCTGGGCAAGGTGAGCAGACCTTGCAGGTGCTTCTTAGACTCTGCAGGAGGCAGAGAAAAGCACCTTGTTTAAACGGCTGAAGCCGTGCTGCATGGACTTGTTATTTTGAGCTTTGTTCTGTTATTCCTTTTTGTGCCAGGAAAAGGCTGTAACTTTTGTTTCTTAACTGGTGTATGGACACTAAAATAAGCCACCAGTTTGTTTGAACCCGTGGACTGCATCACTGTGTGAACCTGTGCCTACCTCCAAATCCCTACACTATCTATCTATCTATTTATCTATCTATCCATCTATCTATCCATCTATTTATTCATCTATCCATCTATCTATCCATCCATCATACATGGATAGATAGAAAGATAGATAGATACATATATGGATAGATAGATGGATAGATAGATATGAAATAGAGTATATAAGGATAGATAGATGATAGATAATCCTATGATATGATAGGTTTGATCGTGCATTTCCAATGTCTCTTACCACTGCTGCCATGATAGAGCATTTTCTACACTTTCTCGGTTCCTTCTTCCATTGCTGGAGGCTAACTTCTGCCGCATGAAATACAGTGGTGGCCAAAAGTATTGGCACCCCGGCAATTCTGTCAGATAATACTCAGTTTCTTCCTGAAAATGATTGCAATCACAAATTCTTTGGTATTATTATCTTCATTTAATTTGTCTTCAATGAAAAAACACAAATAGAATTGTCCTAAAGCCAAATTGGATATAATTCCACATCAAACCTAAAAAAGGGGATGGACAAAAGTATTGGCACTGTTTGAAAAATCATGTGATGCTTCTCTAATTCGTGTAATTAACAGCACCTGTAACTTACCTGTGGCACCTAACAGGTGTTGGCAATAACTAAATCACACTTGCAGCCAGTTAACATGGATTAAAGTTGACTCAACCTCTGTCCTGTGTCCTTGTGTATACCACATTGAGCATGGAGAAAAGAAAGAAGACCAAAGAATTGTCTGAGGACTTGTGAAACCAAATTGTGAGGAAGCATGAGCAATCTGAAGGCTACAAGTCCGTCTCCAAAGACCTGAATGTTCCTGTGTCTTCCGTGCGCAGTGTCATCAAGAAATTTAAAGCCCATGGCACTGTGGCTAACCTCCCTACATGTGGACGGAAAAGAAAAATTGACGAGAGATTTCAACGCAAGATTGTGCGGATGGTGGATAAAGAACCTCGACTAACATCCAAACAAGTTCAAGCTGCCCTGCAGTCCGAGGCTACAACAGTGTCAACCCGTACTATCCGTCGGCGTCTGAATGAAAAGGGACTGTATGGTAGGATACCCAGGAAGACCCCACTTCTTACCCCGAGACATAAAAAAGCCAGGCTGGAGTTTGCCAAAACTTACCTGATAAAGCCTAGAACTGGAAGTGCATTGAGGTGAAGGTGAAGAGGTATTGGGAATCCTGCAGAAAATACCTGTGTGAATTGCGTGAAGAGGTATTGGGAATCCTGCAAAAAATACCTGTGTGAATTACGTGAAGAGGTATTGGGAATCCTGCAGAAAATACCTGTGTGAATTGCGTGAAGAGGTATTGGGAATCCTGCAGAAAATACCTGTGTGAATTGCGGTGAGTGCTGCATTGTGATCTGCTGAGTGCTTTTCTACCTGTTTAGATTTATTGGGCTTTTTAAAATCTATTTTCTCACTACAGTTTTAGTTTCTTAGTTTACTACCTGTGTATTTAAAGGTTAACTACATTGCACTAAAATCCTGAGGTGTAGATTTACTCACAAGGGGTTAATTAAGGGGAAGGGGTCATAATTAAGGGTTTATAAGGGGCAGCTGGTTGGGCATAAAGTCCTTTGGAAGTGCATTGAGGTGAAGGGTACATTGCTGGAAAAGGAAAAAAAAAAAAAAAAAAACACTTTAAATCTCTTAGTTTGCGAGTGTGAACGAGCTGCGTGTGTCCGGAGCATAAGTGCGAACGAAAGTAAGTGTGTGACTTGTTTTTCAGTGACTTTGGATTCAGGGAGTTTGGAAGGGAGGACTTAGGACTGAATTGCTGACTGTATTTCATTCTTTCTTTACTTTACTTTTTACTTAATTAATCCACCTGACCTACTTAGCTGATTCCCCCGTCCATACTTGATACTTAATTGATCCCCCGTCCATACTTAACTGATCCCCTGCCAATATCTAATTGATACACTTGCACATCCCTAATTGATCCCCGTCCATACACCTATATATAAATAATTGTGTTTTGTACTTGTATATATATACTGACTGTATCCCCATATTTAGAATGACGTCCATGTTGGACGGAGCCGTGCAGTGTACATCTTGCGCAATGTATGCATTCCGTGAGCACCCACTCGAGGATCCATACTGCTGCGAGAGATGTGAGCATATCGTGCACTTGGAAGCCCAAATTCTGGATCTAAGTGCTCAGATAGCGGTACTGAGGAGCATCGACAACATAGAACGGAGTTTGCTGCTCACCGAGCAGACACTCAATGGGTCAATACTGGGGGTGGAGCATAGAGGGGAAGTGCAGGCTGAACAGGCAGGGAGCTGGATAACAGTAAGGAGGGATAGAGGGAAGAAGTATAGGAAGGCTGGTTCAGAACCGGCATTATTGGAGCATGACAGATCCTCTGACCGCCGGGGGAGTGTATCCTCCAGTAATGAGGGGGAGGGGGGAAGTGTAGGGCAGGCAAGACAGGTTCTGGTAGTGGGTGACTCTATTATTAGGGGGACAGACAGGGCAATCTGTCACAAAGACCGGGATCGCCGAACGGTGTGCTGCCTCCCTGGCGCTCGAGTCCGGCACATCGCGGATCGGGTTGACAGGTTACTGGGTGGGGCTGGCGAAGACCCAGCGGTCATGGTCCACATCGGCACCAATAACAAAGTGAGTGGTAGATGGAGGGTCCTTAAAAATGATTTCAGGGACCTAGGTAGGAAGCTTAGGGCAAGGACCTCCAAGGTAGTTTTCTCAGAAATACTACCAATCCCGCGAGCCACACAGGAGCGCCAACAGGAAGTTAGGGAGGTGAATAAGTGGCTAAAGAGTTGGTGCAAGGCAGAAGGGTTTGGGTTCATGGAGAACTGGGCCGACTTCGCGGTCGGATACAGGCTCTACCGTAGGGACGGGCTGCACCTCAATGGGGAGGGTGCAGCGGTGCTGGGGAAGAAGATAGCTAATAGGTTGGAGGAGTTTTTAAACTAGAGACGGGGGGGGGGGGAAACCAAGGAAATAGGTGGGATGTGAGGCAAGCAAGGGGGAAGGGGAGAAGTGAATATAATGAGGGTGGAGAGGGGGGTGGGGATAGTACAGTTAGATCGTTAGAGAAGAATAGGATGCTAAATAAACCCAAAGTTTTATCTTGCATGCTGACCAATGCAAGAAGCCTGACCAATAAGGCGGATGAGCTGCGGGCGCTTATATGGGAGGAGAGGTATGACATCGTAGGTATAACAGAGACTTGGCTAGACGATAGCTACGACTGGGCGGTAAATTTATTAGATTATAGTTTATTTAGAAGGGACCGGAAACAGGGGAAAGGCGGAGGAGTCTGCTTATATGTAAAGTCATGTCTAAAACCCAGACTAAGGGAAGATATAGGAGAGGGAGAAGAGGGGGTCGAGTCCATGTGGGTAGAGATAGAGGGAACTAAAAATAATAATAAAATATTACTGGGGGTCTGCTATAAGCCACCCAATATAACAGAGGAGAATGAGAATCTGCTATTAGGACAAATAGACAAAGTAGCAAAACATAATGAAGTGATTGTAATGGGGGATTTCAACTACCCGGATATTGACTGGGAAACAGAAACCTGTAGATCTCATAAAGGAAAAAGGTTCTTGACAAATATTAAGGATAATTATCTCTCCCAACTAGTGCAGGAACCAACGAGAGGGAAGGCCGTGTTGGACTTAATATTGACTAATAGGCCTGATAGAATAACTGAGGTACAGATAGGGGGGCACCTAGGTAATAGCGACCATAATATTATCGACTTCAAAATGCCCTTCAGTAGGGTTATCAATAAGGGAACAACAAAAACATTAAACTTTAGGAGGGCGAAGTTTGATCAGCTGAAAGAAAGCCTTCAACTTATTGACTGGGACAAAGTTCTTAATCAAAGGAATACGAATAGTAAATGGGAAACCTTCAAAAGAATTCTGAATACTCAGTGCGAGAGGTATATACCGTATGGGAATAAAAGGGCCAGAAATAAGAGGAAACCAATATGGTTGAACAAGAACGTAAAAGGGGCGTTAAATAGCAAAAAAGAGGCATTCAAGAGATTAAAACAGGAAAACAGTAAGGAGGCACTAATGTGTTACAAGGAAAAAACGAGAACCTGTAAAAAACAAATAAAAATAGCGAAGGAGGAAACAGAGAGACGTATTGCTAGGGAAAGTAGATCAAATCCCAAACTGTTCTTTACGTATATAAATAGTAAAAGGATTAAATCGGATAATATTGGACCAATAAAAAGTGAGGAAGGCAAAATCATAGAGAAAGATGAGGATAAAGCTAATCTATTAAATAATTTTTTTTCGACAACTTTCACAAAGGAAATCAAACTAACAGGAGAAATGAGAAGTGACAAGCTTAATCCTCCACTAAGTATGACAAATCTAACCCAAGCTGGGGTACAGAAACGCCTCAGTAACGTTAAAATAAACAAATCACCAGAACCTGATGGCATACACCCACGGGTACTAAGGGAACTAAGTAATGTGATAGACAGACCGTTATATCTTATATTTAAGGACTCTGTTGAGACTGGGTCTGTGCCACTTGATTGGCGACAGGCGAATGTAGTGCCAATATTCAAAAAGGGAGCGAAAAGTGACGCCGGAAACTATCGGCCGGTGAGTCTGACGTCCGTTGTGGGCAAAATTTTTGAAAGCTTCATTAAAGAGGCAATTACGGAGCATCTTGATGCTAATAATCTTTTAATCCCGAACCAACATGGATTCATGAGGAATCGCTCCTGCCAAACAAACCTGATTGACTTCTACGAGGAGATTAGCTCTCGAGTAGATCAGGGGGAACCAGTGGATGTCGTGTATCTCGACTTCTCAAAAGCTTTCGATAGCGTGCCACATAATAGATTGGTATACAAAATGAGAATGATGGGGCTGGGGGAAAATGTCTGCAAGTGGGTAGCTAACTGGCTAAGGGATAGAAGGCAGAGGGTGGTTATAAATGGAATATACTCAGATTGGGTAAGCGTCACTAGAGGGGTTCTTTACGGTAAGAGCAGTGAGAATATGGAATTCACAGAGTGAGGAGACGGTGATGTCAGATTCACTACGCCAGTTCAAGCGGGGACTGGATGCATTTCTAGATACCAGGCAGATTTCAGCATATACTTAAAAATAAAATAAAATAGTAAGTTGATACAGGGATTTATTTTGACTGCTGGTTTCAGAGTCAGGAGGGAATTTTTCCTCAGGTGAAGATTGGCCAAATCATTTGGGGTTTTTGCCCTCCTCTGGATCAACTTTACCAATTACAGAACTAACAGGTCGAACTTGATGGACGCAAGTCTTTATTCGGCTTTACTAACTATGTTTACAAACTATGTTACTATGTTTTGGAAGAATGTTCTCTGGTCAGATGAGACAAAAGTCGAGCTTTTTGGGAAAAACCATCAACATAGAGTGTACAGGAAAAAAAAAGAGGCATTCAAAGAAAAGAACATGGTCCCTACAGTCAAACATGGCGGAGGTTCCCTGATGTTTTGGGGTTGCTTTGCTGCCTCTGGCACTGGACTGCTTGACAGTGTGCATGGCATTATGAAGTCTGAAGACTACCAACAAATTTTGCAGCATAATGTAGGGCCCAGTGTGAGAAAGCTGGGTCGCCCTTAGAGGTCATGGGTCTTCCAGCAGGACAATGACCCAAAACACACTTCCAAAAGCACTATAAAATGGTTTTAGAGAAAGCACTGGAGACTTCTAAGGTGGCCAGCAATGAGTCCAGACCTGAATCCCATAGAACACCTGTGGAGAGATCACAAAATGGCAGTTTGGAGAAGGCACCCTTCAAATATCAGGGACCTGGAGCAGTTTGCCAAAGAAGAATGGTCTACAATTCCAGCAGAGCATTGTAAGAAACTCACTGATGGTTACCGGAAGTGGCTGTTCGCAGTTATTTTGGCTAAAGGTTGTGCAACCAAGTATTAGGCTGAGGGTGCCAATACTTTTGTCTGGCCCATTTTTGGAGTTTTGTGTGAAATGATCAATGATTTGATTTTTGCTTCATTCTCTTTTGTGTTTTTTCCTTGCAAGCAAATTAAATGAAGATAATAATACCAAAGAATTTGTGATTGCAATCATTTTCAGGAAGAAATTGAGTATTATCTGATAGAATTGCAGGGGTGCCAATACTTTTGGCCACCACTGTAATAAGTGAGCTGTCATTTATTCATAAGACGTTCTATTCTTCAGAGCTGAGACTGTAAAATAAAAAGTGAAGAATAAAATATCTGATGACTGTTCTTTCACTGTGAGTAAGAAACAGATAATAAAATTAAAGGAAAAATAACTGAGGGGAGAACCCTGCAGGTTTATTGTCCTTCTATAGCTGTATGGTGGCAGGATGGTGACACTGCTGGAGTCCTGGTGAGGATCTGCATGATATTCATTTCTGTTGACTTTTTATTGCCAACATATTCTGCAGTGATGTACATATAGTCCCTGCCCACAATGCGGTACACATGAGGGACAATTTCATATTAAGCCAAGTAACCTATGATGTCAAGGTCTCATATTTACAACGTGCTTATTGGCAATCTGAGCCGGCGAATGGCTCTGTGTCCGTATATTCGCTATATACTGCCCGCAATATCTTGTAGAAAGCTCACAGTGACTAAAATGTATAAATAGTTCTCTTTGGAGAATTTAATTAGATCCATTCATACCTTACCTTATAATGAGGACTTAAAGGGCTTTTATAACTAGGTAAAACAAGCTTAACGGGACTGTCCAGGACTTATATATTAATGACCGATTTTAGGATAAGTCATCAACAGGGTGGGACTGGGCTGGCGGGGTACCCTTCTGCAGAGGAGAGGGGGAGAAGAGAATGAAAAAATAAAAAAACCTGCGGTTTTAAGGGGCACGGGCCCTTTAAAAGCGCAGGCACAGTGTATGTGACGCGCCCCTGGGCCTGTGTCGCGCTGCGTTGCGCACGCGGGAGCTTACCCGGAGCCGGATCAGATGAGGGTAGTAGTCTTGTGGCGGTGACCCGGTCCGTGCCCAGGGAGTCAGACTAAGTGGCGGTAAATTAGCAGTGGATGTTGGATGACTACGCCACCCGTTGAATGCAGCTATGGAGCTGCCGCTGCAGGGCAGACCGCTGAGGCCGGTGGAAGGATGGTGCAGCGTGGATGGTATAACCCCCAACGGGAGGGGTATGGCCTCAGGGCAGCCGACGTGGATGATGGGGATAGCAGGAACCACTCAGAGACGATGCGGTGTAGTTCAGGGTCTTTACTGGTGACAAAGATAGACCCTCCCGGAGTACTTGCTAGCAATCGGGGCCTGGTCAGTCCTTGAGCAGATGGGATCTCCCCTGGCCAGGCGGAGTTGTAGGCCTTCCCAACTAACTGTACTCTTCTGGCTACCTTGCTAGAGGCGGGTAAAAGTAGCCCACGTCCCTGAGTGTACCGTGTGGTGCTCACCCGTATGGCCGGTGACTCGGGGCCTTCTAATGGCTTCCGCTCCACGATGGCGGTGCTGGTCCCACGCGTGTGACCGTGCCTTCGGGTTTCTGGGCCAGAGGACCTGCAATCCCCTGCCGGTCGGTTTCTGCTGCTGGGTAGGAGTTAGTCCCCACAGCCTCGGACTCCGGGTCCGGTAAGAAATCTTCTCAGTCAGGGCGAGCTCTGCAGCTGCCAGCCCCTGACTCGTAGTAGTATTGCTTCTGCTGTCTCTTCCTATGACTGTTTCTCGTCTCTACTCTCCTTGACTGCCTAACCCTGCCTCAGCCCCGGGTTTATATAGGGGAAGTCCTTCCCCTCCCAAGACTGGGCAGGAGGTGTGGCATGCACAGGATCCCTGACCAAAGGACCTCCCACCTGCTCTCAGACATAACATTACATTACTGTGGAAACCAGACCCCTGGGGTGCCACATATGCAGGGACGCGCGCACGCGGCGTTCATTAACTGAACCGCCGCGACACACGTCCCAGTGAAGCAGCTGAAGCTGCGCGTCTCCCTTCCCCGGCCGGCGTATGACGTCACCGGAGAAGGAGGACACCGCACGGGAGAGCAGGAAGGTAAGAGGTGTCTGTGTGTGTGTCTGTGTGTATATGAGTGGATGCAGAATGGGATGGGCCCCTGGCTGGACACACAAGGGGGGGCCTGGCTAGACACACAAGGGGGGACCCTGGCTGGACACACAAGGGGGGGCCCGGATGGACACACAAGGGGGGCCTTGCTGGACACACAAGGGGGAGCCCTGGCTGGACACACAAAGGGGAGCCCTGGCTGGACACACAAGGGGAAGCCCTGGCTGGACACACAAGGGGGAGCCCTGACTGGACACACAAGGGGGAGCCCTGACTGGACACACAAGAGGGAACCCTGGGTGGACACACAAGGGGGAGCCCTGGCTGGACACACAAGGGGGAGCCCTGGCTGGACACACAAGGGGGAGCCCTGACTGGACACACAAGGGGGAGCCCTGGCTGGACACACAAGGGGGGAGCTGGATGGACACACAAGGGGGAACCCTGGCTGGACCCACAAGGGGGAGCCCTGGCTGGACACACAAAGGGAAGCCCTGACTGGACACACAAGAGGGAACCCTGGCTGGACACACAAGGGGGAACCCTGGCTGGACACACAAGGGGGAACACTGGCTGGACACACAAGGGTGAGAGCCTGGCTGGACACACAAAGGGGAACCCTGGCTGGACACACAAGGGGGGGAGCCTGGCTGGACACATAAGGGGGAGCCTGGCTGGACACATTTGAAAGGGTGGGCAGGATGGCTATATGGTGGGGCAGGCTGGACACATGGAGGCCAGGATGGATATGTGAGGGGGATGGATATATGGGGGGGCCGGATATATGGGGGGCGGGGCAGGCTGGACACATGATGGCCAGGATGGATATGTGGGGGGCAGGCTGGACACATGGGGGGCTAGGATAGATATGTGGAGGGGCAGGCTCGATACACGTGGGCTAGGATAAATATATGGAGGGGCCACGCTGGACATATGGGGGCCAGTATGGATATATGGGGGGGTGTCAGGATGGATATATGCAGGGGGGAAGGGCAGGATGGATATATGAGGGGGCAGGCTGGACACATGGAGGTCAGGATGGATATATGGGGGGCAGGCTGGAAACATGGAGGCCAGGATGGATATATTGTGGGGGGCAGGCTGGACACATGGAGGCCAGGAAGGATATGTAGGGGGGGCATGCTGGACACATGGAGGCCAGGATGGATATATGGGGGGCAGGCTTGACACATGGGGCTTTAGGACAGATATATGGGAGGGGGCAGGCTGGACACATGGAGGCCAGGACAGATATATGGGGGGGCAGGCTGGAAACATGGAGGCCAGGATGGATATGTGGGGGGGCAGGCTGGACACATGGAGGCCAGGATGGATATATGGGGGGAACAGGAGGGCCACATGGGGGACTAGGATGGGTATATGGGAGGGGGCAGGCTCGATACACGTGGGCTAGGATAAATATATGGAGGGGTCACACTGGACATATGGGGGCCAGAAGGGATATATGGGGGGTGTCAGGATGGATATATGCAGGGAAGGGGGGGCCAGGATGGATATATGGGGGTGCCAGGCTGAACAAGGGACTTAATTACTGTTTGGGGCCAGATTGAGGAACATACTTTATTAGTTTATGGTGGCCAGTGAGGAACATTATTATTTTAGAGTCCAATTAGAGACATTATTACTTCTGTAATATAATTTACTTTTTAGGAAATTGTTTTCCATGGGATAGGACAAAAGCGGGCTCCTGTTACTGTGCAGGGCGGCACTATATCGCTTTTTTTCTTCAACTGGTGTAGTGTAGAAGTCGGGGGGTGGAGTGGGAATATTCCCTAGAAGAGATCAGTTATTGATAACTGTGTGTTATTTTCTGCAGAGATGATTCCTGGCTGGAAGAAGTGATGGCCGTCTGTGCCAGATGAAGAAGAAAAGCGAAGATGAAGGACTTCACCTAGAGACGTCACTGGTGAGTCAGTGTATTACATGTGACTCGCCCCCTGGGCCGTGGGGCACTCGGATCCGGGCAATAGGGAGACGATAGGGGTAGTAGTGGCGACCCGGTTCCGTGGCTCAGGGTGGTCAGGCCAATGGTAGTCTGCTATGTTCTGCTGATAATGTCCGACTACGCCACCCGTGGATTGCGGTTATTAGGAACCGCCGCTGCATGCAGACCGCTGGGGCTGATGAGGTGTGCAGCTAGGGTAGTGTGACTCTCCACGGGAAGAGTGCGGCCCCAGGGCAGTATAGTGGATGTTGGGAGTGATGGTAGTGGGAGTCCCAGTGCTGATAGTGCTGGAGGAGCAAGGAGCACACAGACAACAGGTTGCAGTCCAGGGTCTTTACTAAACAGGTAAACTGACCCACAAACAGTCCCGGCTAGGAGGGGACCTGGATGTCTGAGAGCAACGGGGAAATTTGCCCTGGTCAGGGTGAGGGTGTAGGCCTACCGTGCTTTCTGCGCTCCTTCTGGCTATCTCCTCCTGATAGGGTAACAGCCCACGTTTCCGAGCTTTCCGTGTTTTCTCGCCTGTATGGCCTGCGACGTGGGTTCCTTTCTGCTCCCAGCCTTGTATGGCTTTACTGGTCCCTTCTGTTGTGGCAGGGCCTCCAGGCTTCTTAGGCCAAGGAATATACAGTCCCTTGCGGACTGGTTCTCTGCTGGGGGATGTGGAATCCTTCCAGCCTCAGACACCAAAGTCTGGTAGATTAAGTCTGTTATCTGCCAAGACAGGCTTGCTTCGCCTCTTGTCTCTGGCTTGTGGCTCTCCTCCTGCCACACTTCCTCTTAGGTGCAGTGCAACTGTCTGTCCCTGCTCTGCTGAGACACGTCTCAGTCCTGAGACAGGTCATCTGGGTTCTCTCTAACCCTGCCCCCAGCACCAGCTTTTATAGGGGCAGCCTGCTCCCCGTACTGGCCTGAGACAGGAGGCATTGCATGCTAATGTTCCCCTGACTAGAGAACCTCCCCCCTGCTCTCAGACACAGCTTTAATTACACTTGTGGCATCCAGGCCAGGGTGACACATTCCCCCCTAGTGAAATTTAGTACTCCGGGACTAAACAGTAAACAAAGACAATATGCATAACAATAAAACATTAATAGACAGACGACGCACAAATTGAGTTCTTAAGGTCACAGTGTGGCCTGTGACCGGGTGTCCATATCACCAGCACAACGGGGAGCCTTAACCAGGTGGGGGTCTGTCCTACCCCAAGTCCTTCACAGTCTTAGTTCATTCCTGGGTTAGGATCTGAACGCAGTCCATACAAGGTCCCGGTTATAAAAAGTCCATAACCTGTGAGTCCTTACGGTAGCTGCAAGAAACTGAAACAGAGTATTACCAAACATGCATGTAACTTTGCAAACAATTCAACATTTGGCAACAGGGTTATTTACAATTTTAGTACACTCTATATTCTCCAGCGAGCGGGTATCTGTCCCTTTGTGCTCCTGGTTGACCTACGTAGCCCACTGTCTGGTGGTGGACTGACTTGGCTTTCCCCACTAGCGTTAGGGGTGCAGCTACCAGCTGGGTGTACAGGTAGGGCAGGCAGCTGTCTGCGGGTCCTTTGGCTTACCGCAGGCATGGCAGGCTCACTGTCAGCAGAGGGTTGACTCTCCTGGGCTGCTGGTACAGGCTCTTCTGCCTCTGGAACTGCTTGCTCCTCTTCACCTTCCGGCTCTGGTGTTGGTTGTTGCTGTGCCGGTTGCAGGAAATGCAGGACAGGTACCACTATGGCATCATTTATGCGAGTCCAGGACTGAGGAAACTCTCCGAGAACGGTGCTGATCATTTCTTCCTTGTCCTCTGCGGGTTCAAGGTCACTCTGATCCTCTTCTGCACTACGGAGTTGCTCGGGGCACCTTTTGAGATGGTCTCTGGAGACGACACTAGTGGTTTCTCCTCCGTCCTTGGTGATTACGCACACCTTTGGGTTGTCGTGGTCAGACTGCAGTACAGTGTAGGGTTCCCTTTCCCACTGGTCGTCCACCTTATGTAGCCTTCTTTTTCGCTTTAGGACTTGCTCACCAGGTTCTAGGGGACTAGCAGGGGCGTGTTGATTGAAGAGTCTTTCTTGCTTCTCTCTCACCTGGGCCAGGCTCTTCTCCACACTCTCCTGTACCTTCTTGTACTGCAGTTGCCTTTCCGTATCCCAGTCCGCATCCGGGGAGGTGTCCTCAGGTATTAGGACTCCCATCTCCAGGTCTACGGGCAGCTTTCCTGGTCTAGCTTGCATCAGGTAAGCCGGGGTGCAGTTTGTAGCATTCACCGGGATATTGTTGTATAGGTCTATCAGGTCCGGCAGTTTTTCTGGCCACAGGCTGCGTTCCTCCAGGGGCAACGTCTTCAGGAGATCAATGACTATATTGTTCATCTTCTCACACATCCCGTTGGTTTGGGGGTGGTAAGGCATTGTACGAATCTTCTTACAGCCATAGAGGTTGCAGAACTCCTGGAAGATTTCAGCCTCGAACGCTGGACCCTGGTCTGTCAGGACCTGTTCCGGATACCCGTGTGGACGGCAGAAATATTGCTGGAAGGCTCTGGCCGCTGTTTGGGCTGTCAAGTCCTTTACCGGGACCACCACTAGAAAACGGGAATAGTGGTCCACGATTGTCAGGGCATAGATGTATCCTGACCGGCTGGGAGCCAATTTGACATGGTCCAGAGCTACCAGCTCAAGAGGCTGCGTGGTGATGATGGGCCTCAAGGGTGTCTTCTGCCTGGCACGGTCCTTCCTCCTTAGGTGACAAGGGCCACAGTCTCTGCACCATTTTTCTACAGCTCCTCTCATGCCGACCCAAAAGAATCTTCCTCTTAGTAGGAACTCCAGTTTCTTCCAACCGAAGTGTCCCGCTCTGTCATGGTAAGCCCCCAGGACCATAGCTGCATCCCTCCTTGGGACCACGACTTGCCAGGTCAGCTCTTGCGTCCGGTGGTTGACAATCCTTCTGCACAACTTGCCTTCGTAGAGGAACAGCTTGCTCTTCTCCTTCCATAGCTGCTTGGCTTCCTCTGGGGCATCTGGATCTAAGCGGGCGTCTTCCCGGGTCAGCAGATCTTTCACCAGGCGGACTGCAGGGTCACTATCTTGGGTCTCGGCCCAGCTGTGGTGAGGTAGGGGATTCATCATCACAGTTGTTAGATCCTCCTCCTTCACGCGGTGAGAGTGTTGAGCGGCTCCATACCGGTGAAACGCGGGGAGTTCTACCTCCTCCAGCTCTTCTGGGTCTTCGTCACCTTCAGGTAAGTGAGGCATCCTTGATAGGGCGTCCGCGTTGGAGTTGGTTTTGCCTGCCCAGTACTTGATCACGAAGTCATAGTTGGAGAGACGGGCCATCCACCGCTGTTCCAGGGCACCCAGTCTTGCATTGTCCAGGTGTGTCAACGGGTTGTTGTCCGTGTACACGGTGAACTTTGCGGAGGCCAGGTAATGCTTGAAGCGTTCCGTCACGGCCCACACCACCGCCAAGAATTCTAGCTTGAAGGAGCTGTAATTCTCCGGGTTCCTCTCGGTGGGCCTCAGCTTCCGGCTGGCGTATGCGATCACCCGTTCTCTGCCCTGTTGGTTTTGGGACAATACGGCTCCCAGTCCCACATTACTGGCATCTGTGTGGAGAATGAAAGGCTGGCCATAATCAGGGTAGGCCAGGATCTCATCCCCTGTGAGGGCCATCTTTAGCTGGCGGAAGGACTCCTCTTCCGGCTTATCCCACTTGAAGGGCGGCTTTTGCCTCCTGGACTTAGACTGTCCGATCAGGAGGTCCTGCATAGGAGCTGCCATCTTGGTGAACCCGGGGATGAATCTTCGGTAGTAGCCTACCAACCCGAGAAACTGTCTCACCTCTTTGATGTTCGAGGGGCTTGGCCAGCTCTTGATTGCCGTGACCTTGTCAGGGTCGGGGGCCACTCCTTCCGCGCTTACCACGTGCCCTAGGTACTGGACCTTTGGTTTCAGCAGGTGACACTTCGATGGTTTCACCTTCAGGCCATAGCCTGCCAGGGCTTCGAACACCTCGGCCAGGTGCTTCAGATGGTCCTCGTAGGTCTTCGAATAGACGATCACGTCGTCCAGGTAAAGGAGGACCGTCTCGAAGTTTCGGTGCCCTAGACAGCATTCCATCAGCCGCTGGAAGGTCCCTGGTGCGTTGCAGAGCCCGAAAGGCATGCAGTTGAATTCGCTCAGTCCCATCGGGGTGGTGAAGGCGGTCTTCTCTTTGTCAGCCTCTGCCACAGGAACCTGCCAGTACCCGCTAGTAAGGTCCAAAGTAGAAAAGAAGTTAGCTGATTTTAGTGCGGCTAAAGACTCCTCTATTCTAGGCAGCGGATATGCGTCTTTGTGAGTGATACGGTTGATTTGTCTATAGTCGACGCACATTCTCATGGTGCCGTCTTTCTTTTTGACCAGAACCAAGGGGGCTGCCCAGGGGCTACAGCTGTCTCTAATAACCCCAGCTTCTTTCATCTCTCTTAGCATGCCCCTTGCGTTCTGATAATGTGCAGGGGGTACAGGTCTGTGCCTCTCTTTTATCGGTGGGTGGCTCCCTGTGGGGATGTGGTGTTCTATCCCCTTTACTCTGCCGAAGTCTAGCGGGTGCTTACTAAAGACTCTCTCGTACTCCTGTACCACCCGGTAGACTCCTTGTTTTTGGTGCAGGGGAGTGGAGTCAGCACCCACGTGGAGTTTCTGGCACCAGTCCTCCTTTTGTTTCTGGGAGCCATTACCCTCCGCCTGAGGAGATGGAGGCAAGGGTTCCACGGCCCTGATAGCTTTGTGTTCGACCACAAACAGCTTGGCGAGTGTAGCGTACCTGGGTAAGTGTACCTCCCTCTCCCCAATGTTGAGGATGCGGACGGGCACCCTCCCATGACGGACATCAACCACCCCCCGGGCTGTCAAAATGGTGGGCCTGCTGTCTGAGTACACGGGTTCTACCATGGCTTGGTAGTCTCTACCTCTCAACCCGATTGCAGTCCGACACCAGATCATCATTTCACTTTTGGGAGGCATGGAAATGGGGAATGGGTCACTCAGTCTTACGCTACCGATCTCACCACCAGACAGTTCTACCTGCTGCCGTCTCATCAGGGCTTTTATCTCCTTGTTGAGAACTCTCTGTTGGCTGGAACTAGCATTCACCGCCACCTGTTGTAAGATTACAATTACCTCTGAAAGACAATTTTCAATTACATTAGTACCCACAGTTATTTTAGGGTGACTTTCACGACGGTCAATGTCCACAATAATCACTCCCTGTGCCGGTAGTTCAACTTTACCAATCTTAATGGTCATCTCCTTGAACCCCATCTGCGGCACGGGTAAGCCATTACTGGCGATGATGCTCAAGTTACCGTCTGGATACCGTGTGATATCAGCATCAGTCCAATACTGCTTAAAAAGTACATAAGGGATAGTGGTTACTTGTGACCCAGTATCCAGCAAGGCGTTCATGGGGATACCGTCCAGCACCACGGGTAAAACCGGGCGCCCCCCAACGTACTTATTACGCCAATTGTAAGGGCCTGGTGATCTTATGCCTGGGGGTTGGCCCTCTGCCCCAGGTTGGACCCGTTTAAATTACAGTACCTGGAAATGTGTCCGGGCTGGTTGCATCGACGGCAAATGGGCTGTCCATCCTCTGCGTAGCGGTCTGTGGGCCTCCCTCGGAACGACGGGATCCTCCTCTGTCGACGCCATGGGACATCCTCCGGACTTGAAGCCAGCTCGATGGGTCTTGACGGGTCCACTTGCAACGCCTGGACGGTCCTGGTCAACGCTGCGACGCTCCTGGTCAGCTCCTGGACTTGTTGGTGCAGGTCTTTCGACGGGGCTTGGTTCAGGGCCTGTGCATCAGCCTCCACAGAGTCCATAGAGGAGGGCGCCGCCTCCTGGTGGTAAGTGATAGCAGGGCGCCGGGGGTTTATAGCGCCACTGGTTGCAGATTCACGGAGCACCCTTAAGGCCCTGTCCTTAAATTGGGCAAAGGTCAGGTCGAGGTTCTGAAAGAACATGAGGCGCAGTTGGGCCCTGTGGGCGCTAGACAGCAGACCTTCTATGAATTGTTCTGTTAGCAGCTTATCCGTTTCCTGCACACTGCCAGGGTCAGTTTGTTGAATAGCCCTCAAGGCTTCCTGCAGATTTAGGGCATAGTCTCTGATGCTGTCCTGTGCCCGCTGCTTACATCCATATAACCTCATTTTAATCTCAGCGGAGGTACGTGTGTCAAAGGTACCCCGCAGCCGGGCCAGAATACCCTTCACAGTCCTTTTCTCCTCAGTGGGCCATGATTTTACCTCCCGCTGGGCTGCGCCAGTTAACTGCCCTGTTAATATGCTGACCTTCTGTTCCTCTGTCAGGGGGTAAACGTGGAACAAACTGTATAGCCTTTCCTTGAAGTCAGTTAGGGCATGGGGCTCCCCTGAGTATTTGGGCAGCCAGGCCGCTCCAGGGATGTAGGGCAAGGAAAAGGGCATCACCGCTGCTGCAGTTGCGTTGGTGGTAGTGGGCGCCTCTGTGTCCGTCATCTTCCTCCTCCCCTAGTTACGCGTGGCCTACCTTCCGACGATCCTCTTCTGTAGGCCGCGGCTCCGCTGCTGCTGCTATGGACGAGGACCTGGCGTCGCGTCCTGATGACGTCAGCGTCGCTCTCTCTCCCTTCCAGGACCTTGCGCAGCGTCGGTGCGTGGGGCGGAGCTTCGGATCTCGCGCGGTTTTGACGTCCACGCCCCTCTTCTTCCCGCGCGGCGTCCTGAAGATGGCGTCCGATGGCGGGAAGCAGCTGCGGATGGCGGGAAGGCGGCAGAAGATGGCGGGAAACGGTCCAAGATGGCGTCTGATGGCGGGAATCGGCTCCGGATGGCGGGAAAAGACTCCGGACGGCGGGAAACTTTGCCACAGGTAAGTTACAAAAGTCTTTTTCAGGCACGCAGTACCCGGTGGTTGCGGGCACGAAATCCTGCCGACTACGCCAAAGTTGACTCGCCCCCTGGGCCGTGCGGCACTCGGATCCGGGCAATAGGGAGACGATGGGGGTAGTAGTGGCGACCCGGTTCCGTGGCTCAGGGTGGTCAGGCCAATGGTAGTCTGCTATGTTCTGCTGATAATGTCCGACTACGCCACCCATGGATTGCGGTTATTAGGAACCGCCGCTGCATGCAGACCGCTGGGGCTGATGAGGTGTGCAGCTAGGGTAGTGTGACTCTCCACGGGAAGAGTGCGGCCCCAGGGCAGTATAATGGATGTTGGGAGTGATGGTAGTGGGAGTCCCAGTGCTGATAGTGCTGGAGGAGCAAGGAGCACACAGACAACAGGTTGCAGTCTAGGGTCTTTACTAAACAGGTAAACTGACCCACAAACAGTCCCGGCTAGGAGGGGACCTGGATGTCTGAGAGCAACGGGGAAATTGGCCCTGGTCAGGGTGAGGGTGTAGGCCTACCGTGCTTTCTGCGCTCCTTCTGGCTATCTCCTCCTGATAGGGTAACAGCCCACGTTTCCGAGCTTTCCATGTTTTCTCGCCTGTATGGCCTGCGACATGGGTTCCTTTCTGCTCCCAGCCTTGTATGGCTTTACTGGTCCCTTCTGTTGTGGCAGGGCCTCCAGGCTTCTTAGGCCAAGGAATATACAGTCCCTTGCGGACTGGTTCTCTGCTGGGGGATGTGGAATCCTTCCAGCCTCAGACACCAAACTCTGGTAGATTAAGTCTGTTATCTGCCAAGACAGGCTCTCTTCGCCTCTTGTCTCTGGCTTGTGGCTCTCCTCCTGCCACACTTCCTCTTAGGTGCAGTGCAACTGTCTGTCCCTGCTCTGCTGAGACACGTCTCAGTCCTGAGACAGGTCATCTGGGTTCTCTCTAACCCTGACCTCAGCACCAGCTTTTATAGGGGCAGCCTGCTCCCCCTACTGGCCTGAGACAGGAAGCATTGCATGCTAATGTTCCCCTGACTAGAGAACCTCCCCCCTGCTCTCAGACACAGCTTTAATTACACTTGTGGCATCCAGGCCAGGGTGACACACATGTACACTTACACTACACACGTGGTCAAAACTGTTGGTACCCCTCGTTTAATGAAAGAAAAACCCACAATGGTCACAGAAATAACTTGAATCTGACAAAAGTAATAATAAATTAAAAATCTATGAAAATGAACAAATGAAAGTCAGACATTGCTTTTCTGCTTCCACAGAATAAAAATAAATAAATAAACTGATGAAACAGGCCTGGACAGAAATGATGGTTCTTCTTAACTTTATATTTTGCTGAACAACCTTTTGAGGCAATCACTGCAATCAAACGACTCCTGTAACTGTCAATGAGACTTCTGCACCTCTCCACAGGTATTTTGGCCACTCCTCATGAGCAAACTGCTCCAGTTGTCTCATGGTTGAAGGTTGCCTTTTCCAGACGGCATGTTTCAGCTCTTTCCAAAGATGCTCAATAGGATTTAGGTCAGGGCTCATAGAAGCCACTTCAGAATAGTCCAATGTTTTCCTCTTAGCCATTGTTGGGTGTTTTTAGCTGTGTGTTTTGGGTCATAATACTGTTGCAAGACCCATGACCTGCGACTGAGACCACGCTTTCTGACACTGGGCAGCACATTTCTCTCTAGAATCCCTTGATAGTCTTGAGATTTCATTGTACCCTGCACAGATTCAAGACACCCTGTGCCAGATGCGGCAGACCAGCCCCAAAACATAAAAGAGACTCCTCCATGTTTCACAGTAGGGACAGTGTTCTTATCTTGATATGCTTCATTTTTCCATCTGTGAACATAGATCTGATGTGCCTTGCCAAAAACTTCCATTTTTGTCTCATCTGTCCATAGGGCATTCTCCTAAAAGCTTTGTGACTTGTGAACATGTAGTTTGGCAAATTCCAGTCTGGCTTTTTTATGATTTTTTTTCAACAATGGTGTACTCCTTGGTCGTCTCCCATGAAGTCCACTTTAGATCAAACAACGACGGATGGTGCGATCTGACACTGATGTTCCTTGAGCTTGAAGTTCACCTTTAATCTCTTTAGAAGTTTTCCTGGGCTCTTTTGTTACCATTCATATTATTCGTCTCTTTGATTTGTTATCAATTTTCCTCCTGCGGCCACGTCCAGGGAGGTTGGCTACAGTCCCATCGCGATTCCACCCGCGCCTGTTGCGGGCACATGTCAGCTGTAATAATCAGCTGACATGTGCTTGGTTCAGTGCGGGCTCAGCGCCGGAGCCCTCACTGAACCGGAGGATAACGACATGCGCGTACTAATACGTGACATGTCGTTAAGGGGTTAAAGCTGTCAAACAGTTGCAAATCATGCACACGGGAGCGATTCAACCATATCACCGAGCAGCTGTAAATACTCGGCGCTCGGCCCGAGCATACTCGGACAGAACATACTCGCTCAACACTAGTTAAAACAAGTTATCAACGATCCATGGGCTCTACAGGATAGGTGATCACTTATTGAGCATTTGTGTCCGAACATTGGAAAACGCACCTATCGGAAGAATGGGGAAGTTTTATCCCTGACAGAACACTTATCCCTATTTTAAAATGCTGCGGCAGGTGGGACGTCTGACCGCAGCTCTATTCATTCTCTTAGAGACTTGCAAAAAAGAGCAGCGCTCACAGTCACTGAGGGAATGACTGGATGAGTGGTCGCATCTCACATGCCGCTCCAGTCTAATGGGGAGAAAAGCTCCACATTCTGCCGATTGTGTCCCAGCAGTCAGACCCCCACCAATCAATATCATCACTGATCCTGTGGAGAGGTGATTACTTGTTTTCACCGGAGAACCCCTGTAAGTGCATCTCTGCCGCTCTGGTCCAAGTATTTAATCGCTAAGGCCCTACTATCAGTATTCGGTCAGTGTCCAGTCAGTATTTTTTCTCAGGAGTGGGAGCCAAAACAGGTGATGAACAATCAGAGAAAAGGTATAATAGAAACAAGTCACCAATTCTGCATTAATCAACCATTCCTGGTTTCGGCAGCCACTCCTGAGAAAAATACTGACCAAATACTGATGGTGGGGCTGTGGTCTAATGGAAAAAAATCTTTTCCTAGTTAAGATCAGCGAGAATAAAATGACCGCCATACACAACATAGTCCACTATATCAACACCAATAATACCACATACAAAAGGGACAAATATCGCCACACCTTGACTAGATCACATATTACCACTACATAGTGACCGAATAATACCACATACAAGGAACAAATATGGCCAAACTATGACCAGACCATATATTACCACCCCAAGGTGACCAAATACTACAATACTGATCATGAATACAAAACCACAATACTAACAACACTGTTATTACCACCAGGAACATTATACACAGGAGCTCTGTATATAGTGTCAGTGTACAGGTAACACAGTGATCACCAGTGACATTATAGACAGGAGCTCTGTATATAGTGTATAGGTAATACAGTGATCACCAGTGACATACACAGGAGCTCTGTATGTACTATACACACACGTGGTCAGAATTGTTGGTACCCCTCGTTTAATGAAAGAAAAACCCACAATGGTCACAGAAATAACTTGAATCTGACAAAAGTAATAATAAATTAAAAATCGATGAAAATGAACAAATGAAAGTCAGACATTGCTTTTCAACCCTGCTTCCACAGAATTAAAAAAAAAAATTAAACTCATGAAATCGGCCTGGACAGAAATGATGGTACCCCTGAAAATAATGTGACAAAAGGGACATGTTAAATAAAGTTGTGTCCACTAATTAGCATCACAGGTGTCTACAATCTTGTAATCAGTCAGTGGGCCTGTATATAGGGCTACAGATACTCACTGTGCTATATATAGGGCTGCAGATACTCACTGTGCCTGTATATAGGGCTACAGATACTCACTGTGCCTGTATATAGGGTTACAGATACTCACTGTGCCTGTATATAGGGTTACAGATACTCACTGTGCCTGTATAAAGGGTTACAGATATTCACTGTGCCTGTATATAGGGTTACAGATACTCACTGTGCTTGTATATAGGGTTACAGATACTCACTGTGCCTGTATATAGGGTTACAGATATTCACTGTGCCTGTATATAGGGTTACAGATACTCACTGTGCTTGTATATAGGGCTACAGATACTCACTGTGCTTGTATATAGGGCTACAGATACTCACTGTGTTGTTTGGTGACATGGTGTGTACCACACTCAACATGGACCAGAAGAAGCAAAGGAAAGAGCTGTCTCAGGAGATTAGAAAGAAAATTATAGAAAAGCATGTTAAAAGGTAAAGGTTATAAGACCATCTCCAAGCAGCTTGATGTTTCTGTGACTACAGGTGCACATATTATTCAGAAATTTAAGATCCATGGGACTGTAGCCAACCTCCCTGGACGTGGCTGCAGGAGGAAAATTGATGACAAATCAAAGAGACGGATAATATGAATGGTAACAAAAGAGCCCAGAATAACTTCTAAAGAGATTAAAGGTGAACTTCAAGCTCAAGGAACATCAGTGTCAGATCGTACTATCCACCGTTGTTTGATCCAAAGTGAACTTCATGTAAGACGACCAAGGAGAACACCATTGTTGAAAAAAATAGTAAAAAAGCCAGACTGGAATTTGCCAAACTACATGTTGACAAGCCACAAAGCTTCTGGGAGAATGTACTATGGACAGATGAGACAAAAATTTAAGTTTTTGGCAAGGCACATCAGCTCTATGTTCACAGATGGAAAAATATCAAGAAAAGAACACTGTCCCTACTGTGAAACATGGTGGAGGCTCTGTTATGTTCTGGGGCTGCTTTGCTGCACCTGGCACAGGGTGTCTTGAATCTGTGCAGGGTACAATGAAATCTCAAGACTATCAAGGGATTCTAGAGAGAAATGTGCTGCCCAGTGTCAGAAAGCTTGGTCTCAGTCGCAGGTCTAGCAACAGGATAATGACCCAAAACACACACAGCTAAAAACACCCAAGAATGGCTAAGAGGAAAACATTGGACTATTCTGAAGTGGCTTCTATGAGCCCTGACCTAAATCCTATTGAGCATCTTTGGAAAGAGCTGAAACATTCTGGAAAAGGCAACCTTCAAACACGAGACAACTGGAGCAGTTTGCTCATGAGGAGTCGGCCAAAATACCTGTCGAGAGGCGCAGAAGTCTCATTGACAGTTACAGGAATCGTTTGATTGCAGTGATTGCCTCAAAAGGTTCAACAAAATATTAAGTTAAGAAGAACCATCATTTCTGTCCAGGCCGATTTCATGAGGTTAATTTTTTTTTTAATTCTGTGGAAGCAGAAAATCAATGTCTGACCTTCATCTCTTCATTTTCAAAAATTTGTAATTTATCAGATTGAAGTTATTTCTCTGACCATTGTGGGTTTTTCTTTCATTAAACGAGGGGTACCAACAATTTTGACCACGTGTGTAGTGTAAGTGTACATGTAATACACTGACTCACCAGTGATGTCTCTAGGTGAAGTCCTTCATCTTCGCTTTTCTTCTTCATCTGGCACAGACAGCCATCACTTCTTCCAGCCAGGAATCATCTCTGCAGAAAATAACACACAGTTATTAATAACTGATCTCTTCTAGAGAATATTCCCACTTTCCCCCCCCGACCTCTACACTACACCAGTTGAAGAAAAAAAGCAACATAGTGCCGTCCTGCACAGTAACAGGACTCCTCTTTTGTCCCATCCCATGGAAAACAATTTCCTAAAAAGTAAATTATATTACAGAAGTAATAATGTAATAATAATTGGAATCTAAAGTAATAATGTTCCCCACTGGTCACCATAAACTAATAAAGTATGTTCCTCAATCTGGCTCCCAAACAGTAATTAAGTCCCTTGTCTAGCCAGGCACCCCCATATGTCCCTTCTGGCCACCATTTGTCTAGTGTGACCCCTCCATATATTTATCCTAGCACATGTGTATCGAGCCTGCCCCCTCCCATATACCCATCCTAGCCCCCCCATGTGCCAGTCTGCCCCCCCACATATCCATCCTTGCTTCCATGTTTCCAGCCTGCGCCCCCATATGTCCCCCCATATATCCTCCATGTGTCCAGCCTGCCCTCTACATATTCATCCTGGCCTCCATGTGTCCAGCCTCTCCCCTCATATATCCATACTGCCCTTACCCCCTGCATATATCCATCCTGACACCCCCCATATATCCAGCGTGCCCCTCCATATATTTACGCTAGCCCATGTGTATCGAGCCCGCCCCCCCCACATATTCATCCTAGCACCCCATGTGTCCAGCCTGTCCCCCCCCATATATCCATCCTGGCCTCCATGTGTTCAGCCTGCCCCCCCTCCCCCATATATCCATCCTGGCCTCCATAAGTCCAGCTTGCCCCCCCCATATATCCATCCTGGCCTCCATATATCCATCTTGCCCCCCCATATATCCATCCTGCCCCCCCATATATCCATCCTGCCCCCCATATATCCATCCTGGCCTCCATGTGTCCAGCCTGCCCCCCATATACCCATCCTGCCCACCCCCCTTTGCCTGGGTCCACCTTGGTTCCCCCTTGTGTGTCCTGCCAGGGCTCCCCCTTGTGTGTCCAGCCAGGGCTCCCCTCCCTTGCGTGTCCAGCCAGGGCTCCCCCCTTGCGTGTCCAGCCAAGGCTCCCCCCCTTGCGTGTCCAGCCAGGGCCCCCCCCCTTGCGTGTCCAGCCAGGGTTCCCCCCTCGTGTGTCCAGCTGGGCCCCCCCTCGTGTGTCCGTCCAGCTGGGCCCCCCCTCGTGTGTCCGTCCAGCTGGGCCCCCCCTCGTGTGTCCGTCCAGCTGGGCCCCCCCTCGTGTGTCCGTCCAGCTGGGCCCCCCCTCGTGTGTCTGTCCAGCTGGGCCCCCCCTCGTGTGTCTGTCCAGCTGGGCCCCCCCTCGTGTGTCTGTCCAGCTGGGTTCCCCCTCGTGTGTCTGTCCAGCTGGGCCCCCCCTTGTGTGTCTGTCCAGCTGGGCCCCCCCCTTGTGTGTCTGTCCAACTTGGCCCCCCCTTGTGTGTCTGTCCAGCTTGGCCCCCCCTTGTGTGTCTGTCCAGCTGGGCCCCCCTTGTGTGTCTGTCCAGCTGGGCCCCCCTTGTGTGTCTGTCCAGCTGGGCCCCCCTTGTGTGTCTGTCCAGCTGGGCCCCCCCTTGTGTGTCTGTCCAGCTGGGCCCCCCCTTGTGTGTCTGTCCAGCTGGGCCCCCCCTTGTGTGTCTGTCCAGCTGGGCCCCCCCTCGTGTGTCTGTCCAGCTGGGCCCCCCCTTGTGTGTCTGTCCAGCTGGGCCCCCCCTTGTGTGTCTGTCCAGCTGGGCACCCCCTTGTGTGTCTGTCCAGCTGGGCCCCCCCTTGTGTGTCTGTCCAGCTGGGCCCACCCCTTGTGTGTCTGTCCAGCTTGCCCCCCCTTGTGTGTCTGTCCAGCTGGGCCCCCCCTTGTGTGTCTGTCCAGCTGGGCCCCCCCCTTGTGTGTCTGTCCAGCTGGGCCCCCCCTTGTGTGTCTGTCCAACTTGGCCCCCCCTTGTGTGTCTGTCCAGCTGGGCCCCCCCTTGTGTGTCTGTCCAGCTGGGCCCCCCCTTGTGTGTCTGTCCAACTTGGCCCCCCCTTGTGTGTCTGTCCAGCTGGGCCCCCCCTTGTGTGTCTGTCCAACTTGGCCCCCCCCTTGTGTGTCTGTCCAACTTGGCCCCCCCCTTGTGTGTCTGTCCAGCTGGGCCCCCCCTTGTGTGTCTGTCCAGCTGGGCCCCCCCTTGTGTGTCTGTCCAACTTGGTCCCCCCTTGTGTGTCTGTCCAGCTGGGCCCCCCCTTGTGTGTCTGTCCAGCTGGGCCCCCCCCCCTTGTGGGTCTGTCCAGCTGGACCCCCCTTGTGTGTCCAGACCATTACACACACACACACACATACACACACACACACACACACACACACACACACACACACACACACACACCTCTTACCTTCCTGCGATCCCGTGCGGTGTCCTCCTTCTCCTGAGTTGCGCGCCTCCTTCACAGCAGGCGCATGACGATGACGTCATACGCCGGCCGGCGAAGGGAGACACGCAGCTTCAGCTGCTTCACAGGGACGTGCGCCGCGGTGGTTCAGGTAATGAACGCTGCGTGCGCGCGTCCCTGCATACACTATGCCTGCGCTTTTAAAGGGCCCGTGCCCCTTAAAACCGCAGGATTTTTTTTTGTTCTCTTCTCCCCCCTCTACTCTGCAGCAGGGGGCGGGGCCCACCGGGAAATTTCCCGGTATCCCGCCAGCCCAGACCGACCCTGCTCACATGTATTAAAACCGTCAAACAGTCGCAAATCATGCACATGGGAGCGATTCAACCATATCACCGAGGAGCTATAAATACTCGGAGCTCGGCTTGAGCATACTCGCCGAAAGGGTTAACAGAACATACTCGCTCAACACTAGTTTTAACCAAAGAAGCTCTTTAATGCAAACATGTCCATCCCAGTTAGAGTGTCGCCCAGTAGATGTGCAGGAGCCGCCAGTCAATGCTCCACTATAACAGGGAGAGCGGATAACAGATATTTGCATCTTGCTGTAGGTGGGCCCCTAGAGTTAATTTCCCCTGTGGGCCCCAGACACCGCAGTCCGACCCTGGTCATCAATATCAGATCAGTGAGGTTCCAACACACGGCCCCCTCACCAATAAGACAGCAGCTGGAAATACTCAGCGTAGAGAGCCCAAACAGCACAGCGCTGTACACTGTGTAGTGGCCGATCTTGGTACTGCAGCTCCTATTGAAATGATTGTGATCTGAGCTGTAGTACCCGAAACCAGCCATTGCACAGTGTGCGGAGCTGTGCTATTCCAGCTCTTAACACTGTGTACATCATCTTGCAGAAGTAGCTGATGTCTGGGGATTTCAGGTGTCAGACCCCCACTAATCACTGTATGAGTTCTGCTCTACTCCTTTATTAAAGGGGTGGTCTTGTGTTCCTCTGATCAGAAGCTGAAGATTTACAGTTCTGGCCGGTGGCTTGGCTGAGCCGCTTGTCTGAATTGTGCCCTCTTGCATTCTGCGGGCAGAGGCGGCTTTGCCTCTGCAGAATGGGACAGGCACAGGGGCGCTGAAGTCCACCAGTCTGCAAGTGAGCGCTTCTTGCCAAGGAGACCAGCCACTTCTCAGGTGGTCAGTAACCATAGCAATGAGCTGTACACTGCAGAATTAAAAATCTTTTCCTTCTTGAGAACAGAGAAGATTTTGAATAAGAAGGAAATTGCAAAGTTTCTTGTTTTTACAAGCTCTTTGCAATCTTAGCCTTTTAATACATTCATTTTATTTAGTTATATATTTATTTTACTCTCTTATATAGCGCCGTTAGATTTTGTAGCACCCTTACAGACATTATCATCACTGTCCCCATTGGGGCTCACAATATGAATTCCCTATCAGTATGTCTTTGGAGTGTGGGAGGAAACCGGAGAACCCGGAGGAAACCCACACAAACACGGGGAGAACATATAAACTCCTTGCAGATGTTGTCCTTGCTATTATATGAACCCAGCCCCACAGCGTTAATCATTGACCCACCATGTTGCCCACATTCCTCGGCTTTTTTAAGATTTTCTGCAATGAATAAGAACACTGAAGAAAATCTAGATTGATCAACATTTAATATCACAAATGCAGTTGCTGCAAAACTTGTCCATAGTCCTGTTCCCAGCTGAAAATTGGATACAATTGTATCTTGTGTAGACAATGCTCTGTGAGCTAAATAGCCGGGATCCACTGCTACAAGGCAGGAAACAGACAGATTCTGCTGATGGGTTCTGCTCCCAGAGCATTATTCAGCCTGGACATCTCAGCTCAGAGCAAAACCAGCTATAAGGCTGTGTGCACACCTAGCAGATTTGATGCAGATTTACATGCGTTTTTTCTGCTAGAGAGAAGCGTTTTCACATGCATTTTTTAAAGCAATTTTCCAAGCGATTTTGAGCATCACTTGGAAAAGTGCTTGATAAGTTGATCACACAATATAAATCCATGCAACCGAAATGGATCTATAATGTGTGAACAACTTAGATGCTTTAAATGCAGCATCTATAGTAAAAAAAAGAATCAAAACGTTAATAAATAAAAAAAAACAACTGTATATTCACCTCTCCGGCGGCCCCCGGTCTGCTCTCCGGTCTCCTCCGGTCTGCTCCCGGCCGCGTCTTCTCTCTTCAGCGTCCCGCAGTGTACGGTCAGGACCTGCGGTGACGTCATTTAGTCAGCTGATGGTCACGCGACCATCACCTGATGCCGACGTCAGCGGTCATGCGACCATCACCTGACTAAATGACGTCAGCGCAGGTCCTGACAGTACAGACAGCAGACCGGAGGAGATCGGAGAGCAGACCGGGGGCCGCCGGAGAGGTGAATATACAGGTTTTGTTTGTTTTTAACTTTTTTATTTCTTTTTTTCACCGCGTGGTAGCCGGGATGAAGAGGAGTTGTAGTTTCGTCTTCCTCCCAGATACCACACGCATCGCGAATAAGCTTCAGCGTAATCGCAGGAGAAATGGTCATGCTGCGTTTTGCAAAGTAATGCGAATTCGGCGCGCAAATTAGCGCATCATGTGCAGAGCACATCCGAATTCACATGGCTTTGCATGGCAGACTGTTTTACAAGCGTTTTCGCGGCCGTAAAAACGCCGCAAAAACGCTACAAAAACGCTACGTGGGCACATAGCCTAAGGCTGTGTGCCCACGACGCGTATTTTAAGCGTTTCCGCATGGCAAAAACGCTGCAGAAACGCTTAAAGACGCATGTTAGAAGGTCTGCCATGTTCCCCAATGATAGTCCGCATGTGCTGTGCACATGCTGCGGAAATTTCCGCTGCGGATTATCATTGCGGAAAAAAACGCAGCACTACCAATTATTTTGCGGAAGCGCAGCGTTTTCCTGGCCATTGACTTGCATTGGAACGCATGGATTCGGCTTCACTAGATAAGCACATGCGGAATACATGCGTTCAATGTGCGGATGGTACACGGGTGTGGAGGATGGGAGACTCTCCTCCGGACCCGGGTACCATAGAACCTGTCAAAATAAAGAATAAAATAAAAAATAAATGTTATATTTACCTTCTGACGGCCCCCGCTGCGCTCGTCCTCCCATGTCGGCAGCTCGTGATGGACTGAAGGACCAGCGCTGACGTCATAGTCATGTGACGGCAGGTCCTTCAGTGTACTGCGATCTGCCGGCAGCCAGGACGGAGCGAAGCGAGACTGCGGGGGCCATCGGAAGGTAAGTATAGATTTATTTTTTTATTTTTAACCAGTCGTTGGGGTCACACTATATAAATCCATGCCGTTTTCATGGATTTCTATAGTGTGACCAAGTTGACAAGCACTTTCCAAGTGATGCTAAAATCGCTTGTAAAGCGCTTGTCAACCCGCATGCGGAAATGCATGTGAAGAACGCTTCACATCCGCTTGTCCCTGGCAGGAAAAACGCATGTACAATCCGCATATACAATCCGCATGTACAATCCGCGTGTACAATCCGCATATACAATCCGCATGTACAATCCGCATGTACAATCCGCGTGTACAATCCGCGTGTACAATCCGCATATACAATCCGCATGTACAATCCGCGTGTACAATCCGCATGTACAATCCGCGTGTACAATCCGCATATACAATCCGCATGTACAATCCGCGTGTACAATCCGCGTGTACAATCCGCGTGTACAATCCGCATGTACAATCCGCATGTACAATCCGCATGCGTTTTTTCTGCCAGCGAGATGCAGAAACGCTCAGGAAAAATCCGGAGCATTTCTGCATCGTGGGCACATAGCCTAAGTCTCTGCATTTGTCTGCTTACACATCAGTACATTTCTGAACACATTCAGCAAAAATTGCAGTACATTTGTTAAAATTGGGCATATAGCATACTATAGGTGCTTCTCACAAAATTAGAATATCATCAAAAAGTTAATTTATTTCAGTTCTTCAATACAAATAGTAAAACTCATATTATATAGAGTCATTACAGACAGAGTGATCTATTTCAAGTGTTTATTTCTGTTACTGTTATTATCTCAGTAAATTAGAATACTTTATAACACCAGCTTGAAAAATGTTTTTAAAATCTGAAATGTTGTCCTACT
Organism: Phyllobates terribilis; assembly: GCF_046119375.1. Taxonomy (NCBI): domain Eukaryota; kingdom Metazoa; phylum Chordata; class Amphibia; order Anura; family Dendrobatidae; genus Phyllobates; species Phyllobates terribilis. Next base: position 411,016 of record NW_027363545.1, read on the forward strand.
GAAATGTATGTTCAGTAAATGCCCTCAATACTTGGCCAGGCTCCTTTTGCATCAATTACTGCATCAATGCGGCAATGTGGCATGGAGGCGATCAGCCTGTGACACTGCTGAGGGGTTATGGAAGCCCAGGTGGCTTTGATAGAAGCCTTCAGCTCGTCTGCATTGTTGGGTCTGGTGTCTCTCATCTTCCTCTTGACAATACCCCATAGATTCTCTATAATAGATTCTCTATGGGGTTAAGGTCAGGTGAGTTTGCTGCCAATCAAGCACAGTGATACTGTTGTGTAAACCAGGTATTGGTACTTTTGGCAGTGTGGACAGGGGCCAAGTCCTGCTGGAAAATGACATTTCCATCTCCAAAAAGCTTGTGGGCAGAGGGAAGCATGAAGGGCTCTACAATGTCCTGGTAGACGGGTGCGCTGACTTTGGTCTTGATAAAACACAGTGGACCTACACCAGCAGATGACATGGCTCCCCAAACCATCACCGATTGTGGAAACTTCACACGAGACCTCAAGCAGCTTGGATTGTGGCCTCTCCACTCTTCCTCCAGACTCTGGGACCTTGATTTCCAAATTAAATGCAAAATTTACTTTCATCGGAAAACAACACCTTGGACCACTGAGCAACAGTCCAGGTGTTTTTCTCCTTGGCCCAGGTAAGATGCTTCTGGCGTTGTCTATTGGTGATGAGTGGCTCGACACAAGGAATGTGACACTTGTAGCCCATGTCCTGGATACGTCTGTGTGTGGTGGCTCTTGAAGCAATGACTCCAGCAGCAGTCCACTCCTTGTGAATCTTCCCCAAATGTTTGAATGGCCTTTCCTTAACAATCGTTTCAAGGCTGCGGTTATCCCGGTTGCTTGTGCACCTCTTCCTACCACACTTTTTCTTTCCACTCAACTTTCCATAAATATGCTTGGATACAGCACTCTGTTAACAGCCAGCTTCTTTAGCAATGACCTTTTGTGGTTTACACTCCTTGTGGAGTGTGTCAATGACTGCCTTCTGGACATCTGTCAAGTCAGCAGTCTTCCCCATGATTGTGGAGCCTACTGAAACAGACAAAGGGACCTTTTTAAATGCGTAAGAAGCCTTTGCAGGTGTTTTTTGTTAATTATTCTAATTTACTGAGATAATGACTTTTGTGTTTTCATTGGCTGTAAGCCATCATTATCAACATTAACAGAAATAAACACTTGAAATAGATCACTCTGTAATGACTCTGTATAATATATGAGTTTCACTTTTTGGATTGAAGAACTGAAATAAATAAACTTTTTGATGATATTCTAATTTTGTGAGAAGCACCTGTATGTTTGATGCATCTCATTAGCTAAGCTCAACCTCTTCCTTGCTTCACCTCAATTTGAGCCATAAATTGTGATATTTCATTTTGGTGCATTTTATGACTCCTTTTTGTCACACTTTTCTCATAACTATTTTTTTTATAACTGAGGGAAAATAACAAAATCTTATTTGTTGTACTCAAGTTTTCACAGAAACATCTGATAAAGTGTTGACTTATTTTTCTGAGTTAAACTCTTCCTTTTGGCCCTCTATATATTTGAGTTTGACAGCCCTGATGTAGATGGATGATGATGTGGCAAGAAGGGGCAGAGGGGCAGAGCCTCCTGGCTCTCAGCTTCGCTCTCCACTGCTCACAGGAGACAGCAGTTACTTCACAAATGTAACTGATAGAAAAGATGTCACGTAATAGGGGGTCAGGGGAGCGATGTGCTGCAGGAGGGGGAAGATTAGCCAGGGGAGTGGTGTGCTGCAGGAAGGGGAGGGGATTAGGCAGGGGTGCGATGTGCTGCAGGAAGGGGAGGGGATTAGGCAGGGGTGCAATGTGCTGCAGAAAGGTGAGGGGATTAGGCAGGGGTGCGATGTGCTGCAGGAAGGGGAAGGGATTAGGCAGGGGTGCAATGTGCTGCAGGAGGGGGAGGCTTAGGCAGGGGAGCGATGTGCTGCAAGAAAAGGAGGAGTAGGCAGGGGACTGATGAAATGCAGGAGAGAGAGGATTAGGCAGGGTAGCAATGTGATGCAGGAGGAGGATTAAGCAGTTAGAGATGTGCTGCAGAAATAACCAGTATATAGATGAGTGGAGCGATGTACTGCAGCACGGTGCTGAGAGGAGTGATATACTGCAGTCAGTGGCTGTATAGGCAGACAGCGAAATGTTGCTGGAGGGGATTAGACAGGAGAGCGATGTGCTGCATGAGGAGAAGGCTTAGGCAGGAGAGAGATGAGCTGCAGGAGGTGGAGGATTAGGCAGTGAGCGATGTGCTGCAGGAGGGGGAGGATTAGGCAGGTGAGCGATGTGCCGCAGGAGAGGGAGGATTAGGCAGGGAGCGATATGCTGCAGGAGGTGGAGGATTTGGCAGTTGCCGATGTGGTGCAAGAGGGAATTTGGCAGTGGGCGATGTGGTGCAGGAAGCGGGAGATTTAGAAAGGGCACAATGTGCTGCAAGGAGGGGAGGATTAGATGGGAGCAATGTGCTGCAGGAGTGGGAGAATTAAGCGGTGAGAAATATGCTGCAGGACGGGGAGGGTTAGGCAGGGGAGCAATGTGCTGCAGGTGGAAGGAGAATCTGTGACTACAGCCCAGTGTTTAAGGTTTATTGGAGCCTGTCTTTTATATATTTTATTGTTTTTTTTCTGACAAAACTGCATAACATCTGACATGAAGTCCGCTTAGCAGTCACTGTCCCTGTAGATTGTTACTGTCCAGGTTCACCGCGGTCTCTTTTTGTTTTTAGTGCCAATCTGACAGCAGTGAAGGTTCCGCTGATAATGGCGGTCGGGTTCCGAATAGAATGTTCATGTCTGTTCTCATTGTAGTAACATCACGGAATATGCTAATTTCTTCTGACCACACCCGATGACTGAATAAAGGCGCCTCACCCACTTGTCTATGTCATCACTTTGTGGTGTCACAATGATCTAAGGGGATAAAAAAACGCTCCTGGCAGCTTTACAGTCGTCCCTTCGTGTTAAAGGAGCAGGATGATAGAGCCGCACCATGCCAGCCAGAAGAAAAGAAAGTGGAGCCCTTCAAGATGATGAAGCAAGAAAGCAGACTGTGGAAGGCCATCCAGGACCAAGAGCATCATGAGGGCCTGGTAACGTATACTACACAACTGTTCTGTATATGCTCATGCCATGTAAACCTATGGTGGCCGATTCATCAAGGCTGGTGGATTTCTATACCAGCATTCATGAAGCGCCTATTGGAGGAACGTGCACCAAATTCATTAAAAAGACTAAACCTCTTAATGAATTTGACTCATCCTTAAAGGGGTTGTTCCCTTTCAATAAATGAATGTCCCTAGCTGCAGGTCATTTAATTAAAAAAAAGAGGTTCCACCATCTCAGAGCTGCAGCAGCTCAGTGCGCTCAGCTGGGCAGTCCGTCTGATTACATTTGTTGGCTGCGGCAGTATTGAGGTGATGTCAGTGCCATACACAATCCCAGGAATGGGTCAGGACAGCACAGTTTGATTCTTTATACCTGCAGCCAGGGTCATTCATTTATTGAAATATCCCCTTAAAGCTGACGTACTACACCTCAAGAAATGTACTCCAGTCAAAAGATGGAGTCAATTTCAGTCCTAATTTACACCACTTTTCCAGCCTAATTTGTAATAAGTTTTCAGGTAAAGCTAAGCCACAAGCGGTCCAGATAAGCTCTGTTCACTATTTAAGAAGTTAAAAGAGTGGGTGTAAAAAGGTCAGAGTATTTAAATGTAAGTTGCGCAGGAATTTACTGAGATTCAAACAGTTGTGCAACACATTTCCGGTGAAAACTGCTTGATGAAAAATGTTCCTTGAATAATATAACATTTCAGGTTAGTGGTAATAGATTTTGTTATGTTACGTTGATCCAGGGAACTAGTCTGATTGCCATATGTGGAGTCGGGAAGGAATTTTTCCCCTAATATGGGGCAATTAGCATCTGCCTCATGGGGTTTTTGCCTTCCTCTGGATCAACACATTAGCTTTTAGGTTGAACTTGATGGACTTGTGTCTTTCAACCTTAAAACTATGAAACTGTCCCTGTATTGAGGTTCAAGGGTGAAGCCCAGGGTTCATTTGGAACCATCAGAAATGGTGTGTTTTGCACCCAGTCTGTCCAAGAAAGCCTGTTTGAGCCAATGGCCTCAGAAATATCCTAACATTTAAGAAAGTAGCAATAGTTAGGGTGGGTGATCCATTCTAGCCTTAAGTTCGCCCCTCCAGTCAGCATCTACTATGTAGATGCAATCCGAGGCCCTGTAATAAGTCTTTATCACTGTACAGGGCTGTAAGAGTGAAGGCCAGAGTTCCTTTGGAACCTGTAGGATAGACTGGCTTTTGCCAAGTCTTTCCAAAGAAGCTTTTTTGAGCCATAGGTCTTAGACAGGTCCTAACAAGAAAGTGGCATTACATAGGTTTTTCTTTAGTTAGGATTGATTCAACTACTCAAGCCTCAAGCGCACTCCTCCGGCCAGCAGCTACTCTGTAGATGCAACCCTTGGCCTATGGTAAGTATCTATCCCTGTACAGGGGTGTAATGGTAAAAACCAGGGTTCCCTTGGGATCTGCAGAATGGAGTAGCTTGCGCCAAGTCAGTCCGAGGAAGTCTGTTTGAGCCAACAGCCTTAAACAGATCCCAGTATTTAAGGAAAAAAGAGCTTTAGTTAGAGTTGAATCAACCACTATAGCCTCAAGCTCGCTCCTCCGGCCAGCAGCTACTCTGTAGATGCAGCCCTGGGCCTATGGTAAGTATCTATCCCTATACAGGGGTGTAATGGTAAAGGCCAGGGTTCCCTTGGGATCTGCAGAATGGAGTAGCTTGCGCCAAGTCTGTCCGAGGAAGCCTTTTTGAGCCAATGGCCTTAGACAGAACCCATCATTTAGTAATAAAAAAGCTTTACTTAGAGTTATAGCCTCAAGCTCGCTCCTCTGGCAAGCAGCTACTCTGTAGATGCAACCATGAGCATGTGGTAAGTCTCCATTCCTGTATAGGGGTGTAATGGTAAAGGTCAGGGTTCCTTTTGACCTGCTTATGCCAAGTCTGTCCGAGGAAGCCGTTTTGAGCTGATGGCTCTACACAGATCCTAATGTTTAGGAAAAAAGCTTTTGTTTATTTCAGTTAGATTAAAAGTAAAGCCAACAAAAGAGAATTTAACTTTCCCCCAAAAATCAATTATTAATATAGCATTTACCTGCCCAGATCTCAGAACTAATGCACTATTAGGATGTAGCAATCCCATATAATTTTTGGGTAAAGTTTTAATACTATGTAATCACCCCCCTCCATTAATTGGTAATATGTGAGTGGTTGTCGCATCAGTATTTTGCACCTGTATTGCTGTCATCGTTATTATATGGTATGATTAGTACTGAGACCTAGGCAGGTAAACACTGTTGCCCTTTTTTTGCTGTGATAATTCTTGAATTTTGGTGGGAATTTAAATTTGTCTTTGCTTTTAATGTTAGTGTAGGGACTCGCAAGCATGAGGACCCTTGACGCGGGTTGCGAGCTTGTGTATTTTGGCCAAAATATTTACTAATACCTCATATATATCATATATATTTTTTGCACGTTATTTTTATTCAGGGTGCAGCCAGACCCATCAATGTTGGCCTTGTAAACTAGGGTGTCTGTCTTCATGGGGTGCACTTAAAAAGTGCTGGGCAGCCCGCCTAATCTAATAGTTTGGGCTTCACTAATAGGCTGTAAGCCAGACATTGTGCACTACCTGTGTGTGACCAGTGCCCTATACAAGGCTTATTTGTGTGCAGTTTTAATACTAAGCAATCACCCCCTCCATGAATTGGTAGGTTGTGAGTGGTTGTCTCATCAATATTTTGCACCTGTGTTGCTGACTTCTTCATTATATGGGTTTGCTGCATCCTTGTAATTATTGTTGCTGTATTTGCTGTGTTAATTCTTGAATTTTGGTGGGAACTTTAATTCCTTGTTTTTGTGACTTTGCTTTTAATGTTAGTGTAGGGACTCGCAACTATGAGGACCCTTGAGCAGGTTGCGAGCTTGTATATTTTGGCCAAAATATCGACCAATACCTCATATATATCATATATATTTTTTACATGCTATTTTTATTCAGGGTGCAGCCAAGCCCATCTACAGGTGCATCTCACAAAATTAGAATATCACCAGAAAAGTTAATTTAATTCAGTTCTTCAATACAAAACGTGAAACTCATATATTATATAGAGCCATTACACACAGAGGGATCTATTTCACGTGTTTATTTCTGTTAATGTTGATGATTATGGCTTACAGCCAATGAAAACTCAAAAGTCATTATTTCAATTAATTAGAATACCTTATAACAACAGCTTGAAAAATGTTTTCAAAATCCAAAATGTTATCCTACTGAAATGTATGTTCAATAAATGCCCTCAATACTTGGTCGGGAATCCTTTTACATCAATTACTGCATCAATGCGGCAATGTGGCATGGAGGGATCAGCCTGTGGCACTGCTGAGGGGTTATGGAAGCCCAGGTGGCTTTGATAGAAGCCTTCAGCTCGTCTGCATTGTTGGGTCTGGTGTCTCTCATTTTCCTCTTGACAATACCCCATAGATTCTCTATGGGGTTAAGGTCAGGCGAGTTTGCTGCCAATCAAGCACAGTGATACTGTTGTGTGTAAACCAGGTATTAGTACTTTTGTCAGTGTGGACAGGGGCCAAGTCCTGCTGGAAAATGACATTTCCATCTCCAAAAAGCTTGGCGTAGCTAAGGTTTTGGTTCAGGGGGCCGAAACTTCTGAGTGGGCCTCTAACCAGGTAACCCTGATTACAACTATAGTGGCGCACCCAGATAGTGGATGTAGGAAAACCTCAGCAGATGACCGCGCTGTTACTAAAAATAATCTCTATACAAAGACCAGCACTGATATTACCGCCATATGGTGACATATATTGATAGATGCCAGTCCTGCAGAACATATAAGAGATCACAGCTCAGTTATATATAGTACCTTACAGCTGACGTTCTTTCTGATTAAATTGTTCACTTTCCCCGTCTTTTCCATCTGGCCCAGACCAACACGACAACTTCTCCAGCCAGGACTCAGAGTCTCAGGTATGCAGAGATCACAACAAAGACACATTTGACTCCTTACATTTCAGGCACTGACCACATCTATCCCCAACCTGCACAAACTTCTCATCCTGCTGATACCCCAATACTGAGCCTCTGCTGCAAAATGTGTCCCTATTACTGCACCTACTGTGTGCCCTCTAGATGGTAAAACAAACCTCTAAAATAAAGTAATGCCGTGTGCAAGTGTCCTAGAAAACAGTGCCCACATTGTGCACCCTACAAAGTAATAGTGCCCCTTCGACAGTCACGATAACCTGAGTTCCCCTATAACAATAAGTGCCCACCTAAGATTTAATAATGTCCTGAGTCTCCCCCCATGTAGAGCTCCGCTCTAACCAGTATGATGTTCTCCTATTCACTATATAATTCCCCCTCACTGTATAGTACCCCCACACAGTATACTGACCCCTTAGTAGCCCCCAAGCTGATGGCTCCAACACTGTATGATGGCCTCCACACCATACAAAGATCCCACATTATCTCCCACACTGTATGATGGCCCCCACACTGTTCAAAGAACCCACATTATCTCCCACACTGTATAAATAGCCTACATATAGTATAATGCACCAGATAGTCCTCAATATAGTATAATGCACTCCCCATAGTCCTTCATATAGTATAATGCACCCCCATAGGCAGAGTCTGTAGTATAATGCCCCCCATAGTATAATGCACCAGATAGTCCTCAATATAGTATAATGCACTCCCCATAGTCCTTCGTATAGTATAATGCGCCCCTATAGGCAGAGTCTGTAGTAAAATGCTCCCCCCATTGACAGAGTCTGTAGTATAAAGCTCCCCCCCATAGGCAGAGTCTGTAGTATAATGCTCCACCCATCATCATAGGCAGAGTCTGTGGTATAATGCCCCCCCATAGGCAGAGTCTGCAGTATAATGCCCCCCCCATAGGCAGAGTCTGTAGTATAATGCTCCCCCCTCCTCATAGGCAGAGTCTGTAGTATAATGCCCCCCCCTTCCTCATAGGCAGAATCTGTAGTATAATGCCCCCCCATCTCATAGGCAGAGTCTGTGGTATAATGCCCCCCCATCTCATAGGCAGCGTCTGTAGTATAATGCCCCACCTATAGGCAGAGTCTGTAGTAAAATGCACCCCCCATAGGCAGAGTCTGTAGTATAATGCTCCCCCTCTTATAGGCAGAGTCTGTAGTACAATGTCCCCCCCATAGGCAGAGTCTGTAGTATAATGCCCTCCCCTGCTCATAAACAGAGTCTGTAGTATAATGCCCCCCATAGGCAGAGTCTGTAGTATAATGCACCTCCCCCTTCCCATAGGCAGAGTCTGTAATATAATGCCGCCCCCCACCCGGCAAAAAATAAATAAACGGTACTCACCTCTCCTCCTGGTTCCCTCGCTGCTCAGAGCACCCAGCCCGCACACATCTTCAGCACAGCGGGCCGGGCGCCAAGTGATGATGCCAGAGACGTCAGTCACAGAAGGGACTAATGGGAGAGAGATCCGCGCTCCCTCTCTCATCAGTAAACTTGCGGCGGTGACGGGCGGTGGGGCCCGATGCTGGCACCAGGGGCATGCCAGATACAGTTACACTGGCGTAGCCCTGGATGGGCCCCCTAAGAGCGAGGGGCCCGGGGCCACCGCCCCTTTGCCCCCCTGGTAGCTATGATACTGTGGCGGAGGGAAGCATGAAATGCTCTAAAATTTCCTGGTAGACGGCTGCGCTGACTTTGGTGTTGAAAAAACACAGTGGACCTACACCAGCACATGACATGGCTCCCCAAACCATCACTGATTGTGGAAACTTCACACTAGACCTCAAGCAGCTTGGATCGTGGCCTCTCCACTCTTCTTCCAGACTCTGGGACCTTGATTTCAAATGAAAATTGGAACTCTGGGACCTTGTGGAGTGTGTCAATGACTGCCTTCTGGACATCTGTCAAGTCAGCAGTCTTCACCATGATTGTGGAGCCTACTGAAACAGACTAAGGGACCTTTTTAAATGCTTAGGAAGTCTTTGCAGGTGTTTTTTGTTAATTATTTTAATTTACTGAGTTAATGACTTTTGTGTTTTCATTGGCTGTAAGCCATAATCATCGACATTAACAGAAATAAACACTTGAAATAGATCACTGTGTTTGCAATGACTCTATATAATATATGAGGTTCACTTTTTGCATTGAAGAACTGAAATAAATTAACTTTTTGATGATATTCTAATTTTGTGAGATGCACCTATATGTTATGGCCTTGTAAATTAGAGTGTCTATCTTCATGGGTTGCACTTAAATAGTGCTGGGCAGCCCATGTTCTGGCCTCAGCAGCGAATTTAGCTATCCAGGGAATCTAGTCACTTAATGTGTATATCAGTTCTGACATTATGTTGCTTGCATTTGAATCCTGTCTATTTTTTATTGTTTGATAACTGCACTGTCTGCTAGTGATTTAATGTATTTGCTCTCGGGCACTCGGAGCCGGGCAATAGGGAGAAGATGGGGGTAGTGGTGGCAACCCGGTCCGTGGCTCAGGGTGGTCAGGCCAGTGGCAGTCCTTTATAAGTTTTAAGTAATGTCCGACTACGCCACCCGTGGATTGCGGTCAGTGCTAACCGCCGCTGCAGTGCAGACCTCTGGGGCAGATGTAAATGTGCAGCTCCGAATAGTACAACTCCCCACGGGAAGAGTAGGGCCCCAGGGTAGTGTATGATGGATGATGGAGGAGATGATTCCAACCGCATTAGCCAGGAAACGGAGGCCTCTTAAACAGTTCAGGGTCTTTATTAGAACAGGTAAAACGACCCAGAAACAGGCCCGGCTAGGAGGGGGCCTGGATGTCTGAGAGCAAGTGGGAAGCTGGCCCTGGTCAGAGTGAGGGTGTCGGCCTACCGTGCTCTCTGTGCTCCTTCTGGCTATTTCCCTTCTGGTAATGTAACAGCCCACATTCCTGAGCTCACCGTGTCCTCTCGCCCTTATGGCTTGCAACTTGGGTCCCTTGCTACTCCCGGCCTGGTACGGCTCTGCTGGTCCCTTCTGCTGTGGCGGAGCCTCCGGGCTTCTTAGGCCAAGGAACATACAGTCCCCTGCGGACTGGTTATCTGCTGTAGGATGTGGAATCCTCACAGCCTCAGACACCAAAGTCTGGAAGATTAGTTTCTTTATCTGCCAGGACAGACTCACTTCGCCTTTTGTCGCTGGCTCATGGCTCTCCTACTGCCACACGTCCTCTTAGGCTGCAACACAACTGTCTGTCCCTGCTCTGGGACACCTCTCAATCCAGAGACAGGTTGTCCAGTTCTCTCTAACCCTGCCCCCAGTTCCAGCTTTTATAGGGGCAGCCTGCTCCCCCTACTGGCCTGTGACAGGAGGTATTGCATGCTAATGGCCCTTGACTAGAGGACCTCCCCCTTGCTCTCAGACACAGCTTTATTATACATTTGTGTTATCCAGGCCAGGGTGACACATTCCCCCCTAGTAAAATTTAGTACTCCGGGACTAAACAATAAACAAAGATCATATGCATGACCATAAAACATTATCAGGCAAGTGACGCACAGATTGAGTTCTTAAGGTCACAGTGTGGTCTGTGACCGGGTGTCCATTTTCACCAACACAACGGGGAGCCTTAACCAGGTGGGGGTCTGTCCTAGCCCCAAGTCCTTTACAGTCTTAGTTCATTCCTTGGTCAGGCTCCGAACGCAGTCCATACAAAGTCCCGGTTATTAAAAGTCCATAACCTTTGAGTCCGTACGGTAACTGTAAGAAACTGAAATACACAATTACTAATCATGCATGTAAATTTGCAAACATTTCAACACTTGGCAACAGGGTTATTTACAGTTTTAGTGCACCCTATATTCTCCAGCGAGCGGGTATCTGCCCCTTTGTGCTTCTGGTTGACCTGCGTAACCCACTGTCTGGTGGTGGACCAACCTGGTTTTCTTCACTAGCGTTAGGGGTAGAGCTACCAGCTTGGTGTACAGGTAGGGCAGGCAGCTGTCTACGGGTCCTTTGGCTCATCGCAGGCATGGCAGGCTCACTGTCAGCAGAGGGTTGATTCTCCTGGGCTGCTGGTACAGGCTCTTCTGCCTCTGGAACTGCTTGCTCTTCTTCACCTTCCGGCTCTGGTGTAGGTTGTTGCTGAGCCGGTTGCAGGAAATGCAGGACGGGTACCACTATGGCATCGTTTATTCGAGTCCAGGACTGAGGGAACTCTCAGAGAACGGTGCTGATCATTTCTTCCTTGTCCTCTGCGGGTTCAAGGTCACTTTGATCCTCTTCTGCACTACGGAGTTGTTCGGGGCACCTTTTTAGGTGGTCTCTGGAGACGGTACTAGTGGTTTCTCCTCCATCCTTGGTGATCACGCACACCTTCGAGTTGTCATGATCAGACTGCAGTACGGTGTAGGGTTCCCTTTCCCACTGGTCGTCCATCTTATGTAGCCTTCTCTTTCGCTTCAGGACCTGCTCACCAGGTTCTAGGGGACCAGCAGGGGCGTGTTGGTTGAAGAGTCTTTCTTGCCTTTCTCTCACCTGGGCCAGGCTCTTCTCCACACTCTCCTGTACATTCTTGTACTGCAGTCGCCTCTCCGAATCCCAGTCCGCATCCAGGGAGGTGTCCTCAGGTGTTAGGACTCCCATCTCCAGATCTAGGGGCAGCTTACCTGGTCTGGCTCGCATCAGGTAAGCCGGGGTGCAGTTTGTAGCGTTCACCGGGATATGGTTGTATAAGTCTATCAGGTCCGGCAGTTTTTCTGGCCACAGGCTGCATTCCTCCAGGGGCAACGTCTTCAGGAGATCAATGACTATATTGTTCATTTAATCACACATCCCATTGGTTTGTGGGCGGTAAGGCGTTGTCCGAATCTTCTTACAGCCATAGAGGTTGCAGAACTCTTGCAAGATTTCAGCTCCGAACGCTGGACCCTGGTCCGTCAGGACCTGTTCCGGATACCCGTGTGGACGGCAGAAGTATTGCTGGAAGGCTCTGGCCGCCGTTTGGGCTGTCAAGTCTTTTACCGGGACCACCACTAGAAAACGGGAATAGTGGTCCACGATTGTCAGGGCGTAGATGTATCCTGACCGGCTTGGAGCCAATTTGACGTGGTCCAGAGCTACCAGCTCAAGAGGCTGCTGGGTGACGATGGGCTTCAAGGGTGTCTTCTGGCTGGTGCGGTCTTTTCTCCTTAAGTTACAAGGGCCACAGTCCCTGCACCACTTCTCTACAGCCCCTCTCATGCCGACCCAAAAGAGCCGTCCTCTTAGCAGGAACTCCAGTTTCTTCCAACCGAAGTGCCCCGCTCTGTCATGGTAAGCCCCCAGGACCATAGCTGCATCCCGCCTTGGGACCACGACTTGCCAGGTCAGCTCTTGTGTCCGGTGGTTGACAAGTCTTCTGTACAGCTTGCCTTCATAGAGGAACAGCTTGCTCTTCTCTTTCCATAGCTGCTTGGCTTCCTCTGGAGCATCCGGATCTAAGCGGGCATCTTCCTGGGTCAGCAGATCTTTCACCAGGCGGATTGCAGGGTCACTATCTTGGGTCTCGGCCCAGCTGTGGTGAGGTAGGGGATTGATCATAACGGTTGTTAAATCTTCCTCCTTCACGCGGTGGGAGTATTGAGCGGCCCCATACCGGTGAAACGCGGGGAGTTCTACCTCCTCCAGCTCTTCTGGGTCTTCGTCACCTTCAGGTAAGTGAGGCATTCTCGATAGGGCATCAGCGTTGGCATGGGTTTTGCCTGCCCGGTACTTGATCACGAAGTCATAATTGGAGAGACGGGCCATCCACCGCTGTTCCAGGGCACCAAGTCTTGCACTGTCTAGGTGTGTTAACGGGTTGTTGTCCGTGTACACAGTGAACTTTGCGGAGGTCAGGTAATGCTTGAAGCGTTCCGTTAGGGCCCACACCACCGCCAAGAATTCTAGCTTGAAGGAGCTGTAATTCTCCGGGTTCCTCTCGGTGGGCCTCAGCTTCCGACTGGCGTACGCGATCACTCTTTCTCTGCCCTGTTGGTTTTGTGACAGTACGGCTCCCAGTCCCACATTACTGGCGTCTGTGTGGAGAATAAAAGGCTGGCCATAATCAGGGTAGGCCAGGATCTCATCCCCTGTGAGGGCCATCTTCAACTGACGGAAGGACTCCTCTTCCGGTTTATCCCACTTGAAGGGTGGCTTTTGGCTTCTGGACTTAGACTGTCCTATCAGGAAGTCCTGCATAGGAGCTGCCATCTTAGTGAACCCGGGGATGAACCTTCGGTAGTAGCCTACCAACCAGAGGAATTGCCTCACTTCCTTGATGTTCGAAGGGCTTGGCCAGCTCTTGATTGCCGTGACCTTCTCAGGGTCGAGGGCTACTCCTTCCGCACTTACCACGTGCCCTAGGTACTGGACCTTCGGTTTCAACAGGTGACACTTTGATGGTTTCACCTTCAGGCCATAGCCTGCCAGGGCTTCGAACACCTCGGCCAGGTGCTTTAGATGGTGCTCGTAAGTCTTCGAATAGACGATCACGTCGTCCAGGTAAAGGAGGACAGTCTCGAAGTTTCGGTGCCCTAGACAGCATTCCATCAGCCTCTGGAAGGTCCCTGGTGCGTTCCAGAGCCCGAAGGGCATACAGTTGAACTCGCTCAGTCCCATCGGGGTGGTGAAGGCGGTCTTCTCCTTGTCAGCCTCTGCCACAGGAACCTGCCAGTACCCGCTAGTAAGGTCCAAAGTAGAAAAGAAGTTAGCTGATTTTAGTGCGGCTAAAGACTCTTCTATTCTAGGCAGCGGATATGCGTCTTTGTGGGTGATACGGTTGATTTGTCTATAGTCCACGCACATTCTCATGGTGCCGTCTTTCTTTTTTACCAGAACCAGGGGGGCTGCCCAGGGGCTACAGCTATCTCTAATGCCCCCAGCTTCTTTCATTTCCCGCAGCATACCTTTGGCGTTCTGATAATGTGCAGGGGGTACAGGCCTGTGTCTCTCTTTTATTGGTGGGTGGCTCCCTGTGGGGATGTGGTGTTCTATCCCTTTTACTCTGCCGAAGTCTAGCGGGTGCTTACTAAAGACTCTCTCGTACTCCTGTACCACCCGGTAGACTCCTTGTTTTTGGTGCAGGGGAGTGGAGTCAGCACCCACATGGAGTTTCTGGCACCAGTCCTCCTTTTGTTTCTGGGAGCCATTACTCTCCGCCTGTGGAGAGGGAGGCAAAGGTTCCACGGCCCTGATAGCTTTGTGCTCAACAGCAAACAGTTTGGCAAGTGTAGCGTACCTGGGTAAGTGTACCTCCCTCTCCCCAATGTTGAGAATGTGAACGGGCACCCTCCCATGACGGACATCAACCACCCCCCAGGCTGTCAAAATGGTGGGCCTGCTGTCTGAGTACACGGGTTCTACCATGGCTTGGTAGTCTCTACCTCTCAACCCGATTGCAGTCCGACACCAGATCATCATTTCACTTTTGGGAGGCATGGAAATGGGGAATGGGTCACTCAGTCTTACGCTACCGATCTCACCACCAGACAGTTCTACCTGCTGCCGTCTCATCAGGGCTTTTATCTCCTTGTTGAGGACTCTCTGTTGGCTGGAACTAGCATTCACTGCCACCTGTTGTAGAATTACAATTACCTCTGAAAGACAATTTTCAATCACGTTAGTACCCACAGTTATTTTAGGGTGACTTTCACGACGGTCAATGTCCACAATAATCACTCCCTGTGCCGGTAGTTCAACTTTACCAATTTTAATGGTCATTTCCTTGAACCCCATCTGCGGCACGGGCAAGCCATTACTGGCGATGATGCTCAAGTCACTGTCTGGGTACCGTGTTATATCAGCATCAGTCCAATACTGCTTAAAAAGTACATAAGGGATAGTAGTTACTTGCGACCCGGTATCCAGCAAGGCGCTCATGGGGATACCGTTCAGCACCACGGGTAAAACCGGGCGCCCCCCCCAACGTACTTATCACGCCAATTATAAGGGCCTGGTGATCTTATGCCTGGGGGTTGGCTCTCTGCCCCAGGTTGGACCCGTTTAAATTACAGTACCTGGAAATGTGTCCGGGCTGGTTGCATCGACGGCAAATGGGCTGTCCATCCTCTGCGTAGCGATCTGTGGGCCTCCCTCGGAACGACGGGGTCCTCCTCTGTCGACGCCACGGGACATCCTCCGGACTTGAAGCCAACTCGATGGGTCTTGACGGGTCCACTTGTAACGCCTGGACGGTCCTGGTCAATGCCGCAACGCTCCTGGTCAGCTCCTGGACTTGGTGATGCAGATCTTTCGACGGGGCTTGGTTCAGGGCCTGTGCATCGTCCCCCACAGAGTCCACAGAGGAGGGCGCCGCCTTCTGGTGGTAGGTGAGAGCAGGGCGCCTGGGGTTTATAGCGCCACTTGTTGCGGGTTCACGGAGCACCCTTATGGCCCTGTCCTTGAATTGGGCAAAGGTCAGATCAGGGTTCTGAAAGAACATGAGGCGCAGCTGGGTCCTGTGGGCGCTAGACAGCAGACCTTCTATGAACTGTTCTGTTAGTAGCTTATCCGTATCCTGCACGCTGCCAGGGTCAGCTTGTTTGATCGCTCTCAAGGCTTCCTGCAAATTTAGGGCATAGTCTCTGATGCTGTCCTGTGCCCGCTGCTTACATCCGTAGAACCGCATTTTAATTTCAGCGGAGGTACGTGTATCAAAGGTACCCCGCAGCCGGGCCAGAATGTCCTTTACGGTCCTTTTCTCCTCAGCGGGCCATTACTTTACCTCCCGCTGGGCTGTGCCAGTTAACTGCCCTGTCAGTATGCTAATCTTCTGTTCCTCTGTCAGGGGGTAAACTTGGAACAAACTGTACAGCCTTTCCTTAAAGTCAGTTAGGGCATGGGGCTCCCCTGAATACTTAGGCAACCAGGCCCTCCATTGACGTAGGGCAGGGAAAATGGCATCACCGCTGCTGCAGCTGTGCTGGTGGTAGTGGGCGCCTCAGTGTCCGACATCTTCCTCCCCCCTAGTTAAGCGTGGTCTACCTTCTGACGATCCTCTTCTGTAGGCCGCGACTCCGCTGGTGCTGCTCCGGACGAGGACCTGCGTCGCGTCCTGATGACGTCAGCGTCGCTCTCTCTCCCTTCCAGGACCTTACGCAGCGTCGGTGCGTGGGGCGGAGATTCGGGTCTCGCGCGGTTTGGACGTCCACGCCCCTCCTCTTCCCGCGCAGCGTCCTGAAGATGGCATCCGTTGGCGGGAAAACGGCTGAAGATGGCGGGAACCGACGGAAGATGGCGGGAGACGGTTGAAAATGGCGGGAAACGGCTCCGGGTGGTGGAAAAACTCTTCTTCAGGTACGTGTACAGTCTTTTTCAGGCACGCAATACCCGTTTGTGGCGGGTTGGTTACAATCCTGCCGACTACGCCAAAGCTGACTCACCCCCTGGGCCGTGGGACACTCGGAGCCGGGCAATAGGGAGACGATGGGGGTAGTGGTGGCAACCCGGTCCGTGGCTTAGGGTGGTCAGGCCAGTGGCAGTCCTTTATAAGTTTTAAGTAATGTCCGACTACGCCACCCGTGGATTGCGGTCAGTGCTAACCGCCGCTGCAGTGCAGACCTCTGGGGC
Source organism: Phyllobates terribilis (assembly GCF_046119375.1). NCBI lineage: Eukaryota > Metazoa > Chordata > Amphibia > Anura > Dendrobatidae > Phyllobates > Phyllobates terribilis. Next base: position 427,694 of record NW_027363545.1, read on the forward strand.
AGATGTAAATGTGCAGCTCCGAATAGTACAACTCCCCACGGGAAGAGTAGGGCCCCAGGGCAGTGTATGATGGATGATGGAGGGGATGATTCCAACCGCGTTAGCCAGGAAACGGAGGCCTCTTAAACAGTTCAGGGTCTTTATTAGAACAGGTAAAACGACCCAGAAACAGGCCCGGCTAGGAGGGGGCCTGGATGTCTGAGAGCAAGTGGGAAGCTGGCCCTGGTCAAGATGAGGGTGTCGGCCTACCGTGCTCTCTGTGCTCCTTCTGGCTATTTCCCTTCTGGTAATGTAACAGCCCACGTTCCTGAGCTCACCGTGTCCTCTCGCCCGTATGGCTTGCAACTTGGGTCCCTTGCTACTCCCGGCCTGGTACGGCTCTGTTGGTCCCTTCTGCTATGGCGGAGCCTCCGGGCTTCTTAGGCCAAGGAACATACAGTCCCCTGCGGACTGGTTATCTGCTGTAGGATGTGGAATCCTCACAGCCTCAGACACCAAAGTCTGGAAGATTAGTTTCTTTATCTGCCAGGACAGACTCACTTCGCCTTTTGTCGCTGGCTCGTGGCTCTCCTACTGCCACACGTCCTCTTAGGCTGCAACACAACTGTCTGTCCCGGCTCTGGGACACCTCTCAATCCAGAGACAGGTTGTCCAGTTCTCTCTAACCCTGCCCCCAGTTCCAGCTTTTATAGGGGCAGCCTGCTCCCCCTACTGGCCTGTGACAGGAGGTATTGCATGCTAATGGCCCTTGACTAGAGGACCTCCCCTTTGCTCTCAGACACAGCTTTATTATACATTTGTGGCATCCAGGCCAGGGTGACACACATTGTGGTCCTGTTCTTGTCACAGTTTGGGCAGCGACCATTATTTCCTCTTCTCTTCTGATCGAGAAGTTCCCTTATCACTCATCTTGTAAAGTGGCACAGAGCGGTAGTCGTGACTGAACGTCTGTCTGATTTCGCTCTGGCACTTTACAGACAATGGGTGTCCCAGTCCCAGTGTGGTCTAGGGTGTGGGGTGCAGCACATTCTCTTGTAGGCCGCAGGCCTCCACTGCCTTCAGGCTTCTTTCCTCAGAAGCCGCCGCACACAATTTAGGGGACACAAAGTTCTTTGTAACAGTCAAACATATACTTGACAGTTCTAGTTCATCAGGTGGGTACAGACAGGATAAGGCACAGCAATTCACATTATCCTCCTTCTTAGCATAACTCCTCTTCAGCCCTGTTGCTAGCTCATCCTGTATTTCTCGTCCACCTCTGCAGTGCACCCGGGACTGGCCTTCAACTTCCATCTATGCAGGTCCCTGTCCATCTTCCTTTGTACTTCAGAGTACACAAAGTGTCCGGCAGCTCCTATACCAGACCTTAGGCTCTGGACGTGACTGGAGCGATTGCTCTGGATCCCAGTAATGCCTCCCACTGCCTGGAACAAGTGACACATGCTGCCCCTAGCAGCCCACCGCACCTGAACTTCACCTTCACTATGCACTTCACTAACTCTCACTGAACTCACACTATTCTGACTCCATGACTAAGCTGCAAGCATAGGGCGCTGTGAGACACCGTTTCTAGGCTGTCTCTTTACCGTACTCACACATAGTGATGTCTTCAGATAGTTTAACTCGACTGCAAGAAGCACATTGTTGAAGATTCAGAAGAAGATTTATTTTCTAGCAGAATACTCGATGATGTGCAAATGTACAGCAGGTAAAAAGACTTTTTTAGAAACGGGCTGGAAGCACATAAGCTTCTAACATGGCTGAAAATGGTGAATGAGGAAGAAGAATGGAGAAGAAGGGAGGGGTTACTGACATCACAGCTACATCTGAGAGAGACAGGGAGAGACAAAGGACAAACTTATAAGAAAGGAAAACCTAACTGCATAGCAACAAAACAGCAACTTAATGATAGTGCAATATGGTCTGTAAGATTCCCAAATCATGGGACATGGCGCACACTATCAGGAAATGCCCCTCTTTTTATTAACACTAGTGCCCATCCACTGCACTAGTTCTATCAATAACTATTTCCTATCTCATATACTAAACCTATTATCCTCATCCTATGTGTTATGCAATTCAAAAATTCTATAAACAAATTAGGAAATCCCAGAATTATAATAGAAACCCTAAAATACAAATGTTATTAAATCTCATTAAAAGCGGGACATATATCACCCTAAGTGAAAACAAATTAGTCACACCCCTAATGATAGACCCTTATTCAGACTGCCGGAAGAGGCACTTCTCAATCAGAGGCAGGCCACACCCATTGAGTACTATATACAGTGGGTACGGAAAGTATTCAGACCCCTTTACATTTTTCACTCCTTGTTTCATTGCAGCCATTTGGTAAATTCTAAAAAGTTCATTTTTTTTTCTCACTAAAGTACACTCTGCACCCCATCTTGACTGAAAAAAAACAGAAATGTAGAAATTTTTGCAAATTTATTAAAAAAGGAAAACTGAAATATCACATGGTCATAAATATTCAGACCCTTTGCTCATATTTAAGTCACATGCTGTCCATTTCCTTGTGATCCTCCTTGAGATGGTTCTACTCTTTCATTGGAGTCCAGCTGTGTTTAATTAAACTGATAGGACTTGATTTGGAAAGGCACACACCTGTCTATATAAGACCTCACAGCTCACAGTGCATGTCAGACCAAATGAGAATCATGAGCTCAAAGGAACTGCCTGTTACGATGTTAGTAGATACCCTGAAGTCCAATGGCGAAAAAAGCAGAGACTGAGACAAGAGTAGTGTGAAAGTCTATTTTAAACTCAAGTGCAAAAGATCACAGCAAACAGTTTATGAAGGTAAGTTCATTCCAAACAACACTTCTTAGAACCTAATCTGTAAGGCACGGCCTTCATTACTATTAGGGTATGTAAACGTTAACGATAGTCCAAGTTTACTTAGGTACAGTAATATGCAAACAGAAATAAGGATAGTAAGCAGACGTAGGTATTCCTCAGTTGATTGTGGACTCACGTAGTGCAGAAGAGAAGACAAACTGGAATATGGATCTGGATATTGAAGAATGCAGGAGGTGCAGCGGAGGAAACAGCGATGTCTTAAACCAGAATGAGGGAAATTATGCCAGAATAGGGACAATATGCCAGAGAGGAGCCCATGATGGGGGAAAATGTTATAGCATGAGGTCTGACCCAATTCCCAACTCCATTTGCTGAAATGCAGCCCCAAACTTACAGGACCCTTCACCGTGGTTATGCATCACTATTGACCACAGACACTCATTATTGTTCTGCTCTCCAGCCCTTCAGTGAACAAACTCCCTACAGTAACAACCACATTTTTCATATTTTGGCTCAACCGCGCACAACTTGCCAATCCCCCCCCCCTCCTTCCCCGTTTTCTCTGTTTTAATGCAGTGACTCAGCGTCACTTGGCCTTGTTTTGATGTGGAAGATATGGCTTTTTCACCATAATTCTGCTATGAAGACCACTTCTGGCCAGTCTTCTCTGAACAGTAGATGAGTGAAGCTGAGTCCCACTGGTTGCTGCCAGTTCTGAGCTGATGGCACTGCTGGACATCTTCCGCTTTTGAAGGAAAGTAACCATAATGTGTCATACATCTGCTGCACTAAGTTTCCTTGGCCGACCACTGCATCTATTGACCTCAACCTTGCACATTTTCTTGTGCTTCTTCACTAGTGCTTGAATGACACATCTTGAACCCTCAATCTGCTTTGAAATTTGTGCCTTAGAGACCTTGCTGATGTAGTATAACTTCCTTGTGTATTCTTGCTCAGTCTTGCCATGGTGTATGACCAGACACCTGACTGCATTATTACAAAATCCCTGACTTTGCGCAGGTGTACCTAGAAGAATTGACGCTGTTTTAAAGTGAAAAGTTGGTCACACCAAATATTGATTGGATCTAGATTTTTCGTTTGTTCATTCACTTGTATTTTGTTAATTGATTAAATAGATCATTAACATTTCTACTTTTGAAGCGTTCTTACTTTACAGCATTTTTTCTACACATTTCTAAAAATTATTTTTATGTGTCTTTTATTTGCTCATTAATAATCTGATATACCTTTTGGTATTTTGTGTATAGTTGTTTTTTTGCTGTTGGGGTAAATTGTAGGATATTGATTTCAGAGGGGTTTCCTGATCCTTTGATTGTAGGAATGAGTGGTATATATGTGCTAATAAATTAGGACAAACGTAGGAAATTTAGGAAAAAAATTGGACATATCGGCAGTAATAACATGCTGATTGTGATGTCATGAAGATGACTTGAATTTCCACCATTAAGAGAACAGCATTGCTGGTCATTTATATTAAGTAAATTGGATATTCATTCTTCTCGATTGTGATGTCATGAAGATGACTTGAATTTCAACCAATCAGAGATCAGCATGTTTCAGGTCACCCAGATAGAACAGTCCATGAAACATGAGTCACGGCCACTGTGAGGTCATAATGCTGATTAGAATTTCCACCAATCAGAAAACAGAATTGCCGAGAAGAACCACCCAGGAGGTATGAGTCATCGCCACTGTGAGGTCATAATGCTGACCAATCACAGAGCAGCCATGCCCAGATTTTCCACCAATCACAGAGCAGGCACCCCCAGATTTTCCACCAATCAGAGATAAGCAGTGGGTATAAATAGCAGCCACACCCAGATTTTCCACCAATCAGAGATCAGCAGTGGGTATAAATAGCTGCTGCCGCCTGCCCGGCTTAGCCTTGCACTGGTTGGGTCTCTCTCTTTTTCTCTCTCTTGGTATCTCCCGGTATCTATCCCTCCCCTCTCTCTCTCTCTCTCTTTGACCCAACGGCCCTCTTAAGGGCTACCCCAAATGTGTAAAAGATAGAACCAATATTTGTGTTGTTTGTCCGTTTTATGAGCCTGTGATTAACCCCTTCCCACTCTTTGCTATATATATATATATATATATATATATATATATATATATATATATATATATATATTTATTATGTGCAGGTGGGCCTTAAAGGGATTTTCCAGGACAAACATTTTGATGGCTTATCCCCTGGTTAGCTCATTAATATCAGATTTGTGGTGGTCCGGCACACGGCACCTCCACTAATCAGCTGTTTGCAGCTTCGGCCGAGGTCAGATGTAAACAGTGTTGAGGAGCTGAAAAATCACTGATCTGTTCACTCTGTAGTGGCCGCTCCCTGGTGCTGCAGATCAGCTCCTATTACATGAATATTAGCTGATCTGCAGGACCCACAGTACAGTGAATGGAGCTGTGATGTTCAATCTTCACACTATTTACACTTGAGCGCTGCAATCAGCTGATGGGTAGAGCCGGTGCCGCGTGTCGGAGCCCCACCGATCTGATATTGATAACCCATCCCCAGGATAAATCATCATTATTATACTACTCATACATGAAGAAAGCGAGGTGGCACACCGATTTAATAAAATCTTCTTTTATTCCATTTCCATTAAAAATACAGGGAAGCGGCGCCTTTTGCGGACGACGGCCGTTTCGCGTGTCTATCACGCTTCTACGGGTCGAGGCATATGGTCATGGGGGTGTGCAGGGGTTAAAATACTCCCGACCCCACCCCCTGCACCAAACAGCCATACAAAATGTTACAACAAAAAATACATTAAAAACAACCACCCAGGAGGTATGAGTCATCGCCACTGTGAGGTCATAATGCTGACCAATCACAGAGCAGCCACACCCAGTTTTTCCACCAATCAGAGCAGCCATACCCAGATTTTCCACCAATCAGAGATCAGCAGTGGGTATAAATAGCCGCTGCCGCCTGCCCGGCTTAGCCTTGCACTGGTTGGGTCTCTCTTTTTTCCCTCTCTTGGTATCTCCCGGTATCTCTCCCTTCCCTCTCTCTTCTCTCCCTCCCCTCTCTCTTCTCTCTCTCTCTTTGACCCAATGGCCCTCTTAAGGGCTACCCCAAATGTGTAAAAGATAGAACCAATATTTGTGTTGTTTGTCCGTTTTATGGATGGAGCGAGACATGATGTCCCAGATGTGTCCCGGATTCAGGTCTGGGGAACGGGCGGGCCAGTCCATAGCTTCAATGCCTTCATCTTGCAGAAACTGCTGACACACTCCAGCCACATGAGGTCTGGCATTGTCCGGCATTAGGAGGAACCTAGGGCCAACTGCACCAGCATATGGTCTCACAAGGGGTCTGAGGATCTCATCTCGGTACCTAATGGCAGTCAGGCTACCTCTGCCGAGCACAAGGAGGGCTGTGCGGCCATCCAAAGAAATGCCACAGAACACCAGGATTGGCAAAGTCGCCAGTCTGAGGATCTCATCTCGGTACCTAATGGCAGTCAGGCTACCTCTGCCGAGCACAAGGAGGGCTGTGCGGCCATCCAAAGAAATGCCACAGAACACCAGGATTGGCAAAGTCGCCACTGGCGCCCTGTGCTCTTCACAGATGAAAGCAGGTTCACACTGAGCACATGTAACAGACGTGACAGAGTCTGGAGACGCCGTGGAGAGCGATCTGCTGCCTGCAACATCCCTCAGCATGACCGGTTTGGTAGTGGGTCAGTAATGGTGTGGGGTGGCATTTGTTTGGAGGGCCGCACAGTTCCCTTTATTTTTTGAGCAGTGCATATACATATATAAAATGTTCCTCCCCCACCATGTGACATACTGCATACCTCATAGGGACAGCAGTCAGGAAGCACCAGTAGTACCAGCAGCTCCCACAGTACAATGCAAATGTAGCATTCTCAGCGTGTACTGACCAATGCTGTCCACCAGGTGGCATCAGCAGGAAATTACAGGGATGAGACAAGCACTGCATGACAGCCCCGCCCCAATCTGCCCTATACCAGACACGCCCCCTACCAACGCCCCACCCCCGCTGCCATGACAACCGAATTGTTTAATGGCAGAATGAGACCTTATATGAGCAAAGAAGTAGCGGCCGGAGAGCGGGGTCCGCACAGGTGAGCGCCCCCATAACACAGTGTATGTACTGCACGTCAGCTCTATGGCAGACTGTCACCTGTGCTGGATCCAGTACGTGTTACACTTATATCTGTACAGAGACACAGAGGACGCAGCGGGGCCCTGTTGCTATATATTTGTGTGTGTGTATATATACAGTATATATATATATGTGTGTGTATATACAGTATATATATATATATATATATATATATATATATATATATGTGTGTGTCTATATACAATATATATATGTGTGTGTGTCTATATACAGTATATACTGTATATGTGTGTGTGTATATACAGTATATATGTGTGTGTGTCTATATACAGTATATATGTGTGTGTGTCTATATACAGTATATATATATATGTGTGTGTGTGTATATATACACAATATATATATGTGTTGTGTATATATACAATATATATATATATATATATATATGTGTGTGTGTATATATATATATATATATATATATATATGTGTGTGTATATATACAGTATATATATGTGTGTGTATATACAGTACAGAAAAAAGTTTGGACACACCTTCTCATTTAAAGATTTTTCTGGATTTTCATGACTTTGAAAATTGTACATTCACACTGAAAGCATCAAAACTATGAATTAACACATGTGGAATTATATACTTAACAAAAAAAGTGTGAAACAACTGAAAATATGTCTTATATTCTAGGTTCTTCAGAGTAGCCACCTTTTGGTTTGATGACTGCTTTGCACACTCTTGGCATTCTCTTGATGAGCTTCAAGAGGTAGTCACCGGAAATGGTCTTCCAACAATCTTGAAGGAGTTCCCAGAGATGCTTAGCACTTGTTGGCCCTTTTACCTTCACTCTGCGGTCCAGCTCACCCCAAACCATCTCGATTGGGTTCAGGTCTGGTGACTGTGGAGGCCAGGTCATCTGGCATAGCACCCCATGACTCTTCCTCTTAGTCCAATAGCCCTTACACAGCCTGGAGGTGTGTTTGGGGTCATTGTCCTGTTGAAAAATAAATGATGGTCCAACTAAACGCAAACCGGATGGAATAGCATGCCGCTGCAAGATGCTGTGGTAGCCATGCTGGATCAGTATGCCTTCAATTTTGAATAAATCCCCAACTGTGTCACCAGCAAAGCACCCCCACACCATCACACCTCCTCCTCCATGCTTCACAGTGGGAACCAGGCATGTAGAGTCCATCCGTTCACCTTTTCTGGGTCACACAAAGACACGGTGGTTGGAACCAAAGATCTCAAATTTGGACTCATCAGACCAAAGCACAGATTTCAACTGGTCTAATGTCCATTCCTTGTGTTCTTTAGCCCAAACAAGTCTCTTCTGCTTATTGCCTGTCCTTAGCAGTGGTTTCCTAGCAGCTATTTTACCATGAAGGCCTGCTGCACAAAGTCTCCTCTTAACAGTTGTTGTAGAGATGTGTCTGCTGCTAGAACTCTGTGTGTGTCATGGGTGTGTCGCCACGAAGATCGTCGCGACTACACAGCCTGACTTCTCGCAGCTGAGTTTTTGGTGCTTTGTTTTTTGTTGTTGTGAGGGAGTTAATTCTCTCTCTCTGTGCTTGACGAGGCTCAGCCTCGCCCAGCTGCAGTTAATGCTGCAGTATTGGGATTCCTTCAAATACCTGCTGGTCTGTTAGGGAAGTTGTCGGTGAAAGCATTTCTTGCAGACCTTCAGAGTGGATCGTTGTTTGGTGGAGTTCAGAGGAGTATGCGGTGTGGTTTGTTCCCTTCCTCCCTTTATCATTTATCTCCTAACCTGTTGTTGTTCCCTCTGTAATTGTGGTGTTAGTTTTTGTATGCAAGGTGGTTTTTGGTTTTCCCCTTGTACTGTCTCGTTTGTCTAGTACTGTGTTTTGGGCATTTTCTATCCTGTTTCCCATTGTTGTGATCGGGGTCCTTCTCAGGACTAGATTACTTAGGTTCAGGGATATTCAGAAGTTTATGGTTACGCTGGCGGCCTGGACCTCTGTACCATTAACACTACCTCCAGGTTGAGGGATTAGTCAGGGCCCCCGTCTAGGGTCAGCTCAGGCCCCTGACCCCCCTGTACGCTCTGACAGCGTGACAGTGTGGCATTGACCTGGTCTCTAATCTGAGCTGCTGTTAACCTGCGATTTCTGAGGCTGGTGACTCGGATAAACTTATCCTCAGAAGCAGAGTTGACTCTTGGTCTTCCTTTCCTGGGGCAGTCCTCGTGAGCCAGTTTCTTTGTAGCGCTTGATGGTTTTTGCAACTGCACTTGGGGACACTTTCAAAGTTTGCCCAATCTTTCGCACTGACTGACCTTCATTTCTTAAAGTAATGATGGCCACTCGTTTTTCTTTACTTAGCTGCTTTTTTCTTGCCATAATACAAATTCTAACAGTCTATTCAGTAGGACTATCAGCTGTGTATCCACCAGACTTCTGCACAACACAACTGATGGTCCCAACCCCTTTTATAAGGCAAGAAATCCCACTTATTAAACCTGACAGGGCACACCTGTGAAGTGAAAACCATTTCCGGTGACTACCTCTTGAAGCTCATCAAGAGAATGCCAAGAGTGTGCAAAGCAGTCATCAAAGCAAAAGGTGGCTACTTTGAAGAACCTAGAATATAAGACATATTTTCAGTTGTTTCACACTTTTTTGATAAGTATATAATTCCACATGTGTTAATTCATAGTTTTGATGCCTTCAGTGTGAATGTACAATTTTCATAGTCATGAAAATACAGAAAAATCTTTAAATGAGAAGGGGTGTCCAAACTTTTGGTCTGTACTGTATATATATATACATACATACACACGCTGCATATATACGTATAGTGGAAAAGATAAAAGAAAACTTACAAATAAAAAACTAATTTTTTTTGCGAATATTACCAATTCCCGTGGTCTAATAACTGCTGCAGGAGCTCGATAGGTGGCTGTGCTCCATATTTTTCTAATGCCGGCATGTTCATATCATCCACAAATATGACGCATTTCTTCCCCATCTGAGGTCGTACACGCCTTTCCGTCTTTTGTCCAGTCTGTCCATGATGATATTCTAGAATAAGATGCAAACTATGTGTCGGAAGATTCAATAGGTTGACCACTACTGCGGTGTCTCATTTTCAGGTAGAAAACATCACATGACCGCTGCAGCCAAATCAGCGGCTATTGATTGGCTTCAGAATTGATGTTTCATTCGACCTAGAAGAACTAGTCTTCTAGCTCTCTTTTCTGGCTCAGAAAGAAAGTCACCACTGCAGGCGATCATCTGACACTGGTTGGCTTCATTGACATCTCCTGGTCGAAAAGGAAGTGAAGAGACCGATGGGGACACAGGCGGCAGCGTGGAGAAGCGACAGGGTATTTTTTTTGTTTTAAGACACACATGGGTCCATCAACCCATTTAAATGTATGTCTGACCATCTAATACACAGATCTTCAGGGTCTGCGAGAGAGACCTCTGTTGTTTGTGGGTCTCCTCTCTGGCTAATAGCAGAGGGTCCTAAGTGGCGTATCCCCCCCAATGACATCTATATATCGTAATGAAGCAACCTCTTTCATTTGTCAGAAGGCAGGGTGATAAAAAGAAGACAAACCTGAATCTGATTGGCACTGGTGCGAGCAGAAAAGTTGATGAAGAAGGGAAAGAATTTTTTTTTGTCCAGATTGTTCATCAGTTTGTCTTTGACGTAAATAGATTTCTCTGTCCCCGTCAGTCCCACAAATAAGAGTGGTCTGCTAAAAAAGGAAAGTAGTTTGTAGGACAACCATAAAATCAAACATTTTACAGTGTTGAGAATAAAACTACTAATTTAGGCCCGAATTCAGACGTCCGATAAACACCATCCATGTACGGACCAAGATCTCCGGACCCAAACTCGCCAGCCTCATGGATGTCTATGAGGCTGTCAATTTCAGGTCAGGGGTCCCGCGGCCCGTCCGTCCATCGTGATATGTGTTTCCCGTCCTTAAGTAACTAGCAAACTATTTTCATTTATACAAACTGTATTTAGTACAGACATAAAACAGACAGGTGTGAATGGCGGCCAGTTTTCTGTGTATAGACCAATAGGGTTTCCTAATTCGACTCCACTATCCGAATGGTTTTCCCATACAATAAGTAATTGTGATGGCAAAATGGATAATTGTCAACAAGGTTTCCTAATAAGAGTCATTTTGTTACTCTTACTTGGTGTTTTTGATGCACATATCCATGAGGAAGGTGTATCTGACAGTATCCATAGTTGGCACAATGATATCTTGGATTTTGGTGCTTTTGTCCCACGTGGCTGTGCCTTTAATAAACTCATTCCAGTGAACCCAGCGCCCTCGGCCTTTTAACTTCAAATAAAAAAAAAGTAGTTACAACTTTGATAAACCATATTCGGACACATTTGATGTAAGGATAAGAGAGCACTGACACATTACATAAGTTTGACATTTAGGTCCTGTTCACACTGCGTTTATGCAGCATGTCTATTACTTTGCCAGAGGATCTGACGGAATCCACTTAGGTCATTGGACTCCATGTCTCCTTCTGAATTCAGTTTTTCGGGGATTCAATCAGAACCTCTGGCAGAGTCATAGATATACGGCATAAACACAGTGTGAACATGTCCTAAGAGACCTAAGATAATAACCCAAAGGCCAAAGTTATAAGTTGCTGAGCATTAGGCTTGATTTCCATGAAGAAATCCCTTTACCTCGTACATGTAGTCATAGACCAGGCCTTTATCGTCCAAAGGACATTCCCATTTCCCCACGGAGGACAGGAAAGGGCTCTGATCGATCTTTCCTGTGACAATTTCTTTGAAAAAAAACATCAAACTTCACTCGGCTGTCGGTGTCACAACAGCCGCCAATGGACCAAACCAGGGAGAAAGCAAAACTGGCCTAAAAGAGAAGAAAAGGGATACAATATACAGCGGGCGAAATAAGTATTGAACACGTCACCAATTTTCTAAGTAAATATATTTCTAAAGGTGCTATTGACATGCAATTCTCAGCAGACGTCAGGAACCTGCCTCTAACAATCGCGGATGACGTGGTCGAGCTTCAAAGGAGACCGTGATTTTTGCTATATGCAGCAATGGTGTAGCATTGCTGTATATAGCACAAGCGATCAGACGATCGCAGCTTTAAGTTCCCTAAGGGGGCTAATAAATACAGAGAAAAGTTACAAAAAATGTTTTAAAAAGTATGAAAAAAAACAAAAAAAAAACCCATAAAACTTGAAATGGGTTTTTTCCCCCAGTAAAAACAGAGAAAATACGTTTTACAAAAAATACACATATGTGGTATCGCCGCATTCAGAAAAGTCCAATCTATCAAAATATAAAAATAATTAACCCGATCAGTAAACGGCGTAACGAGAAAAAAAATCAAGAACGACAAAATTATGTTTTTCTGGTTGATGCAGTATCACAAAAAATGCTGTAAGAAGCGATAAAAATGTAATATCTATCGCAATATGGTATCAACAAAAACATTGTCTCGTACCACAAAAAATAAGCTCTCAAACAGCTCCATCGACTAAAAAATGAAAACGTCACGGGTCTCGGAAAATGGTGACACAACCCAAAAAAATGTTTTTTCCCAAACCTCTAATTTTTTTTTTTCACTACCAATCTAATAAAAAAACTGGACATGTTTGGTATCGGTGTAATCGTACTGAGGAGTGAATCATATTGCTAAGTAATTTTACCACACAATGTACACCGTAAAAACAATTCCCAAAAAATAATGTCAGAATTGTGATATTTTCACAATTTCTCTCCACTTGGAATTATTTCCCCGTTTTCCAGGAGCATAGGAAAGCACTGTCTATACCTGCAGATGGATCAGCCACACTGTGTATGGGATCGGCAGATCTTCCACTTACCAGGATCCAGATACGAATGTTCTTATTATTCGGATCCTCTCTCACCACATCAAAAATCAGCATCTCCAATAATGGTGTGAGTGATATTACCACATTGCCATTGCTGGTTGTCACCAGATCCTATGAGGAAAGACATTAGGACACTGAGGGTAAATCTAGACTACAAACTTGCGCAATGCTCCTACAATTGAGAGGACACATGGCGCCCACCTTGCACTGCTTTCGGAGGAATCGAAGGGAAGGTTGGACGAGCCACTTAAAGAGTTCCTCTAGAAGAGCGAGGTGGTCCTTAGTCTTCAGTGCATCGGGAAGGGTGCTGAGCCAGGACCTCACCAGGGGCGCCCAGCCCAGTTGTTGGGGTTCCAGATAAATCATACCGCAGCGGCTAACAGTGGCGGGCTGGAGAGAGAGATATACTAAGTAGGGTTGCCCTAAGACACAAGCCCATCCAGTTATCTAATTATCTCGCTGGGTGGATGAAAAACAGTCTACAAAGTCGTTTCCAAGTGTCCTGACGTTTCCATCATCCATAGATTACATAGACATCCATTTATTTGAGTAGAAGCTATGTAACATTACATTTTCCCTACATTCAGTGCTGGTGTCAGGAACTGGATCCTCACCATTTAGATGATTGTTGTAGTAGCACCAGAATGAAAGGGACTGACAATCCCTTTAATTATAGCGACTAAAGTGAATGTAGAGATGACTGTCAGTAGCGTAACTAGAGTCCGATGGGCCCCCATTGCAACATTTGGACCCCCTGCATGTTGGTCAGATGTATGGGCCCTTATAGTGTTCTAAATCCTATAAGGACATACGTGTTGCACCTCCTACCCCATTATGTAGTAATATCCCCCATATTGGGCTCCTTCCTGGTATATATGTCCCCTGTTCTGGCCCCATCCTGGTATATATATCCCCCATCCTAGTGTACATGTCCCTTATCCTGGGCCCCACCTTGATATATATATCCCCCATCCTGGTATATATGTCCCTTATCCTGGGCCCCACCTTGATACATATATCCCCCATCCTGGTATATTTTTCCCCCATTCTGGTATATATATCCCCCATCCTAGTATATATATCCCCCATCCTGGTATATATATCCCCCATCCTAGTATATATATTCCCCATCCTGGTATATATATATATCCCCATCCTAGTATATATATCCCCCATCCTGGTATATGTCCCCCATTCTGCCGTTGTACTTTAATGCATAGGAAAAAAATAAATGATTCTGCTCTCTTTTCCTCCGCTCCCCCGCTGTGCGCCATCCTCTTCTGAAGCCAGCATCTGACTTCAGAGTGCAAGCTTCGGGAGCATATGATGTCACTGTCATGCACCCTCAGTCACGTGCACGCCGACATCAGCTGCTGGCTTCTGATTAGCCGGCAGCGTGCATTGTCGTGCACAGACCCAACAGGTCTCTGCGCCTCAATACACTTCGTCTGAATGTGCGTTCGGGGGTGCACATGCAGTTGAAGTTTGCGCTGATGTCGGCGGGCCCCTCACCTGCACAGGCCCAGTCGCGACCTCTGCAACCGCGATCATTACACCCCTGATGACTGTGTATGTAGGACTTCCAAATCGGTGAATGGAAGAGTTGCTCGTGCTGCCAAACTCTCCTTTCACAGCGGCACAAGATGGGGCCTCATATTCGAGAAAAGTTAGGGTGGGTGCCAGAGGAGAGACCCTCATCTATCAGACAATTATGGCCATTTTGTGGATATGCTTTAAAAGATGAGAATACCTCTAAAAGTCAACCCTATAACTAAATCTGATTAGTTAGCATTAGATCCCCCGATGTACAAGTATATGGGAACTCCTCTCTTATAGGATGAGTGAAAACCTACCGACGCCTGGGAAAGGTCCATTGTTTCAAAAATCAGACTCATCTGAGGTGACATCTGAATGATCTCCCCACTCATCAAGCAACGCTAAAAATAACAGGACATATTTAAAACAATATTAAATGTTGAACAAATGAATAATAACTTAATCCACGGAGTCTGATCAGTAACCTCATAAAGGATCATTGTAAGCTTTAGTGGAGAAAGTACAATCATTATGTGCACAAATTAATATCTGAAAAAAGTGCAAAAATCTAGTAGCTGATTTATAATTGGAAGATGATCCTGCAATGAATATCTTTTAAAGCGTCTCTCTCCACATACAATACATAAGTCCTCTACTAAAGGCTTATTTCCATCTTCATGAATGGATATTGTCGGATAGTGTTAGGAAATACAAACAGTTTTTGCAATTTACTGCTAATTAAAGATATATAAAGATGCCATAAAATCTAATGTTTTCTATTCTCCATCATGGCTGTAGATATACATGGAGGATAACTTTTTGTATCACTTTTTGTTATGCTACATGGTGATGAAAACAGAAAAGGATATAAATAAAAAAAAAAAAGTTTTCACAAAGTAAAATAGAGAGTTACCTTTTTATTATCATCTAGGACGGTGTTCATACTTTCTATCCCTAGCGTATCAATAGGTCCATCAAAGATAACCCATTTTCTTTCCGGGGTCTCAGATAACGCAAACTCCCGGAAAGTATTAGCGACTATCCCATCGGTCCACTGCAAATGAAGAGAGGCATCAATAAAATTGCTCTTCCCATAAAATCCAATACAATCCCACAATTGAAAGGATTATTAAAGGGAATGCCTGGGATTATGATATTGATGATGCACATGTATTGACTACACGTGGCCCCTATTGAAGTGAACGTGGCGGCACCGGGAGAGACCGCAAGTAAGTGATTTGCATATACGCGGTCACATGCCAACTAGAAGTGCATGACCTCACTCAAAGCAAGTGTATTGAGTGAGGCTAGACACAGTCTATTCAGAATGTGGCTGGAAGTATGCAAATTTATGCTAATTTCTGGCATAAATAATACAATTTGTTGCTTCCATGTCTGATGGGGAAAATAAAACAGTTTCCAATTTTTGTGCAAACAGGGGGTAAGCAATAATAAAATGATTGCCCGGCAATGTATGGCTGGGATCTATGTCTCTGAAGGAACCCCATCTACCATGTCCATAAGCCATAAAAGGGGAGATTTTCCCATTTTCAGCAAAGATATTAGTATTATAAACAATAATTCCAATCATAGACGAACCTCATGTGACACTGGATCAAACTGCCCGAACAGCTGCCCCATGGTGATGGCTTTAGGGTTCACTGTCCGGTAAATCACTTTTTCTTCTTCGCACCCTCGCTCATTCATAAGAGACAGCGTATCAGCGAGGACGTGGAGGACCTTCGTTTTTCCAGAGAACGGCTCTCCAACCAACATAAAACTGCACGGGATAAACAAAACGCAGCATGGTCCATTGTATAAAATGGAAACCGCGAAGAATAAATCCCCCGTCCCATGGACTTCTGTAGTTCCAGCTTACCCGTGTCTGACAATCATCATCTCATACGTCTGGATCATGTCCTCCAGGAAGACCTTCTCGGGCTGGATGTTGTGTCCAGCACAGCTCTCCTGTGCGCATTCAAGGAAATCCTGAGCAAAAGGAAGGTAAAATATTCCATCAGTCTGTTTACAGTGGATCCAATTAGAGGTGGGAGAATACATTTTCAGGACCCAGATCAGTATTCTGTGGCCGCTGGACGGGACCCCTGAGAGCCGCCTCTTAGCTGCCGGCATCCCCGGCTCCTCTTCTGATTATATGGCCTGGTGTACATCATGCTGCAACCATAACTTCATGCCAGGCCGGCTAATCTGAAGAAGAGCCGGGGGGCAGGAAGAAATAAGGTGGCTCTCAGGGGTCTCATTCAGTGCCCACTACTGACCTGATGTCACACACAGTGTAGGAAAGACAAAGTGCGACACAAAGGGATGAGGGGAAGGGAGCACCGACACTAGGGAAAGGGGGAAATGGAGACCTCCTAGGCTGATCTGCAATCACCCTGTCTCCCCTACCGACTCTATATTGGTTCCTCACCAATTGCCGTACAGGAACCTATCCCTGTATTTCCTTAGCGTTTGGCCCTGGATAGGGAAGGGGGGGGGGGGTGAGCACTAGTCGATCCCCACTGACAACTAAAGACAGCAAGGGGAGACAGACACGGGGGAAGTAGCTTAGCTTGAGTCGACTTCAGAGAGATGGCACACACATCCTCTTAGCACCAGAGAGGAAGTAAGAACTGTACTTGCTCCAAGCCTTCACAAGGGGTCATGTGAATATCACTGGCACCTCTGTGTAGCAACCAGGAAGTATTTAAACACCCAGGCCTGATTGTCAATTAGAGCAGGAGGGAGGTAGCCGCTGGGTCCTACAGTGAGACCGCTAAGAAGATGTCTGTAATGCCAAACGAAGGGATCTCCTGCAACCAACTGCAGGGCGACTGTCACATCTGACGCACCCATGACACCTGGCCATTGGATCAGTCTCCTGCAAATTGATTCATTCATCTAAAAAAAAATGTCTCCATAATCTACAACTAAACTAGCGATAAATCACTCACAGATGTTTCAACCATTTTTTTTCTACATCAGATCATCTTGCATTGGAGGTATAAGTGAGCCCCCTTACCGCTGGTGCCCCTGTGCAGCTGCCCAGGTTGCACTAATGGGACCGGACGATGAGTGACAAGGTCATGTAACCCAATTCCAAAGCAGTGGATCAGGATCGGGTGATTTCAATGGGATTGGTCTACCATCTACTGTGTATGGGGGCCTCATGACAGATTATGTTGGGGGACATAAAAATCGGCCGGTTGGAATTTAATCACCCGATCCTTACTTTCTGACCGTGAAATTAGCAGCTGCCATAAGATTCTGGCAGCGACTCTGTCATAGAGAAAACAGGAGCGAGCATTCCTGAATATGGGGGAGCCGGGAAAGACGGAAGGAAGGAAGGAAGGGAGACACAGATCCATTACTAATGGGTTGGCGGAGCCCCACAGGGATAGTTCACCTCAGATTTATAAAAAAGTGACGACCGGCCCCTCCAACTTAAGCTCCTCCTACTCCCATGTTCTCCAGTCCGTACACAAGCTAAGGAAGAGCAGACAACACCAGCAGAACAGTACAACCCATTCTGAAAAATTCAGAAATGTGAGAAAACAGGTTATGCAAATAACAGCAAAAAAACACACAGTCCTAGGTACAACTCACTGGACCTGACAACTGCGATGAGCTGGCGATGCTGGAAAAGAGCCCTAGTGCGCCAACCCCAGACCAGATGACCGCCATCAGGAAAGGGTCGCGCCGCATCTAGAAACAAAAAAATACTTCTGCCATGGGAGGGTGCTGTGTCTCCCTTCCTTCCTTCGCTGAAAAGGATTTTACAGGTAAGTTCTTACCAAAATCCGTCTTTCAGCAGCAGAAGGGAAGGAAGGGAGACACAGATCCATTACTAGTGGGACGTCCCAAAGCAGTCCAAAATTCTAGGGTGGGAAATAGTGGCAGAATCTCCAACACCCCAACAACTTAGGTAAGTGCGCAACCAGCGCCGAATAAAAAATAAAATAAAATAAAGAGGTAACTTAAACCACCGCCGCCTGCAGGACCCTGCGTCCCAAGGCCGCATCGGCGGAAGCACTCACGTCCACTTTATAAAATTTAGTAAAGGTGTGAACGGAGCGCCAGGTAGCCGCCCGGCAGAGCTGCGCTGCCGAGGTCCCCTGACGAAAAGCCCATGACGAACCAACAGCCCTCGTGGAATGAGCTCGAACTTTAACCGGACAAGGCTCGCCCTTGAGCCGGTACGCTTCCAGGATAGCCGAACGTATCCACCGAGCTATAGTGTCCTTGGAAGCACGCTGACCACGTCGACGACCAGCAGGAATCACAAAAAGAGAGTCCAATTTCCGAAAACCTTGCATGATTGTAAGATAGAACTTCAATGCCCGCACCAAATCCAACGAGTGCAAGGCCCACTCCTTTGGACTCTTCGGCTTCAGACAGAGAGAAGGTAACACGATGTCCTGATTGACGTGGAAATGCGACACCACTTTAGGTAAAAAATCTCCACGGGTACGAAGCACCACACGATCCGGAAGAAATTCCAGAAAAGGTGGCGAGCAAGACAGTGCCGCCAACTCCGAAACCCTTCTCAAAGAGGTGACCGCTACCAGGAAGGCCACCTTCCAAGAAAGCAAGTAAAGCGTAGCTGAATCCATACGCTCAAAAGGCTCATGCTGAAGAGCTTCCAGGAATAGATTAAGCCGCCAAGGAGCCACAACCGCCTCCCGAGGCGGAAACTGACGAGCAACCCCATGAAAAAAAGAACGCACGTCCCTACGTGAAGCAATAGCCCTTCGAAAAAGCGCGGATAGTGCAGATACCTGACCTCGTAAGGTACCAACTGCTAGACCCTTGGCCAAACCATATTGCAGAAAAGCCAAGAAGTTGGGGATGGAAAAAACCCTCGGGTTCCTTGACGATCCAGAACACCAAGAATAAAAAGACTCCCAAGTTCTGTGATAAATCCTAGTCGTGGCTGGACCTCTGGCAGAAATAACCTCGGACGAAAAACCACGACGGTTCAAGATCTCGGTCTCAAGTGCCACGCCGTCAAACAAAGTGACTTCAGGTCCGGATGACGAATGGGCTCTTGGATTAACAGGTCCGGGCGAAGAGGCAGTGGAAACGGAGGCGACACCAGCGTCGAACACCACGTCCTCCGTGGCCAATCCGGCGCTACCAAAATTGCTGATACTCTTTCCAGTTTGATCCGCCAAATCACCAAAGGAAGTAAGGATACTGGCGGAAACACATAGATCAGCTCGAACTGGTCCCACGGGGCCACTAGAGCATCTACCGCCACAGCCTCCGGGTCCCTGTACCTGGACATGAATGTCGGAACCCTGGCGTTCAGCCTGGATGCCATCAAATCCACCTGAGGAGTCCCCCACCGGGAGCACAGCAGTGCAAACACTTCCGGATGAAGACTCCATTCTCCGGGATCCACCTGCTTGCGACTGAGGAAGTCCGCCGAGATATTCAGCACACCTGGGATATGAATCGCGGAGATGGCTGGAACCCTGGACTCGGCCCAAACCAGGATCCGAGAGACCTCCATCATGAGTCTGGAACTCCTCGTCCCGCCCTGATGGTTGATATACGCGACAGCCGTCGCATTGTCCGACTGAATCCGGACCGGCAGACCGCTCAAAAGGACCGTCCAATGTCGGAGGCAGAGAAAAATTGCTCTCAACTCATGTTGATCGGTAGAGACGACTCCTCTGACGACCAGACCCCCTGAACCCAGAGGTCGTTCCAAACCCCCCCCCAGCCAGTCAGGCTGGCATCGGTGGAAATCACCGACCACCTTGGGAGAAGAAAGGATTTCCCCAGGGATAGAGTTTCCGGACGTAACCACCATCCAAGAGACTCTCGCACCCTGCGGGAGATAAAGACCGAGCGATCCAGTGAAGTCGGCGATCGATCCCAACTGGTCAGAATAAGATTTTGGAGATCCCGGGAATGAAATTGTGCAAACGGTACGGCTTCCATTGTCGCCACCATCAGACCCAGAAGGCGCATGCATTCCCGAAGGGACATTGCCATCGCCGACCTCATAGCCTGGACATGGCGACGAAGGTTCGTTTGTTTGTCCGGAGGCAGGGACACCACTGCCCGTACTGTGTCGAAATGCATCCCCAAGAACAGGATTGACTGCGTCGGTTTTAATGACGACTTCTTCCAATTGACCAGCCACCCGAAGTCCTCCAGGTGCTGGAGGGAGAGATCGCGAGCAGTCATCGCCTCCTCCGCTGTGGGCGACACAATCAACAGGTCGTCCAGGTTGGGTAGAATCATAACTCCTTGTTTTCGAAGAAGCGCCATGAGTGGCGCCAGAATCTTTGTAAAAACCCTGGGTGCCGAGGCCAACCCGAATGGTAGGGCCACAAACTGGTAATGGGCCTGACCTATGGCGAAACGCAGGAAACGCTGGTGAGCTCTGCCGATAGGGACATGCAAATAGGTGTCGCGGATGTCGATCGACACCAAGAAATCGTACTGCGACAGGGCCGCTACGACAGAGCGGAGAGACTCCATGCGGAATTTCCGGGTCCGGACATGCAGATTCAAATCTTTGAGATCCAGAATGGGGCGAAACTTGTCCTCCTTTTTGGTGACCACAAAAAGGTTGGAGTAAAACCCCCTTCCCCGGTCCTCTGGCGGAACCGGGACCACCACACCCTGCTGCAGAAGAGTGTCTACCTCCCGCAGCAGTGCTGCAGCCAGCTTGGGCTCGGACGGGGTGCGTGACTGACGAAACCTGTCCGGGGGACGAGAGTGAAACTCTATGAAATAGCCTGCCAACATAACTCGCGTCACCCAGGCGTCCGAAATGTGGGACGCCCAAATCGACCCGAATTGTAGCAGACGACCTACCACCCGAGAGCCCTCGAGCGGAATCCTGGCGTCAGTCCGCCTTAGCGGGCTTCTTGTCAACCTCCCGTTTGTCCTGACGGAAATGTTGCTTCCAGGAAATACGGGATTTCTGGGTGGACTTCTTACCGGAAGCCGAGGGACGACCCGATCCCCAAGAAGGCTGACCGAACCGCCCCCTGGTCCGAAAGGACCGACGACCACCACTGGCACTTGACCTGCCAGACGTGGAAGCCGCCGCCTTCCGCTGAGGCAAGGCAGCATCCTTAGCCTTGGCCTTAGCAATCAGCTCCGTGAGGTCCGAACCAAAAAGATGACCGCCTTTGTACGCTAGACTAAGCAAACCTTGTTTGGATACTGCGTCTCCAGTCCACTGTTTATGCCACAGTGCTCTCCTGACTGTGACGGCCGAAGATTGAGACCTGGACAGAATGGAAGTAGTATCCAGTACTGCGTCCCTGCCATAATGTGTCGCCTCTTCCAACAGCTGGAAAAGCCTTTCCACTTCCGACAGCGGAGTTCCATCCTGCCATGCCGTCCGCAGCTGGTCCAACCACCGCAGAGAAGCCTCACCGGCCCACATGGCCCCCAAGACTACACGGAATCCATGACCCGCGGCCTCGTAGATGGACTTCGCCGCTAACTTCGTTCTTCTGTCCAGAGGCTCCTGAAGACTGGCCTTCCCTTTAACAGGAAGCAAGGAAGATTTGCTAAGCTGAGACAGAGGAAGGTCCACTTCAGGGGAGGGAACCCAATTAGCGATCGTCTCCGTGGCGCAGGGATACAAGGCATAAAAAAAACGCATCCCCTGGAAGCATTTATCCGGACACCGGCGTTCTTTCTCCACTGCCTCGTTAAGTTCATCATGCGCCGGTAATGTTGAACGAGCCCGACGCGACTCCTGATACAGCCGGGCCGACTTGCCAGGCTTTGTCAGCTCTTCAGACAGCTGTAACGCTTCCCGCATGGCTCCAATAAGAGCATCCACGCGGCCCGAAAGCGAAGCAGGACGACTCTGCCGATCCTCATCCTCAGAATCGGAGATTTCACCAACCGAGCTTGTTGGTGAATCTGGAGCCTCCGATGCACCGCACGGAGGAGACAGCGCCACCCTCTGGCGCTTCTTGCCTCGTGGTGTCGGTTGCGACTTAGCTGACACCCAATGACCCAGGAGGTTAGAAAGACTGTCAATGGAGCGGGTGAGAGCCTCCACTTTAACATCACTAAGGGTCGAACTTGACGCCGTCGAAGACCTGGGTGTATCAGAAATGCGAGACCGATCCTGAAACGGATCGGGAGAGAGGTCCGCGCCCCCTGGTCCCTGATCCGTCATGCCTCCCACATCAGATGCCAGCATGTTAGAATGAGTATGGTAACCTAGGGTGTGCGAAAATAGCTAACACAGCCTGCTTCCACAAAAAAAAAATTCCCCCCTTTTTTTTTTTTTTTAACTTTTAAGGCACTGAAGGGTTAAAACTCTCCTCTAGAGAGAGTTACCCCAGCCCTGCAGAGCAAAAGTTAACCTAACAAACTGGGGAGAAGCGCCCTCTGAAACAGAAGTGTGCACCCCCAGAAAGAGTTAACAGCCCTGTTGAGCAGACCCCTTCAGAAGGGGTTAATGCTGCTGACACGCTAAATACCTCACTGCCTTAAGAGGTCAGAGAAGTGAGAGTGTCCAGAAAAGCGGTAGCGGCAAATAGCACCTTGCCTGCCTTAGCAGGTCAGCCAAGGTGCTCTGCAATGGAAAGAACAAAAAGGGAGCCTCTGCCTACAGGCAGAAACGACTCACCAGTGCCGTGGTGACTGCTCCTTCTGAGCTGTGAGGGCGGTGAACGGGGAGCAGAGAGCCGGAGGTGCACGTGGAGGGAAGCCGGAAGGAGGGAGAGGGGCGGAGAGCTCAGCGCGCGCTAAGCCAGGAGCTTCCTGTCAGAACTACAATGACAGGAAGCCGAACGACGCGAAGCCCGGCCCCCCGAGCTCACTCACAGAGCCCGCGCTCAGAGAGAAAGCGCGCGCTCTCCTGAAGGCTTCCTGCCTAAAAGTGACGGCAGGAAGCCAAGATAATAAAGCCACGCCCCCCGTTCCAACGGAGCCGTGCTCCTCCGTCCCTGCTCCCCAGCCCCCAGGGTCAGAGAATGCAGCGGTGATCCTCATACACCGTCTGCAAATACAGAAAAGCAGAAAATCACCACATGAAATAACGGCGGCGGCCGCACTCATACACAGAGCACTTACCCCGCTGTGCGCCACAGGGACCCCCAGGGATGTGTGGTGCTGTGACCCCACAGGCGGTGTGCGTCTCTGCCAGGAAGCGCCCTATGTACCCCGGGGCCGGCAGGTTACTGCGGGGACCTCCTTAAGGGGTACGCAGGTCTGCCAGGGGAGGGCAGGGGTCCCGGCAGCGCCGAGACCCCCTGAGACCTCTAGACCACGGGGGGTCCAGGTCTCCTTTGGTAAAAATAAAAAATCTTCTGAGGAGCTGCAAAGGCAGCGACTATCCTCTGCGACCTCAAATTTCAGACTGGAGAACATGGGAGTAGGAGGAGCTTAAGTTGGAGGGGCCGGTCGTCACTTTTTATAAATCTGAGGTGATCTATCCCTGTGGGGCTCCGCCAACCCACTAGTAATGGATCTGTGTCTCCCTTCCTTCCCTTCTGCTGCTGAAAGATAACTATCATCCAAATGATAGCTGGCCAGCTATATAGGAGCTATCACTTGCCATTAATATGCAATTTTATTACCTGGTGTAAATGCCGCTGTTCTCCTGAATCCGGTGCGGTTTTTCTTTTGCTCCTGCGCCTCTCCATTCCTGAGATATAGCCTCTTTATAGAAATCTAGTTCATAATTTTTAATAGCCAAGTGGGCGTGGTCATCAAGTCCTCTCTGTGGGAGTCTTCAGGAAGGCCTTGCCCAGTTGGCTTAAAGGGCTAGAGGAGAGTGACAGATGTCAGGAACGGAGAGGAGCAGGAAGAAAAGAAAAACAATGCCGGAGTCAGGAGAACAGCGGCATTTACATATTTATGGCGAGGGACAAGTCCTCTTTAAGTCTTGGAAAACCCCTTTAAGACACTATTATATTTTAATACCTTATAGTCGGCTTCCGGAAGTTGAATGCCAGGGAACAGGTCACTGGTAATCCCATTGAACAGAGGAATATCATGAGACAAAAATTTGGGTTCGTTTACATCCTTAATTGACGGCAAGAGCTAAATAGAATGAAAAAGGATTAAATGATAAAATAATTCATATACAATATGACATGAAACAATATTAAAAGTGAAGAACCCCATTACAAAGGAGCAGTCAGTTCTTGTGGTATGTCTGTATTAGTAAAGAATAGTATTCTCCAAAAAATAAGTATGAAACCTCTTTTCCTAAAACTCTACATTGTATCGTCCCTCTGTTATACCTCCTGGAAATGTATGTGTAAATGACATATAATGTATATATAATCTATATAGGGGACAACCCTATACAATCTGACTGTGCCCAAACAGTGGTGACATTGTCAGACTGTGTAGGGGACTCGTTATTGACAGATTTCAATTAATTCCTACATTTCCAGGAATGATAAAAGAGGAACGGAACGCTGCTGAGTTGCAGTAAATTATGCTGCAGAATTGTTTCTCCATAGGGAATAGATGTGGCCTCTGTGTTGCACTGTTAATTGCCGGCTGCAGAATGAGTTAAGTGAGATACTGTCAGTGAACTCGTTTTTGCTGGCTGACGGGGAGTTTGTAAATGTTTTATCTGTCTTTTTCTGAGCTCCTCTCAGTTTATTTATGACCACAGACCTTATCAAAATTGAATGTGCAGGGAATCAAAAAGCCGGTGAAAGCCAAGCGATGCAAAATTTTTAATAAAAAACAATTGTTAAGATGATTTTTAGCCTAAAATACATGCGTTTAAGTTAAAAATCAAACTGTCCCATAAGATGAACAAGCTACGTGTTTAACAACTATAGTTTTGACACTTTTGCACAGATGAGATCTAACAAGCCAGGAACAGTAATGTGCAGACATTATTTGCAAGTCTCTGTCTGCTATTATAAAATCAGACAGCTGTAATTTTTGTGATCCAAATGCTTCTCGGTAAGATGGTAATGCTATCCTATACGAGATGTAAAGCGACCAACAGTTCAGAACTTACAAGAATATCTTCATTTTCATGGGGGAATTTCAGCTTCAGATTGCCAGCAGCGGTCAGCACAGCCTTTACTGCACGCATCCCATAATCATAATGGAACTGGGACGAGAGCGGCTCCGAGCACAGCCGGGAAGTCATTACCATCTTCACCGAAAGAGGTTTAGCGTGCAGAAAAGCGTAAGAATAAAGGCCGATCTCCGCAATCAGAGCATAGTTGGGGACCATCATTGCTACAGTCCGGAAAAGAACCAGAAATGCGCAAACCAGATGGGTCAGTCAACAAATGAAACTAAATTACTGTAAACTAGGCAGAGAGCCGGGGAACCCATTATGTCCATTTACACTATCCTCCACCCCAGACCTAAAAGTGATGTGTCTATTCCACATCAGAGGAAAGTCAGTCAAAGTGTGGTTAAAGGGGTATTCCCATCTCCAAGATCCAGTCCCAATATGTAATAGGGGTAATAATAATAATGTTTGCAAATATCTCCAATTAGAAATGTAGTATAGTTCTTCTGATTAGCTATGTTGCTTACCCCCATGTGCAGGACATTGCAGTAGCTTAGGTTTCCATGGTTACGACCACTCATAGTAACAGTTAGTTACTTGCTAGTGGTCGTAACCATGGATACCTAAGCTACTGCTATGTCCTGCACATGGGGTAAGCGACATAGCTAATCAGAAGAACTATACTACATTTCCAATTGGAGGTATTTGCTATTAATATTATTATTACACCTATTACATATTGGGATAGAATCTTGGAGATGGGAATACTCCTTTAACACTTTCCAAATCTCTCTCCACACCTCTACTGTGTCCATTTTGGAAAATAGGAGAATGGGACATCAATATTAAGGAGCTTGCAGAAATGAGGGCATCAGGTGTGGTGATTATACATAGGAAATGTGCAATCTCATATAGGTTTGGGGGAGAATAATCCCTTTGATGAAATCTTATGTTTCTTTTGTAAACCTAGCATTTACTTGAAAGTTTGTGAACCCCTCAAAAATTTCTGTATTACTGCATAAATTTGACTTAAAGCTACATCAGTCTGTGAGGTCACAAAGTAACTCAAGGTAACCGCTAAGCAACTAAAGGCCTCTCCTCACATTAGCTAATGTAATTGTTCATGAGTCCACCATCAGAAAGACAATGAACAACAATGGCGAGCATGGCAGGATTGCAAGGAGAAAGGCAATGCGATTTAAAATGTCACTGCTAAAACTCACCTGGGCACATCAATAGCTAACTGGAATAATGCTTTGTGGAAGGATGAGGCCAAGATAGAGATTTTAAGTGAGAAGCTATATGTTTGCAGAAAGAAAATACTGCATTACAGCATAAGAACCTCCTATCATCTATGAAACACAAAGATGGTAATCGTAACCTGCTTTGGGCCTGTTTTGCTGCACTTGGCCAAGGACGGCTGCCATCATTGATGGAACAATGAATTCTAAAATCTATCAGCAAATGCTAAAGGAAAATATCAGGATATCAGTTCATGTACTGAATCTCAAGAAAACGTGGGTCATGCAGCAAGACAATGGCCCAAAGACACAAGTCGCTCTACAAAAGAATGGTTGAATAAACATAAAGCTTTGGAATGGCCGAGTCATAGTCCTGAGCTGAATCCTATAGAAATGTTGTGGAAGGACCCGATGCAAGGCACTGGGACTCTTTACCTTGAGGTTATCCGGCAGCTCAGAACGTCCCGCGTAGCCAGGATTCATGGTAATGGCTAAGAAGCAATTTGGGTTAAGCTTCAGCTCTGTTCCTTCGAAGTTGAACATGTCCATCTTCGTCTGGATGGCTCTCTGGATGCGGAGAATCTGTTGGGCCACCACGGACAACACCTCCAGCTCAATATGGTTAAACTCATCAAAACACACCCATGTTCCCGATGATGCCAGCCCTTTGAAAAACTAAAAAAAAGTATATACAGTACAGACCAAAAGTTTGGACACACCTTCTCATTTAAAGATTTTCTGCATTTACATGACTATGAAAATTGTACATTCACACTGAAGGCATCAAATTATTAATTAACACATGTGGAATTATATACTTAACAAAAAAGTGTGAAACAACTGAAAATATGTCTTATATTCTAGGTTCTTCAAAGTAGCCACCTTTTGCTTTGATGACTGCTTTGCACACTCTTGGCATTCTCTTGATGAGCTTCAAGAGGTAGTCACCGGAAATGGTCTTCCAACAATCTTGAAGGAGTTCCCAGAGATGCTTAGCACTTGTTGGCCCTTTTGCCTTCACTCTGCGGTTCAGCTCAACCCAAACCATCTCTATTGGGTTCAGGTCTGGTGACTGCAGTGCAGGTCATCTGGCGTAGCCCCCCATCACTCTCCCTCTTGGTCAAATAGCCCTTACACAGCCTGGAGGTGTGTTTGGGGTCATTGTCCCGTTGAAAAATAAATAGCATGCTGCTGCAAGATGCTGTGGTAGCCATGCTGGTTCAGTATGCCTTCAATTTTGAATAAATC
Source organism: Phyllobates terribilis (assembly GCF_046119375.1). Classification (NCBI taxonomy): domain Eukaryota; kingdom Metazoa; phylum Chordata; class Amphibia; order Anura; family Dendrobatidae; genus Phyllobates; species Phyllobates terribilis. Next base: position 455,540 of record NW_027363545.1, read on the forward strand.
CCAAACAGTGTCACCAGCAAAGCACCCCCACACCATCACACCTCCTCCTCCATGCTTCACGGTGGGAACCAGGCATGTAGAGTCCATCCGTTCACTTTTTCTGCGTCGCACAAAGACACGGTGGCTGGAACCAAAGATCTCAAATTTGGACTCATCAGACCAAAGCACAATTTTCCACTGGTCTAATGTCCATTCCTTGTGTTCTTTAGCCCAAACAACTCTCTTCTGCTTGTTTCCTAGCAGCTATTTTACCATGAAGGCCTGCTGCACAAAGTCGCCTCTTAACAGTCGTTTAAGAGATGTGTCTGCTGCTAGAACTCTGTGTGGCATTGACCTGGTCTCTAATCTGAGCTGCTGTTAACCTGCGATTTCTGAGGCTGGTGACTCGGATAAACTTATCCTCAGAAGCAGAGGTGACTCTTGGTCTTCCTTTCTTGGGGCTGTCCTCATGTGAGCCAGTTTCTTAGTAGCGCTTGATGGTTTTTGCAACTGCACTTGGGGACACTTTCAAAGTTTTCCCAATTTTTCGCACTGACTGACCTTCATTTCTTAAAGTAATGATGGCCACTCGTTTTTCTTTACTTAGCTGCTTATTTCTTGCCATAATACAAATTCTAACAGTCTATTCAATAGGACTATCAGCTGTGTATCCACCATACTTCTGCACAACGCAACTGATGGTCCCAACACCATTTATAAGGCAAGAAATCCCACTTATTAAACTTGACAGGGCACACCTGTGAAGTGAAAACCATTTCCGGTGACTACCTCTTGAAGCTCATCAAGAGAATGCCAAGAGTGTGCAAAGCAGTCATCAAAGCAAAAGGTGGCTACTTTGAAGAACCTAGAATATAAGACATATTTTCTGTTATTTCACACGTTTTTGTTAAGTATATAATTCCACATGTGTTAATTCATAGTTTTGATGCTTTCAGTGTGAATGTACAATTTTCATAGTCATGAAAATACAGGAAAATCTTTAAATGAGAATGTGTGTCCAAACTTTTGGTCTGTACTATATAATCAAAAGATGTCAGCAGAACATCGGATGGAGTCAGTTTATTATCTGCAATGGAGCAGCTTAACATTGTATGTACCTTTGACATTGCTATGTAGTCCAAACCATCAGAGCAGTTAAAGACCACACACTGCACGGCCAGCGCCTTGGCCAAATCTTTGGTGGTCTCAGTTTTTCCTGTGCCGGCCGGACCTTCTGGAGCTCCACCAAGATTTAGATAAAAAGCACCGATCTACCAATGAAACATGAAAGAACTGGTATGAAATATCAATAATAATTGCTAATAAGTTTCATGCATCATACAAAAGTCAAAAACATTTCTGAGCATAACCCATCACATCATAGCAGAGTCCGCTAGCATCGGTCAGTGAGCGGAGTGATGACCAGGCGTGGGGAGCTGCCCAGGTACTCATAGGCGGACTTCACATTGCAGTTGATGATTCGCACTCTCGCATTCTCATTCTCCCAGTAATAGCGGAGTTGGGCAAGCCACCGGAAGTCTGTTCATGAGAAACTCCTGAGGAATGTAGGAAAAGATAGTCAACCTCTAAGACACTGCAGAATCACAAGGGAGAGTTTCTAAAGGGAAGGCAAATGCACATACATTATAGGACAAAACTCCTAGTCACCGAATTCTGCTTTTTTCATTTAGTCCCATTGCCCACGGTGTATAACATCCGGACTCTCAGCCCCCAGTTTATAAAATCCGGCCTCTCGCCTCCCCCGGTGTATAACATCCACCCCTCGCCCCTAGTTTAGTATAACATCTCTCCCCTCGCCCCCCCCGCCAGTGTATAAAATCCATCCCCTCAACCCCACTGTATAACATCCAACCCCAAGCGCTCCATTGCATAACATCTGGCCCCCAGGGTATAACATCCGGCCCCCAGCCCCGGTGTATAACATCTGTCGCCTCGCTCCCTCCCCCTGGTGTATAACATCCGGCCTCTCGCCCCCCCGGTATATAATATCCGTCCCCTTGCTCCTCAGTGTATAACATCCAGCCCTCGGACTTGTATAACATCTAGCCCCTCGTACCCCTAGGGTATAACATCTGGCCCCTCGGCCTTGTATAACATTAAGACTCTCGCCCCCCACCAGTGTATAACATCAATCCCCACGCCCCCCGGTGTATAACATCCGCCCTCCCATGCGGTGTGCTGTTACTAACATATGACAGAATGGCTGGTGGTGCAGAGCCCTCTGATACCAGCGCGGTCCTGTAATAGGAGCCACCGGGGTAACAAGTCTGGATATTACATTTCTTCCCTCCTAAATCTTCCCCCATCACATGTGAGTGATATTATTAAGGAGTGGAAGGAACTGCAGCAACTCAGGAGACCCCAGAACATTACAGAGCGGGGTCACTGAGTGCTGAGGAGCAGAGGGCAGAACGCTCTCCTGACTCCATAACTGCAGAGTCCAGATCTACTTTGGTAACAACATCACCACAAACACTGCGCCCCCGCCTGGAGCTTTATGGCCGAGCAGCTGCATGCAGCCTTACATCACCAAGCACGATGCCGAGCGTCGGATGGAGTGGTGTGAAGCCGCCACCACAGGACTCTGGAGGAGACCTGTTCTGTGCAGTGACGGATCACACTTCTCTATCTGGCATCTGATGGACGAGTCTGGATTTGGTGAATGCCAGGAGAACGTTACCCTATTAACTGCATTGTGCCCGCTGGGCAGTTTGGTGGTGGAGGTATGGCCTTGTTTTTAGGGGGTGGTCTAGGCCCCTTAGTTCCAGTGAAAAGATATCTTAATGCTTCAGCACAAGACATTTTGTTATGCACACGCCCGGGCTGAGCGGCGTGTGCGTGTGATTGTAGTGATTCCACTGGACCATGAACCGGAGAGTGCCTGGAGGGGCGTGACTAAGTATCTGGCCGATCCGACCAAGATGGCACGACGGCATACGACGCCAGTGCACCAGGGAGAAACCGGGCAGAGGGACCAGGTGCTACTCCAGGTCAAACTCCGGACACGGGGGTTGACCCACACAGGGATTACTGGATCAGGCTGGTTAGGCTGGCGCACAGACTGGAGGGTATAGGCAGGCACGACTGGTATGCAGGCAGGCGGGTAAAGGCAAGTGCAGCTAGAGTGCAGACAGGGAGGCACTAGCAGGTAGGAACACAGGCGGGATAGGACCCAGTACACACTGGGACTCAGGAACAATACAGGTAGAGGGGTACAGGCAAGCACAGCTAGAGTGCAGACAGGGAGGCACTAGCAGGTAGGAACACAGGCGGGATAGGACCCAGTACACACTGGGACTCAGGAACAGGCAGGTTAGGCTGGCACAGACTGGTGGATATAAGCAAACACGGCAGGTATGCAGATGGGTGGATACAGGCGAGTATGCAGGCAGGGAGGTACTGGCCGAAAGAACGGGCTGGAGCACAGAAAGGTTAAGACCCAGTACAGACTGGGTCACAGAACCGCAGATGCGGTAGACAACCACAGCAGAGAGGGAACGCCCGAAGCGGTGGGCAAGAACAGAGCAGGACAGGGCTGCAGGAGGAGCGAGCACAAGCAGGGCAGGACAGGACTGCCGGAGCAGCGGGCACAAGCAGGGCAGGACAGGACTGCCGGAGCAGCGGGCAGAAGCAGGGCAGGACAGGACTGCCGGAGCAGCGGGCAGAAGCAGGGCAGGACAGGACTGCCGGAGCAGCGGGCAGAAGCAGGGCAGGACAGGACTGCCGGAGCAGCGGGCAGAAGCAGAGCAGGCTAGAACCGCCGGAGCGGTAAGCAAAGGGGTCAGAGCAGACTAGAACCGCCGGAGCGGTGAGCAAGGAGTCAGAGCAGGCTAGAACCGCCGGAGCAGTGAGCAAAGGAGTCAGAGCAGGCTAGAACCGCCGGAGCGGTGAGCAAAGGAGTCAGAGCAGGCTAGAACCACCAGAGCGGTGAGCAAAGGAGTCAGAGCAGGCTAGGCTGAGTAGGGGGGACAGGGCTCTGTACACACGGAACAGACAGGAAGGGAAAGGCAGAGCCAGACACCCACAGGGTACTTGCAGTGAAGTAGCGAGTGGACCACAAACTCACAAACGGGAGTACAGAGACAACAAGCAGGAGTTAGGTACGAGTTCAGACTCTGCAGAAAAAGGAAGGGAACGGACATAGAGGCAAAACAGGTAAAGGATAGGAGAGAGTTCAGACTGGAACTGAGTGTACGGAGGAGACCGACACTGCAGCGGGATACAGGAGCGGGTCTGGGAATACGGCCCCCAGAGAGGCAGGACGAACAGGCAAGGAGCGTGTTCAGACAGGACAGACAAGATACAGGAACAGGTCTAGGTAATCGGCCCCTAGAAGGCAGGAGGAACAGGCTAGGAGCGTGTTCAGACAGGTCAGACAAGATACAGGAACAGGTCTAGGTAATCGGCCCCTAGAAGGCAGGAGGAACAGGCTAGGAGCGTGTTCAGACAGGCCTGGAAATACAGCCTCCAGGATAGGCAGACAAGAGAACACAGAACGGGACCTGGCACCTTCAGAGTGCAAGCACACACTGAAAGAAACACTATGCTCAGGCAGGGATAGATGGGCGCAGCTGAGCTATATACCAGGTGACAGACAGCAATAGGCTGAGGACGCACAAGAGGTGTGACCCACAGCAGGTACAAAAAGCAGGAAGTGATCGGGCGCCGCCCTTAAGCAGCAGAAACAGACACAAACAGACAGCATGGAGGGAAGCCAGAGAGACATTCTGGACAGGAGATCAAGTGCGCGCTCTTGCACAGTGGGAGATGGACCACTATGCAAGGACGCCGCCAGGTATGTTACACATTTTAAACAATTGTAGCTTCCAACCCTAAGGGAATAGAAGAGCAGAACTGTTTCCCACACGTTCTCAACCTCAACCCCACTAAACACCTTTAGGATGATTAATTAGAACAAATACTGGAGAATGGCAGCATAAATATGTCACCGCCACATAGGGAAGAACAATGTCAGGCACACATCAATTACATTGCCATATGTCTGCTCAGGCTTAGAATGGCTGACCACTCGGAGAATGACATAATACCTACAAAGAAACCGAACAAAAGGTCATTAAAGGAATTGACATAAAACCCCTTTATTAGTCCATCCATGGTTATAGAACGACACTGCACAGAGGAGGGCGCACACACCATTGATAGAAAATATTACAAACCGCACCTAGGCCATCCAAACCACTGACTATAAAGAAGATCAATTGTGGCAATGAGTCATATACAGGGGATGCCGACACCTACAGATGCCAAAACATTCCTATATAGGGACCACCATCTCAATATGCAGAAATGACTACTGCCCCATAGACGTCATTGTAAGTACACCCCAAGATTGCTTTACTGTGACAAGATCAATTGTGTCCTATGAAAACTCAAAGAAAAGAGGGGGGAACATAACATAGATATGGAAAGAACATAGGAATATGGTGAAATGTATGAAGGTGCTCGGCATACTGAGCTGTGATATCTGTAGAGGGACGGACTCCATATTAACATCCTGGATATGGATTAGAATAGGAGGCCATAAAAGCCCCTGTAGGTGTAATGTGGAGGGGGCACAATACCTTTCTCCATGTAGTGTATAATAAATAGAACATGGTATTGGAAAGTTTGCTGCCAGCCATGATGTTTGCACAAACCTGTTTCGATCATTTCCCTGACCACGTCACGAGCGTGCCCCTCTATGGTGACGAGAGCCCCCAATGTGCTGCGAGTCTGCTGGGACAATTTGCCTCCTCGCAAATTGCTCCAAATACCCAGATGTACCTCTATAAAACCCTGCTACAAACAGCATGGAAAACTCAATGCAGATGGATTCATTTTATGCTGGTATTATGGGAAATCCCATACAATGTCTTCCCTTATTGGTAGATATGACGAGAGTAGAGATGAGTGAATGGATTTGCAGGACTCTGGTCCAACAGTCCGGTCAGTATTCCACGGCCGCAGGACCGGAGCCCCGTGAACCGGCATCTCCGGCTCCTCTTTTGATGTCGATGTCATAGTTGTGGTGTGAGGCACAAATGACATCACGCCTGGCCGGCTAATCAAAAGAGGAGCCAGGGATGCCGGCATGTAAGAGGCGGTTAGCAAGGCTCCCATCCAACAGCCACAGACTACTAACCTGCTCTCTTAGACCAAGGTCCTGCAAATTTAGTTGCGCATCTCTAGACAAGATGCATGAATCAATGCAAAATCCCAACAATACTATGGAGCCTTTTGGGTACCTTCAAGATATTGAGCCGCTGTACAACTGCAACCCCCAGGAGAAGACCCCTGGGCAAGAACACTACATGGGCTCTTTGCAGTCTAATAACGTACTGTGAAATAAGCTGCTTGCATCTTTGGATGTGAATGTGGGTCCCCTTACCTCTGTTGCACCAATGGTATATCCCCCCCTGGAAACTCCTATAAGCTGCGTCTCTGGGTATGACAGTCTATTAGCAGGAGAACTCATGAAGTCTGTCTATGAATGTATATATATGTATTTCTCCCAGAAAATTATTACAATTACACGTTTTGTTGTTCACATGTTTATTTCATTTGTGTATATTGGAACAACACAAAAAGAAGATATTAGTCAACAATTTTGGTTCTCAAGTCCTCAGACAGTTCTCTTCTCCTCTTTCTGTTCTCCCTGCTTAGTGTGGCACGTAACAACGCAAAGACTGAGTCAACTTTTCCCCTTTGTATCAGGTTTCAGGTGTGATTTTCATATTGCCCGCACCTTTTACTTGCCACAGGTGACTTTGAACGAGCATCACATGCTTGAAACAAAATTGTTTACCCACAATTTTGGAAAGATGCCAACAATTTTGTCCGACCCATTTATGGGGTTTTGTGTGAAATTATATCCAATTTGCCTTTTTTTGTGTTGTTCCAATACATACAAAGGAAATAAACATGTGTATAACAGAAAATACACATGCAATTTTTTATGGAAAAATACTTCATTTTCTGGAACAACTTCAAGGGTGCCAACACTTCCGGCCATGACTGTTTATAGTGAAGCAACCTTGATCAGTAAAGGAGCTTATGCCGTACCTCCGGGCCACTGCCGATAGCTTCATGCACTTCACTTGTCCAGAACATGAGACACACAGAGCACGACCTGTCCCGGCCATTCCCTCACCCAGTCTTTTCTTGCAGTCGCAGGGTATGCCTTTTAAAAAACAAAGTTAAATTACGTTGACAGAAGCATTTAAGAGAGGGACAACCTTACTAGTATTATCTAGCAAATTCATTTCTACCGATTGCAGGTAGAAGATCTGCTACCTGGCTCTATTGCAAGAGATACATCATCCACAAATCATTCACTGCCGCCAAATAATCTTATACAAATATAAAAGAACTAGATGGTGGCCCGATTCTAATGCATCGGGTATTCTAGAATAGGTATGCGGCCGACCGGGTGCAATCAGCAGAGCTGTGTTTAAATTTGGCGCCAAAATCGCTGATTGGTCGCGTTCGGCAACCGCGACCAATCAGCAAAGCGGTGTTTAAATTTGGCGGCTATATCGATGATTGGTCGCGGGCGGCGGCCGCGACCAATCAGCGAACCGTGTTAGTGAGGACTGGAGAGCGTGTTTAAATTTGGCACCAAAATCGCTGATTAGTCGCGACCAATCAGCCGAACGGTGTTTAAATTTGGCGCCAATACTGCTGACTGGTCATGGCCGCCGACCGCGACCAATCAGCAGAGCGATGCAGAGCGGGGTTTAAATTCGGCGCCAAAATCACAGATTGGTCGCCGGCCGCGACCAAACAGCAGAGCATTCTTTAAATTTGGCGCCAAAATCGCTGATTGGTCGAGGCCGGCGACAGCGAACAATCAGCAGAGCGTTGTTTAAATTTGGCGCCAATCTCGCTGATTGGTCGCGGATGGCGGCCGCGACCAATCAGCAGAGCGGCGTTTAAATTTGGCGCCAATCTCGCTGATTGGTCGCGGCTGGCGGCCGCGACTAATCAGCAGTGCGGTGTTTAAATTTGGCACCAAAATCGCTGATGAGTCTTTGCCGGCGACCGCGACCAATCAGCACAGCGGGGTTTACATTTGGCCCCAATGCTGCTGATTGGTCTCGGCCGGCGACCGTGACCAATCAGCAGAGCGTTGTTTAAATTTGGCACCAAAAACGCAGATTGGTCGCGGCCGGTGGTTGCGACCAATCAGCAGAGTGAGGTTTAAATTTGGCGCCAATACTGCTGACTGGTCATGGCCGATAACCGCGACCAATCAGCAGAGCGTTGTTTAAATTTTGCGCCAATACTGCTGATTGATCTCGGCCAGCGACCGCGATCAATCAGCAGAGCGTTGCTTAAATTTGGCGCCAATCTCGTTGATTGGACGCGTCCGGCGTCCGCGTCCAATCAGCACAGCAGTGTTTAAATGTGGCGGCAAGATCGGTGAATGGTCGCGGCCGCTATTTAAATGTGGCGCCCAAATCGGTGATTGGTTGCGGGCAGCGGACGCGACCAATCAGCAGAGCGGTGTTTAACTTTAGCGCCAAGATCACTGATTGGTCGGGTGTGGAGAGCGCGACCAATCAGCGAATCGTATTGGTGAGGAGCGGGGAGCGGAATCGTATTAGAGAGGACAGGGGAGCGCCCCTGCCTGTGCGGCTACTTCCGCTGCGAGAACCCGGGACATGAGCGGGCGCTCGGAGCAGAAGTATCCTGACCCGCAGCGCCGCTCCCCGGTCCTCCCTTCACACCCTAGCCGCTGATGTCCCCACAGTATCCGCAGGGTGTTACAAAGGTCCGGACATTTGTGTTCAAAATCGCTGATTGGTCGCTGGCGCTGCCCGCGACCAATCACCGATTTGGGCGCCAATTTTAAATATCGGCCGCGACCAATCACCGATCTTGGCTCCACATTTAAACACCGCTGTGCTGATTGGTCGCCGACGCTGGGCGCAACCAATCACCGATTTTGGCGCCACATTTAAATTTAAATAGCGGCCGCGACCAATTGGATGTCAGCGCCGCTCCCCGGTCCTCCCTTCACACCCTAGCCGCATGGATGTCAGCGCCGCTGCCTGTGCGGATAGTTCCGCTGCAAGAACCCGGGACATGAGCGGGCGCTCGCAGCAGAAGTATCCGGACTCGCAGCGCCGCTCCCCGGTCCTCCCTTCACACCCTAGCCACTGATGTCCCCACAGTATCCGCATGGTGTTACAAAGGTCAGGACATCTGTGTTAAAAATCGCTGATTGGTCGCTGGCGCTGGCCGCGACCAATCACCGATCTTGGCGGCAAATTCAAACACCGCTGTGCTGATTGGTCGCCGACGCTGTGCGCGACCAATCACCAATTTTGGAGGCACATTTAAATAGCGTCCGCGACCAATCAGTACAGCGGTGTTTAAATGTTGAGCCAAGATCGGTGATTGGTCGCGGCCGATATTTAAATTTGGCGCCTAAATCGGTGATTGGTCGGCGGCAGCGTCAGCGACCAATCAGCGATTTTTAACACAAATGTCCGGACCTTTGTAACACCATGCGGATACTGTGGGGACATCAGCGGCTAGGGTGTGAAGGGAGGACCGGGGAGCGGCGCTGCGGGTCGGGATACTTCTGCTGCGAGCGCCCGCTCATGTCCCGGGTTCTCGGAGCGGAAGTATCCGCACAGGCAGCGGCGCTGACATCCATGCGGCTAGGGCGTGAAGGGAGCACCGGGGAGCGGCGCTGACATCCAATTGGTCGCAGCCGCTATTTAAATGTGCCGCACAAATCGGTGATTGGTCGCCGACTTGGCCCGCAACCAATCACTGATCTTGCGGCCAAAGTTAAACACTACGGTGCTAATTGGTCGCGGACGCTGACAGCGACCAATCACCGATTTGGGCGCCACATTCAAATATCGGCCGCGACCAATCACCGATCTTGGCTCCACATTTAAACACCGCTGTGCTGATTGGTCGCCGACGCTGGGCGCGACCAATCACCGATTTTGGTGCCACATTTAAATAGCGTCCGCGACCAATCCGCACAGCGGTGTTTAAATGTGGAGCCAAGATCGGTGATTGGTCGCGGCCGATATTTGAATGTGGCGCCCAAATCGGTGATTGGTCGCTGTCAGCGGCCGCGACCAATCAGCACCGTAGTGTTTAACTTTTGCGGCAAGATCCGTGATTGGTTGTGGGCCAAGACCGCGACCAATCACCGATTTGTGCGGCACTTTTAAATAGCGTCCGCGACCAATTGGATGTCAGCGCCGCTCCCCGTTCCTCCCTTCACACCCTAGCCGCATGGATGTCAGCGGCGCTGCCTGTGCGGATACTTCCGCTCCGAGAACCCGGGACATGAGCGGGCGCTCGGAGCAGAAGTATCCCGACCCGCAGCGCCGCTCCCCGGTCCTCCCTTCACACCCTAGCCGCTGATGTCCCCACAGTATCCGCATGGTGTTACAAAGGTCCGGACATTTGTGTTAAAAATCGCTGATTGGTCGCTGGCGCTGCCCGCGACCAATGACCGATTTGGGCGCCAAATTTAAATATCGGCCGCGACCAATCACCGATCTTGGCTCCACATTTAAACACCGCTGTGCTGATTGGTCGCGGCTGATATTTAAATTTGGCGCCCAAATCGGTGATTGGTCGCGGGCAGCGCCCGCGACCAATCAGCGATTTTTAACACAAATGTCCGGACCTTTGTAAGACCATGCGGATACTGTGGGGACATCAGCGGCTAGGGTGTGAAGGGAGGACCGGGGAGCGGCGCTGCGAGTCCAGATACTTCTGCTGCGAGCGCCCGCTCATGTCCCGGGTTTTCGGAGCGGAAGTATCCGCACAGGCAGCGCCGCTGACATCCATGCGGTTAGGGTGTGAAGGGAGGACCGGGGAGCGGCGCTGACATCCATGCGGCTAGGGTGTGAAGGGAGGACCGAGGAGTGGCGCTGACATCCAATTGGTCACGGACGCTATTTAAAAGTGCCGCACAAATCGGTGATTGGTCGCTGTCTTGGCCCGCGACCAATGACTGATCTTGGCGCCAAAGTTAAACACTATTGTGCTGATTGGTCGCGGACGCTGACCGCGACCAATCACCGATTTGGGCGCCAAATTGAAATATCGGCCGCGACCAATCACCGATTTTGGCGCCAAATTTAAATATCGGCCGCGACCAATCACCACAGCGGTGTTTAAATGTGGAGCCAAGATCGGTGATTGGTCGCGGGCAGCGTCGGCGACCAATCAGCACAGCGGTGTTTAAGTTTTGCGCTAAGATCAGTGATTGGTCGGGTCCGAAGACCGCGATCAATCATCGAATCGTCTTGGTGAGGACCGGGGAGCGGCGCTGCCTGTGCGGCTACTTCCGCTGCGAGAACCCGGGACATAGCGGGCGCTCACAGCAGAAGTATCCCGACCCGCAGCGCCGCTCCCCGGTCCTCCCTTCCGCATGGAGGTCAGCGACGCCGGCGGTCCTTCCGCTGCTACCGGCTGCATCTCCATCCCGCAGATGGGTCCGTCGGTCGGGTTCCTTCTGCTGTTGCCGGCCGGGAGATGAGCGCCTTGCGCCGGTCATCTCCCGGCTGCATCGCCGCTCAGCTCCGTCCCGCAGATGAGCCGCTAACGGCCGCCATCTTTTTTTAGAAATCCCCCGGCGCTGATTGGCCGCTGCCGGACCAATGAGCGACGCGGGATTTCCTGGACAGACAGACACACAGACAGACAGACAGACGGGATAAGACGATTATATATATAGACTAGATTAGTTCCAATTAATGCTTTTGGTCTGTAGGTAGATCCGTACCATTCGTAACCGAGCAATAACATCATGCACGCTCCTTAACATGACATCTTCCCCTTGGATGAGCCACTTCTCCACGGCCCCCCGAGCCTCGGAGGTGGAGATGGTCTGGATGAGCTCTACGCGTTCCCCCTCGGTGCTGTACATGGCTTTGATGTCCAGGTTAGGAAGGAACTCCAGCTTTGCGATGCCTTCAAAGCCCTTCTTTAGATGTGGTTGGACCCGCAGAGGGTCTTTAGTCTCAGAGAGAATTTCTAGCATTTCATCGTTGGACAGGAAGAAAAAGCTAAAGCGAAAATGCACAATATGATAAAGATGTCATTAAAGTATTGGGTCAGGCGCCATTTGTATTAGTGTCTATGTGAGAAAATAGAAAAGCAAAGCTTTAAAGTAAAGATTCAGTCCCCATACACATTGGATTAAAATAGTTTAAACCTGACGATTGCAGCAGGACCGGCCTACCCACTGATGTGTATGGGGGTCTCCTGACTCTCCCCCGATAGAGGATGTCAGGGCCAGAAGGATAGGGCAGATGGGATTTCAATACCCGGTCTTTTGGTTCTCAGGGGAGATAACCCGCTGCCGGAGGTGTCCAGTACCGACTTTCTCCTCTCTCCCCATTAAATCAGCAGAATAGGTGGGAGTCAGGAGAAATAGCCAAATAACCATTCAGACCACGGGTATCTCATATGTCATGCGTATGGTTAGCTTAAAGGGGCTATCCAGCTTTGGGAACTTTTTTTTATTTAACTGAAATGTGTATTCCCATCTCCAGGATTCTACCCCAATATGTAGTATGCGTAATAATAATAATATTAGCAAATACCTCCAATTAGAAGTTTAGTATAGTTCTTCTGATTTGTTTTGTCGCTTACCCCATGTGCAGGGCATTGCAGTAGCTTAGGTTACGACCACTAGCAAATAACTGTCACTATATGAGTGGTCGTAACCATGGATACCGAAGCTACTGCAATGCCTTGCACATGGGGAAAGCGACATAGTGAATCAGAAGAACTATACTACACTTCTAATTGGAGGTATTTGCTAATATTATTATTATTACTACGCCTACTACATATTGGGATAGGATCTTGGAGATGGGAATACCCATTTAATTGCGAGTATTTGCGACAATTCAGTTTCATTAAAAATGTTGCACCGTTAGGCTTTTTGTTTCCTGCACATTCAGCTTTGATGTGATCTGTGGTCATAAATCGGCTAAGAGGAGCTGAAAAAAGACAGATTAAAAATAAGTCCAATAGCCAGCGCAACACAGAGCCAATAGAAGGCAAACAGTGCAAAATTATTAATGAAATCCAATTACAAAAATGATTTCAATGCGTTTAAATAAGAAAAAAAAATATTTAAGGAATATATACAATCATTGCAACAAGTGAAAGGACTATACGGTGGGAAAAAAGCCTCTTCTTCTCCAGATAGGCATTCAGCCCTTTCATGATTTTATCCAGAAGCACATTGCTGTCCTGAAGTTTCTCCAGAAGTCCGGTCAGAGAAGTGGCGCTTAAAACCTAAAACAAAGTAGATAGCCCATAAGTAAGATTCCATTATATAGTTATAGAGACTGAAAAAAGGTCACATTCATTGACTATTGTGCCAATAGTTTATATTAAAAGAAAAATTAGAACCTATTTGGATAGAAAATAGAAGATGCGGGAGGCTGGAGTCCAGGCAGTGCGGAGCCCCATAACCCGGGATCCTTGTGATGGAAGCATCAGGACACGGACTCTTGGAAAACATCAATCCTGGATGCAAGATGACCGTGCTTTCTTGTATCAGTCCACCATGAAGCATCCATTTACCTTCGGGTCTTTAACGCAATGTTTCATGATCTCTCTCCAGTTTCTGTCCACAGTCTGGAATAAGCGTCCTTCTTCAGGCATTTGCTGCATGATGTCCTCAGAAGAGAAGATTAAAGCCACTGGGTCGGCACCTTCAGCCATTCATCAATGGTTTCCTGGATCCTTATCAGTCGTTCCTCCCATTGCTTAAAGGAGGAGAGCAAAAAGTTAATTACACATAAAATGAAAAGGATAGAAAAAAAATGCTATCATTTTAGAAGATAAATTATCAATGGATATGAATTCTGAATTGTTGGACATTTGTAGGGAAAGTTTGGCGAGACTCCTTGATACCATCCCCTTTACATGTAAGCTGGAGCCGCATGTAACTTTAGCCTCGGAGATCCTAATGAAACCTTAGCTTCTGCTAATAAGCAAGTGAAGATTTTAAGCTGAGTGACAACATTTACTGTGGGTGGGAACTCCTTAATCCCTTCAGGACCGGATAATTTTTTGTTTTGCATTTTTTCCTTCCCTTCTTCAAAAAGCCATACATTTTTTAATTTTTCCATTGATATAGCTGCAAGAGGCTATGTAATGTGCTGTAGCTTAACCCCTTCCCAACATATGACATACTGTTAAGCCATATGCCATGTTCCTGCAGATGTGCAAAATTTGGACCTGGGCCCCCACCAGCATGTTGGTCAGATGTATGGGCCCTTGTAGCATTCTAGATCCGATAATGATGCGCGTGTTCGTCCCTGCCTTGGATGTTTCCCATTGTAGCCCCATCCTATAATAATGTCTCTCATTCTAGGCCCCTTCCTGGTATAATGTTCCCCATCCTGCGCCCCTTCCTGTTATAATATCCCCGATCCTGGGCCTCTTCCTGTTATAATATCCACCTTCTGTGTATAATACCCCCCATCCTGAGCCCCTTTCAGCAATAACGTCCCAATCCTGGGCTCCTTCCTGGTATAATGTCCTTGGTCCTGGGCCTCTTACTGTAATAATGTCCCCCATCCTGGCCCCTTCCTGTAACAATGTCCCCAATCCTGGTACAATGTCCCCCATCCTATAACAATGTCCTCCATCCTGGTATCCTGTCCCCCATCCTAGGCCCCATTCTGGTATAATGACCTCCATCCTTGTGCCCTTCCTGGTGTAATGTCCTTCATCCTGGCCCATGTCATGGTATAATGACCCCCATTCTGGTATAATGCTCCCTATCCTGGGCCCTTTCCTTGTATAATGTTCCCCATCCTGGGCCCCTTCTTTATATAATGCTCCCCATCCTGGGCCCCTTCCTTGTCTAATTCTCCCCACCCTGAGCCCCTTCCTTGTCTAATGCTCCCCATCCTTGGCCCTTTCCTGGTATAATGTTCTGTCGTTCTTTTCTAATACATTAAATAAACAAAAATAAATGATTCTTCTTACCTTCCTGCGCTCCCACGACATGCGGCGTCTTCTTCTGTAGCTGATTTCAGTGTGCCGGCAAGGGCAGCGCATGACGTCACTTCCATGCGTCGCTCGTGACTGGCACGCCGACATCAGCTACTGGCCTTTGATTGGCTGGCGGCATGCATTGCAGCTCAGGGACCCGGCATGTCCCTGCGCAGCAATATACTTCAGCCGAATGTGCGTCCTCAGACTGTGGAAGTGCCATAAATATATGAGATGGGAATACCACTCTGCCACTGTGCGCTCCTTTATGCACTTTACCCTCCTTTTTGGCACTCTTTGTGGTAAGAGACTACCTTAAAAAATGTTTTATGTGACATGTATCTGATTATTTGTGGGCAGGAGCATTATTTAGATGGATACCTGATGCATATGGCAAGTGTAAATCCAATGACTATGGAATACTTCTGGATTACTTTTTGATATATTATTACACTCATTGGATTGTCTTGATATACTAACCTTATGCTATATTATCTATATTGCTCATGTCCCACTGTGACCATATGCGTGACCATATATGTATACTTTGTAACATATCTTGCTACATTGGTAATCTAATTAGTGTCTTTATACTATCCGTATTATGTCATTTCTCTTTTTACTATGTACGTTTTTTAACTTGATGGAATAAAAATTTATATTTTTTACGCCAATTAACTCTTTCTTCTCCTATGTACCCATGTGTTTCATGAGTTGGCTCAGTTTGGCAAATCTGGGATATATTTCCCCCCGGATATGCCAACTTTACCCCTATAGGGTCTATTTAGTTGTATCACTCTGAGTCTATGTCTGATCCAGAGATACAATAATGAACATGAATCCTTATATATCACGGATCTTGCAGCCGCCTTTACCTGCTTGGACATAAGTGTTACATAGTTACATAGTTTAAAAGGCCGAAAAAAGACAAGCGTCCATCCAGTTCAGCCTATTTCTTGTGCACTGCAGCTATTCCGCAGCGTTGATCCAGGGGAAGGCAAAAAAAAACCATGCGGTATAGGCCAATTTACATCATTGAGGAAAAATTCACTTCCCGACTCCAATCTGGCAGTCAGATTAAATCCCTGGATTAATTAACTATCACTAAGCATAAGATGTAATTTTATTGTTCTCAAGAAAGGCGTCCAGTCCTCTCTTGAACTCATTAAGTGAGTTGGACATCACCACTTCCTCTCCCAGAGAATTCCAGAGTCTCACAGCTCTGACCGTAAAGAATCCCCTTCTATGCTGGTGCAGGAACCTCCTTTCCTCCAGACGCATAGTGTGCCCCCTCGTCTTTGTCACCATCCTTGGTATAAACAGGTCATGGGAGAGATCTCTGTACAGCCCCCTGATGTATTTATACATGTTTATGAGGTCTCCCCTAAGCCTTCTCTTTTCCAACGTAAATAGGCCTAATTTGGACAACCTCTCTGGGTATTCTAGTCCCTCCATTCCCTTTATTACCTTAGTCGCCCTCCTTTGTACCCTCTCTAGCTCCAATATGTCTTTCCTGAGTACCGGAGCCCAGAACTGTGCACAATATTCTAAGTGCGGCCTTACCAGCGCTTTATACAGAGGAAGAACAATGTTCTCATCATATGCCCCTATTCCTCTTCTGATGCATGCCATGACTCTATTTGCCTTCGCAGCTGCTGCCTGACACTGGGCACTCCAATTTAATTTGCTGTTAACCAAGACGCCCAGGTCCTTCTCCATGTCAGATTTCCCCAACGGTTTCCCATTTAATATGTATGGGTGACTGCTGTTTTTCTTTCCCATGTGCATGACCTTACATTTATCGGCATTGAACCCCATTTGCCATTTTTTGGCCCAACTCCCCAATTTATCTAAATCCTCCTGTAGCTGTGCCCTATCCTCATCTGTATTAACTACGTTACAAAGTTTAGTATCATCTGCAAATATTGCTATTTTACTATGCAACCCTTCCACTAGATCATTAATAAGTATATTAAATAATATAGGGCCCAAGACAGACCCTTGAGGCACCCCGCTAGTCGAGACGCAGTTATAAAAGGAATCCAATTTGTCCGCATTAATCAACTGCAGGGCATCTTGATTGGCAAATAGATTGATCACGTTGGGGTACCAAGTGTTCAGCAACTTTTCTTCTGTCTTGGCACAAGCCAAGGATACGCTGTTCCTCAGGGATTCACATTCTACAGGACCCCTGGACCCGACAAAGAATAAAGCACTTTATCATATTAAACCTGACAGGGCACACCTGTGAAGTGAAGACCATTTCCGGTGACTACCTCTAGAAGCTCATCAAGAGAATGCCAAGAGTGTGCAAAGCAGTCATCAAAGCAAAAGGTGGCTACTCTGAAGAACCTAGAATATAAGACATATTTTCAGTTGTTTCACACTTATTTGTTAAGTATATAATTCCACATGTGTTAATTCATAGTTTTGATGCCTTCAGTGTGAATGTACAATTTTCATAGTCATGAAAATACAGAAAAATCTTTAAATGAGAAGGTGTGTCCAAACTTTTGGTCTGTACTGTATATATCCACCCATATACAGTATACATATACACACATATACAGTATACATATATACACACCCATATACAGTATACATATATATACACACATATACAGTATACATATACACACCCATATACAGTATACATATATATACACACA
This sequence comes from Phyllobates terribilis, assembly GCF_046119375.1. Classification (NCBI taxonomy): domain Eukaryota; kingdom Metazoa; phylum Chordata; class Amphibia; order Anura; family Dendrobatidae; genus Phyllobates; species Phyllobates terribilis. The sequence continues at coordinate 473,215 of NW_027363545.1, forward strand.
TATACAGTATACATATATACACACCCATATACAGTATACATATATACACACCCATATACAGTATACATATATATACACACATATACAGTATACATATATACACACCCATATACAGTATACATATATACACACCCATATACAGTATACATATATATACACACATATACAGTATACATATATACACACATATACAGTATGCATATATACACCCATATACAGTATACATATATACACACATATACCAGTATACATATATATACACCCATATACAGTATACATATATATACACACTTATACAGTATACATATATACACACCCAGTATACAGTATATATATATATATACACACCCATATACTGTATATATATATATATATATATACACACCCATATACAGTATACATATATACACACATATACAGTATACATATATATACACACATATACAGTATACATATATACACATATATACACACATATACACACACATACCAGTATACATATATATATACACACGCCCATATACAGTATACAGTGCTGGCCAAAAGTATTGGCACCCCTGCAATTCTGTCAGATAATGCTCAGTTTCTTCCTGAAAATGATTGCAATCATAAATTCTTTGGTATTATTCTCTTCATTTAATTTGTCTTCAATGAAAAAAACACAAAAAGAATTGTCCTAAAGCCAGATTGGATATAATTCCACACCAAACCTAAAAAAGGGGGTGGACAAAAGTATTGGCACCCTTTGAAAAATCATGTGATGCTTCTCTAATTCGTGTAATTAACAGCACATGTAACTTACCTGTGGCACCTAACAGGTGTTGGCAATAACTAAATCACACTTGCAGCCAGTTAACATGGATTAAAGTTGACTCAGCCTCTGTCCTGTATCCTTGTGTGTACCACATTGAGCATGGAGAAAAGAAAGAAGACCAAAGAACTGTCTGAGGACTTGAGAAACCAAATTGTGAGGAAGCATGAGCAATCTCAAGGCTACAAGTCCATCTCCAAAGACCTGAATGTTCCTGTGTCTTCCGTGCGCAGTGTCATCAAGAAGTGTAAAGCCCATGGCACTGTGGCTAACCTCCCTAGATGTGGACGGAAAAAAAAATTGACGAGAGATTTCAACGCAAGATTGTGCGGATGGTGGATAAAGAACCTCGACTAACATCCAAACAAGTTCAAGCTGCCCTGCAGTCCGAGGGTACAGCAGTGTCAACCCATACTATCCGTTGGCGTCTGAATGAAAAGGGACTGTATGGTAGGATACCCAGGAAGACCCCACTTCTTACCCCGAGACATAAAAAAGCCAGGCTGGAGTTTGCCAAAACTTACCTGAGAAAGCCTAAAACGTTTTGGAAGAATGTTCTCTGGTCAGATGAGACAAAAGTAGAGCTTTTTGGGAAAAAGCATCAACATAGAGTGTACAGGAAAAAAAAAGAGGCATTCAAAGAAAAGAACACGGTCCCTACAGTCAAACATGGCGGAGGTTCCCTGATGTTTTGGGGTTGCTTTGCTGCCTCTGGCACTGGACTGCTTGACCGTGTGCATGGCATTATGAAGTCTGAAGACTACCAACAAATTTTGCAGCATAATGTAGGGCCCAGTGTGAGGAAGCTGGGTTTCCCTCAGAGGTCATGGGTCTTCCAGCAGGACAATGACCCAAAACACACTTCCAAAAGCACTATAAAATGGTTTTAGAGAAAGCACTGGAGACTTCTAAGGTGGCCAGCAATGAGTCCAGACCTGAATCCCATAGAACACCTGTGGAGAGATCGCAAAATGGCAGTTTGGAGAAGGCTCCCTTCAAATATCAGGGACCTGGAGCAGTTTGAAGTGACCGCGGGCAAGGCCGCGCATTGGTATCTATGATCTGGCCCAGCAAGATCCCCACACACAGACTCTATCTTGACAACCGTATCTTTACTCGCATACATTTTTAACACAGCAAAGAAAAAAAAACAATAAATGACAACCGTAAATATGCACAGTAATAACGTGTACTGATAAGCTGACCCTCACTGTCCCTACTCACACGTTACCAGTCCTTTACTCCAGAAGGATGTGTCCCCCGTCGCAGGCCTGTCTGTCTTTGCAGGAAGGCGTCCCAGCCGGAGAAAAAACAGGAACAGCAGAATTCGCGGAAACAAAGGAAGGGATACTTCGGCCTCTCGCCAGAGGTCCCGCTTACAGTCTCTCTGATCCGGATAGAAGCTCTGGTGGGTCCCCTTATGTAGTCCACACTCCAGTAGCAGGGAGTGTAACAGCTGAATCCTTCAGCAGTGCAGGAGCTGGGGAAGGCTCCGAGGATATGGTGTCAGATAGAAGAAATCACGTTGAGAGTCTCTCCTGCGCCACACACGAGGGCCTGCACACCGTCCTGGCTCTTTTCACAGACCACAGCAGACTCTGCGCGCGCTTTTTCCTGCTTCCCACTTTGGTCACGTGACTCTCTAGGGCGGGACACAGGAGGCTCAGTCTTTTTCTCTGTCATCACACCCTGCGCAGGTGCAACCTCTGGCCACAAGGTGGCAACATCATCCTGTGTAATCACTTCTGTAACAGGCTCTATATCAATTATCACAGAACAGCCAGAGACGGCCAGCTCACTACAAGTTTGCCAAAGAAGAATGGTCTACAATTCCAGCAGAGCATTGTAAGAAACTCATTGATGGTTACCGGAAGCGGTTGTTCGCAGTTATTTTGGCTAAAGTTTGTGCAACCAAGTATTAGGCTGAGGGTGCCAATACTTTTGTCCGGCCCATTTTTGGAGTTTTGTGTGAAATGATCAATGATTTTATTTTTGCTTCATTCTCTTTTGTGTTTTTCCTTGCAAGCAAATTAAATGAAGATAATAAGACCAAAGAATTTGTGATTGCAATCATTTTCAGGAAGAAACTGAGTATTATCTGACAGAATTGCAGGGGTGCCAATACTTTTGGCCACCACTGTACATATATATATACACACACATACAGCATACATATATACACCCATATACAGTATACATATACACACATCTACAGTATACATATATATACACCTATATACAGTATACATATATACACACCCATATACAGTATACATATATACACAGTATAGATATACACACACATATACAGTATACATATATATACACACACATACAGTATACATATATACACACCCATATACAGTATACATATACACACCCATATACAGTATACATATATACACACCCATATACAGTATACATATATATATACATACAGTATGCATATACACATATACAGTATACATATATATATATATACATACATATAGAGTATCTATAATATAACGCTACAAGCGTCCTTCTGTCTGAAGCCTTTATAGTCTGCGCTAGTGCGACACGCCTGCACAGTCTGGCTCCAGACTGAAGAACGCATGGAGCCGTTACAGGTAAGAGGAGTGTATGGTGCTGGAGATCGAGGTATGCGTATACACTGAACACATACCGCGATCTCTGGCGCCATACTTACATACTTACCTGACCGGGATGAGCGCTACCGCGGCGCCTCTGTTCGGTCCAGAGTCCGGGGGAAGAGGGAGGCATTGAAATCGGCACATGCGCATAGCGCTATCCGGCGCCATTTTACTGAAGACACATTTGCAATGTGTCTTCAGCAAAATGGAGCCGGACAGCGTGGTATGAGCACACGCGTACTTCGGCGCCGCACTCCTCCCCCGGCCTCCAGCAGAACGGGAAACAGCGCTGGAGCACAGGGAAGAAAGGTGAGTATAAGTGTTTATTTTCTTGTATGTGTGTGTAGCATGATAGGGATGAGGGGTGCCATACATACCAGGATTGGGGGGTGAGGGGTGCCATACATACCAGGATTGGGGGGTGAGGGGTGCCATACATACCAGGATTGGGGGGTGAGAGGACCATACATACCAGGATTGGCGGGTGAGGGGACTATCCATACCAGGATTGGGGGGTGAGGGGTGCCATGCATACCAGGATTGGGGGGTAAGGGGACCATGCATAACAGGATTGGGGGTGAGGGGACCATGCATAACAGGATTGGGGGTGAGGGGTGCCATGCATAACAGGATTGGGGGTGAGGGGTGCCATGCATATCAGGATAGGGATGAGGGGTACCATGCATACCAGGATTGGGGATGTGAGGGGGTACCATAGATACCAGAATAGGGATGAGGGGGTACCATGCATACCAGGATTGGGGGTGAGGGGTACCATGTATACCAGAATTGGGGGGTGAGGGGACCATGCATACCAGGATTGGGGCTGAGGGGTGCCATGTATACCAGAATTGGGGGGGGGACCATGCATACCAGGATTGGGGATGAGGGGTGCCATGCATACCAGGATTGGGGAATGAGGGGTGCCATGCATACCAGGATTGGGGAATGAGGGGTGCCATGCATACCAGGATTGGGGGTGAGGGGTGCCATGCATACCAGGATTGGGGAATGAGGGGTGCCAAGTATACCAGGATTGGGGGTGAGGGGTGCCATGCATACCAGGATTGGGGGGTGAGGGGTGCCATGTATACCAGGATTGGGAGGTGAGGTGACCATGCATACCAGGATTGGGGAATGAGGGATGCCATGTATACCAGAATTGGGGGGTGAGGGGACCATACATACCAGGATTGGGGGGTGAGGGGACCATGCATACCAGAATTAGGGGGTGAGGGGTGCCATGTATACCAGGATTGGGGAATGAGGGATGCCATGTATACCAGAATTGAGGGGTGAGGGGACCATGTATACCAGGATTGGGGGATGAGGGGTGCCATGTATACCAGGATTGGGGGTGAGGGGTGCCATGCATACCAGGATTGGAGAATGAGGGGTGCCATGTATACCAGGATTGGGGGGTGAGGGGACCATGCATACCAGGATTGGGGGGTGATGGGTGCCATGTATACCAGGATTGGGGAATGAGGGGTGCCATGCATAACAGGATTGGGGGTGAGGGGTGCCATGCATATCAGGATAGGGATGAGGGGTACCATGCATACCAGGATTGGGGATGTGAGGGGGTACCATAGATACCAGAATAGGGATGAGGGGGTACCATGCATACCAGGATTGGGGGTGAGGGGTACCATGTATACCAGAATTGGGGGGTGAGGGGACCATGCATACCAGGATTGGGGCTGAGGGGTGCCATGTATACCAGAATTGGGGGGGGGACCATGCATACCAGGATTGGGGATGAGGGGTGCCATGCATACCAGGATTGGGGAATGAGGGGTGCCATGCATACCAGGATTGGGGAATGAGGGGTGCCATGCATACCAGGATTGGGGGTGAGGGGTGCCATGCATACCAGGATTGGGGAATGAGGGGTGCCAAGTATACCAGGATTGGGGGTGAGGGGTGCCATGCATACCAGGATTGGGGGGTGAGGGGTGCCATGTATACCAGGATTGGGAGGTGAGGTGACCATGCATACCAGGATTGGGGAATGAGGGATGCCATGTATACCAGAATTGGGGGGTGAGGGGACCATACATACCAGGATTGGGGGGTGAGGGGACCATGCATACCAGAATTAGGGGGTGAGGGGTGCCATGTATACCAGGATTGGGGAATGAGGGATGCCATGTATACCAGAATTGAGGGGTGAGGGGACCATGTATACCAGGATTGGGGGATGAGGGGTGCCATGTATACCAGGATTGGGGGTGAGGGGTGCCATGCATACCAGGATTGGAGAATGAGGGGTGCCATGTATACCAGGATTGGGGGGTGAGGGGACCATGCATACCAGGATTGGGGGGTGATGGGTGCCATGTATACCAGGATTGGGGAATGAGGGGTGCCATGCATACCAGGATTGGGGAATGAGGGGTGCCATGCATACCAGGATTGGGGAATGAGGGGTGCCATGCATACCAGGATTGGGGGTGAGGGGTGCCATGCATACCAGGATTGGGGGGTGAGGGGTGCCATGTATACCAGGATTGGGAGGTGAGGGGACCATGCATACCAGGATTGGGGAATGAGGTGTGCCATGCATACTAGGATTGGGGGGTGAGGGGACCATACATACCATGATTGGGGGGTGAGGTGTGTCATGCATACCAGGGTTGGGGGGTGAGGGGACCATGCATACCACAATAGGATGGGGGCAGCACAAATACCAGGATGGGAGACCATATACCAATAAAAATGCTCGCCACCCGGGCGTAGAACGGGTTCAATAGCTAGTACATATATACACGCATATATACAGTAATACAGCATATACATACACATATATATACTGTATATCCCCACACACACACATATATACAGTAATACAGCATATACATACACATATATACTGTATATACACACACACATATATATATATATCTGGCGACAGGGCCCCGCTGCGTCCTCTGTGTCTCTGTACAGATATAAATAACACGTACTGGATCCAGCACAGGTGACAGTCTGCCATAGAGCTGACGTGCAGTACATACACTGTGTTATGGGGGCGCTCACCTGTGCGGACCCCGCGCTCCGGCCGCTACTTCTCTGCTCATATAAGGTCTCTCTTTCTGCCATTAAATAATTCGGTTGTCATGGCAGCGGAGGCGGGGCGTTGGTAGGGGGCGTGTCTGATATAGGACAGATTGGGGCGGGGCTGTCATGCAGTGTTTGTCTCATCGCTGTAATTTCCTGCTGTTGCCACCTGGTGGACAGCATTGGTCAGTACGCGCTGAGAATGCTCACATGGTGGGGGAGGGGCAGCTTATATATGTATATACACAGTCACAATCCAGTTAGGGTTATGTTCACACAGTGTTTATTTAAACGATTTTTTCCACATTATAAAACTCAGTGTTGTCAGGAAAAGCATTGCATGTATTTTTGATGTATGCCTCATACAAAATACATTTTTGAAGATTTTTTTTAATCTTCCATCCTATACTCGGGCACTGGCTGTATATTGTTGTGGCCCCGGGACTTGCTTAGATCCGCTGGGTGGCATTGCCAGCTACATTGCAGTAAATGGGTGACCTAAATCCCACATTCATCCTGTGACCAGTTAGGGACTGTTTTTTCTTAAAGAAGGGGCTCGAGTTATTAATCCCAGACAATCCATTAATGGAGTTTCCAGTAGTATAATAATGATGATTTATCCTGGGGATGGGTTATCAATATCAGATCGGTGGGGCTCCGACACGCGGCACTGGCTCTACCCATCAGCTGATTGCAGCGCTCAAGTGTAAATAGTGTGAAGATTGAACATCACCGCTCCATTCACTGTACTGTGGGTCCTGCAGATCAGCTAATATTCATGTAATAGGAGCTGATCTGCAGCACCAGGGAGCGGCCACTACACAGTGACCAGAGCTGTGATGTTCAGCTCCTCAACAATGTTTACATCTGATCTCGACCGAAGCTGCAAACAGCTGATTAGTGGAGGTGACACGTGCCGGACCCCCACAAATCTGATATTAATGAGATAACCAGGGGATAGGCCATCAATATGTTTGTCCTGGAAATTCCCTTTAAGGCCCACCTGCACATACTATGTATATATATATATATATATATATATATATATATATATATATATATATATATATATATATATATATATGGCAAAGAGTGGGAAGGGGTTAATCAAAGGCTCATAAAACGGACAAACAACACAAATATTGGTTTCTATCTTTTACACATTTGGGGTAGCCCTTAAGAGGGCCGGAGAGAGAGAGAGAGAGAAAGAGAGAGAGAGAGAGAGAGAGAAGAGAGAGAGAAGAGAGAAGAGAGAGAGAAGAGAGAGAGAAGAGAGAAGAGAGAGAGAAGAGAGAGAGAAAGAGAGAGAGAGAGAGAGAAGAGAGAGAGAAGAGAGAGAGAGAGAGAAGAGAGAGAGAGAAGAGAGAGAGAGGAGAGAGAGAGAAGAGAGAGAGAAGAGAGAGAGAAGAGAGAGAGAGAAGAGAGAGAGAAGAGAGAGAGAAGAGAGAGAGAGAGAGAAGAGAGAGAGAAGAGAGAGAGAAGAGAGAGAGAGAGAGAGAGACCAAGAGAGAGGAAAAAAAAGAGAGACCCAACCAGTGCAAGGCTAAGCCGGGCAGGTGGTAGCGGCTATTTATACCCACTGCTGATCTCTGATTGGTGGAAGATCTGGGTGTGGCTGCTCTCTGATTGGTGGAAAATCTGGGTGTGGCTGCTCTGTGATTGGTCAGCATTATGACCTCACAGTGGCGATGACTCATACCTCCTGGGTGGTTCTTCTGGGCGGTTCTGTTTTCTGACTGGTGGAAATTCTAATCAGCATTATGACCTCACAGTGGCCGTGACTCATGTTTCATGGACTGTTCTATCTGGGTGACCTGAAACATGCTGATCTCTGATTGGTGGAAATTCAAGTCATCTTCATGACATCACAATCAGCATGTTATTACTGCTGAGATGTTCAGTTTTTTCCTAAATTTCCTACGTTTTGTCCTAATTTATTAGCACATATATACCACTCATTCCTACAATCAAAGGATCAGGAAACCACTCTGAAATCAATATCCTACAATTTACCCCAACAGCAAAAAAACAACTATACACAAAATACCAAAATATATATCAGATTATTAATGAGCAAATAAAAGACACTATTACATAAAAATAATCTTTAGAAAGGTGTAGAAAAAATGCTGTAAAGTAAGAACGCTTCAAAAATAGAAATGTTAATGATCTATTTAATCAACAAAATACAAAGTGAATGAACAAACGAAAAATCTAGATCCAATCAATATTTGGTGTGACCAACTTTTCACTTTAAAACAGCATCAATTATTCCAGGTACACCTGCGCAAAGTCAGGGATTTTGTAATAATACAGTCAGGTGTCTGGTCATACACCATGGCAAGACTGAGCAAGAATACACAAGGAAGTTACACTACATCAGCAAGGTCTCTAAGGCACAAATTTCAAAGCAGATTGAGGGTTCAAGATTAGAGATGAGCGTTGTTCTACTCGAACTATTCGCCAATCTCAAATTCGAGCTGTTTTGGGCGGTGTTCGAGCCGGTCGGCGAACACGAACAATTTGAGAAAAATTCGGCTGTTCGAGGTTATGTTCGATAACTGTTCGTGCACCAAAATCATAACTGGATTTTTTCTCAGTAATGATGAAAATTAATGTTAATATGCAGTTTGAGTGTACAGCGGGGCGGGGGGAGGGGCAGGGGATGGATCTCTGCAGGAACAATGAAGATCTCCATTTTTTTTTCTCTTTCCCGCATTTACAGTGGGGAGGTGCAATCTGTCAGCCTATCAGCAGCGCACACACGGAGCGAAGTGCTTTTTTTCACACAAGCAAGGGCATGTGTGATTGGCAGTGTATGTCACATGTCCTTGCCCTATAAGACCAAGCCATTTTCCCCGTCGCCACCATTTTCTCACTGCTGCAGCTGCGTGTTAGACGGCACCGCTGTTGCTGTGTGCGCTATACCTTGTTAATTTCAAGCCAATTTTCGCACAAATATACAGATAGCTTGGGAGTAGGGAATAGTTGTGATTGCAGTCCTTTTAAGGACTAGGTTACAGCATTTCCTACGACTTTTATCAGGCAGGTCTGTGCTCTTAAATAGATAGATTGTGGGAGTAAAGACTAATTGTAATTGGAGTCCTTTTCAGGACTAGGTTACATCAGTTCCTATCAGTTTTTGCCAGGCAGGTCTGTGCCAGTGCTGTGCAAGTTTTTTTCACAGCATTTGGCTGAATCTAGCAAAGCTAATCCTTTTTGGCCTATTGCAGAGTGTGTTAGTCAGTGGAGTAGCCTATCTGTGTTGCAAGATATACCACCTGTGTATAGAATACCAATTTTTTTACTGCACCTAGTGAAGTAAAATCTTTTGGGCATAGCATCATTCTATTAGTCCATCTATACTGACCTCCATCAGGTTGCAAACTGAATATAATTTTTTTCTGCATCTAGCTCTGAAAAAATATTTGGGCTTCTAGCAGTGTGTGGGACTTGGTCTATTAGTCCATCTATACTGACCTCCATCAGGTTGCAAATTAAAAATAATTTTTTTCTTCATTTAGCTCTGAAAAAATATTTGGGCTTCTAGCAGCGTGTGGGACTTGTTCTATTAGTCCATCTATACTGACCTCCAACAGGTTGCAAATTAAAAATAATTTTTTTCTGCATCTAGCTCTGAAAAAATATTTGGGCTTCTAGCAGTGTGTGGGACTTGGTCTATTAGTCCATCTATACTGACCTCCATCAGGTTGCAAATTAAAAATAATTTTTTTCTGCATCTAGCTCTGAAAAAATATTTGGGCTTCTAGCAGTGTGTGGGACTTGGTCTATTAGTCCATCTATACTGACCTCCATCAGGTTGCAAATTGAATAAAAAAAAATTCTGCATCTAGCTCTGAAAAAATATTTGGGCTTCTAGCGGTGTGTGGGACTTGGTCTATTAGTCCATCTATACTGACCTCCAACAGGTTGCAAATTAAAAATAATTTTTTTCTTCATTTAGCTCTGAAAAAATATTTGGGCTTCTAGCAGTGTGTGGGACTTGTTCTATTAGTCCTTCTATACTGACCTCCAGCAGGGTGCAAATTGAATATAATTTTTTTCTGCATCTAGCTCTGAAAAAATATTTGGGCTTCTAGCGGTGTGTGGGACTTGGTCTATTAGTCCATCTATACTGACCTCCATCAGGTTGCAAATTAAAAATAATTTTTTTCTGCATCTAGCTCTGAAAAAATATTTGGGCTTCTAGCAGTGTGTGGGACTTGGTCTATTAGTCCATCTATACTGACCTCCATCAGGTTGCAAATTGAATAAAAAAATTTTCTGCATCTAGCTCTGAAAAAATATTTGGGCTTCTAGCGGTGTGTGGGACTTGGTCTATTAGTCCATCTATACTGACCTACATCAGGTTGCAAATTGAATAAAAAAATTTTCTGCATCTAGCTCTGAAAAAATATTTGGGCTTCTAGCAGTGTGTGGGACTTGGTCTATTAGTCCATCTATACTGACCTCCATCAGGTTGCAAATTGAATAAAAAAATTTTCTGTATCTAGCTCTGAAAAAATATTTGGGCTTCTAGCGGTGTGTGGGACTTGGTCTATTAGTCCATCTATACTGACCTACATCAGGTTGCAAATTAAAAATAATTTTTTTCTGCATCTAACCCAGCCAATAGTTTTGGCCTAATACCACAGTTTGGCCACTCAGCTCTGCTCGGTTACCATCCATTGTTTTTTTGTGCAAACAACTCCAGAGTTGTGAATTAGTTAACCACCAAAATGAGTGGAAAAAGGCCTGCTGCTGGTGGAAAGGGGAATAGGCGTGTTGGGAAGGGGAAAAAAGGTTGTGTCCGTGGGGTAGGTGCAGAAGAAAGACCATCTTCCAGCCAAACTAAAATGTCTACTTCTTTTAGCGGACAATGTGATAAGATCCCTTTCTTACGGCCACGCCAATCGCTACAAATTCCAGATGAGGCACAAAAACAGCAGGTGCTTCAACGGATATCAAGTGCTCCTTTAAGTGGGCTCTCCTCCACATCAACTTCAACATCACAAATACTCCAGTCCTCAAAGGTGTCACCCAAATCGCACTTGCTTCCTCACAGCTCCCAAATCTCCAGCTGCCCGTCTGAGTATGAGGTAGAACAGATGGTTGAGTCTGCAGAGCTGTTTACTCATACTATAGCCTGGGAATCAGAGGTCGACTCCAGCGCTTCTGTGAATCCAGACGAGGAAATGATCTGCACTGATGCCCAGAATCTTTATGAGTCGGATCCAGGACCAGACGCAGAAGGTTCTGACCATAATGTAGACCCTCATTCCCAAACTGTAACTCCTGTTGGTGGAGACAATGAGGAAGACGATGATAAGACTCAAATACCTGATTGGAGCGACAACTTTAGTTTTTTGTCAGGGCAGGAACAGGTTGGCTCTGAGGACGACGGGTGTGATAACGCACAGGGTGATGATGATGAGGTCGGAGATCCCACTTACTGTCAACCCACAGTCAGCCAAGAGATGAGGTCAGCAGAGGAGGTGGAGGAAGATGCTAGTGACGACGAGGTCAGGTTGCGCCTTCCTGGACAGAGACGTAGTACTGGAAGCACGTCAACAACTGCATCCTCAAACACAACTCTGCCTCTCACCACAAGTCGTGGTGGCTCTTCAGGTCGCATGGGTGCTAAGCCTTGCATAGCCTGGGCATTTTTTCAGATCGATAAAGATGACCCAACTCGTGTTATCTGTAACATTTGTCAGCAAAAGCTAAGTAGAGGCCAAAAAATACATAGTTTGAGTACTTCATGCATGAACCGGCACATGGACATGAAGCATAAGTTGCAGTGGGAAGCTCAGTGTGCTACAATGCGGTCTAGCCGGCCGGGCCAACCACCGTCTGCCATATCTTGTGCATCCGCGGCCTCTTCATCCTCTGTGACTGGGGGGACAGCAGTCACACCTGTTTTGGGGCGCAGACCTGCCACCTCTTTACCCGCAACAGCCAGCGTGATTGGCAGGTCATCATTTTCTTTGGAGGTGGTAACACCAGCTGGTCTTGAGCGCTGTCCGACATCGATAGCACCACCTTTGGATCAAGGCAACCTAACATGTCCGCCTGCATCTTCCTCACAGACCGGCAGTTTGCCGGGGACACCCTTATCAACCCCGTCTAAGCACAATAGCCAGCCCTCGGTCCCTCAGATGTGGACAAGTAAAAGACCATTTCCTCCTAGCCATGAGAAAGCTAAGAGGTTGAATTTCACCATCTGCAAGCTCTTGGCTACAGAAATGCTGCCTTTCCGCCTGGTGGACACAGAGGATTTTCGAGACCTTATGTCCGTCGCAGTGCCCCAGTACCAGATGCCCAGTCGGCACTACTTCTCAAAGAAAGGTGTGCCTGCGCTCCACCAGCATGTCGCACACAACATCACCGCTTCTTTGAGAAACTCTGTGTGTGACAGGGTGCATTTCACCACAGACACTTGGACGAGTAGGCATGGACAGGGGCGTTACATGTCGCTGACTGGGCACTGGGTAACTATGGTGACAGCAGGACAAGGGGCTGCTGTCCAAGTCTTGCCGTCCCCACGAGTTGTGCGTCAATCCTCTTTATGTCATTTTTCCTCCACTGCTTCTGCCTCCTCAACCTCCTCTCGGTCTTCCACCTGCACCCAAAGCCTGTCTGGTCATGCCACAAGCTTTCTAACTGCGCAGAAGGGATCCTGCACACCTCCTTACTATGCTGGCAGTAGGGCTCAACGTCATCAGACGGTTTTTACATTGAAATGTCTGGGAAATGTGAGTCACACAGCTGAGGAGTTGTGGTCAGCTCTGGAGAACCAATTTCATGAATGGTTGTCTCCACTGGACCTGAAACCAGGGAAGGCCGTGTGCGACAATGCTGCAAACCTGGGTGCGGCCCTTCGCCGGGGCAATGTCACACACGTGCCTTGTATGGCTCACGTGTTGAACCTGGTTGTCCAGCAATTTTTAGCCCACTATCCCAGACTAGATGGCCTTCTGCAGAGGGCACGGTCGCTGTGTGCTCACTTCCGCCGTTCGCATCCCGCAGCTCAGCGACTTACATCTCTACAGAAGTCGTTGGGCCTGCCACTTCACCGGCTAAAATGCGATGTGCCTACCCGGTGGAATTCAACTCTGCACATGTTGCAGCGACTGTGGCAGCACCGACAAGCCCTGGTGCAATACGTTCTGACGTATAGCCTGGGCCAACGAGATTCAGAGGTGGGGCAAATCACGCTGGAGGAGTGGTCTCAGATCAGGGACCTATGCACCCTTCTGCACAGTTTTGAAATGGCGACGAAGATGTTTAGTGCTGACGATGCCATTATCAGCATGACTATTCCGGTGATTTACATGCTGGAGCACATGTTAAACAGAATTCGGAGTCAGGTGGTGGCACAAGAGGAGGTGGAGGAAGTAGAGGAGGAGGAGTTGTATGCGGAAGGGCTAACATCTGCAAGGTCCAGACGGTCGGCAGCACCAAGGCGGCAGGCATGTGAGGGTGGGGGAGATGATTTTACCAGGGCGCATGGTAGCAGCCAAACTAGTGAGGAAGGTGCAGGAGCCCAGGAAGAAGTGGAGGACGAACTGATGGAAGACTCATCAGATGAGGGAGACCTTGATCACATTTCTGTTGTGCGAGGTTGGGGGGAGAGGACAGAGGAAGGAAGCATGATTGCTACCTCGCCACCAACACAACAGGGACTTGGTGCTGCTGGATGCGCAACACACATGAGTGCCTTCTTGTTGCACTACCTGCAACATGACCCTCGAATTGTGAGAATTAGAAATAATCCTGACTACTGGGTTGCCACACTGTTAGATCCCCGGTACAAAAGTAAATTTGCAGAAATTATTCCTGCCATAGAAAGGGATGCACGCATGCAGGAGTATCAGCAGAGACTGTTGCAGAATCTTACATGTGCTTTTCCACAAAATACCAGTGGTGCACGTAGTGAATCTCACAGTTCCAACTTGCCAACCGTGAGACCGTCAAGTGTTCAGCACTCAAACCGTAACAGAACCACAGTATCTGCTGGTAACATCAATTTTGCGGAATCATTTCACCACTTTTTTAGCCCATCCTTTGCAAGGCCACAGGAGACAAGAAGTCTGACACATAGTCAACGCCTAGAGACGATGGTACAGGAGTATCTCCAAGTAAACATTGAAGCCACGACTGTGTCACTGGACCCTTGCTCTTTTTGGGCTTCCAATCTGGATAAATGGCCGGAGCTAGCCACTTACGCCTTGGAGATCTTGTCATGCCCCGCAGCCAGCGTTCTGTCTGAACGTGTGTTCAGCGCTGCTGGTGGTGTGCTGACAGATAAGCGCACGCGGCTCTCCACTGATAATGTAGACAGACTCACGTTCATAAAGATGAACAAATCATGGATCCGAAACGACTTTTCTACCCCTGTGTCATCCTGGGGAGAGTAAAAGCTTGATGATTGGTTAAAATCACCCTACCAACCGTTTTAAGCTTTCAAATTACTAATCATGTTTATCTGTATCTTGACTGGAAAATAATTTGGGCTTTGTAGCAGTGTGCAGCACTGATCCTATTAGGCCATCTATAATAAGCTTCACCAGATTTAAAATTAAAAATAATTTTTAGCTGCATCTAGCCCGGAAAATAATTTTGGGGCTCCGAGATGCGCAAGACACATAAGTGCCTTCTTGCTGCACTACCTGCAGCATGACCCTCATATTGTCAGAATTCGAAGTAATCATGACTACTGGGTTGCCACACTCTTAGATCCCCCAAACTTTTCGATCAACCTTTTCATTTTAATAAAGACCAAAAAAATGGTCATTTTTGAAATTATAAGCATTAGCAGGTTGTTAGAAACTGAAATCAAACAGTTTTCAACTCAAAACTTTATTCTAGGTGATGTTACATTTTCACATAGGACCCCTTGTTCGAAAGGAGCTTCTGAACTCTCTCGTCCATTGAATTTGTCAGGTTTTGGATGGTTTCTGCTTCAATTGTTTTGCATGAGTACAGAATACCCTCCCAGAGCTGTTGCTTAGATGTGAACTGCCTCCCGCCATCATAGACACTCCTTTTAATGATGCTCCAAAGGTTCTGAATGGGGTAGAGGTCAGGGGAGCATGGGGGTCACACCATAAGTTTGTCCCCTTTTATGCCCATATCAGCCAGAGATGCAGATGTTTTATGTGCAGCATGAGATGGTGCATTATCATGCAGAAAAATGATCTTGCTGTGAAATACACGGTTCTTCTTCTTGAACCATGGCAGGAAGTGCTGTTTGAGAAAATCCACATACATTATGGAGTTCATCTTTAGCGCCTTCAGGGATCCTAAAGGGGCCGACAATCTCTCTCCCCATGATTCCAGCCCAAAACATTACTCCACCTCCTCCTTGTTGGCGCTGTAGCCGTGTTTGCGTGGGGTGTCCATCAACCAGCCATCCTCCACTCCATTCATCTGGACCATCGAGCGCTGCACGGCACTCATCCGTGAACAAAACAGTTTTGAAATCAGTCTTCATGTAATGTTTGGCCCACTGGAGCCGTTTCTGCTTGTGTGAAGTGGATAGAGGAGGTCGACAGGATGGCATATGCACAGCTGCAAACCTCTGAAGGACCCTGCATCTTGTTGTTCGGGGGACGTTGGAGGCACAAGCAGCTTCAAAAACTTGTCTGCTGCTATGACAAGGCTTTTTTGCCGCTGCTGTTTCAACCTGACGTAATTGCCTGTAGGAAAGAGTCCTCAATTTGCCCTTATCAGCACGCACACGTGTGTACTGTGAATCAGCTACATACTTCTTGATTGCCAAGACACTTCATCCTGATCATCGCACAATGTTGATTGTAGTCATGCCTTGACCTAAACACTCCACAATTTGTTGCTTCTCAGCAGCCGACACATCCTTTTTCTTTCCCATTTTGGCAGAAAATGTAGGCTGCTTAATAATGTGAGAGAGCCTTCTTAAGTAGTCTTGCCTTTCATTGGACACACCTGCCAAACTAATTAGCACAGGTGTCTGCAATTGCTTACAGTGATATAAAGAGCCCTGACACACATCACCATCAATGAGTTTAACTGACAAACAAACAAATTCTTCCCTTATCACTCCTAAACACTTTTTGCATAATAATTTGGAACGCGGTGTACATGTGCTTTTCCACAAAACACCAGTGGTTCACGTAGTGAATCTTACAGTTCTAACTTGCCAACCGTGGTCTGTATGGAGTTGTTCAATAAAGGGCCCAAAATTAAGATAACATAGATGGGAGAGGTCTCTATGAATAGGAATTCCTAAGTATTTGATACCCTGTGAGGGCCAGGCAAAGGGAAAGTTGGACTGGATGGAATCCTATATGGATTTAGGGAGGGAGACATCGAGGGCCTCAGACTTCGCTGCATTGATTTTAAAATTTTACCATGTAACAAAGTGATCTATTTCAGCCATAACAGCAGGGATGGATATATGTGATTGAGTGATATATACTAGGACATCATCAGCAAATAGAGAGCACTTGTACTCGGTGCCTCCCACCTCAATCCACCTAATATTGGGGTTATGGCGAATTGATGAGAGCAGGTGCTCCGTCACTAGGATGTATAAGAGAGGGGACAGAGGACATCCCTGCCTTGTCCCATTGGTGATTGTGAAAGGTGATGAAAATGTTCTGACGCACCCCCTGGGCCTTGGGACACCCGGAGCCGGACCCTTTTTGGTGGATGCTGGTGGTTGTAGTCTTCGTGGCGGCGATCCGGTTCCGTGGCTCAGGGCGGTCAAGGTCAAACCAGTGGCGGAACTATTTATGTGGTTTTGATGTTTAAATGTCCGACTACGCCACCCGTGGATTGCGGTCAGAGTGAACCGCCGCTACAGGGCAGACCGCTAAGGCTGGTGTTGTGGGTGCAGCAGAGCGTAGCATAACTCCCCACGGGAGGAGTATAGCCTCAGGGCAGTGTATGCGGAGGATGGGGGTGATGGTGCAGGGCAGCAGCAGTAACGACACGGAGTCAGTGATGCAGTTCAGGGCCTTTACTCACAGTTCTTATTATCCAGACCACGTCTGCAGGTAACGGCTGCCCACGTCGTACTGTGCTCACCAGGTGAGGGGCTCAGACAACTCCCAGATAACTTTGGAGCACTTCACAGGACCCCCTTTGTGTGTCCTTTGTCTGGCCTTTCTTACCAACACTTCTGTCCGGCTGCCTCGGGCCTCCTCTTGGTAAACTTGGCGCCAGTTTCCCTGACCCTATGTGGTGCCTTCCTAGCGGGTGGAGCAAGGGGCTGCGCCACATAAAATGTCAGAGCCTCCGGTTTCTAGCTGAGGGTCGTTTCCTGCCTCCACTAGTTCGGGGACCGGTCTCCCCCTTTGGCCTGACCCCTCCACGCAGGTGGATTCGGGCGTGCGGTGGCGACTCGCCCGTCCGCACCCCTGGGATCCCTTCATTCCTCGTTCCTGGAGCCTTCTCCGCTCCTCTTCCTTCCTTCTCCCTCTTGCAGGCCTGGGCCTCTGTTACTAGGCCCGCCTCCGGAGCAGAGCTCATGCAGAGCCCCTGCTCCCTGCCACTTCTGCTCAGACTTCTCTGCACTGAACTAAGATGGTGCCCACCTTTTATACTCCCTTCTCAATGCACCCAGGAACTGCTTCCTCCCTGCTCCTGCACTGCAGGGTTCCCCTTCCTCAGTGTTCCCTCCCCCCACTCCAGCCAGGGACAGGGACTGTCGTGCCCATCTCAGGGGCATATTGGTCGCCCTGCCCCACGGCAATGTGGTGTAATGCATGCAGGTGTCGGGTCCTGATCCACACTCCATCCTTATCTGAGAGTGAGATATCACACCTCTGGGTGAGGTGCAATACGTCTGTAGCAACCGAGCCCTCGGTGCTACAGTTCCATTTATCTTCAGCCTAGGTGACGTATTGTGATACAGGGCCGTGATTTTGGCTATAAAAGGGTCCCCTAGACCCCTACCCCAAGCTTTTTAAGAGAATCATATATGGCGTGCCAGGAGACTCTATGGAATGCTTTCTCAGCATCCAACGAGAGTATCTACTTACAAATTTTTAACTGCATCTAGCCCAGGAAATACTTTGTGCCTAGTAGCAGTGTCTGCTAGTCAGCGGATTATCCCGGCTGTTAAGCAAGCTACACCACCTGTAGTTTGGACACTTAATTTTTTCAAAGGAAATGCTTCGGGACCACGGGATACTTAGTGAAGAGCATCAGGAGGCACCCCAAGGCATAGGGGCTGGGACTGGCACTAGGATGCCTTGCGGTGGACAGCCGAGCTCGATCCTTATAAAAGCTTTTTAACTGCAGCAGCTTTAGTGGACGCTACTGGAGCTGGAATTACGCGGCTGCTGGCATGAGACTTGCCCTCCAATAGATCCTTGTAAATGGATTTAAAGTGTATTCATTCAAATTAGAGGGACAATTTAAATTAAAAAGCTTAGAGCTGCCTCCACCACAGGGGGGCTCTCTCGACCCACCAGCGGACAGGCACCAGTATTGGGAGAGGGGGGCTGGCCGTCAGGGTTCACCGCGGCTCTGGCACAAACCCGGCGACACGGAGTTGGCACGGGCAGGAGCGGACTGGCCGTCTCGGCTTCTCACTTTTTGGATTTTAGAAGGGCATGACATGCCTATATCTGTGTCTCCCCCTCCTTTTACTCCTCCACCTCTTTTCTTTTCGCATGACTATATGTACTTGTCACTTTTCCATGTGTTAGTTGTGTCTTCTGAGCAGTTTGTCAGCTTTTGGACACCTTTGAAGGTGTTTTCTATGTGTTTCTATGTGTTTTTGTTTGCCTGCCATTGGTTTTAACGGTGTTCGAAGGTGTTCGACGAACAGTTCGGCGAACACACGGGTGTTCGACGAACCGAACCGAACTCGAACACTACGGGGGTGGCTCAACACTAATAAGGACGTCCTCTGTACGGTAACTTCAATTTAGATGTCTCAGTACAGAGGTGACTAGATCAGAGTTGCTGTAGTGAGATTCATAGTTTGTGTGCACCGTACTGTGTATAAGGACGTCCTCTGTACAGTAACTTCAGTATAGATGTCTCAGTACAGAGGTGACTAGATCAGAGTTGCTGTACTGAGATTCATAGTTTCTGTGCACTGTACTGTGTATAAGGACGTCCTCTGTACAGTAACTTCAGTCTAGATGTCTCAGTACAGAGGTGACTAGTTGGGAGTTGCTGTACTGAGATTCATAGTTTGTGTGCACCGTACTGTGTATAAGGACGTCCTCTGTACAGTAACCTCAATCTAGATGTCTCAGTACAGAGGTGACTAGATCAGAGTTGCTGCACTGAGGTCCATGATTTCTGTGCACTGTACTGTATATAAGGACGTCCTCTATACAGTAACTTCAGTCTAGTTGTCTCAGTACAGAGGTAACTAGATCAGAGTTGCTGCAGTAAGGTTCATGATCTCTGTGCATTGTACTGTGTATAAGAATGTCCTCTGTATGGTAACCTCAATCTAGATGTCTCAGTACAGAGGTGACTAGATGGGAGTTGCTGTACTGAGATTCATAGTTTCTGTGCACTGTACTGTGTATAAGGACGTCCTCTGTACAGTAACTTCAGTCTAGTTGTCTTAGTACAGAGGTAACTAGATCAGAGTTGCTGTACTGAGGTCCATGATTTCTGTGCACTGTACTATGTATAAGGACGTCCTCTATACAGTAACTTCAGTCTAGATGTCTCAGTACAGAGGTGACTAGATCGGAGTTGCTGTACTGAGGTCCATGATTTCTGTGCACTGTACTGTGTATAAGAACGTCCTCTGTACAGTAACCTCATTCTAGATGTCTCAGTACAGAGGTAACTAGATCAGAGTTGCTGTACTGAGATTCATAGTTTGTGTGCACCGTACTGTGTATAAGGACGTCCTCTGTACAGTTACTTCAGTATAGATGTCTCAGTACAGAGGTGACTAGATCGGAGTTGCAGCACTGAGGTCCATGATCTCTGTGCACTGTACTGTGTATAAGGACGTCCTCTGTACAGTAACTCCATTCTAGATGTCTCAGTACAGAGGTAACTAGATCAGAGTTGCTGTACTGAGATACCTAGTTTGTGTGCACCGTACTGTGTATAAGGACGTCCTCTGTACGGTAACTTCAATTTAGATGTCTCAGTACAGAGGTGACTAGATCAGAGTTGCTGTAGTGAGATTCATAGTTTGTGTGCACTGTACTGTGTATAAGGACGTCCTCTGTACAGGTATTTCAGTATAGTTGTCTCAGTACAGAGGTAACTAGATCAGAGTTGCTGTACTGAGATTCATAGTTTGTGTGCACCGTACTGTGTATGAGGACGTCCTCTGTACATTAACCTCATTCTAGATGTCTCAGTACAGAGGTGACTAGATTGGAGTTGCTGTACTGAGGTCCATGATCTCTGTGTACTGTACTGTGTATAAGGACGTCCTCTGTACAGTAACTTCAATCTAGATGTCTCAGTACAAAGGTGATTAGATCAGAGTTGCTGCAGTAAGGTTCATGATCTCTGTGCACCGTACTGTGTATAAGGACGTCCTCTGTACGGTAACTTCAATTTAGATGTCTCAGTACAGAGGTGACTAGATCAGAGTTGCTGTACTGAGATTCATAGTTTGTGTGCACCGTACTGTGTATGAGGACGTCCTCTGTACATTAACCTCATTCTAGATGTCTCAGTACAGAGGTGACTAGATCGGAGTTGCTGTACTGAGGTCCATGATCTCTGTGTACTGTACTGTGTATAAGGACGTCCTCTGTACAGTAACTTCAATCTAGATGTCTCAGTACAAAGGTGATTAGATCAGAGTTGCTGCAGTAAGGTTCATGATCTCTGTGCACTGTACTGTGTATAAGGACGTCCTCTGTACAGTAACTTCAGTCTAGATGTCTCAGTACAGAGGTGACTAGATCAGAGTTGCTGTACTGAGATTCATAGTTTGTGTGCACCGTACTGTGTATAAGGACGTCCTCTGTACAGTAACTTCAGTCTAGTTGTCTTAGTAAAGAGGTGACTAGATCAGAGTTGCTGTACTGAGATTCATAGTTTGTGTGCACTGTACTGTGTATAAGGACGTCCTCTGTACAGTAACCTCAATCTAGATGTCTCAGTACAGAGGTGACTAGATCAGAGTTGCTGCAGTAAGTTTCATGATTTCTGTGCACTGTACTGTGTATAAGGACGTCCTCTGTGCAGTAACTTAAGTCTAGATGTCTCAGTATAGAGGTAACTAGATCAGAGTTGCTGTACTGAGATTCATAGTTTGTGTGCACCGTACTGTGTATAAGGACGTCCTCTATACAGTAACTTCAGTATAGATGTCTCAGTACAGAGGTGACTAGATCAGAGTTGCTGTAGTGAGATTCATAGTTTCTGTGCACCGTACTGTGTATAAGGACGTCCTCTGTACAGTAACCTTAGTCTAGATGTCTCAGTACAGAGGTGACTGGATCGGAGTTGCAGCACTGAGGTCCATGATCTCTGTGCACTGTACTGTGTATAAGGACGTCCTCTGTACAGTAACTTCAATTTAGATGTCTCAGTACAGAGGTGACTAGATCAGAGTTGCTGTAGTGAGATTCATAGTTTGTGTGCACCGTACTGTGTATAAGGACGTCATCTGTACAGTAACTTCAGTATAGATGTCTCAGTACAGAGGTGACTAGATCAGAGTTGCTGTACTGAGATTCATAGTTTCTGTGCACTGTACTGTGTATAAGGACGTCCTCTGTACAGTAACTTCAGTCTAGTTGTCTCAGTACAGAGGTTACTAGATCAGAGTTGCTGTACTGAGATTCATAGTTTGTGTGCACTGTACTGTGTATAAGGACGTCCTCTGTACAGGTATTTCAGTATAGTTGTCTCAGTACAGAGGTAACTAGATCAGAGTTGCTGTACTGAGATTCATAGTTTGTGTGCACCGTACTGTGTATGAGGACGTCCTCTGTACATTAACCTCATTCTAGATGTCTCAGTACAGAGGTGACTAGATCGGAGTTGCTGTACTGAGGTCCATGATCTCTGTGTACTGTACTGTGTATAAGGACGTCCTCTGTACAGTAACTTCAATCTAGATGTCTCAGTACAAAGGTGATTAGATCAGAGTTGCTGCAGTAAGGTTCATGATCTCTGTGCACCGTACTGTGTATAAGGACGTCCTCTGTACGGTAACTTCAATTTAGATGTCTCAGTACAGAGGTGACTAGATCAGAGTTGCTGTACTGAGATTCATAGTTTGTGTGCACCGTACTGTGTATGAGGACGTCCTCTGTACATTAACCTCATTCTAGATGTCTCAGTACAGAGGTGACTAGATCGGAGTTGCTGTACTGAGGTCCATGATCTCTGTGTACTGTACTGTGTATAAGGACGTCCTCTGTACAGTAACTTCAATCTAGATGTCTCAGTACAAAGGTGATTAGATCAGAGTTGCTGCAGTAAGGTTCATGATCTCTGTGCACTGTACTGTGTATAAGGACGTCCTCTGTACAGTAACTTCAGTCTAGATGTCTCAGTACAGAGGTGACTAGATCAGAGTTGCTGTACTGAGATTCATAGTTTGTGTGCACCGTACTGTGTATAAGGACGTCCTCTGTACAGTAACTTCAGTCTAGTTGTCTTAGTAAAGAGGTGACTAGATCAGAGTTGCTGTACTGAGATTCATAGTTTGTGTGCACTGTACTGTGTATAAGGACGTCCTCTGTACAGTAACCTCAATCTAGATGTCTCAGTACAGAGGTGACTAGATCAGAGTTGCTGCAGTAAGTTTCATGATTTCTGTGCACTGTACTGTGTATAAGGACGTCCTCTGTGCAGTAACTTAAGTCTAGATGTCTCAGTACAGAGGTAACTAGATCAGAGTTGCTGTACTGAGATTCATAGTTTGTGTGCACCGTACTGTGTATAAGGACGTCCTCTATACAGTAACTTCAGTATAGATGTCTCAGTACAGAGGTGACTAGATCAGAGTTGCTGTAGTGAGATTCATAGTTTCTGTGCACCGTACTGTGTATAAGGACGTCCTCTGTACAGTAACCTTAGTCTAGATGTCTCAGTACAGAGGTGACTGGATCGGAGTTGCAGCACTGAGGTCCATGATCTCTGTGCACTGTACTGTGTATAAGGACGTCCTCTGTACAGTAACTTCAATTTAGATGTCTCAGTACAGAGGTGACTAGATCAGAGTTGCTGTAGTGAGATTCATAGTTTGTGTGCACCGTACTGTGTATAAGGACGTCATCTGTACAGTAACTTCAGTATAGATGTCTCAGTACAGAGGTGACTAGATCAGAGTTGCTGTACTGAGATTCATAGTTTCTGTGCACTGTACTGTGTATAAGGACGTCCTCTGTACAGTAACTTCAGTCTAGTTGTCTCAGTACAGAGGTTACTAGATCAGAGTTGCTGTACTGAGATTCATAGTTTCTGTGCACTGTACTGTGTATAAGGACGTCATCTGTACAGTAACTTCAGTCTAGATGTCTCAGTACAGAGGTGACTAGTTGGGAGTTGCTGTACTGAGATTCATAGTTTGTGTGCACCGTACTGTGTATAAGGACGTCCTCTGTACAGTAACCTCAATCTAGATGTCTCAGTACAGAGGTGACTAGATCAGAGTTGCTGCACTGAGGTCCATGATTTCTGTGCACTGTACTGTATATAAAGACGTCCTCTATACAGTAACTTCAGTCTAGTTGTCTCAGTACAGAGGTAACTAGATCAGAGTTGCTGCAGTAAGGTTCATGATCTCTGTGCATTGTACTGTGTATAAGAATGTCCTCTGTATGGTAACCTCAATCTAGATGTCTCAGTACAGAGGTGACTAGATGGGAGTTGCTGTACTGAGATTCATAGTTTCTGTGCACTGTACTGTGTATAAGGACGTCCTCTGTACAGTAACTTCAGTCTAGTTGTCTTAGTACAGAGGTAACTAGATCAGAGTTGCTGTACTGAGGTCCATGATTTCTGTGCACTGTACTATGTATAAGGACGTCCTCTATACAGTAACTTCAGTCTAGATGTCTCAGTACAGAGGTGACTAGATCGGAGTTGCTGTACTGAGGTCCATGATTTCTGTGCACTGTACTGTGTATAAGAACGTCCTCTGTACAGTAACCTCATTCTAGATGTCTCAGTACAGAGGTAACTAGATCAGAGTTGCTGTACTGAGATTCATAGTTTGTGTGCACCGTACTGTGTATAAGGACGTCCTCTGTACAGTTACTTCAGTATAGATGTCTCAGTACAGAGGTGACTAGATCGGAGTTGCAGCACTGAGGTCCATGATCTCTGTGCACTGTACTGTGTATAAGGACGTCCTCTGTACAGTAACTCCATTCTAGATGTCTCAGTACAGAGGTAACTAGATCAGAGTTGCTGTACTGAGATACCTAGTTTGTGTGCACCGTACTGTGTATAAGGACGTCCTCTGTACGGTAACTTCAATTTAGATGTCTCAGTACAGAGGTGACTAGATCAGAGTTGCTGTAGTGAGATTCATAGTTTGTGTGCACTGTACTGTGTATAAGGACGTCCTCTGTACAGGTATTTCAGTATAGTTGTCTCAGTACAGAGGTAACTAGATCAGAGTTGCTGTACTGAGATTCATAGTTTGTGTGCACCGTACTGTGTATGAGGACGTCCTCTGTACATTAACCTCATTCTAGATGTCTCAGTACAGAGGTGACTAGATCGGAGTTGCTGTACTGAGGTCCATGATCTCTGTGTACTGTACTGTGTATAAGGACGTCCTCTGTACAGTAACTTCAATCTAGATGTCTCAGTACAAAGGTGATTAGATCAGAGTTGCTGCAGTAAGGTTCATGATCTCTGTGCACCGTACTGTGTATAAGGACGTCCTCTGTACGGTAACTTCAATTTAGATGTCTCAGTACAGAGGTGACTAGATCAGAGTTGCTGTACTGAGATTCATAGTTTGTGTGCACCGTACTGTGTATGAGGACGTCCTCTGTACATTAACCTCATTCTAGATGTCTCAGTACAGAGGTGACTAGATCGGAGTTGCTGTACTGAGGTCCATGATCTCTGTGTACTGTACTGTGTATAAGGACATCCTCTGTACAGTAACTTCAATCTAGATGTCTCAGTACAAAGGTGATTAGATCAGAGTTGCTGCAGTAAGGTTCATGATCTCTGTGCACTGTACTGTGTATAAGGACGTCCTCTGTACAGTAACTTCAGTCTAGATGTCTCAGTACAGAGGTGACTAGATCAGAGTTGCTGTACTGAGATTCATAGTTTGTGTGCACCGTACTGTGTATAAGGACGTCCTCTGTACAGTAACTTCAGTCTAGTTGTCTTAGTAAAGAGGTGACTAGATCAGAGTTGCTGTACTGAGATTCATAGTTTGTGTGCACTGTACTGTGTATAAGGACGTCCTCTGTACAGTAACCTCAATCTAGATGTCTCAGTACAGAGGTGACTAGATCAGAGTTGCTGCAGTAAGTTTCATGATTTCTGTGCACTGTACTGTGTATAAGGACGTCCTCTGTGCAGTAACTTAAGTCTAGATGTCTCAGTATAGAGGTAACTAGATCAGAGTTGCTGTACTGAGATTCATAGTTTGTGTGCACCGTACTGTGTATAAGGACGTCCTCTATACAGTAACTTCAGTATAGATGTCTCAGTACAGAGGTGACTAGATCAGAGTTGCTGTAGTGAGATTCATAGTTTCTGTGCACCGTACTGTGTATAAGGACGTCCTCTGTACAGTAACCTTAGTCTAGATGTCTCAGTACAGAGGTGACTGGATCGGAGTTGCAGCACTGAGGTCCATGATCTCTGTGCACTGTACTGTGTATAAGGACGTCCTCTGTACAGTAACTTCAATTTAGATGTCTCAGTACAGAGGTGACTAGATCAGAGTTGCTGTAGTGAGATTCATAGTTTGTGTGCACCGTACTGTGTATAAGGACTTCATCTGTACAGTAACTTCAGTATAGATGTCTCAGTACAGAGGTGACTAGATCAGAGTTGCTGTACTGAGATTCATAGTTTCTGTGCACTGTACTGTGTATAAGGACGTCCTCTGTACAGTAACTTCAGTCTAGTTGTCTCAGTACAGAGGTTACTAGATCAGAGTTGCTGTACTGAGATTCATAGTTTGTGTGCACTGTACTGTGTATAAGGACGTCCTCTGTACAGGTATTTCAGTATAGTTGTCTCAGTACAGAGGTAACTAGATCAGAGTTGCTGTACTGAGATTCATAGTTTGTGTGCACCGTACTGTGTATGAGGACGTCCTCTGTACATTAACCTCATTCTAGATGTCTCAGTACAGAGGTGACTAGATCGGAGTTGCTGTACTGAGGTCCATGATCTCTGTGTACTGTACTGTGTATAAGGACGTCCTCTGTACAGTAACTTCAATCTAGATGTCTCAGTACAAAGGTGATTAGATCAGAGTTGCTGCAGTAAGGTTCATGATCTCTGTGCACCGTACTGTGTATAAGGACGTCCTCTGTACGGTAACTTCAATTTAGATGTCTCAGTACAGAGGTGACTAGATCAGAGTTGCTGTACTGAGATTCATAGTTTGTGTGCACCATACTGTGTATGAGGACGTCCTCTGTACATTAACCTCATTCTAGATGTCTCAGTACAGAGGTGACTAGATCGGAGTTGCTGTACTGAGGTCCATGATCTCTGTGTACTGTACTGTGTATAAGGACGTCCTCTGTACAGTAACTTCAATCTAAATGTCTCAGTACAAAGGTGATTAGATCAGAGTTGCTGCAGTAAGGTTCATGATCTCTGTGCACTGTACTGTGTATAAGGACGTCCTCTGTACAGTAACTTCAGTCTAGATGTCTCAGTACAGAGGTGACTAGATCAGAGTTGCTGTACTGAGATTCATAGTTTGTGTGCACCGTACTGTGTATAAGGACGTCCTCTGTACAGTAACTTCAGTCTAGTTGTCTTAGTAAAGAGGTGACTAGATCAGAGTTGCTGTACTGAGATTCATAGTTTGTGTGCACTGTACTGTGTATAAGGACGTCCTCTGTACAGTAACCTCAATCTAGATGTCTCAGTACAGAGGTGACTAGATCAGAGTTGCTGCAGTAAGTTTCATGATTTCTGTGCACTGTACTGTGTATAAGGACGTCCTCTGTGCAGTAACTTAAGTCTAGATGTCTCAGTACAGAGGTAACTAGATCAGAGTTGCTGTACTGAGATTCATAGTTTGTGTGCACCGTACTGTGTATAAGGACGTCCTCTATACAGTAACTTCAGTATAGATGTCTCAGTACAGAGGTGACTAGATCAGAGTTGCTGTAGTGAGATTCATAGTTTCTGTGCACCGTACTGTGTATAAGGACGTCCTCTGTACAGTAACCTTAGTCTAGATGTCTCAGTACAGAGGTGACTGGATCGGAGTTGCAGCACTGAGGTCCATGATCTCTGTGCACTGTACTGTGTATAAGGACGTCCTCTGTACAGTAACTATAATTTAGATGTCTCAGTACAGAGGTGACTAGATCAGAGTTGCTGTAGTGAGATTCATAGTTTGTGTGCACCGTACTGTGTATAAGGACGTCATCTGTACAGTAACTTCAGTATAGATGTCTCAGTACAGAGGTGACTAGATCAGAGTTGCTGTACTGAGATTCATAGTTTCTGTGCACTGTACTGTGTATAAGGACGTCCTCTGTACAGTAACTTCAGTCTAGTTGTCTCAGTACAGAGGTTACTAGATCAGAGTTGCTGTACTGAGATTCATAGTTTGTGTGCACTGTACTGTGTATAAGGACGTCCTCTGTACAGTAACTTCAGTTTAGATGTCTCAGTACAGAGGTGACTAGTTGGGAGTTGCTGTACTGAGATTCATAGTTTGTGTGCACCGTACTGTGTATAAGGACGTCCTCTGTACAGTAACCTCAATCTAGATGTCTCAGTACAGAGGTGACTAGATCAGAGTTGCTGCACTGAGGTCCATGATTTCTGTGCACTTTACTGTGTATAAGGACGTCCTCTATACAGTAACTTCAGTCTAGTTGTCTCAGTACAGAGGTAACTAGATCAGAGTTGCTGCAGTAAGGTTCATGATCTCTGTGCATTGTACTGTGTATAAGAATGTCCTCTGTATGGTAACCTCAATCTAGATGTCTCAGTACAGAGGTGACTAGATGGGAGTTGCTGTACTGAGATTCATAGTTTCTGTGCACTGTACTGTGTATAAGGACGTCCTCTGTACAGTAACTTCAGTCTAGTTGTCTTAGTACAGAGGTAACTAGATCAGAGTTGCTGTATTGAGGTCCATGATTTCTGTGCACTGTACTATGTATAAGGACGTCCTCTATACAGTAACTTCAGTCTAGATGTCTCAGTACAGAGGTGACTAGATCGGAGTTGCTGTACTGAGGTCCATGATTTCTGTGCACTGTACTGTGTATAAGAACGTCCTCTGTACAGTAACCTCAATCTAGATGTCTCAGTACAGAGGTGACTAGATCAGAGTTGCTGTACTGAGATTCAAAGTTTGTGTGCACCGTACTGTTTATAAGGACGTCCTCTGTACAGTAACTTCAGTATAGATGTCTCAGTACAGAGGTGACTAGATCGGAGTTGCTGTACTGAGGTCCATGATCTCTGTGCACTGTACTGTGTATAAGGACGTCCTCTGTACAGTAACTCCATTCTAGATGTCTCAGTACAGAGGTAACTAGATCAGAGTTGCTGTACTGAGATTCATAGTTTGTGTGCACCGTACTGTGTATAAGGACGTCCTCTGTACGGTAACTTCAATTTAGATGTCTCAGTACAGAGGTGACTAGATCAGAGTTGCTGCAGTAAGGTTCATGATCTCTGTGCACTGTACTGTGTATAAGGACGTCCTCTGTACAGTAACTTCAGTCTAGTTGTCTCAGTACAGAGGTAACTAGATCAGAGTTGCTGTACTGAGATTCCTAGTTTGTGTGCACCGCACTGTGTATAAGGACGTCCTCTGTACAGGTATTTCAGTATAGTTGTCTCAGTACAGAGGTAACTAGATCAGAGTTGCTGTACGGAGATTCCTAGTTTGTGTGCACCGCACTGTGTATAAGGACGTCCTCTGTACAGGTATTTCAGTATAGTTGTCTCAGTACAGAGGTAACTAGATCAGAGTTGCTGTACTGAGATTCATAGTTTGTGTGCACCGTCCTGTGTATGAGGACGTCCTCTGTACAGTAACCTCAATCTAGATGTCTCAGTACAGAGGTGACTAGATCAGAGTTGCTGCAGTAAGGTTCATGATTTCTGTGCACTGTACTGTGTATAAGGACTTCCTCTGTACAGTAACTTCAGTCTAGATGTCTCAGTACAGAGGTGACTAGATCAGAGTTGCTGCAGTAAGGTTCATGATTTCTGTGCACTGTACTGTGTATAAGGACGTCCTCTGTACAGTAACTTCAGTCTTGATGTCTCAGTACAGAGGTGACTAGATCGGAGTTGCTGTACTGAGGTCCATGATCTCTGTGAACTGTACTGTGTATAAGGACATCCTCTGTACAGTAACTTCAGTCTATTTGTCTCAGTACAGAGGTAACTAGATCAGAGTTGCTGTACTGAGATTCATAGTTTGTGTGCACTGTACTGTTTATAAGGACGTCCTCTGTACAGTAACTTCAATGTAGATGTCTCAGTACAGAGGTGACTAGATCAGAGTTGCAGCACTGAGGTCCATGATCTCTGTGCACTGTACTGTGTATAAGGACGTCCTCTGTACGGTAACTTCAATTTAGATGTCTCAGTACAGAGGTGACTAGATCAGAGTTGCTGTAGTGAGATTCATAGTTTGTGTGCACCGTACTGTGTATAAGGACGTCCTCTGTACAGTAACTTCAGTATAGATGTCTCAGTACAGAGGTGACTAGATCAGAGTTGCTGTACTGAGATTCATAGTTTCTGTGCACTGTACTGTGTATAAGGATGTCCTCTGTACAGTAACTTCAGTCTAGTTGTCTCAGTAGACATGTGACTAGATCAGAGTTGCTGTACTGAGATTCATAGTTTGTGTGCACTGTACTGTGTATAAGGACGTCCTCTGTACAGTAACTTCAGTCTAGTTATCTCAGTACAGAGGTTACTAGATCAGAGTTGCTGTACTGAGATTCATAGTTTGTGTGCACTGTACTGTGTATAAGGACGTCCTCTGTACAGTAACTTCAGTCTAGATGTCTCAGTACAGAGGTGACTAGTTGGGAGTTGCTGTACTGAGATTCATAGTTTGTGTGCACCGTACTGTGTATAAGGACGTCCTCTGTACAGTAACCTCAATCTAGATGTCTCAGTACAGAGGTGACTAGATCAGAGTTGCTGCACTGAGGTCCATGATTTCTGTGCACTGTACTGTGTATAAGGACGTCCTCTATACAGTAACTTCAGTCTAGTTGTCTCAGTACAGAGGTAACTAGATCAGAGTTGCTGCAGTAAGGTTCATGATCTCTGTGCATTGTACTGTGTATAAGAACGTCCTCTGTATGGTAACCTCAATCTAGATGTCTCAGTACAGAGGTGACTAGATGGGAGTTGCTGTACTGAGATTCATAGTTTCTGTGCACTGTACTGTGTATAAGGACGTCCTCTGTACAGTAACTTCAGTCTAGTTGTCTTAGTACAGAGGTAACTAGATCAGAGTTGCTGTACTGAGGTCCATGATTTCTGTGCACTGTACTATGTATAAGGACGTCCTCTATACAGTAACTTCAGTCTAGATGTCTCAGTACAGAGGTAACTAGTTCAGAGTTGCTGTACTGAGATTCATAGTTTGTGTGCACCGTACTGTGTATGAGGACGTCCTCTGTACAGTAACCTCAATCTAGATGTCTCAGTACAGAGGTGACTAGATCAGAGTTGCTGCAGTAAGGTTCATGATTTCTGTGCACTGTACTGTGTATAAGGACGTCCTCTGTACAGTAACTTCAGTCTAGATGTCTCAGTACAGAGGTGACTAGATCAGAGTTGCTGCAGTAAGGTTCATGATTTCTGTGCACTGTACTGTGTATAAGGACGTCCTCTGTACAGTAACTTCAGTCTAGATGTCTCAGTACAGAGGTGACTAGATCGGAGTTGCTGTACTGAGGTCCATGATCTCTGTGTACTGTACTGTGTATAAGGACATCCTCTGTACAGTAACTTCAGTCTATTTGTCTCAGTACATAGGTAAGTAGATCAGAGTTGTTGTACTGAGATTCATAGTTTGTGTGCACTGTACTGTGTATAAGGACGTCCTCTGTACAGTAACTTCAATCTAGATGTCTCAGTACAGAGGTGACTAGATCGGAGTTGCTGTACTGAGGTCTATGATATCTGTGCACTGTACTGTGTATAAGGACGTCCTCTGTACAGTAACTTCAGTATATTTGTCTCAGTACAGAGGTAACTAGATCAGAGTTGCTGTACTGAGATTCATAGTTTGTGTGCACCCTACTGTGTATAAGGACGTCCTCTGTACAGTAACTTCAGTCTAGATGTCTCAGTACAGAGGTGACTAGATCGGAGTTGCTGTACTGAGGTCCATGATCTCTGTGCACCGTACTGTGTATAAGGACGTCCTCTGTACAGTAACTTCAGTCTAGATGTCTCAGTACAGAGGTGACAAGATCAGAGTTGCTGTACTGAGATTCATAGTTTGTGTGCACCCTACTGTGTATAAGGACGTCCTCTGTACATTAACCTCATTCTAGATGTCTCAGTACAGAGGTGACTAGATCGGAGTTGCTGTACTGAGGTCCATGATCTCTGTGCACCGTACTGTGTATAAGGACGTCCTCTGTACAGTAACCTCAATTTAGATGTCTCAGTACAGAGGTGACTAGATCAGATTTGCTGCAGAAAGGTCCATGATCTCTGTGCACTGTACTGTGTATAAGGACGTCCTCTGTACAGTAACTTCAGTCTAGATGTCTCAGTACAGAGGTGACTAGATCAGAGTTGCTGTATTGAGATTCATAGTTTGTGTGCACTGTACTGTGTATAAGGACGTCCTCTGTACAGTAACTTCAATTTAGATGTCTCAGTACAGAGGTGACTAGATCAGAGTTGCAGCACTGAGGTCCATGATCTCTGTGCACTGTACTGTGTATAAGGACGTCCTCTGTACGGTAACTTCAATTTAGATGTCTCAGTACAGAGGTGACTAGATCAGAGTTGCTGTAGTGAGATTCATAGTTTGTGGGCACCGTACTGTGTATAAGGACGTCCTCTGTACAGTAACTTTAGTATAGATGTCTCAGTACAGAGGTGACTAGATCAGAGTTGCTGTACTGAGATTCATAGTTTCTGTGCACTGTACTGTGTATAAGGACGTCCTCTGTACAGTAACTTCAGTCTAGTTGTCTCAGTACACATGTGACTAGATCAGAGTTGCTGTACTGAGATTCATAGTTTGTGTGCACTGTACTGTGTATAAGGACGTCCTCTGTACAGTAACTTCAGTCTAGTTGTCTCAGTACAGAGGTTACTAGATCAGAGTTGCTGTACTGAGATTCATAGTTTGTGTGCACTGTACTGTGTATAAGGACGTCCTCTGTACAGTAACTTCAGTCTAGATGTCTCAGTACAGAGGTGACTAGATCAGAGTTGCTGCACTGAGGTCCATGATTTCTGTGCACTGTTCTGTGTATAAGGACGTCCTCTATACAGTACCTTCAGTCTAGTTGTCTCAGTACAGAGGTAACTAGATCAGAGTTGCTGCAGTAGGGTTCATGATCTCTGTGCATTGTACTGTGTATAAGAACGTACTCTGTATGGTAACCTCAATCTAGATGTCTCAGTACAGAGGTGACTAGATGGGAGTTGCTGTACTGAGATTCATAGTTTCTGTGCACTGTACTGTGTATAAGGACGTCCTCTGTACAGTAACTTCAGTCTAGTTGTCTTAGTACAGAGGTAACTAGATCAGAGTTGCTGTACTGAGGTCCATGATTTCTGTGCACTGTACTATGTACAAGGACGTCCTCTATACAGTAACTTCAGTCTAGATGTCTCAGTACAGAGGTGACTAGATTGGAGTTGCTATACTGAGGTCCATGATTTCTGTGCACTCTACTGTGTATAAGGACGTCCTCTGTACAGTAACCTCAATCTAGATGTCTCACTACAGAGGTAACTAGATCAGAGTTGCTGTACTGAGATTCATAGTTTGTGTGCACCGTACTGTGTATAAGGACGTCCTCTGTACAGTAACTCCATTCTAGATGTCTCAGTACAGAGGTAACTAGATCAGAGTTGCTGTACTGAGATTCCTAGTTTGTGTGCACCGTACTGTGCATAAGGACGTCCTCTGTACAGTAACTTCAATTTAGATATCTCAGTACAGAGGTGACTAGATCAGAGTTGCTGTAGTGAGATTCATAGTTTGTGTGCACCGTACTGTGTATAAGGACGTCCTCTGTACAGTAACTTCAGTCTAGTTGTCTCATTACAGAGGTGACTAGATCAGAGTTGCTGCAGTAAGGTTCATGATCTCTGTGCACTGTACTGTGTATAAGGACGTCCTCTGTACAGTAACTTCAGTCTAGATGTCTCAGTACAGAGGTGACTAGATCAGAGTTGCTGTACTGAGATTTATAGTTTGTGTGCACCGTACTGTGTATAAGGACGTCCTCTGTACAGTAACTTCAGTCTAGATGTCTCAGTACAGAGGTGACTAGATCAGAGTTGCTGTACTGAGATTCATAGTTTGTGTGCACCGTACTGTGTATAAGGACGTCCTTTGTACAGTAACTTCAGTCTAGTTGTCTCAGTACAGAAGTGACTAGATCAGAGTTGCTGTACTGATATTCATAGTTTGTGTGCACTGTACTGTGTATAAGGAGGTCCTCTGTACAGTAACTTCAGTCTAGTTGTCTCAGTACGGAGGTAACTAGATCAGAGTTGCTGTACTGATATTCATAGTTTGTGTGCACTGTACTGTGTATAAGGACGTCCTCTGTACAGTAACTTCAATCTAGATATCTCAGTACAGAGGTGACTAGATCAGAGTTGCAGCTGTAAGGTTCATGATCTCTGTGCACTGTACTGTGTATAAGGACGTCCTCTGTACAGTAACTTCAGTCTAGTTGTCTCAGTACAGAGGTAACTAGATCAGAGTTGCTGTACTGAGATTCATAGTTTGTGTGCACTGTACTGTGTATAAGGAGGTCCTCTGTACAGTAACCACAATCTAGATGTCTCAGTACAGAGGTGACTAGATCGGAGTTGCTGTACTGAGGTCCATGATCTCTGTGTACTGTACTGTGTATAAGGACGTCCTCTGTGCAGTAACCTCAATCTAGATGTCTCAGTACAGAGGTGACTAGATCGGAGTTGCTGTACTGAGGTCCATGATCTCTGTGTACTGTACTGTGTATAAGGACGTCCTCTGTACAGTAACTTCAGTCTATTTGTCTCAGTACAGAGGTGACTAGATCAGAGTTGCTGTACTGAGATTCATAGTTTGTGTGCACTGCAGGATAGGATTAGATACACAGCTCAGTAGACAGTATCACACAGGATAGGATTAGATACACAGCTCAGCAGACAGTATCACACAGTTGAGGATTAGATACATCGCTCAGCAGACATTATCACACAGGAGAGGATTAGATACACAGCATAGGATTAGATACACAGCTCAGCAGACAGTATCACACAGGAGAGGATTAGATACACAGCTCAGCAGACAGTATCACACAGGAGAGGATTAGATACACAGCTCAGCAGACGGTATCACACATGAGAGGATTAGATACACAGCTCAGCACACAGTATCTCACAGGAGAAGATTAGATACACGGCTCAGCAGACAGTATCTCACAGGAGAGAATTAGATACATGACTCAGCAGACAGTATCACACAGGAGAGGATTAGATACACGGCTCAGCAGACAGTATCACACAGGAGAGGATTAGATACACAGCTCAGCAGACAGTATTGCAGAGGATAGGATTAGATACACAGCTCAGCAGACGGTATCACACAGGACAGGATTAGATACACTGCTCAGCAGACGGTATCACACAGAATAGGATTAGATACACAGCTCAGCAGACAGTATCACACAGGAGAGGATTAGATACACGGTTCAGCAGACAGTATCACACAGGGTAGGATTAGATACATTGCTCAGCAGACAGTATCACACAGTAAAGGATTAGATACACAGCTCAGCAGACAGTATCACACAGGACAGGATTAGATACACAGCTCAGCAGACAGTATCACACAGGATAGGTTTAGATACACAGCTCAGAAGACAGTATCACACAGGAGAGGATTAGATACACTGCTCAGCAGACGGTATCACACAGAATAGGATTAGATACACAGCTCAGCAGACAGTATCACACAGGAGAGGATTAGATACACGGCTCAGCAGACAGTATCACACAGGATAGGATTAGATACACAGCTCAGCAGACAGTATCACACAGGACAGCATTAGATACACAGCTCAGCAGACGGTATCACACAGGACAGGATTAGATACACAGCTCAGCAGACTATCACACAGGATAGGATTCTAAACACTATTCAGCAGACAGTATCACACAGAAGAGGATTAGATACACAGCTCAGCACACAGTATCTCACAGGATTGGATTAGATACACTGCTCAACAGACAGTATGACACAGGACAGGATTTGATGCATAGCTCAGCAGACAATATCACACAGGAGAGGATTAGAAACACAGCTCAGCAGACAGTATCACACAGGATATTATTAGATACACAGCTCAGCAGATGGCATCACACAGGAGAAGATTAGATACACAGCTCAGCAGACAGTATCACACAGGGTAGGATTAGAGATACAGCTCAGCAGACAGTATCACACAGGAGAAGATTAGATACACAGCTCAGCAGACAGTATCACACAGGGAAGGATTAGAGATACAGCTCAGCTGACAGTATCTCAAAGGATAGGATTAGATACACAGCTCAGCAGACAGTATCACACAGGAGAGGATAAGATACACTGGTCAGCAGACAGTATCACACAGGAGAGGATTAGATACACAGCTCAGCAGACAGTATCACACAGCATAGGATTAGTTACACGGCTCAGCAGACAGTATCACACAGTAAAAGATTAGATACACTGCTCAGCAGACAGTATCAAACAGCATAGGATTAGATACACAGCTCAGCAGACAGTATCGCACAGGAGACGATTAGATACACGGCTCTGCAGACAGTATCGCACAGGAGAGGATTAGATACACGGCTCTGCAGACAGTATCACACTGGGGAGGATTAGATACACAGCTCAGCAGACAGTATCACACAGGAGAGGATTAGATACACAGCTCAGCAGACAGCATCACACAGGAGAGGATTAGATACATGACTCAGCAGACGGTATCACACAGGAGAGGATTAGATACACAGCTCAGCTGACAGTATCACACAGGAGAAGATTAGATACATGACTCAGCAGACAGTATCACACAGGAGAGGATTAGATACACAGCTCAGCAGACAGTATCACACAGGAGAGGATTAGATACACAGCTCAGCAGACAGTATCACACAGGAGAGGATTAGATAAACAGCTCAGCAGACAGTATCACACAGGAGGGGATTAGATACACGGCTCAGCAGACAGTATCACACGGGAGTGGATTAGATACACGGCTCAGCAGACAGTATCACACGGGAGTGGATTAGATACACGACTCAGCAGACAGTATCACGCAAGATAGGATTAGATACACAGTTCATCAGACAGTATCACTCAGGAGATGATTAGATACACAGCTCAGCAGACAGTATCACACATTAGAGGATTAGATACACAGCTCAGCAGACAGTATCACACAGGAGAGGATTGGATACACAGCTCAGCAGACAGTATCACACAGGATGGGATTAGATAAACAGCTCAGCAGACAGTATCACACAGGATGGGATTAGATACACAGCTCAGCAGACAGTATCACACAGGAGAGAATTGGATACACAGCTCAGCAGACGGTATCACACAGGAGAGGATTAGATACACGGCTCAGCAGACAGTATCACACAGGAGAGGATTAGATACACAGCTCAGCAGACAGTATCACACAGGAGAGGATTGGATACACAGCTCAGCAGACAGTATCACACAGGAGAGGATTAGATACACAGCTCAGCAGACAGTATCACACAGGAGAGGATTAGATACACAGCTCAGCAGACAGTATCGCACAGGAGAGGATTAGATACACAGCTCAGCAGACAGTATCACACAGGAGAGGATTAGATACACAGCTCAGCAGACAGTACCACACAGGAGAAGATTAGATACACGGCTCAGCAGACGGTATCACACAGGAGAGGATTAGATACACAGCTCAGCAGACAGTATCACACAGGAGAGGATTAGATACATAGCTCAGCAGACTGTATCACACAGGAGAGGATTAGATACACAGCTCAGCAGACAGTATTACACTGGAGAGGATTAGATAAACAGCATAGGATTAGATACACAGCTCAGCAGACAGTATCACACAGGAGAGGATTAGATACACAGCTCAGCAGACAGTATCACACAGGACAGGATTAGATACATAGCTCAGCAGACAGTATCACACAGGAGAGGATTAGATACACTGCTCAACAGACAGTATCACACAGGACAGGATTAGATACATAGCTCAGCAGACAGTATCACACAGAATTGGATTAGATACACTGCTCAACAGACAGTATCACACAGGACAGGATTAGATACATAGCTCAGCAGACGGTATCACACATGAGAGGATTAGATACACTGCTCTGCAGACAGTATCACACAGGAGAGGATTAGATACACAGCTCAGCAGACAGTATCACACAGGAGAGGATTAGATACACGGCTCTGCAGACAGTATCGCACAGGAGAGGATTAGATACACGGCTCAGCAGATAGTATCACACTGGGGAGGATTAGATACACGGCTCAGCAGATAGTATCACACTGGGGAGGATTAGATACACGGCTCAGCAGATAGTATCACACTGGGGAGGATTAGATACACGGCTCAGTAGATAGTATCACACTGGGGAGGATTAGATACACAGCTCAGCAGACAGTATCACACAGTAGAGGATTAGATACTTGGCTCAGCAGACAGTATCACACAGGAGAGGATTAGATACACAGCTCAGCAGACAGTATCGCACAGGAGAGGATTAGATACACCGCTCAGCAGACAGTATCACACAGGATAGGATTAGATACACGGCTCAGCAGACAGTATCACACAGGAGAGGATTAGATACACCGCTCAGCAGACAGTATCACACAGGAGAGGATTAGATACACATCTCAGCAGACAGTATCACACAGGATAGGATTAGATACACATCTCAGCAGACAGTATTACACAGGAGAGGA
The DNA here is from genome assembly GCF_046119375.1 of Phyllobates terribilis. Taxonomy (NCBI): domain Eukaryota; kingdom Metazoa; phylum Chordata; class Amphibia; order Anura; family Dendrobatidae; genus Phyllobates; species Phyllobates terribilis. The sequence goes on from NW_027363545.1 coordinate 512,051, forward strand.
TTAGATACACAGCATAGGATTAGATACACAGCTCAGCAGACAGTATCACACAGCATAGGATTAGATACACAGCTCAGCAGACAGTATCACACAGGAGAGGATTAGATACACAGCTCAGCAGACAGTATCACACAGGAGAGGATTAGATACATGGCTCAGCAGACATTATCACACAGGAGAGGATTAGATACACAGCATAGGATTAGATACACAGCTCAGCAGACAGTATCACACAGGAGAGGATTAGATACACAGCTCAGCAGACAGTGTCACACAGGAGAGGATTAGATACACAGCTCAGCAGACAGTGTCACACAGGAGAGGATTAGATACACAGCTCAGCAGACAGTATCACACAGGAGGGGATTAGATACACAGCTCAGCAGACAGTATCACACAGGAGAGGATTAGATACACAGCTCAGCAGACAGTGTCACACAGGAGAGGATTAGATACACAGCTCAGCAGACAGTATCACACAGGAGGGGATTAGATACACAGCTCAGCAGACAGTATCACACAGGAGGGGATTAGATACACAGCTCAGCAGACAGTATCACACAGGATAAGATTAGATACACTGCTCAGCAGACGGTATCACACAGCATAGGATTAGATACACAGCTCAGCACACAGTATCTCACAGGAGAAGATTAGATACACAGCTCAGCAGACAGTATCACACAGGAGAAGATTAGATACACAGCTCAGCAGACAGTATCACACAGGAGAGGATTAGATACACAGCTCAGCAGACAGTATCACACAGGATAAGATTAGATACACTGCTCAGCAGACGGTATCACACAGCATAGGATTAGATACACAGCTCAGCACACAGTATCTCACAGGAGAAGATTAGATACACGGCTCAGCAGACAGTATCACACAGGAGAAGATTAGATACACAGCTCAGCAGACAGTATCACACAGGAGAGGATTAGATACACAGCTCAGCAGACAGTATCACACAGGAGAGGATTAGATACACAGCTCAGCAGACAGTATTGCAGAGGATAGGATTAGATACACAGCTCAGCAGACGGTATCACACAAGACAGGATTAGATACACTGCTCAGCAGACGGTATCACACAGAATAGGATTAGATACACAGTTCAGCAGACAGTATCACACAGGAGAGGATTAGATACACGGTTCAGCAGACAGTATCACACAGGGTAGGATTAGATACATTGCTCAGCAGACAGTATCACACAGTAAAGGATTAGATACACAGCTCAGCAGACAGTATCACACAGGACAGGATTAGATACACAGCTCAGCAGACAGTATCACACAGGATAGGTTTAGATACACAGCTCAGAAGACAGTATCACACAGGAGAGGATTAGATACACTGCTCAGCAGACGGTATCACACAGAATAGGATTAGATACACAGCTCAGCAGACAGTATCACACAGGAGAGGATTAGATACACGGCTCAGCAGACAGTATCACACAGGATAGGATTAGATACACAGCTCAGCAGACAGTATCACACAGGACAGCATTAGATACACAGCTCAGCAGACGGTATCACACAGGACAGGATTAGATACACAGCTCAGCAGACTATCACACAGGATAGGATTCTAAACACTATTCAGCAGACAGTATCACACAGAAGAGGATTAGATACACAGCTCAGCACACAGTATCTCACAGGATTGGATTAGATACACTGCTCAACAGACAGTATCACACAGGACAGGATTTGATGCATAGCTCAGCAGACGGTATCACACATGAGAGGATTAGATACACAGCTCAGCAGACAGTATCACACATGGGAGGATTAGATATACAGCTCAGCAGACAATATCACACAGGAGAGGATTAGATACACAGCTCAGCAGACAGTATCACACAGGAGAGGATTAGAAACACAGCTCAGCAGACAGTATCACACAGGATATTATTAGATACACAGCTCAGCAGATGGCATCACACAGGAGAAGATTAGATACACAGCTCAGCAGACAGTATCACACAGGGTAGGATTAGAGATACAGCTCAGCAGACACTATCACACGAGAGGATTAGATACACAGCTCAACAGACAGTATCACACAGGAGAGGATTAGATACACAGCTCAGCAGACAGTATCACACATGATAGGATTAGATACACAGCTCAGCAGACAGTATCACACAGGAGAAGATTAGATACACAGCTCAGCAGACAGTATCACACAGGGAAGGATTAGAGATACAGCTCAGCTGACAGTATCTCACAGGATAGGATTAGATACACAGCTCAGCAGACAGTATCACACAGGAGAGGATAAGATACACTGGTCAGCAGACAGTATCACACAGGAGAGGATTAGATACACAGCTCAGCAGACAGTATCACACAGCATAGGATTAGTTACACGGCTCAGCAGACAGTATCACACAGTAAAAGATTAGATACACTGCTCAGCAGACAGTATCACACAGCATAGGATTAGATACACAGCTCAGCAGACAGTATCGCACAGGAGACGATTAGATACACGGCTCTGCAGACAGTATCGCACAGGAGAGGATTAGATACACGGCTCTGCAGACAGTATCACACTGGGGAGGATTAGATACACAGCTCAGCAGACAGTATCACACAGGAGAGGATTAGATACACAGCTCAGCAGACAGCATCACACAGGAGAGGATTAGATACACAGCTCAGCAGACAGTATCACACAGGAGAGGATTAGATACATGACTCAGCAGACAGTATCACACGGGAGAGGATTAGATACACAGCTCAGCAGACAGTATCACACAGGAGAGGATTAGATACACAGCTCAGCAGACAGTATCACACAGGAGAGGATTAGATAAACAGCTCAGCAGACAGTATCACACAGGAGGGGATTAGATACACGGCTCAGCAGACAGTATCACACGGGAGTGGATTAGATACACGGCTCAGCAGACAGTATCACACGGGAGTGGATTAGATACACGACTCGGCAGACAGTATCACGCAAGATAGGATTAGATACACAGTTCATCAGACAGTATCACTCAGGAGATGATTAGATACACAGCTCAGCAGACAGTATCACACATTAGAGGATTAGATACACAGCTCAGCACACAGTATCTCACAGGAGAAGATTAGATACACAGCTCAGCAGACAGTATCACACAGGAGAAGATTAGATACACAGCTCAGCAGACAGTATCACACAGGAGAGGATTAGATACACAGCTCAGCAGACAGTATCACACAGGATAAGATTAGATACACTGCTCAGCAGACGGTATCACACAGCATAGGATTAGATACACAGCTCAGCACACAGTATCTCACAGGAGAAGATTAGATACACGGCTCAGCAGACAGCATCACACAGGAGAAGATTAGATACAAAGCTCAGCAGACAGTATCACACAGGAGAGGATTAGATACACAGCTCAGCAGACAGTATCACACAGGAGAAGATTAGATACACAGCTCAGCAGACAGTATCACACAGGAGAGGATTAGATACACAGCTCAGCAGACAGTATCACACAGGATAAGATTAGATACACTGCTCAGCAGACGGTATCACACAGCATAGGATTAGATACACAGCTCAGCACACAGTATCTCACAGGAGAAGATTAGATACACGGCTCAGCAGACAGTATCACACAGGAGAAGATTAGATACACAGCTCAGCAGACAGTATCACACAGGAGAGGATTAGATACACAGCTCAGCAGACAGTATCACACAGGAGAGGATTAGATACACAGCTCAGCAAACAGTATCACACAGGAGAAGATTAGATACACAGCTCAGCAGACAGTATCACACAGGAGAGGATTAGATACACAGCTCAGCAGACAGTATCACACAGGAGGGGATTAGATACACAGCTCAGCAGACAGTATCACACAGGATAAGATTAGATACATAGCTCAGCAGACGGTATCACACATGAGAGGATTAGATACACAGCTCAGCACACAGTATCTCACAGGAGAAGATTAGATACACGGCTCAGCAGACAGTATCTCACAGGAGAGAATTAGATACATGACTCAGAAGACAGTATCACACAGGAGAGGATTAGATACACAGCTCAGCAGACAGTATTGCAGAGGATAGGATTAGATACACAGCTCAGCAGACGGTATCACACAGGACAGGATTAGATACACTGCTCAGCAGACGGTATCACACAGAATAGGATTAGATACACAGCTCAGCAGACAGTATCACACAGGATAGGATTAGATAAACTGCTCATCAGACAGTATCACACAGTTGAGGATTAGATACATCGCTCAGCAGACATTATCACACAGGAGAGGATTAGATACACAGCTCAGCAGACAGTATCACACAGGATAGGATTAGATACACAGCTCAGCAGACAGTATCACACAGTTGAGGATTAGATACATCGCTCAGCAGACATTATCACACAGGAGAGGATTAGATACACAGCATAGGATTAGATACACAGCTCAGCAGACAGTATCACACAGGAGAGGATTAGATACACAGCTCAGCAGACAGTATCACACAGGAGAGGATTAGATACACAGCTCAGCAGACGGTATCACACATGAGAGGATTAGATACACAGCTCAGCACACAGTATCTCACAGGAGAAGATTAGATACACGGCTCAGCAGACAGTATCTCACAGGAGAGAATTAGATACATGACTCAGCAGACAGTATCACACAGGAGAGGATTAGATACATAGCTCAGCAGACAGTATCACACAGGAGAGGATTAGATACACAGCTCAGCAGACAGTATTGCAGAGGATAGGATTAGATACACAGCTCAGCAGACGGTATCACACAGGACAGGATTAGATACACTGCTCAGCAGACGGTATCACACAGAATAGGATTAGATACACAGCTCAGCAGACAGTATCACACAGGAGAGGATTAGATACACGGTTCAGCAGACAGTATCACACAGGGTAGGATTAGATACATTGCTCAGCAGACAGTATCACACAGTAAAGGATTAGATACACAGCTCAGCAGACAGTATCACACAGGACAGGATTAGATACACAGCTCAGCAGACAGTATCACACAGGATAGGTTTAGATACACAGCTCAGAAGACAGTATCACACAGGAGAGGATTAGATACACTGCTCAGCAGACGGTATCACACAGAATAGGATTAGATACACAGCTCAGCAGACAGTATCACACAGGAGAGGATTAGATACACGGCTCAGCAGACAGTATCACACAGGATAGGATTAGATACACAGCTCAGCAGACAGTATCACACAGGACAGCATTAGATACACAGCTCAGCAGACGGTATCACACAGGACAGGATTAGATACACAGCTCAGCAGACTATCACACAGGATAGGATTCTAAACACTATTCAGCAGACAGTATCACACAGAAGAGGATTAGATACACAGCTCAGCACACAGTATCTCACAGGATTGGATTAGATACACAGCTCAACAGACAGTATCACACAGGACAGGATTTGATGCATAGCTCAGCAGACGGTATCACACATGAGAGGATTAGATACACAGCTCAGCAGACAGTATGACACAGGAGAGGATTAGAAACACAGCTCAGCAGACAGTATCACACAGGATATTATTAGATACACAGCTCAGCAGACGGTATCACACATGGGAGGATTAGATATACAGCTCAGCAGACAATATCACACAGGAGAGGATTAGATACACAGCTCAGCAGACAGTATCACACAGGAGAGGATTAGAAACACAGCTCAGCAGACAGTATCACACAGGATATTATTAGATACACAGCTCAGCAGATGGCATCACACAGGAGAAGATTAGATACACAGCTCAGCAGACAGTATCACACAGGGTAGGATTAGAGATACAGCTCAGCAGACACTATCACACGAGAGGATTAGATACACAGCTCAACAGACAGTATCACACAGGAGAGGATTAGATACACAGCTCAGCAGACAGTATCACACAGGATAGGATTAGATACACAGCTCAGCAGACAGTATCACACAGGAGAAGATTAGATACACAGCTCAGCAGACAGTATCACACAGGGAAGGATTAGAGATACAGCTCAGCTGACAGTATCTCACAGGATAGGATTAGATACACAGCTCAGCAGACAGTATCACACAGGAGAGGATAAGATACACTGGTCAGCAGACAGTATCACACAGGAGAGGATTAGATACACAGCTCAGCAGACAGTATCACACAGCATAGGATTAGTTACACGGCTCAGCAGACAGTATCACACAGTAAAAGATTAGATACACTGCTCAGCAGACAGTATCACACAGCATAGGATTAGATACACAGCTCAGCAGACAGTATCGCACAGGAGACGATTAGATACACGGCTCTGCAGACAGTATCGCACAGGAGAGGATTAGATACACGGCTCTGCAGACAGTATCACACTGGGGAGGATTAGATACACAGCTCAGCAGACAGTATCACACAGGAGAGGATTAGATACACAGCTCAGCAGACAGCATCACACAGGAGAGGATTAGATACATGACTCAGCAGACGGTATCACACAGGAGAGGATTAGATACACAGCTCAGCAGACAGTATCACACAGGAGAGGATTAGATACATGACTCAGCAGACAGTATTACACAGGAGACGATTAGATACACAGCTCAGCAGACAGTATCACACAGGAGAGGATTAGATACACAGCTCAGCAGACAGTATCACACAGGAGAGGATTAGATAAACAGCTCAGCAGACAGTATCACACAGGAGGGGATTAGATACACGGCTCAGCAGACAGTATCACACGGGAGTGGATTAGATACACGGCTCAGCAGACAGTATCACACGGGAGTGGATTAGATACACGACTCAGCAGACAGTATCACGCAAGATAGGATTAGATACACAGTTCATCAGACAGTATCACTCAGGAGATGATTAGATACGCAGCTCAGCAGACAGTATCACACATTAGAGGATTAGATACACAGCTCAGCAGACAGTATCACACAGGAGAGGATTGGATACACAGCTCAGCAGACAGTATCACACAGGATGGGATTAGATAAACAGCTCAGCAGACAGTATCACACAGGATGGGATTAGATACACAGCTCAGCAGACAGTATCACACAGGAGAGAATTGGATACACAGCTCAGCAGACGGTATCACACAGGAGAGGATTAGATACACGGCTCAGCAGACAGTATCACACAGTAGAGGATTAGATACACAGCTCAGCAGACAGTATCACACAGGAGAGGATTGGATACACAGCTCAGCAGACAGTATCACACAGGAGAGGATTAGATACACAGCTCAGCAGACAGTATCACACAGGAGAGGATTAGATACACAGCTCAGCAGACAGTATCGCACAGGAGAGGATTAGATACACGGCTCAGCAGACAGTATCACACAGGAAAGGATTAGATACACAGCTCAGCAGACAGTATCACACAGGAGAGGATTAGATACACAGCTCAGCAGACAGTACCACACAGGAGAAGATTAGATACACGGCTCAGCAGACGGTATCACACAGGAGAGGATTAGATACACAGCTCAGCAGACAGTATCACACAGGAGAGGATTAGATACACAGCTCAGCAGACAGTACCACACAGGAGAAGATTAGATACACGGCTCAGCAGACGGTATCACACAGGAGAGGATTAGATACATAGCTCAGCAGACTGTATCACACAGGAGAGGATTAGATACACAGCTCAGCAGACAGTATTACACTGGAGAGGATTAGATAAACAGCATAGGATTAGATACACAGCTCAGCAGACAGTATCACACAGGAGAGGATTAGATACACAGCTCAGCAGACAGTATCACACAGGACAGGATTAGATACATAGCTCAGCAGACAGTATCACACAGGAGAGGATTAGATACACTGCTCAACAGACAGTATCACACAGGACAGGATTAGATACATAGCTCAGCAGACAGTATCACACAGAATTGGATTAGATACACAGCTCAGCAGACAGTATCACACAGGAGAAGATTAGATACACAGCTCAGCAGACAGTATCACACATTAGAGGATTAGATACACAGCTCAGCAGACAGTATCACACAGGAGAGGATTGGATACACAGCTCAGCAGACAGTATCACACAGGATGGGATTAGATAAACAGCTCAGCAGACAGTATCACACAGGATGGGATTAGATACACAGCTCAGCAGACAGTATCACACAGGAGAGAATTGGATACACAGCTCAGCAGACGGTATCACACAGGAGAGGATTAGATACACGGCTCAGCAGACAGTATCACACAGGAGAGGATTAGATACACAGCTCAGCAGACAGTATCACACAGGAGAGGATTGGATACACAGCTCAGCAGACAGTATCACACAGGAGAGGATTAGATACACAGCTCAGCAGACAGTATCACACAGGAGAGGATTAGATACACAGCTCAGCAGACAGTATCGCACAGGAGAGGATTAGATACACGGCTCAGCAGACAGTATCACACAGGAGAGGATTAGATACACAGCTCAGCAGACAGTATCACACAGGAGAGGATTAGATACACAGCTCAGCAGACAGTACCACACAGGAGAAGATTAGATACACGGCTCAGCAGACGGTATCACACAGGAGAGGATTAGATACACAGCTCAGCAGACAGTATCACACAGGAGAGGATTAGATACATAGCTCAGCAGACTGTATCACACAGGAGAGGATTAGATACACAGCTCAGCAGACAGTATTACACTGGAGAGGATTAGATAAACAGCATAGGATTAGATACACAGCTCAGCAGACAGTATCACACAGGAGAGGATTAGATACACAGCTCAGCAGACAGTATCACACAGGACAGGATTAGATACATAGCTCAGCAGACAGTATCACACAGGAGAGGATTAGATACACTGCTCAACAGACAGTATCACACAGGACAGGATTAGATACATAGCTCAGCAGACAGTATCACACAGAATTGGATTAGATACACTGCTCAACAGACAGTATCACACAGGACAGGATTAGATACATAGCTCAGCAGACGGTATCACACATGAGAGGATTAGATACACTGCTCTGCAGACAGTATCACACAGGAGAGGATTAGATACACAGCTCAGCACACAGTATCACACAGGAGAGGATTAGATACACGGCTCTGCAGACAGTATCACACAGGAGAGGATTAGATACACGGCTCAGCAGATAGTATCACACTGGGAAGGATTAGATACACGGTTCAGCAGATAGTATCACACTGGGGAGGATTAGATACACGGCTCAGCAGATAGTATCACACTGGGGAGGATTAGATACACGGCTCAGTAGATAGTATCACACTGGGGAGGATTAGATACACAGCTCAGCAGACAGTATCGCACAGTAGAGGATTAGATACTTGGCTCAGCAGACAGTATCACACAGGAGAGGATTAGATACACAGCTCAGCAGACAGTATCGCACAGGAGAGGATTAGATACACCGCTCAGCAGACAGTATCACACAGGATAGGATTAGATACACGGCTCAGCAGACAGTATCACACAGGAGAGGATTAGATACACAGCTCAGCAGACAGTATCACACAGGATAGGATTAGATACACGGCTCAGCAGACAGTATCACACAGGAGAGGATTAGATACACGGTTCAGCAGACAGTATCGCACAGGAGAGGATTAGATACACCGCTCAGCAGACAGTATCACACAGGATAGGATTAGATACACGGTTCAGCAGACAGTATCGCACAGGAGAGGATTAGATACACCGCTCAGCAGACAGTATCACACAGGATAGGATTAGATACACGGCTCAGCAGACAGTATCACACAGGAGAGGATTAGATACACCGCTCAGCAGACAGTATCACACAGGATAGGATTAGATACACATCTCAGCAGACAGTATCACACAGGATAGGATTAGATACACATCTCAGCAGACAGTATTACACAGGAGAGGATTAGATACACAGCATAGGATTAGATACACAGCTCAGCAGACAGTATCACACAGCATAGGATTAGATACACAGCTCAGCAGACAGTATCACACAGGAGAGGATTAGATACACAGCTCAGCAGACAGTATCACACAGGAGAGGATTAGATACATGGCTCAGCAGACATTATCACACAGGAGAGGATTAGATACACAGCATAGGATTAGATACACAGCTCAGCAGACAGTATCACACAGGAGAGGATTAGATACACAGCTCAGCAGACAGTGTCACACAGGAGAGGATTAGATACACAGCTCAGCAGACAGTATCACACAGGAGGGGATTAGATACACAGCTCAGCAGACAGTATCACACAGGAGAAGATTAGATACACAGCTCAGCAGACAGTATCACACATTAGAGGATTAGATACACAGCTCAGCAGACAGTATCACACAGGAGAGGATTGGATACACAGCTCAGCAGACAGTATCACACAGGATGGGATTAGATAAACAGCTCAGCAGACAGTATCACACAGGATGGGATTAGATACACAGCTCAGCAGACAGTATCACACAGGAGAGAATTGGATACACAGCTCAGCAGACGGTATCACACAGGAGAGGATTAGATACACGGCTCAGCAGACAGTATCACACAGGAGAGGATTAGATACACAGCTCAGCAGACAGTATCACACAGGAGAGGATTGGATACACAGCTCAGCAGACAGTATCACACAGGAGAGGATTAGATACACAGCTCAGCAGACAGTATCACACAGGAGAGGATTAGATACACAGCTCAGCAGACAGTATCGCACAGGAGAGGATTAGATACACGGCTCAGCAGACAGTATCACACAGGAGAGGATTAGATACACAGCTCAGCAGACAGTATCACACAGGAGAGGATTAGATACACAGCTCAGCAGACAGTACCACACAGGAGAAGATTAGATACATAGCTCAGCAGACTGTATCACACAGGAGAGGATTAGATACACAGCTCAGCAGACAGTATTACACTGGAGAGGATTAGATACACATCTCAGCAGACAGTATTACACAGGAGAGGATTAGATACACAGCATAGGATTAGATACACAGCTCAGCAGACAGTATCACACAGCATAGGATTAGATACACAGCTCAGCAGACAGTATCACACAGGAGAGGATTAGATACACAGCTCAGCAGACAGTATCACACAGGAGAGGATTAGATACATGGCTCAGCAGACATTATCACACAGGAGAGGATTAGATACACAGCATAGGATTAGATACACAGCTCAGCAGACAGTATCACACAGGAGAGGATTAGATACACAGCTCAGCAGACAGTGTCACACAGGAGAGGATTAGATACACAGCTCAGCAGACAGTATCACACAGGAGGGGATTAGATACACAGCTCAGCAGACAGTATCACACAGGAGAAGATTAGATACACAGCTCAGCAGACAGTATCACACATTAGAGGATTAGATACACAGCTCAGCAGACAGTATCACACAGGAGAGGATTGGATACACAGCTCAGTAGACAGTATCACACAGGATGGGATTAGATAAACAGCTCAGCAGACAGTATCACACAGGATGGGATTAGATACACAGCTCAGCAGACAGTATCACACAGGAGAGAATTGGATACACAGCTCAGCAGACAGTATCACACAGGAGAGGATTAGATACACGGCTCAGCAGACAGTATCACACAGGAGAGGATTAGATACACAGCTCAGCAGACAGTATCACACAGGAGAGGATTGGATACACAGCTCAGCAGACAGTATCACACAGGAGAGGATTAGATACACAGCTCAGCAGACAGTATCACACAGGAGAGGATTAGATACACAGCTCAGCAGACAGTATCGCACAGGAGAGGATTAGATACACGGCTCAGCAGACAGTATCACACAGGAGAGGATTAGATACACAGCTCAGCAGACAGTATCACACAGGAGAGGATTAGATACACAGCTCAGCAGACAGTACCACACAGGAGAAGATTAGATACACGGCTCAGCAGACGGTATCACACAGGAGAGGATTAGATACACAGCTCAGCAGACAGTATCACACAGGAGAGGATTAGATACATAGCTCAGCAGACTGTATCACACAGGAGAGGATTAGATACACAGCTCAGCAGACAGTATTACACTGGAGAGGATTAGATAAACAGCATAGGATTAGATACACAGCTCAGCAGACAGTATCACACAGGAGAGGATTAGATACACAGCTCAGCAGACAGTATCACACAGGACAGGATTAGATACATAGCTCAGCAGACAGTATCACACAGGAGAGGATTAGATACACTGCTCAACAGACAGTATCACACAGGACAGGATTAGATACATAGCTCAGCAGACAGTATCACACAGAATTGGATTAGATACACTGCTCAACAGACAGTATCACACAGGACAGGATTAGATACATAGCTCAGCAGACGGTATCACACATGAGAGGATTAGATACACTGCTCTGCAGACAGTATCACACAGGAGAGGATTAGATACACAGCTCAGCACACAGTATCACACAGGAGAGGATTAGATACACGGCTCTGCAGACAGTATCACACAGGAGAGGATTAGATACACGGCTCAGCAGATAGTATCACACTGGGAAGGATTAGATACACGGTTCAGCAGATAGTATCACACTGGGGAGGATTAGATACACGGCTCAGCAGATAGTATCACACTGGGGAGGATTAGATACACGGCTCAGTAGATAGTATCACACTGGGGAGGATTAGATACACAGCTCAGCAGACAGTATCGCACAGTAGAGGATTAGATACTTGGCTCAGCAGACAGTATCACACAGGAGAGGATTAGATACACAGCTCAGCAGACAGTATCGCACAGGAGAGGATTAGATACACCGCTCAGCAGACAGTATCACACAGGATAGGATTAGATACACGGCTCAGCAGACAGTATCACACAGGAGAGGATTAGATACACAGCTCAGCAGACAGTATCACACAGGATAGGATTAGATACACGGCTCAGCAGACAGTATCACACAGGAGAGGATTAGATACACGGTTCAGCAGACAGTATCGCACAGGAGAGGATTAGATACACCGCTCAGCAGACAGTATCACACAGGATAGGATTAGATACACGGTTCAGCAGACAGTATCGCACAGGAGAGGATTAGATACACCGCTCAGCAGACAGTATCACACAGGATAGGATTAGATACACGGCTCAGCAGACAGTATCACACAGGAGAGGATTAGATACACCGCTCAGCAGACAGTATCACACAGGATAGGATTAGATACACATCTCAGCAGACAGTATCACACAGGATAGGATTAGATACACATCTCAGCAGACAGTATTACACAGGAGAGGATTAGATACACAGCATAGGATTAGATACACAGCTCAGCAGACAGTATCACACAGCATAGGATTAGATACACAGCTCAGCAGACAGTATCACACAGGAGAGGATTAGATACACAGCTCAGCAGACAGTATCACACAGGAGAGGATTAGATACATGGCTCAGCAGACATTATCACACAGGAGAGGATTAGATACACAGCATAGGATTAGATACACAGCTCAGCAGACAGTATCACACAGGAGAGGATTAGATACACAGCTCAGCAGACAGTGTCACACAGGAGAGGATTAGATACACAGCTCAGCAGACAGTATCACACAGGAGGGGATTAGATACACAGCTCAGCAGACAGTATCACACAGGAGGGGATTAGATACACAGCTCAGCAGACAGTATCACACAGGATAAGATTAGATACACTGCTCAGCAGACGGTATCACACAGCATAGGATTAGATACACAGCTCAGCACACAGTATCTCACAGGAGAAGATTAGATACACAGCTCAGCAGACAGTATCACACAGGAGAAGATTAGATACACAGCTCAGCAGACAGTATCACACAGGAGAGGATTAGATACACAGCTCAGCAGACAGTATCACACAGGAGAGGATTGGATACACAGCTCAGCAGACGGTATCACACAGGAGAGGATTAGATACACGGCTCAGCAGACAGTATCACACAGTAGAGGATTAGATACACAGCTCAGCAGACAGTATCACACAGGAGAGGATTGGATACACAGCTCAGCAGACAGTATCACACAGGAGAGGATTAGATACACAGCTCAGCAGACAGTATCACACAGGAGAGGATTAGATACACAGCTCAGCAGACAGTATCGCACAGGAGAGGATTAGATACACGGCTCAGCAGACAGTATCACACAGGAAAGGATTAGATACACAGCTCAGCAGACAGTATCACACAGGAGAGGATTAGATACACAGCTCAGCAGACAGTACCACACAGGAGAAGATTAGATACACGGCTCAGCAGACGGTATCACACAGGAGAGGATTAGATACACAGCTCAGCAGACAGTATCACACAGGAGAGGATTAGATACACAGCTCAGCAGACAGTACCACACAGGAGAAGATTAGATACACGGCTCAGCAGACGGTATCACACAGGAGAGGATTAGATACATAGCTCAGCAGACTGTATCACACAGGAGAGGATTAGATACACAGCTCAGCAGACAGTATTACACTGGAGAGGATTAGATAAACAGCATAGGATTAGATACACAGCTCAGCAGACAGTATCACACAGGAGAGGATTAGATACACAGCTCAGCAGACAGTATCACACAGGACAGGATTAGATACATAGCTCAGCAGACAGTATCACACAGGAGAGGATTAGATACACTGCTCAACAGACAGTATCACACAGGACAGGATTAGATACATAGCTCAGCAGACAGTATCACACAGAATTGGATTAGATACACAGCTCAGCAGACAGTATCACACAGGAGAAGATTAGATACACAGCTCAGCAGACAGTATCACACATTAGAGGATTAGATACACAGCTCAGCAGACAGTATCACACAGGAGAGGATTGGATACACAGCTCAGCAGACAGTATCACACAGGATGGGATTAGATAAACAGCTCAGCAGACAGTATCACACAGGATGGGATTAGATACACAGCTCAGCAGACAGTATCACACAGGAGAGAATTGGATACACAGCTCAGCAGACGGTATCACACAGGAGAGGATTAGATACACGGCTCAGCAGACAGTATCACACAGGAGAGGATTAGATACACAGCTCAGCAGACAGTATCACACAGGAGAGGATTGGATACACAGCTCAGCAGACAGTATCACACAGGAGAGGATTAGATACACAGCTCAGCAGACAGTATCACACAGGAGAGGATTAGATACACAGCTCAGCAGACAGTATCGCACAGGAGAGGATTAGATACACGGCTCAGCAGACAGTATCACACAGGAGAGGATTAGATACACAGCTCAGCAGACAGTATCACACAGGAGAGGATTAGATACACAGCTCAGCAGACAGTACCACACAGGAGAAGATTAGATACACGGCTCAGCAGACGGTATCACACAGGAGAGGATTAGATACACAGCTCAGCAGACAGTATCACACAGGAGAGGATTAGATACATAGCTCAGCAGACTGTATCACACAGGAGAGGATTAGATACACAGCTCAGCAGACAGTATTACACTGGAGAGGATTAGATAAACAGCATAGGATTAGATACACAGCTCAGCAGACAGTATCACACAGGAGAGGATTAGATACACAGCTCAGCAGACAGTATCACACAGGACAGGATTAGATACATAGCTCAGCAGACAGTATCACACAGGAGAGGATTAGATACACTGCTCAACAGACAGTATCACACAGGACAGGATTAGATACATAGCTCAGCAGACAGTATCACACAGAATTGGATTAGATACACTGCTCAACAGACAGTATCACACAGGACAGGATTAGATACATAGCTCAGCAGACGGTATCACACATGAGAGGATTAGATACACTGCTCTGCAGACAGTATCACACAGGAGAGGATTAGATACACAGCTCAGCACACAGTATCACACAGGAGAGGATTAGATACACGGCTCTGCAGACAGTATCACACAGGAGAGGATTAGATACACGGCTCAGCAGATAGTATCACACTGGGAAGGATTAGATACACGGTTCAGCAGATAGTATCACACTGGGGAGGATTAGATACACGGCTCAGCAGATAGTATCACACTGGGGAGGATTAGATACACGGCTCAGTAGATAGTATCACACTGGGGAGGATTAGATACACAGCTCAGCAGACAGTATCGCACAGTAGAGGATTAGATACTTGGCTCAGCAGACAGTATCACACAGGAGAGGATTAGATACACAGCTCAGCAGACAGTATCGCACAGGAGAGGATTAGATACACCGCTCAGCAGACAGTATCACACAGGATAGGATTAGATACACGGCTCAGCAGACAGTATCACACAGGAGAGGATTAGATACACAGCTCAGCAGACAGTATCACACAGGATAGGATTAGATACACGGCTCAGCAGACAGTATCACACAGGAGAGGATTAGATACACGGTTCAGCAGACAGTATCGCACAGGAGAGGATTAGATACACCGCTCAGCAGACAGTATCACACAGGATAGGATTAGATACACGGTTCAGCAGACAGTATCGCACAGGAGAGGATTAGATACACCGCTCAGCAGACAGTATCACACAGGATAGGATTAGATACACGGCTCAGCAGACAGTATCACACAGGAGAGGATTAGATACACCGCTCAGCAGACAGTATCACACAGGATAGGATTAGATACACATCTCAGCAGACAGTATCACACAGGATAGGATTAGATACACATCTCAGCAGACAGTATTACACAGGAGAGGATTAGATACACAGCATAGGATTAGATACACAGCTCAGCAGACAGTATCACACAGCATAGGATTAGATACACAGCTCAGCAGACAGTATCACACAGGAGAGGATTAGATACACAGCTCAGCAGACAGTATCACACAGGAGAGGATTAGATACATGGCTCAGCAGACATTATCACACAGGAGAGGATTAGATACACAGCATAGGATTAGATACACAGCTCAGCAGACAGTATCACACAGGAGAGGATTAGATACACAGCTCAGCAGACAGTGTCACACAGGAGAGGATTAGATACACAGCTCAGCAGACAGTATCACACAGGAGGGGATTAGATACACAGCTCAGCAGACAGTATCACACAGGAGAAGATTAGATACACAGCTCAGCAGACAGTATCACACATTAGAGGATTAGATACACAGCTCAGCAGACAGTATCACACAGGAGAGGATTGGATACACAGCTCAGCAGACAGTATCACACAGGATGGGATTAGATAAACAGCTCAGCAGACAGTATCACACAGGATGGGATTAGATACACAGCTCAGCAGACAGTATCACACAGGAGAGAATTGGATACACAGCTCAGCAGACGGTATCACACAGGAGAGGATTAGATACACGGCTCAGCAGACAGTATCACACAGGAGAGGATTAGATACACAGCTCAGCAGACAGTATCACACAGGAGAGGATTGGATACACAGCTCAGCAGACAGTATCACACAGGAGAGGATTAGATACACAGCTCAGCAGACAGTATCACACAGGAGAGGATTAGATACACAGCTCAGCAGACAGTATCGCACAGGAGAGGATTAGATACACGGCTCAGCAGACAGTATCACACAGGAGAGGATTAGATACACAGCTCAGCAGACAGTATCACACAGGAGAGGATTAGATACACAGCTCAGCAGACAGTACCACACAGGAGAAGATTAGATACATAGCTCAGCAGACTGTATCACACAGGAGAGGATTAGATACACAGCTCAGCAGACAGTATTACACTGGAGAGGATTAGATACACATCTCAGCAGACAGTATTACACAGGAGAGGATTAGATACACAGCATAGGATTAGATACACAGCTCAGCAGACAGTATCACACAGCATAGGATTAGATACACAGCTCAGCAGACAGTATCACACAGGAGAGGATTAGATACACAGCTCAGCAGACAGTATCACACAGGAGAGGATTAGATACATGGCTCAGCAGACATTATCACACAGGAGAGGATTAGATACACAGCATAGGATTAGATACACAGCTCAGCAGACAGTATCACACAGGAGAGGATTAGATACACAGCTCAGCAGACAGTGTCACACAGGAGAGGATTAGATACACAGCTCAGCAGACAGTATCACACAGGAGGGGATTAGATACACAGCTCAGCAGACAGTATCACACAGGAGAAGATTAGATACACAGCTCAGCAGACAGTATCACACATTAGAGGATTAGATACACAGCTCAGCAGACAGTATCACACAGGAGAGGATTGGATACACAGCTCAGCAGACAGTATCACACAGGATGGGATTAGATACACAGCTCAGCAGACAGTATCACACAGGATGGGATTAGATACACAGCTCAGCAGACAGTATCACACAGGAGAGAATTGGATACACAGCTCAGCAGACGGTATCACACAGGAGAGGATTAGATACACGGCTCAGCAGACAGTATCACACAGGAGAGGATTAGATACACAGCTCAGCAGACAGTATCACACAGGAGAGGATTGGATACACAGCTCAGCAGACAGTATCACACAGGAGAGGATTAGATACACAGCTCAGCAGACAGTATCACACAGGAGAGGATTAGATACACAGCTCAGCAGACAGTATCGCACAGGAGAGGATTAGATACACGGCTCAGCAGACAGTATCACACAGGAGAGGATTAGATACACAGCTCAGCAGACAGTATCACACAGGAGAGGATTAGATACACAGCTCAGCAGACAGTACCACACAGGAGAAGATTAGATACACGGCTCAGCAGACGGTATCACACAGGAGAGGATTAGATACACAGCTCAGCAGACAGTATCACACAGGAGAGGATTAGATACATAGCTCAGCAGACTGTATCACACAGGAGAGGATTAGATACACAGCTCAGCAGACAGTATTACACTGGAGAGGATTAGATAAACAGCATAGGATTAGATACACAGCTCAGCAGACAGTATCACACAGGAGAGGATTAGATACACAGCTCAGCAGACAGTATCACACAGGACAGGATTAGATACATAGCTCAGCAGACAGTATCACACAGGAGAGGATTAGATACACTGCTCAACAGACAGTATCACACAGGACAGGATTAGATACATAGCTCAGCAGACAGTATCACACAGAATTGGATTAGATACACTGCTCAACAGACAGTATCACACAGGACAGGATTAGATACATAGCTCAGCAGACGGTATCACACATGAGAGGATTAGATACACTGCTCTGCAGACAGTATCACACAGGAGAGGATTAGATACACAGCTCAGCACACAGTATCACACAGGAGAGGATTAGATACACGGCTCTGCAGACAGTATCACACAGGAGAGGATTAGATACACGGCTCAGCAGATAGTATCACACTGGGAAGGATTAGATACACGGTTCAGCAGATAGTATCACACTGGGGAGGATTAGATACACGGCTCAGCAGATAGTATCACACTGGGGAGGATTAGATACACGGCTCAGTAGATAGTATCACACTGGGGAGGATTAGATACACAGCTCAGCAGACAGTATCGCACAGTAGAGGATTAGATACTTGGCTCAGCAGACAGTATCACACAGGAGAGGATTAGATACACAGCTCAGCAGACAGTATCGCACAGGAGAGGATTAGATACACCGCTCAGCAGACAGTATCACACAGGATAGGATTAGATACACGGCTCAGCAGACAGTATCACACAGGAGAGGATTAGATACACAGCTCAGCAGACAGTATCACACAGGATAGGATTAGATACACGGCTCAGCAGACAGTATCACACAGGAGAGGATTAGATACACGGTTCAGCAGACAGTATCGCACAGGAGAGGATTAGATACACCGCTCAGCAGACAGTATCACACAGGATAGGATTAGATACACGGTTCAGCAGACAGTATCGCACAGGAGAGGATTAGATACACCGCTCAGCAGACAGTATCACACAGGATAGGATTAGATACACGGCTCAGCAGACAGTATCACACAGGAGAGGATTAGATACACCGCTCAGCAGACAGTATCACACAGGATAGGATTAGATACACATCTCAGCAGACAGTATCACACAGGATAGGATTAGATACACATCTCAGCAGACAGTATTACACAGGAGAGGATTAGATACACAGCATAGGATTAGATACACAGCTCAGCAGACAGTATCACACAGCATAGGATTAGATACACAGCTCAGCAGACAGTATCACACAGGAGAGGATTAGATACACAGCTCAGCAGACAGTATCACACAGGAGAGGATTAGATACATGGCTCAGCAGACATTATCACACAGGAGAGGATTAGATACACAGCATAGGATTAGATACACAGCTCAGCAGACAGTATCACACAGGAGAGGATTAGATACACAGCTCAGCAGACAGTGTCACACAGGAGAGGATTAGATACACAGCTCAGCAGACAGTATCACACAGGAGGGGATTAGATACACAGCTCAGCAGACAGTATCACACAGGAGGGGATTAGATACACAGCTCAGCAGACAGTATCACACAGGATAAGATTAGATACACTGCTCAGCAGACGGTATCACACAGCATAGGATTAGATACACAGCTCAGCACACAGTATCTCACAGGAGAAGATTAGATACACAGCTCAGCAGACAGTATCACACAGGAGAAGATTAGATACACAGCTCAGCAGACAGTATCACACAGGAGAGGATTAGATACACAGCTCAGCAGACAGTATCACACAGGATAAGATTAGATACACTGCTCAGCAGACGGTATCACACAGCATAGGATTAGATACACAGCTCAGCACACAGTATCTCACAGGAGAAGATTAGATACACGGCTCAGCAGACAGTATCACACAGGAGAAGATTAGATACACAGCTCAGCAGACAGTATCACACAGGAGAGGATTAGATACACAGCTCAGCAGACAGTATCACACAGGAGAGGATTAGATACACAGCTCAGCAGACAGTATCACACAGGAGAAGATTAGATACACAGCTCAGCAGACAGTATCACACAGGAGATGATTAGATACACAGCTCAGCAGACAGTATCACACAGGAGGGGATTAGATACACAGCTCAGCAGACAGTATCACACAGGATAAGATTAGATACATAGCTCAGCAGACAGTATCACACATGAGAGGATTAGATACACAGCTCAGCACACAGTATCTCACAGGAGAGAATTGATACATGACTCAGAAGACAGTATCACACAGGAGAGGATTAGATACACGGCTCAGCAGACAGTATTGCAGAGGATAGGATTAGATACACAGCTCAGCAGACGGTATCACACAGGACAGGATTAGATACACTGCTCAGCAGACGGTATCACACAGAATAGGATTAGATACACAGCTCAGCAGACAGTATCACACAGGATAGGATTAGATAAACTGCTCATCAGACAGTATCACACAGGAGAGGATTAGATACACAGCTCAGCAGACAGTATCACACAGGAGAGGATGAGATACACGGTTCAGCAGACAGTATCACACAGGAGTGGATTAGATACACAGCTCATCAGACAGTATCACACAGTAGAGGATTAGATACACAGCTCAGCAGACAGTATCACACAGGAGAAGATTAGATACACGGCTCAGCAGACGGTATCACACAGGAGAGGATTAGATACACAGCTCAGCAGACAGTACCACACAGGAGAAGATTAGATACACGGCTCAGCAGACGGTATCACACAGGAGAGGATTAGATACACAGCTCAGCAGACAGTATCACACAGGAGAGGATTAGATACATAGCTCAGCAGACAGTATCACACAGGAGAAGATTAGATACACGGCTCAGCAGATGGTATCACACAGGAGAGGATTAGATACACAGCTCAGCAGACAGTATCACACAGTAGAGGATTAGATACACAGCTCAGCAGACAGTATCACACAGGAGAAGATTAGATACACGGCTCAGCAGACGGTATCACACAGGAGAGGATTAGATACACTGCTCAGCAGATGGTATCACACAGGAGAGGATTAGATACACAGCTCAGCAGACAGTATCACACAGTAGAGGATTAGATACACAGCTCAGCAGACAGTATCACACAGGAGAAGATTAGATACACGGCTCAGCAGACGGTATCACACAGGAGAGGATTAGATACACAGCTCAGCAGACAGTACCACACAGGAGAAGATTAGATACACGGCTCAGCAGACGGTATCACACAGGAGAGGATTAGATACACAGCTCAGCAGACAGTATCACACAGGAGAGGATTAGATACATAGCTCAGCAGACTGTATAACACAGGAGAGGATTAGATACACAGCTCAGCAGACAGTATTACACTGGAGAGGATTAGATAAACAGCATAGGATTAGATACACAGCTCAGCAGACAGTATCACACAGGAGAGGATTAGATACACAGCTCAGCAGACAGTATCACACAGGACAGGATTAGATACATAGCTCAGCAGACAGTATCACACAGGAGAGGATTAGATACACTGCTCAACAGACAGTATCACACAGGACAGGATTAGATACATAGCTCAGCAGACAGTATCACACAGAATTGGATTACATACACTGCTCAACAGACAGTATCACACAGGACAGGATTAGATACATAGCTCAGCAGACGGTATCACACATGAGAGGATTAGATACACTGCTCTGCAGACAGTATCACACAGGAGAGGATTAGATACACAGCTCAGCACACAGTATCACACAGGAGAGGATTAGATACACGGCTCTGCAGACAGTATCACACAGGAGAGGATTAGATACACGGCTCAGCAGATAGTATCACACTGGGGAGGATTAGATACACGGCTCAGCAGATAGTATCACACTGGGGAGGATTAGATACACGGCTCAGCAGATAGTATCACACTGGGGAGGATTAGATACACGGCTCAGTAGATAGTATCACACTGGGGAGGATTAGATACACAGCTCAGCAGACAGTATCGCACAGGAGAGGATTAGATACACGGCTCTGCAGACAGTATCACACAGGATAGGATTAGATACACGGCTCAGCAGATAGTATCACACTGGGGAGGATTAGATACACAGCTCAGCAGACAGTATCACACAGGAGAGGATTAGATACACAGCATAGGATTAGATACACAGCTCAGCAGACAGTATCACACAGGAGAGGATTAGATACACAGCTCAGCAGACAGTGTCACACAGGAGAGGATTAGATACACAGCTCAGCAGACAGTATCACACAGGAGGGGATTAGATACACAGCTCAGCAGACAGTATCACACAGGAGGGGATTAGATACACAGCTCAGCAGACAGTATCACACAGGATAAGATTAGATACACTGCTCAGCAGACGGTATCACACAGCATAGGATTAGATACACAGCTCAGCACACAGTATCTCACAGGAGAAGATTAGATACACAGCTCAGCAGACAGTATCACACAGGAGAAGATTAGATACACAGCTCAGCAGACAGTATCACACAGGAGAGGATTAGATACACAGCTCAGCAGACAGTATCACACAGGATAAGATTAGATACACTGCTCAGCAGACGGTATCACACAGCATAGGATTAGATACACAGCTCAGCACACAGTATCTCACAGGAGAAGATTAGATACACGGCTCAGCAGACAGTATCACACAGGAGAAGATTAGATACACAGCTCAGCAGACAGTATCACACAGGAGAGGATTAGATACACAGCTCAGCAGACAGTATCACACAGGAGAGGATTAGATACACAGCTCAGCAGACAGTATCACACAGGAGAAGATTAGATACACAGCTCAGCAGACAGTATCACACAGGAGATGATTAGATACACAGCTCAGCAGACAGTATCACACAGGAGGGGATTAGATACACAGCTCAGCAGACAGTATCACACAGGATAAGATTAGATACATAGCTCAGCAGACAGTATCACACATGAGAGGATTAGATACACAGCTCAGCACACAGTATCTCACAGGAGAGAATTAGATACATGACTCAGAAGACAGTATCACACAGGAGAGGATTAGATACACGGCTCAGCAGACAGTATCACACAGGAGAGGATTAGATACACAGCTCAGCAGACAGTATTGCAGAGGATAGGATTAGATACACAGCTCAGCAGACGGTATCACACAGGACAGGATTAGATACACTGCTCAGCAGACGGTATCACACAGAATAGGATTAGATACACAGCTCAGCAGACAGTATCACACAGGATAGGATTAGATAAACTGCTCATCAGACAGTATCACACAGGAGAGGATTAGATACACAGCTCAGCAGACAGTATCACACAGTAGAGGATGAGATACACGGTTCAGCAGACAGTATCACACAGGGTAGGATTAGATACATTGCTCAGCAGACAGTATCACACAGTAGAGGATTAGATACACAGCTCAGCAGACAGTATCACACAGGAGAAGATTAGATACACGGCTCAGCAGACGGTATCACACAGGAGAGGATTAGATACACAGCTCAGCAGACAGTACCACACAGGAGAAGATTAGATACACGGCTCAGCAGACGGTATCACACAGGAGAGGATTAGATACACAGCTCAGCAGACAGTATCACACAGGAGAGGATTAGATACATAGCTCAGCAGACTGTATCACACAGGAGAGGATTAGATACACAGCTCAGCAGACAGTATTACACTGGAGAGGATTAGATAAACAGCATAGGATTAGATACACAGCTCAGCAGACAGTATCACACAGGAGAGGATTAGATACACAGCTCAGCAGACAGTATCACACAGGACAGGATTAGATACATAGCTCAGCAGACAGTATCACACAGGAGAGGATTAGATACACTGCTCAACAGACAGTATCACACAGGACAGGATTAGATACATAGCTCAGCAGACAGTATCACACAGAATTGGATTACATACACTGCTCAACAGACAGTATCACACAGGACAGGATTAGATACATAGCTCAGCAGTCGGTATCACACATGAGAGGATTAGATACACTGCTCTGCAGACAGTATCACACAGGAGAGGATTAGATACACAGCTCAGCACACAGTATCACACAGGAGAGGATTAGATACACGGGTCTGCAGACAGTATCACACAGGAGAGGATTAGATACACGGCTCAGCAGATAGTATCACACTGGGGAGGATTAGATACACGGCTCAGCAGATAGTATCACACTGGGGAGGATTAGATACACGGCTCAGCAGATAGTATCACACTGGGGAGGATTAGATACACGGCTCAGTAGATAGTATCACACTGGGGAGGATTAGATACACAGCTCAGCAGACAGTATCGCACAGGAGAGGATTAGATACACAGCTCAGCAGACAGTATCACACAGGATAGGATTAGATACACAGCTCAGCAGACAGTATCACACAGGAGAAGATTAGATACACAGCTCAGCAGACAGTATCACACAGGGAAGGATTAGAGATACAGCTCAGCTGACAGTATCTCACAGGATAGGATTAGA
Source organism: Phyllobates terribilis (assembly GCF_046119375.1). Taxonomy (NCBI): domain Eukaryota; kingdom Metazoa; phylum Chordata; class Amphibia; order Anura; family Dendrobatidae; genus Phyllobates; species Phyllobates terribilis. The sequence goes on from NW_027363545.1 coordinate 537,513, forward strand.
TACACAGCTCAGCAGACAGTATCACACAGGAGAGGATAAGATACACTGGTCAGCAGACAGTATCACACAGGAGAGGATTAGATACACAGCTCAGCAGACAGTATCACACAGTAAAAGATTAGATACACTGCTCAGCAGACAGTATCACACAGCATAGGATTAGATACACAGCTCAGCAGACAGTATCGCACAGGAGACGATTAGATACACGGCTCTGCAGACAGTATCGCACAGGAGAGGATTAGATACACGGCTCTGCAGACAGTATCACACTGGGGAGGATTAGAGACACAGCTCAGCAGACAGTATCACACAGGAGAGGATTAGATACACAGCTCAGCAGACAGCATCACACAGGAGAGGATTAGATACATGACTCAGCAGACGGTATCACACAGGAGAGGATTAGATACACAGCTCAGCAGACAGTATCACACAGGAGAGGATTAGATACATGACTCAGCAGACAGTATCACACAGGAGAGGATTAGATACACAGCTCAGCAGACAGTATCACACAGGAGAGGATTAGATACACAGCTCAGCAGACAGTATCACACAGGAGAGGATTAGATACACTGCTCAGCAGACAGTATCACACGGGAGTGGATTAGATACACGGCTCAGCAGACAGTATCACACAGGAGTGGATTAGATACACGACTCAGCAGACAGTATCACGCAAGATAGGATTAGATACACAGTTCATCAGACAGTATCACTCAGGAGATGATTAGATACACAGCTCAGCAGACAGTATCACACATTAGAGGATTAGATACACAGCTCAGCAGACAGTATCACACAGGAGAGGATTGGATACACAGCTCAGCAGACAGTATCACACAGGATGGGATTAGATAAACAGCTCAGCAGACAGTATCACACAGGATGGGATTAGATACACAGCTCAGCAGACAGTATCACACAGGAGAGAATTGGATACACAGCTCAGCAGACGGTATCACACAGGAGAGGATTAGATACACGGCTCAGCAGACAGTATCACACAGGAGAGGATTAGATACACAGCTCAGCAGACAGTATCACACAGGAGAGGATTGGATACACAGCTCAGCAGACAGTATCACACAGGAGAGGATTAGATACACAGCTCAGCAGACAGTATCACACAGGAGAGGATTAGATACACAGCTCAGCAGACAGTATCGCACAGGAGAGGATTAGATACACGGCTCAGCAGACAGTATCACACAGGAGAGGATTAGATACACAGCTCAGCAGACAGTATCACACAGGAGAGGATTAGATACACAGCTCAGCAGACAGTACCACACAGGAGAAGATTAGATACACGGCTCAGCAGACGGTATCACACAGGAGAGGATTAGATACACAGCTCAGCAGACAGTATCACACAGGAGAGGATTAGATACATAGCTCAGCAGACTGTATCACACAGGAGAGGATTAGATACACAGCTCAGCAGACAGTATCACACAGGAGAGGATTAGATACACAGCTCAGCAGACAGTATCACACAGGACAGGATTAGATACATAGCTCAGCAGACAGTATCACACAGGAGAGGATTAGATACACTGCTCAACAGACAGTATCACACAGGACAGGATTAGATACATAGCTCAGCAGACAGTATCACACAGAATTGGATTAGATACACTGCTCAACAGACAGTATCACACAGGACAGGATTAGATACATAGCTCAGCAGACGGTATCACACATGAGAGGATTAGATACACTGCTCTGCAGACAGTATCACACAGGAGAGGATTAGATACACAGCTCAGCACACAGTATCACACAGGAGAGGATTAGATACACGGCTCTGCAGACAGTATCACACAGGAGAGGATTAGATACACGGCTCAGCAGATAGTATCACACTGGGGAGGATTAGATACACGGTTCAGCAGATAGTATCACACTGGGGAGGATTAGATACACGGCTCAGCAGATAGTATCACACTGGGGAGGATTAGATACACGGCTCAGTAGATAGTATCACACTGGGGAGGATTAGATACACAGCTCAGCAGACAGTATCACACAGTAGAGGATTAGATACTTGGCTCAGCAGACAGTATCACACAGGAGAGGATTAGATACACAGCTCAGCAGACAGTATCGCACAGGAGAGGATTAGATACACCGCTCAGCAGACAGTATCACACAGGATAGGATTAGATACACGGCTCAGCAGACAGTATCACACAGGAGAGGATTAGATACACCGCTCAGCAGACAGTATCACACAGGATAGGATTAGATACACATCTCAGCAGACAGTATCACACAGGATAGGATTAGATACACATCTCAGCAGACAGTATTACACAGGAGAGGATTAGATACACAGCATAGGATTAGATACACAGCTCAGCAGACAGTATCACACAGGAGAGGATTAGATACACAGCTCAGCAGACAGTGTCACACAGGAGAGGATTAGATACACAGCTCAGCAGACAGTATCACACAGGAGGGGATTAGCTACACAGCTCAGCAGACAGTATCACACAGGAGGGGATTAGATACACAGCTCAGCAGACAGTATCACACAGGATAAGATTAGATACACTGCTCAGCAGACGGTATCACACAGCATAGGATTAGATACACAGCTCAGCACACAGTATCTCACAGGAGAAGATTAGATACACAGCTCAGCAGACAGTATCACACAGGAGAAGATTAGATACACAGCTCAGCAGACAGTATCACACAGGAGAGGATTAGATACACAGCTCAGCAGACAGTATCACACAGGATAAGATTAGATACACTGCTCAGCAGACGGTATCACACAGCATAGGATTAGATACACAGCTCAGCACACAGTATCTCACAGGAGAAGATTAGATACACGGCTCAGCAGACAGTATCACACAGGAGAGGATTAGATACACGGCTCAGCAGATAGTATCACACTGGGGAGGATTAGATACACGGCTCAGCAGATAGTATCACACTGGGGAGGATTAGATACACGGCTCAGCAGATAGTATCACACTGGGGAGGATTAGATACACGGCTCAGTAGATAGTATCACACTGGGGAGGATTAGATACACAGCTCAGCAGACAGTATCGCACAGGAGAGGATTAGATACACAGCTCAGCAGACAGTATCACACAGGATAGGATTAGATACACAGCTCAGCAGACAGTATCACACAGGAGAAGATTAGATACACAGCTCAGCAGACAGTATCACACAGGGAAGGATTAGAGATACAGCTCAGCTGACAGTATCTCACAGGATAGGATTAGATACACAGCTCAGCAGACAGTATCACACAGGAGAGGATAAGATACACTGGTCAGCAGACAGTATCACACAGGAGAGGATTAGATACACAGCTCAGCAGACAGTATCACACAGTAAAAGATTAGATACACTGCTCAGCAGACAGTATCACACAGCATAGGATTAGATACACAGCTCAGCAGACAGTATCGCACAGGAGACGATTAGATACACGGCTCTGCAGACAGTATCGCACAGGAGAGGATTAGATACACGGCTCTGCAGACAGTATCACACTGGGGAGGATTAGAGACACAGCTCAGCAGACAGTATCACACAGGAGAGGATTAGATACACAGCTCAGCAGACAGCATCACACAGGAGAGGATTAGATACATGACTCAGCAGACGGTATCACACAGGAGAGGATTAGATACACAGCTCAGCAGACAGTATCACACAGGAGAGGATTAGATACATGACTCAGCAGACAGTATCACACAGGAGAGGATTAGATACACAGCTCAGCAGACAGTATCACACAGGAGAGGATTAGATACACAGCTCAGCAGACAGTATCACACAGGAGAGGATTAGATACACTGCTCAGCAGACAGTATCACACGGGAGTGGATTAGATACACGGCTCAGCAGACAGTATCACACGGGAGTGGATTAGATACACGACTCAGCAGACAGTATCACGCAAGATAGGATTAGATACACAGTTCATCAGACAGTATCACTCAGGAGATGATTAGATACACAGCTCAGCAGACAGTATCACACATTAGAGGATTAGATACACAGCTCAGCAGACAGTATCACACAGGAGAGGATTGGATACACAGCTCAGCAGACAGTATCACACAGGATGGGATTAGATAAACAGCTCAGCAGACAGTATCACACAGGATGGGATTAGATACACAGCTCAGCAGACAGTATCACACAGGAGAGAATTGGATACACAGCTCAGCAGACGGTATCACACAGGAGAGGATTAGATACACGGCTCAGCAGACAGTATCACACAGGAGAGGATTAGATACACAGCTCAGCAGACAGTATCACACAGGAGAGGATTGGATACACAGCTCAGCAGACAGTATCACACAGGAGAGGATTAGATACACAGCTCAGCAGACAGTATCACACAGGAGAGGATTAGATACACAGCTCAGCAGACAGTATCGCACAGGAGAGGATTAGATACACGGCTCAGCAGACAGTATCACACAGGAGAGGATTAGATACACAGCTCAGCAGACAGTATCACACAGGAGAGGATTAGATACACAGCTCAGCAGACAGTACCACACAGGAGAAGATTAGATACACGGCTCAGCAGACGGTATCACACAGGAGAGGATTAGATACACAGCTCAGCAGACAGTATCACACAGGAGAGGATTAGATACATAGCTCAGCAGACTGTATCACACAGGAGAGGATTAGATACACAGCTCAGCAGACAGTATCACACAGGAGAGGATTAGATACACAGCTCAGCAGACAGTATCACACAGGACAGGATTAGATACATAGCTCAGCAGACAGTATCACACAGGAGAGGATTAGATACACTGCTCAACAGACAGTATCACACAGGACAGGATTAGATACATAGCTCAGCAGACAGTATCACACAAAATTGGATTAGATACACTGCTCAACAGACAGTATCACACAGGACAGGATTAGATACATAGCTCAGCAGACGGTATCACACATGAGAGGATTAGATACACTGCTCTGCAGACAGTATCACACAGGAGAGGATTAGATACACAGCTCAGCACACAGTATCACACAGGAGAGGATTAGATACACGGCTCTGCAGACAGTATCACACAGGAGAGGATTAGATACACGGCTCAGCAGATAGTATCACACTGGGGAGGATTAGATACACGGTTCAGCAGATAGTATCACACTGGGGAGGATTAGATACACGGCTCAGCAGATAGTATCACACTGGGGAGGATTAGATACACGGCTCAGTAGATAGTATCACACTGGGGAGGATTAGATACACAGCTCAGCAGACAGTATCACACAGTAGAGGATTAGATACTTGGCTCAGCAGACAGTATCACACAGGAGAGGATTAGATACACAGCTCAGCAGACAGTATCGCACAGGAGAGGATTAGATACACCGCTCAGCAGACAGTATCACACAGGATAGGATTAGATACACGGCTCAGCAGACAGTATCACACAGGAGAGGATTAGATACACCGCTCAGCAGACAGTATCACACAGGATAGGATTAGATACACATCTCAGCAGACAGTATCACACAGGATAGGATTAGATACACATCTCAGCAGACAGTATTACACAGGAGAGGATTAGATACACAGCATATGATTAGATACACAGCTCAGCAGACAGTATCACACAGCATAGGATTAGATACACAGCTCAGCAGACAGTATCACACAGGAGAGGATTAGATACACAGCTCAGCAGACAGTATCACACAGGAGAGGATTAGATACATGGCTCAGCAGACATTATCACACAGGAGAGGATTAGATACACAGCATAGGATTAGATACACAGCTCAGCAGACAGTATCACACAGGAGAGGATTAGATACACAGCTCAGCAGACAGTGTCACACAGGAGAGGATTAGATACACAGCTCAGCAGACAGTATCACACAGGAGGGGATTAGCTACACAGCTCAGCAGACAGTATCACACAGGAGGGGATTAGATACACAGCTCAGCAGACAGTATCACACAGGATAAGATTAGATATACTGCTCAGCAGACGGTATCACACAGCATAGGATTAGATACACAGCTCAGCACACAGTATCTCACAGGAGAAGATTAGATACACAGCTCAGCAGACAGTATCACACAGGAGAAGATTAGATACACAGCTCAGCAGACAGTATCACACAGGAGAGGATTAGATACACAGCTCAGCAGACAGTATCACACAGGATAAGATTAGATACACTGCTCAGCAGACGGTATCACACAGCATAGGATTAGATACACAGCTCAGCACACAGTATCTCACAGGAGAAGATTAGATACACGGCTCAGCAGACAGTATCACACAGGAGAAGATTAGATACACAGCTCAGCAGACAGTATCACACAGGAGAGGATTAGATACACAGCTCAGCAGACAGTATCACACAGGAGAGGATTAGATACACAGCTCAGCAGACAGTATCACACAGGAGAAGATTAGATACACAGCTCAGCAGACAGTATCACACAGGAGAGGATTAGATACACAGCTCAGCAGACAGTATCACACAGGAGGGGATTAGATACACAGCTCAGCAGACAGTATCCCACAGGATAAGATTAGATACATAGCTCAGCAGACAGTATCACACATGAGAGGATTAGATACACAGCTCAGCACACAGTATCTCACAGGAGAAGATTAGATACACGGCTCAGCAGACAGTATCTCACAGGAGAGAATTAGATACATGACTCAGAAGACAGTATCACACAGGAGAGGATTAGATACACGGCTCAGCAGACAGTATCACACAGGAGAGGATTAGATACACAGCTCAGCAGACAGTATTGCAGAGGATAGGATTAGATACACAGCTCAGCAGACGGTATCACACAGGACAGGATTAGATACACTGCTCAGCAGACGGTATCACACAGAATAGGATTAGATACACAGCTCAGCAGACAGTATCACACAGGATAGGATTAGATAAACTGCTCATCAGACAGTATCACACAGGAGAGGATTAGATACACAGCTCAGCAGACAGTATCACACAGTAGAGGATTAGATACACAGCTCAGCAGACAGTATCACACAGGAGAAGATTAGATACACGGCTCAGCAGACGGTATCACACAGGAGAGGATTAGATACACAGCTCAGCAGACAGTACCACACAGGAGAAGATTAGATACACGGCTCAGCAGACGGTATCACACAGGAGAGGATTAGATACACAGCTCAGCAGACAGTATCACACAGGAGAGGATTAGATACATAGCTCAGCAGACTGTATCACACAGGAGAGGATTAGATACACAGCTCAGCAGACAGTATTACACTGGAGAGGATTAGATAAACAGCATAGGATTAGATACACAGCTCAGCAGACAGTATCACACAGGAGAGGATTAGATACACAGCTCAGCAGACAGTATCACACAGGACAGGATTAGATACATAGCTCAGCAGACAGTATCACACAGGAGAGGATTAGATACACGGCTCAGCAGACAGTATCACACAGGAGAGGATTAGATACACTGCTCAACAGACAGTATCACACAGGACAGGATTAGATACATAGCTCAGCAGACAGTATCACACAGAATTGGATTACATACACTGCTCAACAGACAGTATCACACAGGACAGGATTAGATACATAGCTCAGCAGACGGTATCACACATGAGAGGATTAGATATACTGCTCTGCAGACAGTATCACACAGGAGAGGATTAGATACACAGCTCAGCACACAGTATCACACAGGAGAGGATTAGATACACGGCTCTGCAGACAGTATCACACAGGAGAGGATTAGATACACGGCTCAGCAGATAGTATCACACTGGGGAGGATTAGATACACGGCTCAGCAGATAGTATCACACTGGGGAGGATTAGATACACGGCTCAGCAGATAGTATCACACTGGGGAGGATTAGATACACGGCTCAGTAGATAGTATCACACTGGGGAGGATTAGATACACAGCTCAGCAGACAGTATCGCACAGGAGAGGATTAGATACACGGCTCTGCAGACAGTATCACACAGGATAGGATTAGATACACGGCTCAGCAGATAGTATCACACTGGGGAGGATTAGATACACGGTTCAGCAGATAGTATCACACTGGGGAGGATTAGATACACGGCTCAGCAGATAGTATCACACTGGGGAGGATTAGATACACGGCTCAGTAGATAGTATCACACTGGGGAGGATTAGATACACAGCTCAGCAGACAGTATCACACAGTAGAGGATTAGATACTTGGCTCAGCAGACAGTATCACACAGGAGAGGATTAGATACACAGCTCAGCAGACAGTATCGCACAGGAGAGGATTAGATACACCGCTCAGCAGACAGTATCACACAGGATAGGATTAGATACACGGCTCAGCAGACAGTATCACACAGGAGAGGATTAGATACACCGCTCAGCAGACAGTATCACACAGGATAGGATTAGATACACATCTCAGCAGACAGTATCACACAGGATAGGATTAGATACACATCTCAGCAGACAGTATTACACAGGAGAGGATTAGATACACAGCATAGGATTAGATACACAGCTCAGCAGACAGTATCACACAGCATAGGATTAGATACACAGCTCAGCAGACAGTATCACACAGGAGAGGATTAGATACACAGCTCAGCAGACAGTATCACACAGGAGAGGATTAGATACATGGCTCAGCAGACATTATCACACAGGAGAGGATTAGATACACAGCATAGGATTAGATACACAGCTCAGCAGACAGTATCACACAGGAGAGGATTAGATACACAGCTCAGCAGACAGTGTCACACAGGAGAGGATTAGATACACAGCTCAGCAGACAGTATCACACAGGAGGGGATTAGCTACACAGCTCAGCAGACAGTATCACACAGGAGGGGATTAGATACACAGCTCAGCAGACAGTATCACACAGGATAAGATTAGATACACTGCTCAGCAGACGGTATCACACAGCATAGGATTAGATACACAGCTCAGCACACAGTATCTCACAGGAGAAGATTAGATACACAGCTCAGCAGACAGTATCACACAGGAGAAGATTAGATACACAGCTCAGCAGACAGTATCACACAGGATAAGATTAGATACATAGCTCAGCAGACAGTATCACACATGAGAGGATTAGATACACAGCTCAGCAGACAGTATCACACAGGAGAGGATTAGATACACAGCTCAGCAGACAGTATCACACAGGAGAGGATTAGATACACAGCTCAGCAGACAGTATCACACAGGATAAGATTAGATACATAGCTCAGCAGACAGTATCACACATGAGAGGATTAGATACACAGCTCAGCACACAGTATCTCACAGGAGAAGATTAGATACACGGCTCAGCAGACAGTATCTCACAGGAGAGAATTAGATACATGACTCAGCAGACAGTATCACACAGGAGAGGATTAGATACACAGCTCAGCAGACAGTATCACACAGGAGAAGATTAGATACACAGCTCAGCAGACAGTATCACACAGGAGAGGATTAGATACACAGCTCAGCAGACAGTATCACACAGGAGGGGATTAGATACACAGCTCAGCAGACAGTATCACACAGGATAAGATTAGATACATAGCTCAGCAGACAGTATCACACATGAGAGGATTAGATACACAGCTCAGCACACAGTATCTCACAGGAGAAGATTAGATACACGGCTCAGCAGACAGTATCTCACAGGAGAGAATTAGATACATGACTCAGAAGACAGTATCACACAGGAGAGGATTAGATACACGGCTCAGCAGACAGTATCACACAGGAGAGGATTAGATACACAGCTCAGCAGACAGTATTGCAGAGGATAGGATTAGATACACAGCTCAGCAGACGGTATCACACAGGACAGGATTAGATACACTGCTCAGCAGACGGTATCACACAGAATAGGATTAGATACACAGCTCAGCAGACAGTATCACACAGGATAGGATTAGATAAACTGCTCATCAGACAGTATCACACAGGAGAGGATTAGATACACAGCTCAGCAGACAGTATCACACAGTAGAGGATTAGATACACAGCTCAGCAGACAGTATCACACAGGAGAAGATTAGATACACGGCTCAGCAGACGGTATCACACAGGAGAGGATTAGATACACAGCTCAGCAGACAGTACCACACAGGAGAAGATTAGATACACGGCTCAGCAGACGGTATCACACAGGAGAGGATTAGATACACAGCTCAGCAGACAGTATCACACAGGAGAGGATTAGATACATAGCTCAGCAGACTGTATCACACAGGAGAGGATTAGATACACAGCTCAGCAGACAGTATTACACTGGAGAGGATTAGATAAACAGCATAGGATTAGATACACAGCTCAGCAGACAGTATCACACAGGAGAGGATTAGATACACAGCTCAGCAGACAGTATCACACAGGACAGGATTAGATACATAGCTCAGCAGACAGTATCACACAGGAGAGGATTAGATACACGGCTCAGCAGACAGTATCACACAGGAGAGGATTAGATACACTGCTCAACAGACAGTATCACACAGGACAGGATTAGATACATAGCTCAGCAGACAGTATCACACAGAATTGGATTACATACACTGCTCAACAGACAGTATCACACAGGACAGGATTAGATACATAGCTCAGCAGACGGTATCACACATGAGAGGATTAGATACACTGCTCTGCAGACAGTATCACACAGGAGAGGATTAGATACACAGCTCAGCACACAGTATCACACAGGAGAGGATTAGATACACGGCTCTGCAGACAGTATCACACAGGAGAGGATTAGATACACGGCTCAGCAGATAGTATCACACTGGGGAGGATTAGATACACGGCTCAGCAGATAGTATCACACTGGGGAGGATTAGATACACGGCTCAGCAGATAGTATCACACTGGGGAGGATTAGATACACGGCTCAGTAGATAGTATCACACTGGGGAGGATTAGATACACAGCTCAGCAGACAGTATCGCACAGGAGAGGATTAGATACACGGCTCTGCAGACAGTATCACACAGGATAGGATTAGATACACGGCTCAGCAGATAGTATCACACTGGGGAGGATTAGATACACAGCTCAGCAGACAGTATCACACAGTAGAGGATTAGATACCTGGCTCAGCAGACAGTATCACACAGGAGAGGATTAGATACACAGCTCAGCAGACAGTATCACACAGGAGAGGATTAGATACACAGCTCAGCAGACAGTATCACACAGGAGAGGATTAGATACACGGCTCAGCAGACAGTATCACACAGTATAAGATTACATACACTGCTCAGCAGAGAGTATCACACAGGAGAGGATTAGATACACAGCTCAGCAGACAGTATCACACAGTAAAAGATTAGATACACGGCTCAGCAGACAGTATCACACAGGAGAGGATTAGATATACAGCTCAGCAGACAATATCACACAGGAGAGGCTTAGATACACAGCTCAGCAGACAGTATCACACAGGATAAGATTAGATACACTGCTCAGCAGACAGTATCACACAGGAGAGGATTAGATACACAGCTCAGCAGACAGTGTCACACAGGAGAAGATTAGTTACACGGCTCAGCAGACAGTATCACACAGTAAAAGATTAGATACACGGCTCAGCAGACAGTATCACACAGTAAAAGATTAGATACACTGCTCAGCAGACAGTATCACACAGAATAGGATTAGATACACAGCTCAGCAGACAGTATCACACAGTATAAGATTAGATACACTGCTCAGCAGACAGTATCACACAGGAGAGGATTAGATACACGGCTCAGCAGACAGTATCACACAGTATAAGATTAGATACACAGCTCAACAGACAGTATCACACAGTATAAGATTAGATACACAGCTCAGCAGACAGTATCGCACAGGAGAGGATTAGATACACGGTTCTGCAGACAGTATCACACAGGATAGGATTAGAAACACGGCTCAGCAGATAGTATCACACTGGGGAGGATTAGATACACAGCTCAGCAGACAGTATCACACAGGAGAGGATTAGATACTTGGCTCAGCAGACAGTATCACACAGTAGAGGATTAGATACACTGCTCTGCAGATAGTATCACACAGGAGGGGATTAGATACACAGCTCAGCAGACAGTATAACACCGTATAAGATTAGATACACTGCTCAGCAGACAGTATCACACAGCATAGGATTAGATACACGGCTCAGCAGACAGTATCACACAGGACAGGATTAGATACACCGCTCAGCAGACAGTATCACACAGGATAGGATTAGATAAACCGCTCAGCAGACAGTATCACACAGGGGAGGATTAGATACACCACTCAGCAGACAGTATTACACAGGAGAGGATTAGATACACCGCTCAGCAGACAGTATCACACAGGATAGGATTAGATACACGGCTCAGCAGACAGTATCACACAGGAGAGGATTAGATACACCGCTCAGCAGACAGTATCACACAGGATAGGATTAGATACACATCTCAGCAGACAGTATCACACAGGATAGGATTAGATACACATCTCAGCAGACAGTATTACACAGGAGAGGATTAGATACACAGCATAGGATTAGATACACAGCTCAGCAGACAGTATCACACAGCATAGGATTAGATACACAGCTCAGCAGACAGTATCACACAGGAGAGGATTAGATACACAGCTCAGCAGACAGTATCACACAGGAGAGGATTAGATACATGGCTCAGCAGACATTATCACACAGGAGAGGATTAGATACACAGCATAGGATTAGATACACAGCTCAGCAGACAGTATCACACAGGAGAGGATTAGATACACAGCTCAGCAGACAGTGTCACACAGGAGAGGATTAGATACACAGCTCAGCAGACAGTATCACACAGGAGGGGATTAGATACACAGCTCAGCAGACAGTATCACACAGGAGGGGATTAGATACACAGCTCAGCAGACAGTATCACACAGGATAAGATTAGATACACTGCTCAGCAGACGGTATCACACAGCATAGGATTAGATACACAGCTCAGCACACAGTATCTCACAGGAGAAGATTAGATACACAGCTCAGCAGACAGTATCACACAGGAGAAGATTAGATACACAGCTCAGCAGACAGTATCACACAGGAGAGGATTAGATACACAGCTCAGCAGACAGTATCACACAGGATAAGATTAGATACACTGCTCAGCAGACGGTATCACACAGCATAGGATTAGATACACAGCTCAGCACACAGTATCCCACAGGAGAAGATTAGATACACGGCTCAGCAGACAGTATCACACAGGAGAAGATTAGATACACAGCTCAGCAGACAGTATCACACAGGAGAGGATTAGATACACAGCTCAGCAGACAGTATCACACAGGAGAGGATTAGATACACAGCTCAGCAGACAGTATCACACAGGAGAAGATTAGATACACAGCTCAGCAGACAGTATCACACAGGAGAGGATTAGATACACAGCTCAGCAGACAGTATCACACAGGAGGGGATTAGATACACAGCTCAGCAGACAGTATCACACAGGATAAGATTAGATACATAGCTCAGCAGACGGTATCACACATGAGAGGATTAGATACACAGCTCAGCACACAGTATCTCACAGGAGAAGATTAGATACACGGCTCAGCAGACAGTATCTCACAGGAGAGAATTAGATACATGACTCAGAAGACAGTATCACACAGGAGAGGATTAGATACACGGCTCAGCAGACAGTATCACACAGGAGAGGATTAGATACACAGCTCAGCAGACAGTATTGCAGAGGATAGGATTAGATACACAGCTCAGCAGACGGTATCACACAGGACAGGATTAGATACACTGCTCAGCAGACGGTATCACACAGAATAGGATTAGATACACAGCTCAGCAGACAGTATCACACAGGATAGGATTAGATAAACTGCTCATCAGACAGTATCACACAGGAGAGGATTAGATACACAGCTCAGCAGACAGTATCACACAGGAGAGGATGAGATACACGGTTCAGCAGACAGTATCACACAGGGTAGGATTAGATACATTGCTCAGCAGACAGTATCACACAGTAGAGGATTAGATACACGGCTCAGCAGACAGTATCACACAGGATAGGATTAGATACACAGCTCAGCAGACAGTATCACACAGGACAGCATTAGATACACAGCTCAGCAGACAGTATTGCAGAGGATAGGATTAGATACACAGCTCAGCAGACAGTATCACACAGGATAGGTTTAGATACACAGCTCAGAAGACAGTATCACACAGGAGAGGATTAGATACACTGCTCAGCAGACGGTATCACACAGAATAGGATTAGATACACAGCTCAGCAGACAGTATCACACAGGAGAGGATTAGATACACGGCTCAGCAGACAGTATCACACAGGATAGGATTAGATACACAGCTCAGCAGACAGTATCACACAGGACAGCATTAGATACACAGCTCAGCAGACGGTATCACACAGGACAGGATTAGATACACAGCTCAGCAGACAGTATCACACAGGATAGGATTCTATACACTACTCAACAGACAGTATCACACAGGACAGGATTAGATGCATAGCTCAGCAGACGGTATCACACATGAGAGGATTAGATACACAGCTCAGCAGACAATATCACACAGGAGAGGATTAGATACACAGCTCAGCAGACAGTATCACCCAGGAGAGGATTAGAAACACAGCTCAGCAGACAGTATCACACAGGATAGGATTAGATACACAGCTCAGCAGATGGTATCACACAGGAGAAGATTAGATACACAGCTCAGCAGACAGTATCACACAGGGTAGGATTAGAGATACAGCTCAGCAGACACTATCACACAGGAGAGGATTAGATACACAGCTCAGCAGACAGTATCACACAGGAGAGGATTAGATACACAGCTCAGCAGACAGTATCACACAGGATAGGATTAGATACACAGCTCAGCAGACAGTATCACACAGGAGAAGATTAGATACACAGCTCAGCAGACAGTATCACACAGGGTAGGATTAGATGCACAGCTCAGCAGACAGTATCACACAGGAGTGGATTAGTTACACGGCTCAGCAAACATTATCACACAGTAAAAGATTAGATACACTGCTCAGCAGACAGTATCACACAGCATAGGATTAGATACACAGCTCAGCAGACAGTATCGCACAGGAGACGATAAGATACACGGCTCTGCAGACAGTATCGCACAGGAGAGGATTAGATACACGGCTCTGCAGACAGTATCACACTGGGGAGGATTAGATACACAGCTCAGCAGACAGTATCACACAGGACAGGATTAGATAAATTGCTCAGCAGACAGTATCACACAGGAGAGGATTAGATACACAGCTCAGCAGACAGCATCACACAGGAGAGGATTAGATACATGACTCAGCAGACAGTATCACACAGGAGAGGATTAGATACACAGCTCAGCAGACAGTATCACACAGGAGAGGATTAGATACACAGCTCAGCAGACAGTATCACACAGGAGGGGATTAGATACACGGCTCAGCAGACAGTATCACACGGGAGTGGATTAGATACACGGCTCAGCAGACAGTATCGCACAGGGCGGGATTAGATACACGACTCAGCAGGCAGTATCACGCAAGATAGGATTAGATACACAGTTCATCAGACAGTATCACTCAGGAGATGATTAGATACACAGCTCAGCAGACAGTATCACACATTAGAGGATTAGATACACAGCTCAGCAGACAGTATCACACAGGAGAGGATTGGATACACAGCTCAGCAGACAGTATCACACAGGAGAGGATTAGATACACAGCTCAGCAGATGGTATCACACAGGAGAGAATTGGATACACAGCTCAGCAGACGATATCACACAGGAGAGGATTAGATACACGGCTCAGCAGAGAGTATCACACAGGAGAGGATTAGATACACAGCTCAGCAGACAGTATCACACAGGAGAGGATTGGATACACAGCTCAGCAGACAGTATCACACAGGAGAGGATTAGATACACAGCTCAGCTGACAGTATCGCACAGGAGAGGATTAGATACACGGCTCAGCAGACAGTATCACACAGGAGAGGATTAGATACACAGCTCAGCAGACAGTATCACACAGGAGAGGATTAGATACACAGCTCAGCAGACAGTACCACACAGGAGAAGATTAGATACACGGCTCAGCAGACGGTATCACACAGGAGAGGATTAGATACACAGCTCAGCAGACAGTATCACACAGGAGAGGATTAGATACATAGCTCAGCAGACGGTATCACACAGGAGAGGATTAGAGATACAGTTCAGCAGAGAGTATCACACAGGAGAGGATTAGATACACAGCTCAGCAGACAGTATTACACAGGAGAGGATTAGATAAACAGCTCAGCAGACAGTTTCACACAGGAGAGGATTAGATACACAGCTCAGCAGACAGTTTCACACAGGAGAGGATTAGATACACTGCTCAACAGACAGTATCACACAGGACAGGATTAGATACATAGCTCAGCAGACAGTATCACACAGGAGAGGATTAGATACACTGCTCAACAGACAGTATCACACAGGACAGGATTAGATACATAGCTCAGCAGACAGTATCACACAGGATTGGATTAGATACACTGCTCAACAGACAGTATCACACAGGACAGGATTAGATACATAGCTCAGCAGACGGTATCACACATGAGAGGATTAGATACACTGCTCTGCAGACAATATCACACAGCATAGGATTAGATACACAGCTCAGCAGACAGTATCACACAGTATAATATTAGATACACTGCTCAGCAGACAGTATCACACAGGAGAGGATTAGATACACAGCTCAGCAGACAGTATCACACAGGAGAGAATTAGATACACAGCTCAGCAGACAGTATCACACAGGAGAGGATTAGATACACAGCTCAGCAGACAGTATCACACAGGAGAGGATTAGATACACAGCTCAGCACACAGTATCACACAGGAGAGGATTAGATACACAGCTCAGCAGACAGTATCACACAGGAGAGGATTAGATACACAGCTCAGCAGACAATATCACACAGGAGAGGATTAGATGCACAGCTCAGCAGACAGTATCACACAGTAAAAGACTAGATACACTGCTCAGCAGACAGCATCACACAGCATAGGATTAGATACACAGCTCAGCAGACAGTATCACACAGTATAATATTAGATACACTGCTCAGCAGACAGTATCACACAGGAGAGGATTAGATACACAGCTCAGCAGACAGTATCGCACAGGAGAGGATTAGATACACGGCTCTGCAGACAGTATCACACAGGATAGGATTAGATACACGGCTCAGCAGATAGTATCACACTGGGGAGGATTAGATACACAGCTCAGCAGACAGTATCACACAGTAGAGGATTAGATACTTGGCTCAGCAGACAGTATCACACAGGAGAGGATTAGATACACAGCTCAGCAGACAGTATCACACAGGAGAGGATTAGATACAAAGCTCAGCAGAGAGTATCACACAGGAGAGGATTAGATACACAGCTCAGCAGACAGTATCACACAGGAGAGGATTAGATACAAAGCTCAGCAGACAGTATCACACAGGAGAGGATTAGATACACGGCTCAGCAGACAGTATCATACAGGAGAGGATGAGATACACAGCTCAGCAGACAGTGTCACACAGGAGAAGATTAGTTACACGGCTCAGCAGACAGTATCACACAGTAAAAGATTAGATACACGGCTCAGCAGACAGTATCACACAGTAAAATATTAGATACACTGCTCAGCAGACAGTATCACACAGCATAGGATTAGATACACAGCTCAGCAGACAGTATCACACAGTATAAGATTAGATACACTGCTCAGCAGACAGTATCACACAGGAGAGGATTAGATACACAGCTCAGCAGACAGTATCACACAGGAGAGGATTAGATACACGGCTCTGCAGACAGTATCACCCAGGATAGGATTAGATACACGGCTCAGCAGATAGTATCACACTGGGGAGGATTAGATACACAGCTCAGCAGACAGTATCACACAGGAGAGGATTAGATACACGGCTCTGCAGACAGTATCACACAGGATAGGATTAGATACACGGCTCAGCAGATAGTATCACACAGGAGAGGATTAGATACACGGCTCTGCAGACAGTATCACACAGGATAGGATTAGATACACGGCTCAGCAGACAGTATCACACTGGGGAGGATTAGATACACGGCTCAGCAGATAGTATCACACTGGGGAGGATTAGATACACGGCTCAGCAGATAGTATCACACTGGGGAGGATTAGATACACAGCTCAGCAGACAGTATCGCACAGGAGAGGATTAGATACACGGCTCTGCAGACAGTATCACACAGGATAGGATTAGATACACGGCTCAGCAGATAGTATCACACTGGGGAGGATTATATACACAGCTCAGCAGACAGTATCACACAGGAGAGGATTAGATAATCGGCTCTGCAGACAGTATCACACAGGATAGGATTAGATACACGGCTCAGCAGATAGTATCACACTGGGGAGGATTAGATACACAGCTCAGCAGACAGTATCACACAGTAGAGGATTAGATACTTGGCTCAGCAGACAGTATCACACAGGAGAGGATTAGATACACGGCTCAGCAGACAGTATCATACAGGAGAGGATGAGATACACAGCTCAGCAGACAGTGTCACACAGGAGAAGATTAGTTACACGGCTCAGCAGACAGTATCACACAGTAAAAGATTAGATACACGGCTCAGCAGACAGTATCACACAGTAAAATATTAGATACACTGCTCAGCAGACAGTATCACACAGCATAGGATTAGATACACAGCTCAGCAGACAGTATCACACAGTATAAGATTAGATACACTGCTCAGCAGACAGTATCACACAGGAGAGGATTAGATACACAGCTCAGCAGACAGTATCACACAGGAGAGGATTAGATACACGGCTCTGCAGACAGTATCACCCAGGATAGGATTAGATACACGGCTCAGCAGATAGTATCACACTGGGGAGGATTAGATACACAGCTCAGCAGACAGTATCACACAGGAGAGGATTAGATACACGGCTCTGCAGACAGTATCACACAGGATAGGATTAGATACACGGCTCAGCAGATAGTATCACACAGGAGAGGATTAGATACACGGCTCTGCAGACAGTATCACACAGGATAGGATTAGATACACGGCTCAGCAGACAGTATCACACTGGGGAGGATTAGATACACGGCTCAGCAGATAGTATCACACTGGGGAGGATTAGATACACGGCTCAGCAGATAGTATCACACTGGGGAGGATTAGATACACAGCTCAGCAGACAGTATCGCACAGGAGAGGATTAGATACACGGCTCTGCAGACAGTATCACACAGGATAGGATTAGATACACGGCTCAGCAGATAGTATCACACTGGGGAGGATTATATACACAGCTCAGCAGACAGTATCACACAGGAGAGGATTAGATACTCGGCTCTGCAGACAGTATCACACAGGATAGGATTAGATACACGGCTGAGCAGATAGTATCACACTGGGGAGGATTAGATACACAGCTCAGCAGACAGTATCACACAGTAGAGGATTAGATACTTGGCTCAGCAGACAGTATCACACAGGAGAGGATTAGATACACAGCTCAGCAGACAGTGTCACACAGGAGAGGATTAGATACACAGCTCAGCAGACAGTATCACACAGGATAAGATTAGTTACACGGCTTAGCAGACAGTATCACACAGTAAAAGATTAGATACACGGCTCAGCAGACAGTATCACACAGGAGAGGATTAGATATACAGCTCAGCAGACAATATCACACAGGATAAGATTAGATACACTGCTCAGCAGACAGTATCACACAGGAGAGGATTAGATACACAGCTCAGCAGACAGTGTCACACAGTAAAAGATTAGATACACGGCTCAGCAGACAGTATCACACAGTAAAAGATTAGATACACTGCTCAGCAGACAGTATCACACAGCATAGGATTAGATACACAGCTCAGCAGACAGTATCACACAGTATAAGATTAGATACACTGCTCAGCAGACAGTATCACACAGGAGAGGATTAGATACACAGCTCTGCAGACAGTATCGCACAGGAGAGGATTAGATACACGGCTCTGCAGACAGTATCACACAGGATAGGATTAGATACACGGCTCAGCAGATAGTATCACACTGGGGAGGATTAGATACACAGCTCAGCAGACAGTATCACACAGGAGAGGATTAGATACTTGGCTCAGCAGACAGTATCACACAGTAGAGGATTAGATACACTGCTCTGCAGATAGTATCACACAGGAGGGGATTAGATACACAGCTCAGCAGACAGTATAACACCGTATAAGATTAGATACACTGCTCAGCAGACAGTATCACACAGCATAGGATTAGATACACGGCTCAGCAGACAGTATCACACAGGAGAGGTTTAGATACACCGCTCAGCAGACAGTATCACACAGGATAGGATTAGATACACCGCTCAGCAGACATTATCACACAGGGGAGGATTAGATACACCACTCAGCAGACAGTATTACATAGGAGAGGATTAGATACACGGCTCAACAGTCAGTATCACACAGGATAGGATTAGATACACATCTCAGCAGACAGTATTACACAGGAAAGGATTAGATACACAGCATAGGATTAGATACACAGTTCAGCAGACAGTATCACACAGCATAGGATTAGATACACAGCTCAGCAGACAGTATTACACAGGAGAGGATTAGATACACAGCATAGGATTAGATACACAGCTCAGCACACAGTATCACACAGAAGAGGATTAGATACATGGCTCAGCAGACAGCATCACACAGGAGAGGATTAGATACATGGCTCAGCAGACATGATCACACAGGAGAGGATTAGATACACAGCATAGGATTAGATACACAGCTCAGCAGACAGTATCACACAGCATAGGATTAGATACACAGCTCAGCAGACAGTATCACACAGGAGATGATTAGATACACGGCTCAGCAGACAGTATCACACAGGAGGGGATTAGATACACAGCATAGGATTAGATACACAGCTCAGCACACAGTATCACACAGAAGAGGATTAGATACATGGCTCAGCAGACATTATCACACAGGAGAGGATTAGATACACAGCATAGGATTAGATACACAGCTCAGCAGACAGTATCACACAGGAGAGGATTAGATACACAGCTCAGCAGACAGTGTCACACAGGAGAGGATTAGAAACACAGCACAGCAGACAGTATCACACAGGAGAGGATTAGATACACAGCTCAGCAGACAGTATCACAGGATAAGATTATATACACTGCTCAGCAGACGGTATCACACAGGAGAGGATTAGATACACAGCTCAGCAGACAGTATCACACAGGAGAGGATTAGATACACAGCTCAGCAGACAGTATCACACAGGAGGGGATTAGATACACAGCTCAGCAGACAGTATCACAGGATAAGATTATATACACTGCTCAGCAGACGGTATCACACAGGAGAGGATTAGATACACAGCTCAGCAGACAGTATCACACAGGAGAGGATTAGATACACAGCTCAGCAGACAGTATCACACAGGAGAAGATTAGATACACAGCTCAGCAGACAGTATCACACAGGAGAGGATTAGATACACAGCTCAGCAGACAGTATCACACAGGAGGGGATTAGATACACAGCTCAGCAGACAGTATCACACAGGATAAGATTAGATACACTGCTCAGCAGACAGAATCACACAGGAGAGGATTAGATACACAGCTCAGCAGACAGTATCACACAGGATAAGATTAGATACACTGCTCAGCAGACAGTATCACACATGAGAGGATTAGATACATAGCTCAGCAGACAGTATCACACATGAGAGGATTAGATAAACAGTTCATCAGACAGTATCACACACAAGAGGATTAGATACACAGCTCAGCTGACAGTATCACACAGGAGAGGATTAGATACACAGCTCAGCACACAGTATCACACAGGAGAGGATTAGATACACGGCTCAGCAGACAGTATCACACAGGAGAGGATTAGATACACAGCTCATCAGACAGTATCACACAGGAGAGGATTAGATACACAGCTCAGCAGACAGTATCGCACAGGAGTGGATTAGATACACAGCTCAGCAGACAGTATCGCACAGGAGTGGATTAGATACACGGCTCAGCAGACAGTATCACACGCGATAGGATTAGATACACAGCTCAGCAGACAGTATCACACAGGAGAGGATTAGATACACGACTCAGCAGACAGTATCACACAGGAGAGGATTAGATACACAGCTCAGCAGACAGTATCACACAGGAGAGGATTAGATACACGGCTCAGCAGACAGTATCACACAGGAGAGGATTAGATACATGGCTCAGCAGACATTATCACACAGGAGAGGATTAGATACACAGCATAGGATTAGATACACAGCTCAGCAGACAGTATCACACAGGAGGGGATTAGATACACAGCTCAGCAGACAGTATCACACAGGAGAGGATTAGATACACAGCTCAGCAGACAGTATCACACAGGAGAGGATTAGATACACAGCTCAGCAGACAGTATCACACAGGAGAGGATTAGATACACAGCTCAGCAGACAGTATCACACAGGAGAGGATTAGATAAACAGTTCATCAGACAGTATCACACACGAGAGGATTAGATACACAGCTCAGCAGACAGTATCGCACAGGAGTGGATTAGATACATGGCTCAGCTGACAGTATCACACAGGGCGGGATTAGATACACGGCTCAGCAGACAGTATCACACACGATAGGATTAGATACACAGTTCATCAGACAGTATCACACAGGAGAGGATTAGATACACAGCTCATCAGACAGTATCACACAGGAGAGGATTAGATACACAGCTCATCAGACAGTATCACACAGGAGAGGATTAGATACACAGCTCAGCAGACAGTATCACAATGGATAGGATTAGATACATGGCTCAGCAGACAGTATCACACAGGAGAGGATTAGATACACAGCTCAGCAGACAGTATCACACAGGAGAGGATTAGATACATGGCTCAGCAGACAGCATCACACAGGAGAGGATTAGATACACAGCTCAGCACACAGTATCACACAGGATAGGATTAGATACATGGCTCAGCACACAGTTTCACACAGGAGAGGATTAGATACACGGCTCAGCAGACAGTATCACACAGGACAGGACTAGAAACACAGTTCATCAGACAGTATCACACAGGAGAGGATTAGATACACGGCTCAGCAGACAGTATCACACAGGAGAGGATTAGATACACAGCTCAGCAGATGGTATCACACAGGATAGGATTAGATACACAGCTCAGCAGACAGTATCACACAGGATTAGATACACGGCTCAGCAGGCAGTATCACACAGGAGAGGATTAGATACGCAGCATAGGATTAGATATACAGCTCAGCAGACAGTATCACACAGCATAGGATTAGATACACGGCTCAGCAGACAGTATCACATGAGAGGATTAGATACACGGCTCAGCAGACAGTATCACACAGGAGAGGATTAGATACACAGTTCACCATCACTGCGTTATAATAGCACTGCAGTATGTGGTGAGGGACTACAACTCCCAGCAAGTGACAGCGCAGGCACCGATCATGTAACTAAACCATCACTGCGTCATAATAGCACTGCAGTATGTGGTGAGGGACTACAACTCCCAGCAAGTTTATTTCTTTTTATTTTACACGCTGCTGTTTTCCACAGTGAATTACCAGAAAGATCTGCACCAAAATCATGGAGTGCAAATTTGCTGTTGTGGATTTTCTTGCGGATTTTTGCTAATTTGCTCTGATTTTCTATGGAAATCCTCCAGGAACAATCTGCCACATTTGAACAGATCTTCAGGCCTCATTCAGACATCTGTAGTTTTCTGGTACATTAAAAAAAAAAGCAAAAAAAAACAAAACTGATTTTCATCAAAGGGATCGATCCGAATTGTATCAATGTATGTTACTATATGCAAATAAAAAAATATATATATATGGATATATGAACTGCCCCATAGATGATAAAGGTGCGTATTATGTCTGTCAATAACATGGATGTAAAAAAACAGACGTGTGAATGAGACGTTCACCCACAAGATCATCTAGCAATAGTGCAGCTCTGACCTGACACATCGCATTCACAGAAAGGCTCCTGATCAGCACATATGATGTCTGTGATCTATAAAGAGTCCTCCACATTGTACCCACTACATATACATTCACAATAAAGCTGCCCCCGTAACATCAACTGCCCCACACCTACCACATATAGCCAGGTCCCCGCTCCCCCACACACAGTATATAGCCAAGATCCCCGCTCCCCCACACACAGTATATAGCCAGGTCCCTGCTCCCCCACACAAAGTATATAGCCAGGTCCCAGCTCCCCCACACAAAGTATATAGCCAGGTCCCCGCTCCCCCACACACAGTATATAGCCAAGGTCCCCGCACCCCCACACACAGTATATAGCCAGGTCCCCGCTCCCCCACACAAAGTATATAGCCAGGTCCCCGCTCCCCCACACACAGTATATAGCCAAGATCCCCGCTCCCCCACACAAAGTATATAGCCAAGATCCCCGCTCCCCCACACACAGTATATAGCCAGGTCCCCGCTCCCTCACACACAGTATATAGCCAAGATCCCCGCTCCCCCACACAAAGTATATAGCCAGGTCCCCGCTCCCCCACATACAGTATATAGACAAGATCCCCGCTCCCCCACACAAAGTATATAGCCAGGTCCCCGCTCCCCCACACAAAGTATATAGCCAGGTCCCCGCTCCCCCACACAAACTATATAGCCAGGTCCCCGCTCCCCCACACAAAGTATATAGACAAGGTCCCCGCTCCCCCACACAAAGTATATAGACAAGATCCCCTCCTCCATGTATAGCATATTTATCCAGGTCCCCGCTCCCCCACACAAAGTATATAGCCAGGTCCCCGCTCCCCCACACAAAGTATATAGCCAGGTCCCCGCTCCCCCACACAAAGTATATAGCCAAGGTCCCCTCCTCCATGTATAGCATATTTATCCAGGTCCCCGCTCCCCCACATATAGCAAAGAGAACCAAGTCCAGCACCCCCTCCCCCACCACATAGCATACGGAATATAGACAAGACCCCCACACAGCATACGGTATATAGACAAGTCCCCCACACACAGCATACAGTATATACATAAGTCCCCCACACACAGCATACAGTATATAGACAAGTCCCCCACACAGCATAAAGTATATAGACAAGTCCCCCCCCACACAGCATACAGTATATAGACAAGTCCCCCACACACAGCATACGGTATATAGACAAGTCCCCCACACACAGCATACAGTATATAGACAAGTCCCCCACACACAGCATACGGTATATAGACAAGTCCCCCACACACAGCATATGGTATATAGACAAGACCCCCTCACACAGCATACGGTATATAGACAAGTCCCCCACACACAGCATACGGAATATAGACAAGTCCCCCACACACAGCATACGGTATATAGACAAGTCCCCCACACACAGCATACGGTATATAGACAAGTCCCCCACACACAGCATACAGTATATAGACAAGTCCCTCCCACACAGCATACGGAATATAGACAAGTCCCCCACACACAGCATACGGTATATAGACAAGTCCCCCACACACAGCATACAGTATATAGACAAGTCCCCCACACACAGCATACGGTATATAGACAAGTCCCCCCCACACAGCATACGGTATATAGACAAGTCCCCCACACACAGCATACAGTATATAGACAAGTCCCCCACACACAGCATACAGTATATAGACAAGTCCCCCCCACACAGCATACGATATATAGACAAGTCCCCCACACACAGCATACGGTATATAGACAAGTCCCCCACACACAGCATACGGTATATAGACAAGTCCCCCACACACAGCATACGGTATATAGACAAGTCCCCCCCACACAACATACAGAATATAGACAAGTCCCCCACACACAGCATACAGTATATAGACAAGTCCCCCACACACAGCATATGGTATATAGACAAGTCCCCCTCACACAGCATACGGTATATAGACAAGTCCCCCACACACAGCATACGGAATATAGACAAGTCCCCCACACACAGCATACGGTATATAGACAAGTCCCCCACACACAGCATACGGTATATAGACAAGTCCCCCACACACAGCATACGGAATATAGACAAGTCCCCCACACACAGCATACGGTATATAGACAAGTCCCCCACACACAGCATACAGTATATAGACAAGTCCCCCACACACAGCATACGGTATATAGACAAGTCCCCCCCACACAGCATACGGTATATAGACAAGTCCCCCACACACAGCATACAGTATATAGACAAGTCCCCCACACACAGCATACAGTATATAGACAAGTCCCCCCCACACAGCATACGGTATATAGACAAGTCCCCCACACACAGCATATGGTATATAGACAAGTCCCCCACACACAGCATACGGTATATAGACAAGTCCCCCCCACACAACATACAGAATATAGACAAGTCCCCCACACACAGCATACAGTATATAGACAAGTCCCCCACACACAGCATACGGTATATAGACAAGTCCCCCACACACAGCATACGGTATATAGACAAGTCCCCCACACACAGCATACGGTATATAGACAAGACCCCCACACACACAGCATACGGTATATAGACAAGTCCCCCACACACAGCATACGGTATATAGACAAGTCCCCCACACACAGCATATGGTATATAGACAAGTCCCCCTCACACAGCATACGGTATATAGACAAGTCCCCCACACACAGCATACGGAATATAGACAAGTCCCCCACACACAGCATACGGTATATAGACAAGTCCCCCACACACAGCATACGGTATATAGACAAGTCCCCCACACACAGCATACGGAATATAGACAAGTCCCCCACACACAGCATACGGTATATAGACAAGTCCCCCACACACAGCATACAGTATATAGACAAGTCCCCCACACACAGCATACGGTATATAGACAAGTCCCCCCCACACAGCATACGGTATATAGACAAGTCCCCCACACACAGCATACAGTATATAGACAAGTCCCCCCCACACAGCATACGGTATATAGACAAGTCCCCCACACACAGCATACAGTATATAGACAAGTCCCCCACACACAGCATACAGTATATAGACAAGTCCCCCCCACACAGCATACGGTATATAGACAAGTCCCCCACACACAGCATACAGTATATAGACAAGTCCCCCACACACAGCATACGGTATATAGACAAGTCCCCCACACACAGCATACGGTATATAGACAAGTCCCCCCCACACAACATACAGAATATAGACAAGTCCCCCACACACAGCATACAGTATATAGACAAGTCCCCCACACACAGCATACGGTATATAGACAAGTCCCCCACACACAGCATACGGTATATAGACAAGTCCCCCACACACAGCATACGGTATACAGACAAGTCATAGAATCATAGAATAGTAGAGTTGGAAGGGACCTTCTGGGTCATCTGGTCCAACCCCCTGCTCAAAGCAGGATTCACTAAATCATCTCAGACAGATGTCTGTCCAGCCTCTGTTTGAAGACGTCCATTGAAGGGGAACTCACCACCTCTCGTGGCAGCCTGTTCCACTCATTAATCACCCTAACTGTCGAAAAGTTTTTTCTAATATCTAATCTGTGTCTCCTCCCATTTAGTTTCATCCCATTGCTTCTAGTCTTTCCTTGTGCAAATGAGAATAAAGAAGATCCTTCTACAATGTGACAGCCCTTGACATATTTGTAGACAGCTATTAAGTCTCCTCTCAGTCTTCTTTTTTGCAAGCTAAACATTCCCAAATCCTGCAACCGTTCCTCATAGGACATGGTTTGCAGACCAGTCACCATTCTGGTCGCTCTTCTCTGAACTTGCTCCAGTTTGTCGATGTCTTTTTTAAAATGTGGTGCCCAAAACTGTACACAGTATTCCAGATGAGGTCTGACCAAAGAGGAGTAAAGACCGATAATGACTTCACGTGATCTAGACTGTATGCTTCTGTTAATACATCCCAGAATTGTATTTGCCTTTTTTGCTGCTGCATCACACTGTTGACTCATGTTCAGTCTATGATCTATTAGTATACCTAAGTCTTTTTCACATGTACTGTTGCTTAGTTCTATTCCTCCCATTCTGTATATGCTTTTTTCATTTTTATTGCCCAGATGTAGTACTTTGCATTTTTCCCTGTTAAAAACCATTCTGTTGGTTGCTGCCCACTGCTCCCCCACACACAGCATACAGTATATAGACAAGTCCCCCACACACAGCATACGGTATATAGACAAGTCCCCCACAAACAACATACAGTATATAGACAAGTCCCCCACACACAGCATACAGTATATACACAAGTCCCCCACACACAGCATACAGTATATAGACAAGTCCCCCATACACAGCATACGGTATATAGACAAGTCCCCCACACACAGCATACGGTATATAGACAAGTCCCCCACACACAGCATACAGTATATAGACAAGTCCCCCACACACAGCATACAGTATATAGACAAGTCCCCCATACACAGCATACAGTATATAGACAAGTCCCCCACACACAGCATACAGTAAATAGACAAGTCCCCCTCACACACAGCATACGGTATATAGACAAGTCCCCCACACACAGCATACTGTATGTAACATACCTGGCGGCGTCCTTGCATAGTGGTCCATCTCCCACTGTGCAAGAGCGCGCACTTGATCTCCAGTCCAGTCTGCTAGTCTGGCTTCCCTCCGTGCTGTCTGTTAGCCTCTGCTTCTGCTGCTTAAGGGCGGCTCCCGATCACTTCTTGCTCTTTGTACCTGCTGCAGGCACACCCCTTGTGCGTCCTCAGCCTATTGCTGTCTATCATCTGGTATTTAAACCAGCTGCTCCAATTAACCCATGCCTGAGCATTGTGTTCTGTCAGTTGGCCTTTGGTTACTGATATGCCAGGTCCTGTTTATGTTTCCTGCCTTCGGTATCAGTTCCCGTGTCTGAACTGTGTCCTGTCTGTATTATCTTCTAGCCTGTTGTCTTCTGCCTATCCTGGAGGCTGTATTTCCAGGCCTGTGTGAACTTGCTCCTGCCTGTTCGTTCCGCCTTCTAGGGGCCGCATACCTAGACCCGCTCCTTTATCTTGCTGCTGTGTCTGTTCTTGTCTGAATACTCTCCTAGCTTGCTTTGTTTTTCTCTGTGTCCGTAACTTCCCTTTTTCTGCAGAGTCTGAACTCGTACCTAACTCCTGCTCGTTGTCACTGTACTTCCGTTTGTGAGTTTGTGGTCCACTCGCTACTTCTCTGCAAGTACCCTGTGGGTATCTGGTTCTGCCTTTCCCTTCTAGTCTGTTCCGTGTGAACAGAGCCCTGTCCCCTCCGCGTCTGCGGTTTCGCTTTGCTCTGCCCTGTCCCCCGCGTCTGCGGTTTCGCTTTGCTCTGCCCTGTCCCCCGCGTCTGCGGTTTCGCTTTGCTCTGCCCTGTCCCCCGCGTCTGCGGTTTCGCTTTGCTCTGCCCTGTCCCCCGCGTCTGTGGTTTCGCTTTGCTCTGCTCTGTCCCCCGCGTCTGCGGTTTCGCTTTGCTCTGCCCTGTCCCCCGCGTCTGCGGTTTCGCTTTGCTCTGCCCTGTCCCCCGCGTCTGCGGTTTCGCTTTGCTCTGCCCTGTCCCCCGCGTCTGCGGTTTCGCTTTGCTCTGCCCTGTCCCCCGCGTCTGCGGTTTCGCTTTGCTCTGCCCTGTCCCCCGCGTCTGCGGTTTCGCTTTGCTCTGCCCTGTCCCCCTCGTCTGCGGTTTCGCTTTGCTCTGCCCTGTCCCCCGCGTCTGCGGTTTCGCTTTGCTCTGCCCTGTCCCCCGCGTCTGCAGTTTCGCTTTGCTCTGCCCTGTCCCCCGCGTCTGCGGTTTCGCTTTGCTCTGCCCTGTCCCCCGCGTCTGCGGTTTCGCTTTGCTCTGCCCTGTCCCCCGCGTCTGCGGTTTCGAATTTGTCTCCCAGTCTGTACTGGACCCTACCCAGCCTGCGCTCTAGTCTGCCTGTTCCTGTATTCCCCGGTGTGGGTCAACAGCCGTGTCCAGAGTCTGACCTGGAGTAGACCCTGGTCCCTCTGATCGGTTCCTCCCTGGTGCACTGGCGTCGTATGCCGTCATGCGACCTTGGTCGGATCGGGCAGATACTTAGTTACGCCCCTCCAGGCACTGTCCGGTTCATGGCACAGTGGAATCACTACATACACACACGCACACGCCACTCAGCCCAGGCGTGTGCATTACACTGTATATAGACAAGTCCCCCCCACACACAGCATACAGTATATAGACAAGTCCCCCACGCACAGCATACAGTATATAGACAAGTCCCCCATACACAGCATATGGTATATAGACAAGTCCCCCCCCACACAGCATACGGTATATAGACAAGTCCCCCATACACAGCATACGGTATATAGACTAGTCCCCCACGCACAGCATACAGTATATAGACAAGTCATAGAATCATAGAATGGTAGAGTTGGAAGGGACCTCCTGGGTCATCTGGTCCAACCCCCTGCTCAAAGCAGGATTCACTAGATCATCTCAGACAGATGTCTGTCCAGCCTCTGTTTGAAGATGTCCATTGAAGGGGAACTCACCACCTCTCGTGGCAGCCTGTTCCACTCATTAATCACCCTAACTGTCAAAAAGTTTTTTCTAATATCTAATCTGTGTCTCCTCCCATTTAGTTTCATCCCATTGCTTCTAGTCTTTCCTTGTGCAAATGAGAATAAAGATGATCCTTCTACAATGTGACAGCCCTTGACATATTTGTAGACAGCTATTAAGTCTCCTCTCAGTCTTCTTTTTTGCAAGCTAAACATTCCCAAATCCTGCAACCGTTCCTCATAGGACATGGTTTGCAGACCAGTCACCATTCTGGTCGCTCTTCTCTGAACTTGCTCCAGTTTGTCTATGTCTTTTTTAAAATGTGGTGCCCAAAACTGTACACAGTATTCCAGATGAGGTCTGACCAAAGAGGAGTAAAGACCGATAATGACTTCACGTGATCTAGACTGTATGCTTCTGTTAATACATCCCAGAATTGTATTTGCCTTTTTTGCTGCTGCATCACACTGTTGACTCATGTTCAGTCTATGATCTATTAGTATACCTAAGTCTTTTTCACATGTACTGTTGCTTAGCTCTATTCCTCCCATTCTGTATATGCTTTTTTCATTTTTATTGCCCAGATGTAGTACTTTGCATTTTTCCCTGTTAAAAACCATTCTGTTGGTTGCTGCCCACTGCTCCAGTTTATTTAGGTCTTTTTGAATCCTCTCTCTCTCTTCTCTAGTATTAGCTATCCCTCCTAGCTTTGTGTCATCAGCAAATTTAATCAGTTTACCCTCAATTCCTTCATCTAAATCATTGATAAAGATGTTGAACAATACAGGTCCCAGGACGGAGCTGGGACAAGTCCCCCCCCACAGCATATGGTATATAGACAAGTCCCCCACACACAGCATACTGTATATAGACAAGTCCCCCACACACAGCATACTGTATATAGACAAGTCCCCCACACACAGCATACAGTATATAGACAAGCCCCCACAAACAGCATACGGTATATAGACAAGTCCCCCCACACACAGCATACGGTATATAGACAAGTCCCCCCACACACAGCATACGGTATATAGACAAGTCCCCCCACACACAGCATACGGTATATAGACAAGTCCCCCCACACACAGCATACGGTATATAGACAAGTCCCCCCACACAGCATACAGTATATAGACAAGTCCCCCATACACAGCATACAGTATATAGACAAGTCCCCCACACACAGCATACTGTATATAGACAAGTCCCCCACACAGCATACGGTATATAGACAAGTCCCCCCCACACATAATATATAGACAAGTCCCCCCCCACACAGCATACGGTATATAGACAAGTCCCCCCCACACACAGCATACGGTATATAGACAAGTCCCCCCACACAGCATATGGTATATAGACAAGTCCCCCCACACACAGCATACGGTATATAGACAAGTCCCCCCACACACAGCATACGGTATATAGACAAGTCCCCCACACACAGAATACAGTATATAGACAAGTCCCCCCCACACAGCATACGGTATATAGACAAGTCTCCCCACACACAACATACGGTATATAGACAAGTCCCCCCCACACAGCATACGGTATATAGACAAGTCCCCCACACACAGCATACTGTATATAGACAAGTCCCCCACACACATAATATATAGACAAGTCCCCCCCCCCACACAGCATACGGTATATAGACAAGTCCCCCCCACACACACAGCATACGGTATATACACTGTGTTCCAAATTATGTAAATAATATTTTCTCAGATTTTCCCAAATTACCTATATGAATTGAAGTCATTGTAATTTTCCAGTCAAATAACTATTAGAGTACAATTGAAAGGTTTTTGTACAAACTGCCTATGATAACAGTATATTTTTAAAAAAATAAAACACTCAAACTGCACTCAAAATGCATGTTCCAAATTATTATGCACAGCAGAGTTTTCAACCTTTTCATTTTAATAAAGAACAAAAAAATGGTCATTTTTGAAATTCTAAGCATTAGCAGGTTATTACAAACTGAAATCAAACAGTTTTCAACTCAAAACTTTATTCGAGGTGATGTTACATTTGCACATAGGACCCCTTGTTCGAAAGGAGCTTCTGAACTCTCTCGTCCATTGAATTTGTCAGGTTTTGGATGGTTTCTGCTTCAATTGTTTTGCATGAGGACAGAATACCCTCCCAGAGCTGGTGCTTAGATGTGAACTGCCTCCCGCCATCATAGACACTCCTTCTGATGATGCTCCAGAGGTTCTCAATGGGGTTGAGGTCAGGGGAGCATGGGGGTCACACCATAAGTTTGTCCCCTTTTATGCCCATAGCAGCCAGAGATGCAGATGTGTTATGTGCAGCATGAGACGGGGCATTATCATGCATGAAATGATCTTGCTGCGGAATGCACGGTTCTTCTTCTTGAACCATGGCAGGAAGTGCTGTTTGAGAAACTCAACATACATTATGGAGTTCATCTTTACCCCTTCAGGGATCCTAAAGGGGCCGACAATCTCTCTCCCCATGATTCCAGCCCAAAACATTACTCCACCTCCTCCTTGTTGGTGCCGTAGCCGTGTTTGCATGGGGTGTCCATCAACCAGCCATCCTCCACTCCATCCATCTGGACCATCGAGATCATTTCATGCATGATAATGCCCCGTCTCATGCTGCACATAACACATCTGCATCTCTGGCTGCTATGGGCATAAAAGGGGACAAACTTATGGTGTGGCCCCCATGCTCCCCTGACCTCAACCCCATTGAGAACCTCTGGAGCATCATCAAAAGGAGTGTCTATGATGGCGGGAGGCAGTTCACATCTAAGCAACAGCTCTGGGAGGGTAATCTGTCCTCATGCAAAACAATTGAAGCAGAAACCATCCAAAACCTGACAAAATCAATGGACGAGAGAGTTCAGAAGCTCCTTTCGAACAAGGGGTCCTATGTGCAAATGTAACATCACCTAGAATAAAGTTTTGAGTTGAAAACTGTTTGATTTCAGTTTGTAATAACCTGCTAATGCTTATAATTTCAAAAATGACCATTTTTTTGTTCTTTATTAAAATGAAAAGGTTGAAAACTCTGCTGTGCATAATAATTTGGAACATGCATTTTGAGTGCAGTTTGAGTATTTAATTTTTTTTAAAATATACTGCTATCATAGGCAGTTTGTACAAAAACCTTTCAATTGTACTCTAATAGTTATTGGACTGGAAAATTACAATGACTGCAATTCATATAGGAAATTTGGGAAAATCTGAGAAAATATTATTTGCATAATAATTTTGAACACAATGTAGACAAGTGCATAGCTGTGCTAGGGTAGGAGTGGGAGGAGCCTTCCTTCTCTTGTCAGTGCTGGCCCTGCAGTCGGGCCCACCAGGGAATTCCCCAGCAGGCCAGTCCGAGCCTGGTCACATGCTGACTAGAGTCTCAGACACCTCTCTGAGTAGCCCACTGATAGAAGTGGATGAGAATCTAGTCGGCATTTGACCTCAACTATTACATCATAACACCGGCTTTATCTTTTTAAAGCTTTGTAACCTTTACTCACTTTATGAATCAGCCATAGATAAAACTCAATAAGGATGGGTTGCTACTGTGTGCAATTTGCCAGCCAGCCCAGAACAGCGGTGACCTGAGCCGACAGCAGCGACTTGAGTAGACTGTGGCCACCTGAGCCAACAGCGGCATTTATATTGCGCTATCGTCAGGAAATGGATGACAATGGCAGTCAGGGGAATGGTGAAGGCCTGCATGGCTGCCATCTTGGTACTCCTGTGAAGTTCATCCACAGTCTGGACTTAATCATATAAACTGTATACTGCATTACTAGAGGATTACTGTATATAGAATAAGCAGTCAAGAGATTGCAGGTTCAAGTGCCCTAGGCCTAAGGGGACATAAAAAAATAAAGTAAAAATGGAAAAAAAAGAAAAAAGTTTTACAAAGGAAAAAAAATAAACAAAAATGTTAAATCACCCCTATTTTCCGAGGTAAAAAAAAAGAAATTAAAAAAGAAACATTTTATATTGTCGTGTCTGTAAAAGTCCGACCTATCAAAGCCCAAATTATTTAAACCGCACGTTAAATAGCGGAAAAATAAATTAAGAAGCCAGAATTGCCGTATTATGGTGTCACCAAACAGTAATAAATAACCCGGTATTGTGCCACCATTTTGTGAGACCCTGCATTTGTTCCATGTTTCTGCTGATGAATCTGGGCGAGGTTCGCTTTCTGCTCGCCGACCTGCGGGGGTTATTGATGCCATTCTCTGCTGTCTACAAACTTTTCATCTCTTTTTGATGCATTTTTTGGGAGGTAAAATTACCCAAAAAGAAAAAAAAAACTGGGTGTTTAGATTATCTTTGCTGTTGGGCATTTGCTGTAGGGGTTAATATATTTATGATTTGATAGATGGACTTTTTGTCAGTGTGTCAATACTAAATAAATAAATATATATATATATAATCTTTTAGTCTTGCTTTGTATTGACAAATGGAGGGAGGAAATTTCAAAGGATTTTTTTTATATATATAAATTTCAATTTTAATCCTTTTCTATCACATTATTTTTTGGTCCCGTTGGGCAACTTGAACCAAAAATCCACAACTCATTGGAATTGCGACACTTAAATTCTGCGGATGTCGGGAAGGGGATAAAGAGAATAAAGTAACTTTGCAGAATGCTTCCGTTTTGTGTACACAGCTCCTGTGCTGACTTAGTGTTCTCTTTGGTTACACCACACACCCATTCTGTGTCCGGCCCCCACAGATCGCCATCTCCATATATATGGGGGGATTTCCTCATGTGACGGCCCCTTTGCCGATGTATACAGATCACATGTGGCTTCACCTTCAGCTTTGATCTCCGCAGTCTTCAGTTCCGGATCCTCCAGGATGAGGGATAAATCTTTCTTGCTCTTCATTCCCCTCCGTGGCTGATACAGCAGCTCCACCGCGCCGACGTTCCCCTCATAGGGAGGAATCGCTCCGCAAAGACTGTTCTCAGCCACAGGACGATCCGCCGGATACAGGAGGAAAGTTCTCCTCTCTGCAATGAAGGATTATTCCACTTTTCTGCCATTTGTAAGATCTCTGCTTGTTGTCTGAGAATAAAATCATTCTTGTTAATATCCAGAACCTGAAAAAAATCTAATCCTGACAGCAGCGGAGCATTTATTACAATGGTATTCAGTCTAGACGATCCCCCTCCTGTCCTGACCGTTTGCTACAATGTATCAGTGCTGGGAAAATCTATCAGTTTGGACTTGGTTTCCCTTACAGAGGATTGTCCAGGCCAGACACCATTGTACCCAGTGGCGTCCCGCCAATGGCGGCAGGCCACGCGACTGCTATGGGGCCCGTGAGCTGGGGGGGCCCCATAGCAGTCGCCTGCACTGTGTACCCCTGCATCAGGTCCCCCTCCTGCACCCAGGCAAGCGGAGGGGCCCTGAGCAGGCGGGGGGCTTACTCGCCGTCGGGCATCCCGGCGCGCCATGGGCCACCCCCGCCTGCTCAGGGCACCGGCCGACACAATACTTACCTCTTCCGGTGCCCTAGACGCTAGAATGTATGGGATCCTTCCAGGTATGATGTCATTTCCGGGGGCGTGTTCTAGTTCAGCACCAGATGCCAGAGTCTCATGCAGAGACAGAGCTGCCGGTGAAGCTGCAGGAGGAGGTCAGTATCCTAAGCTGAGAAACAGGAGATTGTTCTATTAATTGCTGGTCTGATGTCTTTTCTTCTTGTTGTTTTTGGGGTGAGGGGGCTTGATACTTGCGAGTGAGGGATTTGGGGGGGTTAATGCTGGAGGGCAGTCTGGTGGGGTTAATTAATGCTTGTGGAGATCTTAGGGGGCTCTGGGGAATAATGCAGGGATAATGTGTGCTTGTGCGGGCCCTAAGGGGATGCTGTGGGCTTGTGAGGGCTCTGGGGGGGATGCTGCGGGCTTGTGGGGGCCCTAAGGGGGATTTTGCGGTCTTGTGGGGGCTCTGGGGGGGATGCTGCGAGCTTGTGGGGCCCTGGGGGAGATGCTGCGGGCTTGTGGGGCCCCGGGGAGGATGCTGTGGGCTTGTGGGTGCTCTGGGGGGGATGCTGCGGGCTTGTGGGGCCCTGGGGGGGATGCTGTGGGCTTGTGGGGGCCCTGGGGGTATGCTGTGGGCTTCTGGGGCCCTGGGGGGGATGCTGTGGGTTTGTGGGGGCCCTTGGGGGGATACTGTGGGCTTGTGGGTGCTCTGGGTGGGATGCTGCGGGCTTGTGGGGCCCTGGGGGGGATGCTGTGGGCTTGTGGGTGCTCTGGGGGGGGGGGTGCTGCAGGCTTGTGGGTGCTCTGGGGGGGGATGCTGCAGGCTTCTGGGTCCTCTGGGGGGGGTGCTGCAGGCTTGTGGGGGCCCCGGGGGGATGCAGAAGGCTTGTGGGGGCCCCGGGGGGGGATGCAGAAGGCTTGTGGGGGCCCCGTGGGGGATGCAGCGGGCTTGTGGGGCCTCTGTATGGGGTCCAGCCTGCATATGGCATTACATGGGGACCAGGCAGTATTCTCTATGGTGAATTATATGGGATCCAGTATTTTGTATGGAGCATTATATGGGGCTCATAATACTGTATGGAGGACTATGTGGTGCCCATAATATTGTATGGAGGACTTAGTGGTGCCATAACACTGTATGGAGGACTATACTGTCCGGTCTGCACTGTGCGCTGTGAGGATTCACCGGTTTCTGAGCTATTGTAGAATTTACAATAGATATCACTCATGAAATGTAAGGAGTCAGTGAAATGTTTGGCATTGTACTATATCTATATCTATAATTTCTCTGCTGTATCTGTGCATCATGAATGGTTGGCTGTGTTAAAGGGGCCACTGAGACTCTTTCGCCCGGGGCCCACGAAAACCTGGAGGAGGGAGCATCATGTGACACTCCCTCTCCCATCATTCCTCCTCTGCGTCTGACGCAGCGGCATGATGACGCGCCACGCTGTGTCAGACAGTGGAGCTGGCAGCTGCTGAGGTGATCAGCTGCAGAGACTGAAGCAGCGGGGAACGAGGAGCGGTAAGTATGTATTTATTTTTAAATCAGTGAGTACTCATAATACTGGAGGACTGGGGCTGCATTTTACCCTATGGGGGGCTGCATTATACTGCGTACAGGACCATGGAGGAATGCATTATACTGAGTGGGGAGCCATGGCGAGTGTCTTATACTGTGTGGAGGACCATGGGGGAGTGCATTGTACTATGTGGAGGACCATGGGGGAGTGCATTGTACTGTGTGGAGGACCATGGGGGAATGCATTGTACTGTGTGGAGGACCATGGGGGAGTACATTGTACTGTGTGGAGGACCATGGGGGAGTGCATTGTACTGTGTGGAGGACCATGGGGGAGTGCATTGTACTGTGTGGAGGACCATGGGGGAATGCATTGTACTGTGTGGAGGACCATGGCGGAGTGCATTATACTGTGTGGAGGACCATGGGGGAGTACATTGTACTGTGTGGAGGACCATGGGGGAGTGCATTGTACTGTGTGGAGGACCATGGGGGAGTGCATTGTACTGTGTGGAGGACCATGGGGTAGTGCATTGGACTGTGTGAAGGACCATGGGGGAGTGCATTGTACTGTGTGGAGGACCATGGGGGAGTGCATTGTACTGTGTGGAGGACCATGGGGGAATGCATTGTACTGTGTGGAGGACCATGGCGGAGTGCATTATACTGTGTGGAGGACCATGGGGGAGTACATTGTACTGTGTGGAGGACCATGGGGGAGTGCCTTGTACTGTGTGGAGGACCATGGGGTAGTGCATTGTACTGTGTGGAGGACCATGGGGGAGTGCATTGTACTGTGTGGAGGACCATGGGGTAGTGCATTGAACTGTGTGAAGGACCATGGGGGAGTGCATTGTACTGTGTGGAGGACCACGTGGGAGTGCATTATACTGCGTGGAGGACCACGAGGGAGTGCATTATACTGCGTGGAGGACCACGAGGGAGTGCATTATACTGCGTGGAGGACCATGGCGAGTGCCTTATACTGTGTGGAGAACCATGGCGAGAGTCTTATACTCTATGGAGTGTGGAGAGGTGTGGGGCAGTTGGGGGATCATACTTTACACTGGGAGTTGAGGTCGGGTACAGTAGGGTCATTATACTGATTATGTTCACAGACCAGCATGAAAGTTGGGCTGATCTCTGATTCAGTCATAAATCATCGCAGAAATAAAAGAGCTGGAAACTCCACATCATAAGGAGCTCACTGACTGAATCTCAAGTTAACTCATTCTGCAGCCATCAATGTGCTGCTGGGAAACAAAAAGCTGGTAAAGGCCGAACAGAGCAAATGTTACATGAAGCAAAATAGTAAAAAGTATTTTTAGACCAATATACATGTATTTAAAGGGATTGTCCGGTGTGAAGCTGAAGGCTGCAGTCATCTGTGTGACTCTCTGTGACTGCAGACTTGTAATCCTCACATCATGTAGACTGCGCGCTGCCAGCATTATTCTCAGCCCAGAGATGGCAGAAGCCCCTGTATCATGTGTACAGGAATTGTGCCCCCTCTCCCCGAGGAGCAGCAGTGCCTCGTCCTCCAGATACATGAGGGTCCCATCGGGGAGATCCACATGTACCGGCCATGATGTCATCTCCATGGATACGGCATCAGTGTGCAGAGCAGAAGACCCCTGTAAGGGAGAGCTCAGACGTGGGGGGATTGATGTGGATGTGAGGAGCAGATCCCCCCATATTCACAGATTATCGCACAATACATGTGGCCTTGCACAGGAAAAACTGCGAGGAAAGAAGAAATCAGATTTCTTACAATATAGAATAATGTCCTCCTGCCCTCGTTCATGTCCAGTATTATTTATCCCCTGACCTTTAGGGTGGGGAACCCCTCCTGAGCCCCCTCCATTATATAGGAGCCATATATCTGCTCCATTACTGGCAGAAGGTAAGGAGCCAATCACACTGCACGGCTTCTGCTTCCTGCTCTAAGCCCCGCCCACCTGCCTTCCCTTGAGATCTCCATGACAACCCTTGTGTGACTACAGTGACAGGCCACGCCCCCGAGGATTCTGATCAGTGCGGAAGTCTCCATATTGCTGAGGACTGTGAGCGGCTGATGGGCGGAGCCAGCAGCGATGTGAGGGGCGGAGCCAGCAGTGATATGAGGGGCGGAGCCAACAGCGACATGAGGGGCGGAGCCAGCAGTGATATGAGAGGCGGAGCCAGCAGCGATGTGAGGGGCGGAGCCAACAGCGACATGAGGGGCGGAGCCAGCAGCGATATGAGGGGCTCTCACAGCACTCACAGGAGCAGGTGTGTGTGCAGCCCGTTCCTCTGCTGTGGGTGTTGTGGTGTGTGAGCTTCGCCGTGTGTATATATATATATATATATATATATATATATATATATATATATATACATACAGTTGAAATCAGAAGTTTCCATACACTGTATAAATAGACACATCTGCATGTTTTTCTCAATATCTGACATGAAATCAGAATAAACCTTTCCCATTTTAGGTCAATTAGGATTACCATAATTTTTAATATTGCCAAATGCCAGAATAATGAGCGTCTCTTGTAAGGGGCATTAACAGCGTCTTGTTATACCACTCTGACCTCCGCGTCTCTTCTGAGGGCCATTAAAAGAGTCTTGTTATACCACTCTGACCTCCACGTCTCTTGTAAGGGGCATTAAAACCGTCTTGTTATACCACTCTGACCTCCACGTGTCTTGTAAGGGGCATTAAAACCATCTTGTTATACCACTCTGACCTCCACGTCTCTTCTGAGGGGCATTAAAACCATCTTGTTATACCACTCTGACCTCCACGTCTCTTGTAAGGGGCATTAAAACCGTCTTGTTATACCACTCTGACCTCCACGTCTCTTCTGAGGGGCATTAAAAGCGTCTTGTTATACCACTCTGACCTCCACGTGTCTTGTAAGGGGCATTAAAAGCGTCTTGTTATACAACTCTGTCCTCCACGTCTCTTCTGAGGGGCATTAAAAGTGTCTTGTTAAGCTACTGGGACCTCCACGACTCTTCGAACGGGCATTGCATTTCCTCATAATTTTTGGAAGCTTTTGCTTGGAAGGCATAAGCAAATACTATGGGAGACCCACTCCCCAATAATGGGAATAATGTTTTTAAGATGCTGTACTGTATGGCTCTTGTAAGGGGCATTAAAACCGTCTTGTTAAGCTACTGTGACCTCCACGTCTCTTCAAAGGGGCATTAAAAGCGTCTTCTTAAGCCACTCTGAACTCCACAGGTCTTCCAAGGGGCATTGAAATGTTGTTTTTAATTACCTTACCTCTAATCTCCACGACTCTTCCAACGGGCATTGCATTTCCTCCTAATTATAGTCAGCTTTTGCTTTTCAATGCAAAGGTGAAAACTAAGGGAGACACACTCCCCAATAATGGGTAGAAGGTTTTTAGTATGCGGTAATCCACGTCTGTTTCAAGGGGCATTGCAGTTCCTCATAATTTTTGGAAAGCCTTCCATTCACTGCTTAGGCCAACAGTGTAAAGGAGACCCAGTTGCTATAAATGGAAAAACGGTTTAGTTAAGGCCCTCTGACCTCCATGTCATTTCCAAGGGGCATTGCAGTTCCTCATAATTTTTGGAAAGCCTTCCATTCACTGCTTAGGCCAACAGTGCACAGGAGACCCAGTTGCTATAAATGGAATAAAAAGTTTAGTTAAGGCCCTCTGACCTCCATGTCATTTCCAAGGGGCATTGGAGTGCCTCAAAAGTTTTGGTAGGCATTGCACTCACTGTATGCCCTATAACTGTGTAGCCGAACCGCTCCTTTTGTTACAGAAACATATCCTACAAGACATATGTGGTTGACTGGCCTGATATTGATGTGAACGGTCCCTGCTCCTCCTGCTCTTTCTCCTTTGCCACTACCTCATCCATCATTTATCACTTGAAGCTTTGTTTTAACGAGAGTCATAGAACTTGGATAGTAGCAGGAAAACATCCAGCAATCCTCAGAGGAGGTAGGATATGCACCAAAACGCTGACCACCTCAGGCCTAGCCGCTACTACATACATGCGCTTGCATTCCTTGAAAACAAAGCAGATGCTAACTTCTATCATCCTCATCATGCTCCTCACCTTGGCACTCTCAACTCCCCTGATAGAGAAGCCAGGGCCCACCGGAGAAGTCGGGTTCTCTGGTGGGCTCGTCCAATGCTGCCCTAAAGCAGGCCAGTCTAAGAAAAGTGTGTGGGGATGTTCCGCGGTGAAATCAGGGCGGCTGGGGACCGTTTATGGACACCTGGCCGCGGGGCGGCTGGGGACTGAGTGTGGACACCCGGCCGCCCCCTGGCGGCTTGGGACTGAGTATGGATACCTCGCTGCCGAAGCAGCCATGAGGTAGTGGCCACCTTCGGCCTCCATATGCCTAAAAGGCCCAATTTCAAGTGCACGCAAGCTAGCAGTATGGTATTGCAGCCTGGGGGTGGGTTGGTGGCAGGTTGCACACTTATGCTTGCATTCCAACAAAACAATGCAGATGCTAACTTCTATCATCATCATGCTCCTCACCTTGACACTCTCACCTCCCCTGATGGAGTCGGGTTCTCTAGTGGGCTCGTCCAATGCTGCCCTAAAGCAGGCCAGTCTAAGAAAAGTGTGTGGGGATATGCCGCGGAGAAATCGGGGTGGCTGGGGACCGTCTATGGACACCCCGCCGCCCCCAGGCGGCTGGGGACCAGGTGTGGACACCCAGCCGCGGGGCGGCTGGGGACCGAGTGTGGACACCCGGCCGCCGGGCGGCTGGGGACTGAGTATGGATACCTCGCTGCCGAAGCAGCCATGAGGTAGTGGCCAGCTTCGGCCTCCTCAAAACTAAAAGGTCCCATTTCAAGTGCAAGCTAGCAGTATGGTATTGCAGCCTGGGGGTGGGTGGGTGGTTGGCTGCATATTTGCGCTTGCATTGCAAGGAATGGGGGAGGTACAATTGAACACTGCCCTGGGACAAGGACTTGCACGGGGATAGTTACAAGTCTGCATCTTCTGATGCGGCAAGGATCACTTCTGATGGGCACACTTTAAGGCAGTGACCTGGGAGTCAGAGATGCTTCCAGGGGTCTTCCCCATGCTGTTCCCATGTCTTTTCA
Organism: Phyllobates terribilis; assembly: GCF_046119375.1. Lineage (NCBI taxonomy): Eukaryota > Metazoa > Chordata > Amphibia > Anura > Dendrobatidae > Phyllobates > Phyllobates terribilis. Next base: position 580,379 of record NW_027363545.1, read on the forward strand.
GCACTGTATGCATGTGTCACACAGCACATGGCCAGATAAGGTTGTAAAATGTTAAAATGACATTTCCCGGTGAATGCATTTGTCACAGTTGAAAGCAATACAAAAGTGCAAAAACGCATAAAAAATGCTACTTGTGAACATAGCCCAAGGTGTGGAGGAGTATTTTTGTTTTTGGTTATTTATTTTACCTTATACACAAGTCTTTACCCTGGAAAGGATGTTCCTTAACATATTTCACAGGAAAAAAGTTTCACTTTCGTTTTTGAACATTTTCTTATGAGCCTGTAAAAGTGGCTTAATACCTCTGAACACATAGTTGACAACAGTGACCTGGGGGTCATAAATGCTTCCTGGGGCGATCCCCATGCTGTCCCCATGTCATCTGAGCACTGTCACTATCATTTTGGGCACTTTTTAGGCTTTCTACAGACTGCCGGGGGTGCCGCCGCAAAAATGCTCGGGTCTCCCATAGACTAACATGGGCTCGTTGCTCGGGTCGAGCACTCGAGTATCACGGCGAGCTTGGGCCGAGCTTCGAGCACCCGAGCATTTTAGTGCTCGCTCAACACTATTTATAACGGGGGCACAAGCTAGCGACTGATTTATATTCTCAGTGGAGCAGACTTCAATGCGGTGAATGATATACTCATGGGCACAGTGTGGCACATATTTGCATTTGGTGGCACAGTGGGCGGCATTATTTATTTAAGTCGCTTATATTTGTAACATTTTTGTTTTTCAGGAGTGCGGTGATCTGCTGAAAAGTGCGGAGCAGCCGAAACCTGGACAGCAAACTGCAAAGACGAATCATGGCGGGAAGTCGTCACGAAAGACTGGACTAGGTAAAGAAGAGAAGAAAGAGAGCGACTGCAGTGTATAAACTGGAGGGTTAGGTGGGGCCCATTATATTATAATAAATCTATGTGGGGCCCATTATATTATAATAAATCTATGTGGGGTCCATAATATTAAAGGGACGGATATGTGGGGCCCATTATATAATAATAAAATCTATGTGGTGCCCATTATATTAAAGGGAAAGCTATGTGGGCCAATTATATTAAGGGGAAAGCTATGTGGGGCCCAATATATTAAAGATAAAGCTATGTGGGGCCCATTATATTAAAGGGAAAGCTATGTGGGGCCCATTATATTAAAGGGAAAGCTATGTGGGGCCCATTATATTAAAGGGAAAGCTATGTGGGGCCCATTATGTTAAAGAGAAAGCTATGTGGGGCCCATTATGTTAAAGTAAAAGCTATGTGGGGCCCATTATATTAAAGGTATAGCTATGTGGGGCCCATTATATTAAAGGGAAAGCTATGTGCGGCCCATTATATTAAAGAGAAAGCTATGTGGGGCCCATTATATTAAAGGGAAAGCTATGTGGGGCCCATTATATAATAATAAAATCTATGTGGTGCCCATTATATTAAAGGGAAAGCTATGTGGGGCCCATTATATTAAAGAGAAAGCTATGTGGACCCATTATATTAAAGGGAAAGCTATGTGGGGCCCATTATATTAAAGAGAAAGCTATGTGGGGCCCATTATATTAAAGAGAAAGCTATGTGGGGCCCATTATATTAAAGAGAAAGCTATGTGGGGCCCATTATATTAAAGAGAAAGCTATGTGGGGCCCATTATATTAAAGAGAAAGCTATGTGGGGCCCATTATATTAAAGAGAAAGCTATGTGGGGCCCATTATATTAAAGAGAAAGCTGTGTGGGGCCCATTATATTAAAGTAAAAGCTATGTGGGGCCCATTATATTAAATGGATAGCTATGTGGGGCCCATTATATTAAAGGGAAAGCTATGTGCGGCCCATTATATTAAAGAGAAAGCTATGTGGGGCCCATTATATTAAAGAGAAAGCTATGTGGGGCCCATTATATTAAAGGGAAAGCTATGTGGGGCCCATTATATAATAATAAAATCTATGTGGTGCCCATTATATTAAAGGGAAAGCTATGTGGGGCCCATTATATTAAAGAGAAAGCTATGTGGGGCCCATTATATTAAAGGGAAAGCTATGTGGGGCCCATTATATTAAAGAGAAAGCTATGTGGGCCCATTATATTAAAGGGAAAGCTATGTGGGGCCCATTATATTAAAGAGAAAGCTATATGGGGCCTATTATATTAAAGGGAAAGCTATGTGGGGCCCATTATATTAAAGGGAAAGCTATGTGGGGCCCATTATCTTAAAGGGACATCTACGTAGGGCCCATTATATTAAATGGATGGCTATGTGGGGCCCATTATATTAAAGAGAGAGCTACGTATGGCCCATTATAATAAATGTATGACTATATGGGGCCCATTATATTAAATGGATGACTATGTGTGTTCCATTATATTTAATGGAAGGCTATGCGGGGCCCATTTAATTATGATAAATTCTATGTGGGGCACATGATATTAAATGGAAGGCTATGTGGAGCCCATTATATTTAATAGAGGGCTATGTGGGGACCAATACATTAAAAAGAAAGCTATATTGGGGCCCACTATGTTATCTGGAAGGTTTTGTGGGGCCCTCTGTATTAAATTGAGGGCTATGTGAGGCCTATTAAATTAAATGGAAAGCGTTGCGGGTCCCATAATATTATATGGAGGGCTATGTGAGGCACATTTATCAAATAAAGGGCTATGTAGCACCAATTATATTAAATGGAAGCCTATGTTTTGTCCATTATATTAAATAGAGATGTATCTTGCCTCCATTATAATAAATGGAAGGCAATGTGGGGACTATTATATTAAATGGAGGGTTATGTGGGGCCCATTATATTAAATGGAAGCCTATATGGAGCCCAGTAAATTAAATGTAAAGCTATGTGGGGCCCAATATTTTAAATGGAAGGTTAAGTGGGGCCAATTGTATTAAATAGAGGGCTATGTGGTGCCCAATATAAAACATGGAAGGCTTTTTGGTGCCCATTATATTAAATAGAGGGATATTTTGGCCCCATTTTATTACATGGAAGGCTATGTCAGGTCCAATATATTAAATGGAGTCCAGTGCGGCCTATTATATTAAATTGAAGGTTATGTGGGGTTCAATAAATTAAATGAAAAGCTATGTGGAGCCCAATAAATTAAATTATAGTATATGGAAGGCAATGTGCGGCTCATTATACTATATAGAGGGCTATGTGGGGGCCATTATACTTTATAGAATTCTATGTGGGGGTCCATTATACTTTTGCCAATGGCAAATTGTGTGTTCCGGTGGCACTCCAAAGTTAAAGGGTGTGCTCCGGTGGCACTCCAACGTCATAGGGTGTGCTCTGGTGGCACACCAATGGCAAAAAGGCCAAAGAGTAGACCCTGGTGGCAGACTGAGCAGCTCTAGAATGCGCCCCAGTGGTAAGCAATAGGGGCCAAAGAATGCACCCTGGTGGCAGGCTAAAAAGCTCTAGAGTGCGCCCCAGTGGTAAGCAATAAGGCCAAAAAGTGCACTCCGGTGGCAGGCTAAAAAAGCCTAAGAGTGCCCCGGTGGTAAGCAAAATGGTCAGAGTGTACCCCGGTCGCAGTTAAAAAGCCCAAGTTGGGTGCCCCGGTGGTAAGCTAAAAGGCCAAAGAGTGCACCCCGGTGGAAGCTAAAAAGCTCAAGATGGGTGCCCCGGTGGTAAGCAAAAAAGGTCACATATTGGGCCCCTCTGGTAGGCCTACGGGAAATAGAGTTCTCCGATGGCACGCCAACGGTAAAGGGTGTGCCCGATGGTACTCCAATGGTAAAGGGTGTGCTTCAGTGGCATGCCAGTGGCAAAAAGTGTACTCCAGTGGCATGCTAATGGTGAAAGGTGTGCTCTGTTGGCACCCCAACTGTAAAGAGTGTGTTCCAGTGGCACCCTAGCAGCCAATGGTGTACTTCGGTGGCAGACCATCGGGAAATGGTGTGATATGTAAGGCTCATGATAACAAAAGGGAGGGCTATGTGGGACCCATTATTTTATATGGAAAGCAAGGAGGGGCCCATTATATTAATTAGGGGCTTATGTGGGGCTCTTTATATTAAATAAAAACATATGTGGGCCCCATTAAATTAAATGGAAGGCTATGTGGACCCCATTAAATTATATGGAAGACTATGTGGACCCCATTAAATTAAATGGAAGGCTATGTGGGGCCCATTATATTAAATGGAAGGCTATGTGGGGCCCATTATATTAAATGGAAGCCTGTATGGGGCCTAATAAATTAAATGAAAAGCTACAGTATGTACAGCAATAATAAAAATGGTAATAATACAGGGTGGGCAATTTATATGGATACACCTAAATTAAATGGGAATGGTTGGTGATGTCAACTTCCTGTTTATGGCACATTAGTATATGGGAGGGGGAAACTTTTCCAGATGGGTGGTGACTATGGCGGCCATTTTGAAGTCGGTCATTTTGGATCTAACTTTATTTTTTTCAATGGGAAGAGGGTCATGTGACACATCAAACTCATTGAGAATTTCATAAGAAAATACAATGGTGTGCTTGGTTTTAACATAACTTTATTCTTTCATGAATTTTTTACAAGTTTATGACCACTTATAAAATGTGTTCAAAGTACTGCCCATTGTGTTGGATTGTCAATGCAACCCTCTTCTCCCACTCTTGACACACTGATAGCAACACCGCAGAAGAAATGCTAGCACAGGCTTTCAGTATCCGTTGTTTCAGATGCTGAAAGGTTATATGGGGCCTATTAAAATAAATGGAAGACTATGCAGGACCTCTTGTAATAACTAGAAGGCAATTTGTGGCCCATTATATTAAACTAGATGGTGGCTCGATTCTAACTCATCGGGTATTCTAGAATATGTATGCGGCCGGCCGCGACCAATCAGCGAACCGTGTTAGTGAGGACCGGAGAGCATGTTTAAATTTGGCGCCAAAACCGGTGATTGGTCACGGCCGGCGGCCGCGACCAATCAGCGAATCGTATTATTGAGAATCGGGGAGCGGGTACTTCCACTGTGAGCAGCCGGGAGATGACTGGCTGCTCGCAGCAGAAGTATCCCAACCGGCGGCGCCGCTCCCCGGTCCTCCCTTCACACTTGCCGTCGGGAGATAAGCGGCCCTAGCCACTGATCTAGCGACGGTAGCCGCATGGAGGTCAGCGGCGCCGCCGGTCGGGGTACTTCTGCTGCGAGCAGCTGGGAGATGACCGGCTGCATTGCCACTGACCTCTGTGCAGAGCGGTGTTTAAATTTGGAGCCAATATCGCTGATTGGTCGCGGCCGCCGAATCGTATTAGTGAGGACAGGGGAGCGGCGCTGCCTGTGCGGGTACTTCCGCTGCGAGCAGCCGGGAGATGACCGGCTGCTCGCAGCAGCAGTATCCCGACCGGTGGCGCCGCTCCCCGGTCCTCCCTTCACACTTGCCGTCGGAAGATCAGCAGCCCTAACCGCTGATTTCCCGATGGTAGCCGCATGGAGATCAGCGCCGCCGCCGGTCGGGGTACTTCTGCTGCGAGCCGGAAGTTGACCGGCTAGCGCCGGTCATCTCCCGGCTGCATCGCCGCTGACCTCCGTGCGGCAGATGAGCCGCTAATGGCCGCCATCTTTTTCTGAAATCCCACGTCGCTGATTGACCACGGTCGGACCAATCAGCGACGCAGGACTTCCTGGACAGAAGGACAGACAGACAGACATGATATGACGATTATATATATTAAATGTAAGGTTATGTGGGGCCCAATATATTCAATGAAAAACTATATGGGCCCATTATATAAAAGAAAAAGCTAAGTGAGGCCCATTTTATTAAATGGATGATGGTGTCCTCCAGTGGCAAGCCAGCGGGAAAGTGGTGTGCTCCGGTGGCAAGCCAACGGGAAAGTGGCGTGCTTCGGTGGCAAGCCAACGGGAAAGTGGCGTGCTCCGGTGGCAAGGCAACGGGAAAGTGGCGTGCTCCAGTGGCAAGGCAACGGGAAAGTGGCGTGCTCCGGTGGCAAGGCAACGGGAAAGTGGCGTGCTCCGGTGGCAAGGCAACGGGAAAGTGGCGTGCTACGGTGGCAAGCCAACGGGAAAGTGGCGTGCTGCGGTGGCAAGCCAACGGGAAAGTGGCGTGCTGCGGTGGCAAGCCAACGGGAAAGTGGCGTGCTCCGGTGGCAAGCCAACGGGAAAGTGGCGTGCTCCGGTGGCAAGCCAACGGGAAAGTGGCGTGCTCCGGTGGCAAGCCAACGGGGAAGTGGCGTGCTCCGGTGGCAAGCCAACGGGAAAGTGGCGTGCTCCGGTGGCAAGCCAACGGGAAAGTGGCATGCTCCGGTGGCAAGCCAACGGGAAAGTGGCGTGCTCCGGTGGCAAGCCAACGGGAAAGTGGCGTGCTCCGGTGGCAAGCCAACGGGAAAGTGGTGTGCTCCGGTGGCAAACCAACGGGAAAGTGGCGTGCTCCGGTGGCAAGCCAACGGGAAAATGGCGTGCTCCGGTGGCAAGCCAACGGGAAAGTGGCGTGCTCCGGTGGCAAGCCAACGGGAAAATGGCGTGCTCCGGTGGCAAGCCAACGGGAAAGTGGCGTGCTCCGGTGGCAAGCCAACGGGAAAGTGGCGTGCTCCGGTGGCAAGCCAACGGGAAAGTGGCGTGCTCCGGTGGCAAGCCAACGGGAAAGTGGCGTGCTCTGGTGGCAAGCCAACGGGAAAGTGGCGTGCTCTGGTGGCAAGCCAACGGGAAAGTGGCGTGCTCCGGTGGCAAGCCAACGGGAAAGTGGCGTGATCCGGTGGCAAGCCAACGGGAAAGTGGCGTGCTCCGGTGGCAAGCCAACGGGAAAGTGGCGTGCTCCGGTGGCAAGCCAACGGGGAAGTGGCGTGCTCCGGTGGCAAGCCAACGGGAAAGTGGCGTGCTCGGTGGCAAGCCAACGGGAAAGTGGCGTGCTCCGGTGGCAAGCCAACGGGAAAGTGGCGTGCTCCGGTGGCAAGCCAACGGGAAAGTGGCGTGCTCCGGTGGCAAGCCAACGGGAAAGTGGCGTGCTCCGGTGGCAAGCCAACGGGAAAGTGGCGTGCTCCGGTGGCAAGCCAACGGGAAAGTGGCGTGCTCCGGTGGCAAGCCAACGGGAAAGTGGCGTGCTCCGGTGGCAAGCCAACGGGAAAGTGGCGTGCTCCGGTGGCAAGCCAACGGGAAAGTGGCGTGCTCCGGTGGCAAGCCAACGGGAAAGTGGCGTGCTCCGGTGGCAAGCCAACGAGAAAGTGGCGTGCTCCGGTGGCAAGACAACGGGACTGTGGCGTGCTCCGGTGGCAAGCCAACGGGAAAGTGGCGTGCTCCGGTGGCAAGCCAACGGGAAAGTGGCGTGCTCCGGTGGCAAGCCAAGGGGAAAGTGGCGTGCTCCGGTGGCAAGCCAACGGAAAAGTGGCGTGCTCCGGTGGCAAGCCAACGGGAAAGTGGCGAGCTCCGGTGGCAAGCCAACGGGAAAGTGTCGTGCTCCGGTGGCAAGCCAACGGGGAAGCGGCGTGCTCCGGTGGCAAGCCAACGGGAAAGCGGCGTGCTCCGGTGGCAAGCCAACGGGAAAGTGGCGTGCTCCGGTGGCAAGCCAACGGGGAAGTGGCGTGCTCCGGTGGCAAGCCAACGGGGAAGTGGCGTGCTCCGGTGGCAAGCCAACGGGAAAGTGGTGTGCTCCGGTGGCAAGCCAACGGGAAAGTGGCGTGCTCCGGTGGCAAGCCAACGGGAAAGTGGCGTGCTCCGGTGGCAAGCCAACGGGAAAGTGGCGTGCTCCGGTGGCAAGCCAACGGGAAAGTGGCGTGCTCCGGTGGCAAGCCAACGGGAAAGTGGCGTGCTCCGGTGGCAAGCCAACGGGAAAATGGCGTGCTCCGGTGGCAAGCCAACGGGAAAGCGGCGTGCTCCGGTGGCAAGCCAACGGGAAAGTGGCGTGCTCCGGTGGCAAGCCAACGGGAAAATGGCGTGCTCCGGTGGCAAGCCAACGGGAAAGTGGCGTGCTCCGGTGGCAAGCCAACGGGAAAATGGCGTGCTCCGGTGGCAAGCCAACGGGAAAGTGGCGTGCTCCGGTGGCAAGCCAACGGGAAAGTGGCGTGCTCCGGTGGCAAGCCAACGGGAAAGTGGCGTGCTCCGGTGGCAAGCCAACGGGAAAGTGGCGTGCTCTGGTGGCAAGCCAACGGGAAAGTGGCGTGCTCTGGTGGCAAGCCAACGGGAAAGTGGCGTGCTCCGGTGGCAAGCCAACGGGAAAGTGGCGTGATCCGGTGGCAAGCCAACGGGAAAGTGGCGTGCTCCGGTGGCAAGCCAACGGGAAAGTGGCGTGCTCCGGTGGCAAGCCAACGGGGAAGTGGCGTGCTCCGGTGGCAAGCCAACGGGAAAGTGGCGTGCTCGGTGGCAAGCCAACGGGAAAGTGGCGTGCTCCGGTGGCAAGCCAACGGGAAAGTGGCGTGCTCCGGTGGCAAGCCAACGGGAAAGTGGCGTGCTCCGGTGGCAAGCCAACGGGAAAGTGGCGTGCTCCGGTGGCAAGCCAACGGGAAAGTGGCGTGCTCCGGTGGCAAGCCAACGGGAAAGTGGCGTGCTCCGGTGGCAAGCCAACGGGAAAGTGGCGTGCTCCGGTGGCAAGCCAACGGGAAAGTGGCGTGCTCCGGTGGCAAGCCAACGGGAAAGTGGCGTGCTCCGGTGGCAAGCCAACGGGAAAGTGGCGTGCTCCGGTGGCAAGCCAACGAGAAAGTGGCGTGCTCCGGTGGCAAGACAACGGGACTGTGGCGTGCTCCGGTGGCAAGCCAACGGGAAAGTGGCGTGCTCCGGTGGCAAGCCAACGGGAAAGTGGCGTGCTCCGGTGGCAAGCCAAGGGGAAAGTGGCGTGCTCCGGTGGCAAGCCAACGGAAAAGTGGCGTGCTCCGGTGGCAAGCCAACGGGAAAGTGGCGAGCTCCGGTGGCAAGCCAACGGGAAAGTGTCGTGCTCCGGTGGCAAGCCAACGGGGAAGCGGCGTGCTCCGGTGGCAAGCCAACGGGAAAGCGGCGTGCTCCGGTGGCAAGCCAACGGGAAAGTGGCGTGCTCCGGTGGCAAGCCAACGGGGAAGTGGCGTGCTCCGGTGGCAAGCCAACGGGGAAGTGGCGTGCTCCGGTGGCAAGCCAACGGGAAAGTGGTGTGCTCCGGTGGCAAGCCAACGGGAAAGTGGCGTGCTCCGGTGGCAAGCCAACGGGAAAGTGGCGTGCTCCGGTGGCAAGCCAACGGGAAAGTGGCGTGCTCCGGTGGCAAGCCAACGGGAAAGTGGCGTGCTCCGGTGGCAAGCCAACGGGAAAGTGGCGTGCTCCGGTGGCAAGCCAACGGGAAAATGGCGTGCTCCGGTGGCAAGCCAACGGGAAAGCGGCGTGCTCCGGTGGCAAGCCAACGGGAAAGCGGCGTGCTCCGGTGGCAAGCCAACGGGAAAGTGGCGTGCTCCGGTGGCAAGCCAACGGGACTGTGGCGTGCTCCGGTGGCAAGCCAACGGGAAAGTGGCGTGCTTCGGTGGCAAGCCAACGGGAAAGTGGCGTGCTCCGGTGGCAAGCCAACGGGAAAGTGCCGTGCTCCGGTGGCAAGCCAACGGGAAAGTGGCGTGCTACAGTGGCAAGCCAACGGGAAAGAGGCGTGCTCCGGTGGCAAGCCAACGGGAAAGTGGCGTGCTTCAGTGGCAAGCCAACGAGAAAGTGGCGTGCTCCGGTGGCAAGCCAACGGGACTGTGGCGTGCTCCGGTGGCAAGCCAACGGGAAAGTGGCGTGCTCCGGTGGCAAGCCAACGGGAAAGTGGCGTGCTCCGGTGGCAAGCCAACAGGAAAGTGGCGTGCTCCGGTGGCAAGCCAACGGGAAAGAGGCGTGCTCCGGTGGCAAGCCAACGGGAAAGTGGCGTGCTCCGGTGGCAAGCCAACGGGAAAGTGGCGTGCTCCGGTGGCAAGCCAACAGGAAAGTGGCGTGCTCCGGTGGCAAGCCAACGGGAAAGAGGCGTGCTACGGTGGCAAGCCAACGGGACTGTGGCGTGCTCCGGTGGAAAGCCAACGGGAAAGTGGCGTGCTCCGGTGGCAAGCCAACGGGAAAGTGGCATGCTCCGGTGGCAAGCCAACGGGAAAATGGCGTGCTCCGGTGGCAAGTCAAAGGGAAAGAGGCGTGCTACGGTGGCAAGCCAACGGGACTGTGGCGTGCTCCGGTGGCAAGCCAACGGGAAAGTGGCGTGCTCCGGTGGCAAGCCAACAGGAAATTGGCCTGCTCCGGTGGCAAGCCAACGGGAAAGTGGCGTGCTCCGGTGGCAAGCCAACGGGAAAGTGGCGTGCTCCGGTGGCAAGCCAACGGGAAAGTGGCGTGCACCGGTGGCAAGCCAACGGGACTGTGGCGTGCTCCGGTGGCAAGCCAACGGGACTGTGACGTGCTCCGGTGGCAAGCCAACGGGAAAGTGGCGTGCTCCGGTGGCAAGCCAACGGGAAAGTGGCGTGCTCCGGTGGCAAGCCAACGGGAAAGTGGCGTGCTCCGGTGGCAAGCCAACGGGAAAGTGGCGTGCTCCGGTGGCAAGCCAACGGGAAAGTGGCGTGCTCCGGTGGCAAGCCAACGGGAAAGTGGCGTGCTCCGGTGGCAAGCCACCGGGAAAGTGGCGTGCTCCGGTGGCAAGCCAACGAGAAAGTGGCGTGCTCCGGTGGCAAGCCAACGGGACTGTGGCGTGCTCCGGTGGCAAGCCAACGGGAAAGTGGCGTGCTCCGGTGGCAAGCCAACGGGAAAGTGGCGTGCTCCGGTGGCAAGCCAACGGGAAAGTGGCGTACTCCGGTGGCAAGCCAACGGAAAAGTGGCGTGCTCCGGTGGCAAGCCAACGGGAAAGTGGCGAGCTCCGGTGGCAAGCCAACGGGAAAGTGTCGTGCTCCGGTGGCAAGCCAACGGGGAAGCGGCGTGCTCCGGTGGCAAGCCAACGGGAAAGCGGCGTGCTCCGGTGGCAAGCCAACGGGAAAGTGGCGTGCTCCGGTGGCAAGCCAACGGGGAAGTGGCGTGCTCCGGTGGCAAGCCAACGGGGAAGTGGCGTGCTCCGGTGGCAAGCCAACGGGAAAGTGGCGTGCTCCGGTGGCAAGCCAACGGGAAAGTGGCGTGCTCCGGTGGCAAGCCAACGGGAAAGTGGCGTGCTCCGGTGGCAAGCCAACGGGAAAGTGGCGTGCTCCGGTGGCAAGCCAACGGGAAAATGGCGTGCTCCGGTGGCAAGCCAACGGGAAAGCGGCGTGCTCCGGTGGCAAGCCAACGGGAAAGCGGCGTGCTCCGGTGGCAAGCCAACGGGAAAGTGGCGTGCTCCGGTGGCAAGCCAACGGGACTGTGGCGTGCTCCGGTGGCAAGCCAACGGGAAAGTGGCGTGCTTCGGTGGCAAGCCAACGGGAAAGAGGCGTGCTCCGGTGGCAAGCCAACGGGAAAGTGGCGTGCTTCAGTGGCAAGCCAACGAGAAAGTGGCGTGCTCCGGTGGCAAGCCAACGGGACTGTGGCGTGCTCCGGTGGCAAGCCAACGGGAAAGGGGCGTGCTCCGGTGGCAAGCCAACGGGAAAGTGGCGTGCTCCGGTGGCAAGCCAACAGGAAAGTGGCGTGCTCCGGTGGCAAGCCAACGGGAAAGAGGCGTGCTACGGTGGCAAGCCAACGGGACTGTGGCGTGCTCCGGTGGAAAGCCAACGGGAAAGTGGCGTGCTCCGGTGGCAAGCCAACGGGAAAGTGGCATGCTCCGGTGGCAAGCCAACGGGAAAGTGGCGTGCTCCGGTGGCAAGTCAAAGGGAAAGAGGCGTGCTACGGTGGCAAGCCAACGGGACTGTGGCGTGCTCCGGTGGCAAGCCAACGGGAAAGTGGCGTGCTCCGGTGGCAAGCCAACAGGAAATTGGCCTGCTCCGGTGGCAAGCCAACGGGAAAGTGGCGTGCTCCGGTGGCAAGCCAACGGGAAAGTGGCGTGCTCCGGTGGCAAGCCAACGGGAAAGTGGCGTGCACCGGTGGCAAGCCAACGGGACTGTGGCGTGCTCCGGTGGCAAGCCAACGGGACTGTGACGTGCTCCGGTGGCAAGCCAACGGGAAAGTGGCGTGCTCCGGTGGCAAGCCAACGGGAAAGTGGCGTGCTCCGGTGGCAAGCCAACGGGAAAGTGGCGTGCTCCGGTGGCAAGCCAACGGGAAAGTGGCGTGCTCCGGTGGCAAGCCAACGGGAAAGTGGCGTGCTCCGGTGGCAAGTCAACGGGACTGTGGCGTGCTCCGGTGGCAAGCCAACGGGAAAGTGGCGTGCTCCGGTGGCAAACCAACGGGAAAGTGGCGTGCTCCGGTGGCAAGCCAACGGGAAAGTGGCGTGCTCCGGTGGAAAGCCAACGGGAAAGTGGCGTGCTCCGGTGGCAAGCCAACGGGAAAGTGGCGTGCTCCGGTGGCAAGCCAACGGGACTGTGGCGTGCTCCGGTGGCAAGCCAACGGGAAAGTGGCGTGCTCCGGTGGCAAGCCAACGGGAAAGTGGCATGCTCCGTTGGCAAGCCAATGGGAAAGTGGCGTGCTCCGGTGGCAAGGCAACGGGAAAGTGGCGTGCTACAGTAGCAAGCCAATGGGAAAGTGGCGTGCTCCGGTGGCAAGCCAACGGGACTGTGGCGTGCTCCGGTGGCAAGCCAACGGGAAAGTGGCGTGCTCCGGTGGCAAGCCAACGGGGAAGTGGCGTGCTCCGGTGGCAAGGCAACGGGAAAGTGGCGTGCTCCGGTGGCAAGCCAACAGGAAAGAGGCGTGCTACAGTGGCAAGCCAAAGGGACTGTGGCGTGCTCCGGTGGCAAGCCAACGGGAAAGTGGCGTGCTTCGGTTGCAAGCCAACGGGAAAGTGGCGTGCTCCGGTGGCAAGCCAACGGGAAAGTGGCGTGCTCCGGTGGCAAGCCAACGGGAAAGTGGCGTGCTCCGGTGGCAAGCCAACGGGAAAGTGGCGTGCTCCGGTGGCAAGCCAACGGGAAAGTGTCGTGCTCAGGTGGCAAGCCAACGGGAAAGTGCCGTGCTCCGGTGGCAAGCCAACGGGAAAGTGGCGTGCTCCGGTGGCAAGCCAAAGGGAAAGAGGCGTGCTCCGGTGGCAAGCCAACGGGAAAGTGGCGTGCTCCGGTGGCAAGCCAACGGGAAAGTGGCGTGCTGCGGTGGCAAGCCAACGGGAAAGTGGCGTGCTCCGGTGGCAAGCCAACGGGAAAAGGTGCGCTCCGGTGGCATGCTAACGGGAAACGATGTGCTCCGGTGGCATGCTAACGGGAAAAGGTGTGCTCCGGTGCGATGCTAACGGGAAAAGGTCTGCACCGGTGGCATGCTAATGGTAAAGGTGTGCTCCAGTGTCATGCTAACGGTAAAGGTGTGCTCCGGTCACATGCTAATGGTAAAGGTGTGCTCCGGTGGCATGCTAACGGGAATAGGTGTGCTCCGATGGCATGCTAACGGGAATAGGTGTGCCCGGTGGCGTACTAACGGGAAAAGGCATGCTACGGTGGCATGCTAGCGGGAAATGGTGTGCTTCGGGGGCATGATAATGAGAAAAGGGGTACTCCATTGGCACCACAATGGTAAAGGGACTTGGAAATGTCACTTGTGAAGTCATACTCGCATAGTGTCTGTTGTTGCAGGGATTAAAAGAGCGACCCGCTGGAACAAGATGTGGACACTGTGCGGCAGATGGTGGTTTAAGGACAGCAAAAAAGCAAAATAAGACCAAGTAACAGCAAGAAAACAATCCAAGAATTACAGCAGCAGACAAGTAAGTGATTGTGATTCTTTTAAACGGTGATGTATGATCAGATGAAGTGGAATGCAGTAAGTTTGGAAATATGATTAACATGTTAATAAAGTGTCCGAAATGTATGAGCAAGAAAGAGAAAAAGGTGGATTGTTACAGGGGGACAGCTGAGAGTAGGGAGTTACAGAGAAAGTCCTTGTGACAGGTTTAGGATGTATACGGCTGTTTATTGCCTCCTCCACATACAAAGGCAGGAGATGAGACTATCAAACTATTGAACTTGGAGTTGTCAGTAATGTTGGAGGAGAAATTAATAAAGGAAGTAAAATGGGAAAGAAAATAAGGGGTTGTATTTTTGCCTGGTCATGGGGATGTTTGCCTGGTCAGAGGGATGTTTGCCTGGTCAGGGGGATGTTTGCCTGGTCAGGGGGATGTTTGTCTGGTCAGGGGGATGTTTGTCTGGTCAGGGGGATGTTTGTCTGGTCAGAGGGATGTTTGCTTCACGTTGGGGAAGAGGGAAAGGACTGAATGATCCGGCACCTGTCCTATCCACAGGATGGTCAGCTAGTGCCGCCATAGGGAAAGAGCTGACCTAGTGTCACTATCAATCATCAGAGTCTGCAGTACAACTGATTAGGGGTCCAGCAGGGGGGCGCTGATGACACAGGTGGACCTTGGGGCGGTTTTCCGGTTGCCGACGCTGCACCTAGAGGGTTTTCTTCATGTAATTATCCTCCTCACATTGCAGACTTGTGAACTTTATAAATTTTCTTCATTTGCTTATTTTCTTCCTTCTCTCCCAAACACGTTGCTGAAGTGCTGTCTCACCCCCACTGCCCCCATCCAGAAGCTTCTTGTAGCTGCTGTTCAGCCAGATTTGTCCTCTATATACCAGCAGTCTGTGTATGGGCCTGTCTGTGTCTGATCCTCTCTGCTCTCCACCCCTGCACTCAGACATGGGAAACCCTGTACTCGGATTACTTCACATCTTGGTGAACAACAGCTGAAAGGACCCTATAAAGGAGCCTGTACCAGGCAGGGGACAGCGGTGCAGCATTGTGCTTGTGGGGGCAATCGGGCGGTGGAGTCAGAAATTGGGGAATACTTGGGTGCTCTCTGGACGGACAATATTAGTGCTGCAGTAATTTCCCACAAGTTTTTGCACAGAGCGGCCACTAATATAGAATAAAGTAAAACAATTGTGCTCTGTAAATAATGGCTGTGCTTTGCTACAAATGCTTCATGTTCGCAGGAGGTTTTTTTTTCTTTAATAAATTTTATTTAGTTTATAATTGATTTTTTCTCTTTCTGCTAGATATCAGCACATGATAGAGGCCGTACGGGACTGGTATAAGAAGTTCTTGGCTGAGAAGGAAAGAAGCTTCATTCCTCCATGAGCTGCAGTTCTTTGTGTCCAGTCGGGAGCTCTATTAGTAAGTAGATTTTATCACCGGCGCAGACATTTCCGGGAAGGTTCCAATTGGCCGAATACAAGACGTTCATTAAACTCTTCATTTGAAATAAACGTCTGGTTATCATCCACAATACTTAATACCGGTCACTTGTCACAAATTTGTATATTTTTTACTTGTTATAAAATGCTGCTCATCCCTTGAATCTTTTCTTTTTTTTTGTAATTTTAGACAAAACATTACATATTTCTGACAAGTCCCAGGTCTTTTCACACCAGTCGTTTTGCAGATTCTTTAGTACTACAGCACTTACGTTATTGGGGTCATTTTTGTGCAGTTTGCAGTTACATGATTTTTTATACATGTTTTTTTTTAGGTTTGTCTTGTTATTACATCACATTCATCTTTTTCCTCTCTTGCTTTCCTGGAGTGAAGTAAACATATCTCCAAGTCACTCTGAGCTGTCGGCAGGAGAGATGGACCCTCAGGAGCCTCCTAGTCTTCAGAATCCACATGAAGAAGTCCAAGAACAAGAAAGGCCTCCGACAGCAGAGCAACCTGTCCGCCAAAAAGTCCCAGAAGAAGAAGCGATGGTCCCGCAGCTCATCTGTGTTTTTCCTAAATGTGGATTATACTTTTACTGATTGTAATTTTCTTGGTCGATACCAGATAAAGTTTTGGATGACAACTGTCTGGACTTGTGTCTTATTTTACATTTCTCCTTTTTTCTTCTTGCTTCCCCTCCAGTGAGATCTGGCTTAGGTGATAAAAGCCTTTCTCTATCCGGCATTTTTTCAGCAGGCTGGAGAAAGACTTTCTGGATGATAACTTGCCTTAGTCTCAGGTGCCCATACACTAGTTAGCTTTAGACCGGACGCTTGTCCACACAACACATCCCGACTCCCCCATATACATGAATGTGGTTATATGTGTGGGGGAGATGGCCCCATACACAGCACATGGTCGGCTGCTCCAGCAAAAATCCTTGGGTTTGACCTACCTTCCTGTAATATATATGGGGGGCCATTAGTTGGATGTTTGCAGGACCCCTCTTTGTCCGACAGCTTCCCTCCCCCACACATAGCAAGCAGTGTACAGACAAGCTCCCTTCCCGCACATATAGCATATATAGCATATAAAGAAAAAACCTAGAAGTCTGAACTGAAACACAAATTGATGTGCATGCAAAATGTAAATGCATGTTCACACAAGGCCACTAGACAAAGAAAAACCAAAGACAAGCAAAATACCCAAGTAACCGGAAGTGAATGGGTAAATCGCAAAGTGCAAAAATAATAAATAAGGAAGGGTATTTAGTTAACATAATTTTGATAAAAATAATGCAAAAGCTATCCCGTCACATCACGGCAACCCTTATGGGACAGTCCTAACTCTAATATTAAAACCTTACCATTTGTCAAGTGACGTACATATGGATAAGGGCAGAGAGACTGACCCCCTAGTAGAAGCATAGACCTGAGGTAGAATAAACATTTCAGCTCAGACAAAGGGTGGCCACACCCTAATATGTACTAAAGCACACTACAAAGAAAAAACCTAGAAGTCTGAACTGAAACATAAATTGCATGCAAAATGTAAATGCATGTTCACACAAGGCCACTAGACAAAGAAAAACCAAAGGCAAGCAAAATACCCAAGTAACTGGAAGTAAATGGGTAAATCGCAAAGTGCAAAAATAATAAATAATGAAGGGTATTTAGTAGTGAAGAGCGAGCACTAAAATGCTCGGGTGCTCGAAGCTCGGGCCGAGCTCGCCATGATACTCGGTTGCTCGACCTGAGCCACGAGCCCAATGTTAGTCTATGGGAGACCCGAGCATTTTTGTGGCGGCATGGTGACAGCATGGGGATCGCCCCAGGAAGCATTTCTGACCCCCAGGTCACTGCTGTCAACAACGTGGTCAGAGGTATTAAGCCACTTTTAAGGGCTCACAATAAAACGTTCAAAAACTAAACTGAAACTGCTTTCCTGTGAAATATGTTAAGGAAGTTCCTTTCCAGAGTAAAGACTTGTGTATAAGGTAAAATAAATAACCAAAAAAAAAAATACTCCTCCACACCTTGGGCTATGTTCACAAGTAGCATTTTTAATGCGTTTTTGCACTTTTGTATTGCTTCAACCGTGACAAATGCATTCACCGGGAAATGTCATTTTAACATTTTACAACCTTATCTGGCCATGTGCTGTGTGACACATGCATACAGTGCTGAAAAGACATGGGGACAGCATGGGGAAGACCCCTGGAAGCATCTCTGACTCCCCGGTCACTGCTTAAAAGGGTGCCCATCAGAAGTCATCCTTGCCGCATCAGAAGATGCAGACTTGCAACTATCCCCGTGCAAGTTCTTGTCCCAGGGCAGGGTGCAATTGTACCTCCCCCATTCCTTGCAATGCAAGCGCAAATATGCAGCCAACCACCCACCCACCCACCCCCAGGCTGCAATACCATACTGCTTGCTTGCACTTGAAATTGGGCCTTTTAGGCATGTGGAGGCGGAATCTGGCCACCATGTCATGGCAGCGTTGGCGGCCTGGTATCCATACTCAGTCCCCAGCCGCCCGGCGGCGGGGTGTCCACACTCGGTCCCCAACCGCCTGGGGGCGGCCGGGTGTCCATACTCGGTCGCCAGCCGTCTGGGGGCAGCCGGGTGTCCATAAACGGTCCCCAGCCGCCCCTATTTCTCCTTGGAACATCCCCCCACACACTTTTCTTAGCCCGGCCTGCTTTAGGGCAGCATTGGACGAGCCCACCAGAGAACCAGACTCCTCCGGTGGGCCCTGGCTTCTCCATCAGGGGAGTTGAGAGTGCCAAGGTGAGGACCATGATGATGATACAAGTTAGCATCTGCTTTGTTTTGTTGGAATGCAAGCGCATGTATGTAGTAGCGGCAAGGCCTGAGGTGGTCAGCGTTTTGGCGCATATCCTACCTCCTCCGAGGATTGCTGGATGTTTTCCTGCTACTATCCCAGTTCTATGACTCCCGTTAAAACAAAGCTTCAGGTGATGAATGATGGATGAGGTGGTGGCAAAGGAGAGCAGGAGGAACAGGGACCATTCACATCAATATCAGGCCAGTCAACCACATATGTCTTGTAGGATATGTTTCTGTAACAAAAGGAGCGGTTTGGCTACACAGTTATAGGGCATACAGTGAGTGCAATGCCTACCAAAAATTTCAAGGCACTCCAATGTACCTTGGAAATGACATGGAGGTCAGAGGGCCTTAACTAAACAGTTTTTTCCATTTATAGCAACTGGGTCTCCTGTACAATGTTGGCCTAAACAGTGAATGGAAGGCTTTCCAAAAATTATGAGGAACTGCAATGCCCCTTGAAACAGACGTGGATTACAGCGTACTAAAAACCTTCTACCCACTATTGGGGAGTGGGTCTCCCTTAGTATTCGCCTTTGCATTGAAAAGCAAAAGCTGACTAAAATTAGGAGGAAATGCAATGTCCATTGGAAGAGTTGTGGAGGTTAGAGGTAATTAAAAACAACATTTCAATGCCCCTAGGAAGAGCTGTGGAGTTCAGAGTGGCTTAAGAAGACTGTTTTAATGTCCCTTTGAAGAGACATGGAGGTCACAGTAGCTTAACAAGATGGTTTTAATGCCCTTCGGAAAAGACGTGGAGGTCCCAGTAGCTTAACCAGACGGTTTGAATGCCCCTCGGAAGAGGGGCTTTTAATGCCCCTTCCAAGAGCCATACAGTACAGCATAGTACAAACATTATTCCCATTATTGGGGAGTGTGTATCCCATAGTCATTGCTTATGCCTTCCAAGCAAAAGCTGCCAAAAATTGGGACGGAGGAACTTGCAATGCCCCTTACAAGAGCCATGCAGTACAGCATATTCCAAACATTATTCCCATTATTGGGGAGTGGGTCTCCCATAGTCTTTGCTTATGCCTTCCAAGCAAAAGCTGCCAAAAATTAGGACGAAGGAGCTTGCAATGCCCCTTACAAGAGCCATGCAGTACAGCATATTACAAACATTATTCCCATTATTGGGGAGTGGGTCTCCCATAGTATTTGCTTATGCCTTCCAAGAAAAAGCTGCCAAAAATTAAGAGGAACTGCAATGCCCGTTCGAAGAGTCGTGGAGGTTAGAGTTAATTAAAAACAACATATCAATGCCCCTTGGAAGAGCTGTGGAGTTCAGAGTGGTTTAACAAGACGCTATTAATGCCCCTCAAAAGAGATGTGGAGGTCCCAGTAGCTTAACAAGACGGTTTTAATACCCCTTGGAAAAGTGGTGGAGGTCCCAGTAGCTTAACAAGACGGTTTTAATACCCCTCGGAAAAGTGGTGGAGGTCACAGTAGCTTAAGAAGACGCTTTTAATGCCCCTCAGAAGAAAAGTGGCGATCCCAGTAGCTTAACAAGACGGTTTTAATGCCCCTTGGAAAAGTGGTGGAGGTCGCAGTAGCTTAACAAGACGCTATTAATGCCCCTCAGAAGAGACGTGGAGGTCCCAGCAGCTTAACAAGACGGTTTGAATGCCCCTTGGAAGAGACGTGGAGGTCACAGTAGCTTAACAAGACGCTATTAATGCCCCTCAGAAGAGACGTGGAGGTTCCAGCAGCTTAACATGACGGTTTTAATACTCCTCAGAAAAGTGGTGGAGGTCCCAGTAGCTTAACAAGATGGTTTTAATGCCCCTCAGAAACGTAGTGGAGGTCCCAGTAGCTTAACAAGACTGTTTGAATGCCCCTTGGAAGAGACGTGGAGGTCCCAGTAGCTTAACTGGCCGGTTTAAATGCCCCTTGGAAAAGTGGTGGAGGTCACAGTAGCTTAACAAAACGCTATTAATGCCCCTCAGAAGAGACGTGGAGGTCTCAGTAGCTTAACAAGACGGTTTTAATGCTCCTCAGAAAAGTGGTGGAGGTCCCAGTAGCTTAACAAGACGGTTTTAATGCCCCTTGGAAAAGTGGTGGAGGTCGCAGTAGCTTAACAAGACGGTTTGAATGCCCCTTGGAAGAGACGTGGAGGTCCCAGTAGCTTAACAAGACGGTTTTAATGCTCCTCAGAAAAGTGGTGGAGGTCCCAGTAGCTTAACAAGACGGTTTTAATGCCCCTTGGAAAAGTGGTGGAGGTCGCAGTAGCTTAACAAGACGGTTTGAATGCCCCTTGGAAGAGACGTGGAGGTCCCAGTAGCTTAACAAGACGGTTTGAATGCCCCTTGGAAGAGACGTGGAGGTCCCAGTAGCTTAACAAGACTGTTTTAATGCCCCTCGGAAAAGTGGTGGAGGTCACAGTAGCTTAACAAGACGCTTTTAATGCCCCTCGGAAGAGACGTGGAGGTCCAAGTAGCTTAATAAGACGGTTTGAATGCCCCTTGGAAGAGACGTGGAGGTCCCAGTAGCTTAACAAGACGGTTTGAATGCCCCTTGGAAGAGACGTGGAGGTTCCAGTAGCTTAACAAGACAGTTTTAATGCCCCTCGGAAAAGTTGTAGAGGTCACAGTAGCTTAACAAGATGCTTTTAATGCCTCTCAGAAGAGACGTGGAGGTCCCAGTAGCTTAACAAGATGGTTTGAATGCCACTTGGAAGAGAAGTGGAGGTCCCAGTAGCTTAACAAGACGGTTTTAATGCTTCTCGGAAAAGTGGTGGAGGTCCCAGTAGCTTAAAAAGACGCTTTTACTGCCCCTCGAAAAAGTGGTGGAGGTCGCCGTAGCTTAACAAGACTGTTTGAATGCCCCTTGGTAGAGACGTGGAGGTCACAGTAGCTTAACAAGATGGTTTTAATGCTCCTCGGAAAAGTGGTGGAGGTCCCAGTAGCTTAACAAGATGCTTTTAATGCCCCTCGGAAAAGTCGTGGAGGTCCCAGTAGCTTAACAAGATGCTTTTAATGCTCCTCGGAAAAGTGGTGGAGGTCCCAGTAGCTTAACAAGATGCTTTTAATGCCCCTTGGAAAAGTGGAGGTCCCAGTAGCTTAACAAGACGGTTTTAATGCCCCTTGGAAAAGTGGTGGAGGTCGTAGTAGCTTAACAAGACTGTTTGAATGCCCCTTGGAAAAGTGGTGCAGGTCCCAGTAGCTTAACAAGATGGTTTGAATGCCCCTTGGAAGAGACGTGGAGGTACCAGTAGCTTAAAAAGACGGTTTTAATGCCCCTCGGAAAAGTGGTGGAGGTCCCAGTAGCTTAACAAGACGGTTTTAATGCCCCTCGGAAAAGTGGTGGAGGTCCCAGTAGCTTAACAATACGCTTTTAATGCCTCTCAGAAGAGACGTGGAGGTCCCAGTAGCTTAACAAGACGGTTTGAATGCCCCTTGGAAGAGACGTGGAGGTCCCAGTAGCTTAAGAAGACGGTTTGAATGCCCCTTGGAAGAGACGTGGAAGTCCCAGTAGCTTAACAAGACGGTTTTAATGCTTCTCGAAAAAGTGGTGGAGGTCCCAGTAGCTTAATAAGACGCTTTTAATGCCCCTCGAAAAAATGGTGGAGGTCGCAGTAGCTTACCAAGACGGTTTGAATGCCCCTTGGAAGAGACGTGGAGGTCCCAGTAGCTTAACAAGACAGTTTGAATGCCCCTTGGAAGAGACGTGGAGGTCCCACTAGCTTAACAAGACGTTTTTAATGCCCCTCGGAAAAGTGGTGGACGTACCAGTAGCTTAATAAGACGCTTTTAATGCCCCTCAGAAAAGTGGTGGAGGTCCCAGTAGCTTAACAAGACGGTTTGAATGCCCCTTGGAAGAGATGTGGAAGTCCCAGTAGATTAACAAGACGGTTTTAATGCTCCTCGGATAAGTGGTGGAGGTCGCAATAGCTTAACAAGACGCTTTTAATGCCCCTTACAAGAGCCATACAGTACAGCATTTTAAAAATATTATTCCCATTATTGGGGAGTGGGTCTCCCAGTCTTTGCTTATGCCTTCCAAGCAAAAGCTGACAAAAATAAGGACGGAGGAACTTTCAATAATGGCAACACGGACCACGGTCACCCTGGTGGTATAGTGGTGGTGGAGGCTGAGGATAAGGAGAAGAACATAAAACAGCCGAAATGAGGAAGCGTATACCCATGTGTGGGTGTGAAGCGGTGCATGTGAATACACCTTCCGAAATAACACAGTGGATTTGACTTTATGTTACTCTGCTGTCATTTGGTGGTGATGAGAAGTCTGGCCCAATCCAGCTACTGTTCATTTTGATAAGGGTCAGCTTGTCAGCATTGTCAGTTGACAGGCGAGTGCGCTTATCAGTTATAATTACCCCAGCAGCACTAAAAACACGCACCGATAACACGCTAGCGGCAGGACAGGCCAGGACCTCCAAGGCGTACAGAGCGATTTCATTCCAAGTGTCCAGCTTGGATACCCAATAATTAAAAGGCACAGAGGAATCAAGGAGGACGCTGGTACGGTCGGCAAGGTACTCCCTCACCATCTTTTGAAACTTTCCACTGCTTGTGAGAGTACCCCGCGCCTCAGGGCCTGTAAGCTGGGCAGGTCTCAGAAAACTGTCCCAGAATGTTGACAGTGTTCCCCTGCCTCTGCTGGATTGGAGTTGCCTCTCTCTCGCTTGTACGCCTTGGTTGGTCAACGAACTGTGACCTCTGCCGCTAGCGTGTTCAGATGGGAATTTTTTTTTAACAGTTCTGCAGCAAGGGCCTTCTGGTACTGCCCCATATTCGTAGACCTCTCCACCTCAGGAATAAGAGAGTGAAAGTTTTCCTTGTAGCAGGGGTCTAAAAGTGTCACCAACCAGTAATGACTGTCACCCAACATTTTGACAACGCGAGGGTCACGGTTAAGGCAGAGTAACATAAAGTCAGCCATGCGTGCCAGACTGGTAACGGGCAAGACTTCCGTGTCCTCACCAAGATGACGACTGACCATGCTCTCCTCCTCCTCCTCCTCCCCCCCCCTGTCCTCAGGTCACCCACGCTGAACTGACAGTATGACAGTTGTACAGGTACTACCGTCTACAGCGCATGATACAAGCTCCTGTTCTTCCTCCTCCTCCTCTCCCTCATTGTCCCCCAATGCACGTTGGGATGAGATGAGGCTGGGCTGTGTGTAATCGACCGCTACGGCTTCTTGATCCATTTCATCATACTCTGGCTGCAATGCCTCCTCTTTAATTCTCTGCAGAGAGCATTGCAAAAGACAGACAAGTGGAATGCTGACGCTAATGATGGCGTCATCGCCACTCACCATCTTGGTGGACTCCTCAAAGTTTGTCAAGATGGTACATACAGTACAGACCAAAAGTTTGGACACACCTTCTCATTTAAAGATTTTTCTGTATTTTCATGACTATGAAAATTGTACATTCATACTGAAGGCATCAAAACTATGAATTAACACATGTGGAATTATATACTTAACAAAAAAGTGTGAAACAACTGAAAATATGTCTTATATTCTAGGTTCTTCAAAGTAGCCACCTTTTGCTTTGATGACTGCTTTGCACACTCTTGAGAGACTGCCATAAAGACTGAGAGGAGGGGGCATCTTTGCATGCAGTATGGACAGGGGATTGCCATGCACACACAACAGGTGACACCAGCTGACACTGGTCATGGACCCTGGGGTTCGCCCCACAAAGTCGGGTGCTTTGCTGCCATGTGCCTGATCATGCTGGTGGTGGTCAGGCTGGTAGTTTTGTCACCCCTGCTGATGCTGGCACGGCAGGTGGTACAAATGGCCTTTTTGGGGATATCAGCAGAGTCTTTAAAAAAATTCCTGACTCTGGAAGACCTACAGGTTGTACTGGCAACGTCCCTCGTGTTGGTGTTACGGGGAACTGTTGCCGGCCTTCTGTGTGCGGCCACCACACTGATTTTTTCTGCCTGTTGGGGTACTCTGCCTCCCTCACCCTGTCTGCTGCTGGCCTCGCTCTGCATGTCCTCCTGCCACATTGGGTCAGTTACTAGATCATCCACCACCTCCTCCTCTTCCACTTGCGCACCACGATCCTCCTCCTCACTTCCTGGCAATTGTGTCTCGTCATCGTCAACCTCTTGTGACAAATTGCCAGCGTTGACTTCCTCTGGCCGTGGCTGTTCAAATATTTGGGCATCTCTACATGGGATCTCCTCTTCCACCACTTCAAGCGGAGCAGGCGAGGGGCACAAATCTGGAAATGGACCAGTGAACAGCTCTTCAGAGTGTCCAAGTGTGGGATCAGTTGCTGTCTGACGACACTCGGCATGGTGGGAGGGAGGAGCATCAGGGTGAGGAGGAGTATGCGGTCGAGACTCATGGCTACTAAGAGTTGACCGTGTGGAAGACAGACCGGAGGTGGTGGTGCCCAGGTAACTGGAAGTATTATCTGCTATCCAATTAATAACCTGTTCACACTGATATGGTGTTGTTCTGTGCTTCCCTAGTAATTCGGTCAAGAAGTGGGAGCGAGAAGATATGGCTGTTGGTTGTGGCACATTTTCACCTTGGCCACGGCCCCGTCCTCTGCATGCACCATCACCAGAACATCCACTTCCATGTCTCTTGCCACGCGCCTTGCCCATTGTAAAGTAAGTAAAATAGCTTACACTCGCACCATCAATGGAAAAAGGGTAATAAAGTAGATTAGAACCGTGGAAGAGGAAAACCACAGTTCTATTTCTCTGGCCTACACCCGACTCTTTTAAACAATCTGAACAATCAGGGAGAAACTATTACTGTTTTTCTTTACGGAAAAAATACCAAAAGGTGAATAATAGAGATTTTTTACCGTGGAATGGCAAAACCACAGTTATTGTTTACTGGGGTATACCAGAAAATTTTAAATAGATATATTTGTGTCTGAACAATCAGGAGACACTACTACTGTTTTTCTTTGCGGCAAAAAATGCCAAAAGCAGGATAATAGAGATTTTTTACCGTGGAACAGCAAAACCACAGTTATAATTTACTGGTGTATACCAGACTATTTTCAACAGATATATTTGTGTCTGAACAATCAGGAGACACTATTAGTTGTTTTTTTTTACGGTGACACATATTACTATAACTTGCACCCATAGTGAAAAAAAAAAAAAACCCTAAAAAAACACAATGGGTTCAACCGTACTCAAATTGTTAACTAGGAGCAATGATTAGTGTGAATAATATAATATTTTGATTGGAGATGATCCAACCTCTGGTTCCACCACTGATCCTGAGAATGAAGGAATGGGGAACCTATCAGCTTTTTTTTTTCCTGCACAGCTGTGCTCCCAACCACCCACAGTGCAAAAAAAAAACCCTAAAAAAACAATAGGTATAACCGTACTCAAATTGATAATTGGGAGCAACGATTAGTGTGAAGGATATAATATTGTGATTGGCGATGTTTCATCCACTGATTCTGAGAATGAAGAAATGGGAAACCTATCAGCTTTTTTTCCTGCACAGCTGTGCTCCCACCCATTGCGCAAAAATACCCTAAAAAAATGCACGTACTCAAATTGTTAATTGGGAGCAATGATGAGTGTGAAGGGATATAATATCTTGATTGGCGATGGTCCGACCTGTGGTTCCGCCACCGATCCCAAGAATGAAGGAATTGAGAACCTGTAAGCTTTTTTTTTCCTGCACAGCTGTGCTCCCAACCACCCACCCATAGTGCAAAAAATAAAAAAAACAATAGATCCAACTGTACTCAAATTGTTAAATTGGGAGCGTGAAAAAAATAATGCATCCACTTCTTTCTAAATTAGGCTGTCAGACCCCCAAGAATGACATCCTAGTAATATGCCATGACTTATACCTCTTTAAATGTATGCAAAGGATAAACCTGGATATCCAGGTATACGTTCTATTGATTGATTTCTATAAGGGCCTATTTACACACGTAAATGTGTATCTGCTACGGACATGAATGATCGGCTGCAGCCCTTCCACTTGGCCAGTCAATGGATCCGCAAATCACAACAAGTAATTCAAGGAAATGGAAAAGTAAAAAAAAAAATTCTAGTAACATTGCATAGCGTACCGGCGATTGCGCTATTTAACTTGCCATCAGTGATTGACGGCATATAAATGGTTAAACAGCAGTGATTGACGCTCCGCTCTGGCCGCTGCTGTTACAGCAAGATGTCAGCTGTGTAGGATGGGGGCTCTGCTCCTGAGCCCACCCGAAACAGCAATCCAATGGACGGTTTCACACACCACATTATCCAGTGGTGTTTAATTTGCTTTTCTATTTAGGAAACAAAACCGTTTTAATAACGTTTTCCTTCTCTGGTATCTAGGAGCCATTTCAGCTATTTGTAAAGGGAATCTGTCAGCAGGTTTTTCTTGGCTATTCTGAGAGCAGCATGATGGGGTGAGCGCCACACTAGGAGTAGGACCACCGAGCCCAGAGCTATTGCAAGACGTGCAGACAATATATACCAGGTATGAATGAATCCAATACAACATTATTGTTACTTGGGAATGAACCTACTTGGATATAATACATCCCTTGATATGTATATACCATAAGGTCATTATCTTGGGAATTCCTATATTGGCTTTTATTATTTGGGATTATATCCTTTTACTATGTGACCTAGGATATACTATCAGTATGCATTAGCACAATTGGAGCTACTACTATTTAGCCCTGGTGTCTCTGCAATTCAAATATTTACATTATACCTCCTCACTATTATATGGTATTACTATATATATGTGTGTGTGCTCTTTTCTTTCCCGCCATGTACCCAAATTGTTATAATAAAGGTCTTTTTTAACACATTGACCCCTTGTCGGATGTACTATATATTGGTTGTTGTTGAGAGCAGCATGATGTAGAGACAAAGACTCTGATTCTAGGGACGTCTCACTTACAGGGCTGCTGGTTGTAGTTTTGATAAAAATCACACTTTTATTAGCAGAAGATTATCACTAGAGGACTAGTAAACCTGCAGCCAGGTAGTCCAACCACGCCCCCCACCACTGATTGGCAGTTTATATACAGTGTACACAGAAAGCGGCCAATCAGTGGTGTGGGTGGGGTTATTATACAGAGCTCAGCATTCAGAGATCTGCATGAGAAAAAAACCCTGCAATTTTATCAAAATAACACCAAGCAGCCCAGTAAGTGATACATCGTTGGAATCAGGGCCTCGGATTATGCTGCTCTCAAATGGGATAGCAAAAACCTGCTGACATATTCCATTTAAAGGGGCAGCTGCTACTAAATCCAGACATGGTGCAAAATTTAAATTCTGCTGCAGATTTACTGCTGTAGATTTTTAATTCCTAAAAATCCCTGTAGATTCAGAGGATCTCAACCTTTTCAATGCAAATTATTTTCAAGACTTATTCACAGATATTATGAAATATTACAGTAGAAATAAAAAAAAAAAAGCACAATACCTAAACCCCCTCCTTGGGAAAAATATACGGCAAGTATAAGAAAGACAAAAATTTATTCTGGAGTCATATTGAAGTCTAAATAGAATTGTAACCATACAATGTAAACAGCAGCGAATGTAAGTAGGATCCACTGGATCTATATAAGAGGAACGTTTTCCAAAGCCGATCTTCTGAGCCCACCGCTATGCTGGCTGGACCGGCATTGTTATCGTCAGCACCTGGAATATACGTCACGTTTTACTGCAGCTCATAGAACCAAATGATAAGACGCAGAGCAGTGCGAGGCTTGTGACTCGCTATACACAAAATATACGACATGTTTGATGAATGGCATAAAGGAAAGCCGATGCATTCAGATGTCTCTGGGCAACTATATGTTGTGATAGATAAGTTCCTGTCAGGGTGAGGGGCAGCATCCTATCTGCTCACTCATCATGACAGGTTTACAACATGTTGAGTCATGGACGTGATCAGTCAGTCAATCGATGACATAGATGCACGTTCTTGATTCCGACAGGTAGGTCAGAGAAGTCCGTCTCAAACAGTTTACTTTCACCCATCTAGGATGGATGGCTGCTGACATCGTTGGCCATTATGTCCATACACAATTATTATCCCCTAATTGTGATGTACAATACAAATTTATATTGTGGTACCGTGTTAGCCAGAAAATTTGATGGAAATAATTTTATGCCCAAAAATGGCAAAAGTATTCTCGGAGTGATCCCTTTATTGGCTAACCAGAAAAAAATATATATATATGCAAACTTACAGAGCACAGAGGCTCCTTCTTCAGGCAGGATTACAAATGTTAAGAATTCATTTGTAATATTGCCTGAAGAAGGAGCCTCTGTGCTCTGAAAGCTTGCATATATATTTTTTTTTTCTGGTTAGCCAATAAAGGTATCACTCCGAGAATACTTTTGCCATTTTTGGGCATAAAAGTATTCACATAGAATTATTCACTAATTAAAACAATTTATTTTTGCTAAATAAATGTATACATTTTTTAAAATTTTATTTTATACATTTTCTCAGAGAACCTCTTTAAGAAGGAGATTTCAGAATGGGCTATAAGACATGTCCAGCTTTGCTTAATTGTCTCACCTTACTGTCCTTGTTGAACTGAGCTCCACTTTGTTCTTGGATGATATTGTAAGGAATGAAGACGTCTAGATGATACAAATCGGGACGTCCGACTATTCTGTCTTCACCCAAGTCCAACACAAGAGATCTAGCAGAAGACTGTAAAGAGAAGACCAGCGTGGTAACAACGCTTATGTCGCTGAATGCTTCTGTACGAGAAAGAAAGTTGTAACCAACAAGTGCACAAAAATCTAAACTTTTATCTTGATACGTGGCCAACTAGAAGTTACTGTGTAGCTCCACACGTCTCCTACATTAAATCTGACACGTGGAGGAACTGCTCACAGAAAAGGCTGAAAAATATTTTTTAGGATTCACACTGCATTAAAAGGGGTTGTCCACCACTTTAATACTAATGGAATATCCTTAGGATAGGTCATCAATATTAAAGTGCCAGGCAACCCCTTTAAGTGAGGCATAATGAATGGTACCAGAATTTCACATAATGTAGCCTTCATTAGGCAGAAGGCCCACTCGGTTATATGAAGAAATCTGGGGTCCCCAAAAGCAAACCCAGTAATCACCAGATTCCCGTGTGGTGACTACTTAATCTGCTTTTTGGGAAGACCAGAACTGACCCCTATATTTAACCAAGTGGGTCCCCTCAAGCTACATTATCCTGTCTGATGAAGGCTACATTAGCTGAAACATTCTTAATCTTCATTATGCCTCATTTAACGCAATGTGAATCATGGACATGAGAAAAATCAAATTAAAAAATAAATACATTTAAAGCATTTTCTGTGCGATTCCTCCAAATGTCGCATTAATATAGAAAAAATAAAGAGCGGTGTGTTCTACACTATTGCAACAAGCCTCTTTCATCATTTATATCATCATTATAACATCATTTATATGCACCAGCACCATGGAATCAATGGCACTATATAATTAAATAATAATAATAATATATACATCTTCCCACCAGCTTGTTTTCCCTCTATCTCCTCTCTGGATCTATGAAGCCAGAACTGTCAAAGAAGAGGTGATGGTGGTGATGGAGGGGAAACAAGCAGGGGGGGAGGCTTATATAAATGACTGGTCCCGCCGTGAAGCACTGGGCGTCTGTGCTTGGTTTGAACAGTCGTTCTCTGCTGACAGAGTCGTTTACAGAGATCTTCTTTCCCATTCCAACAGCTTGCAAACAACCCACCATGGTATGAAAAAAAAATTAGATCATCATCATCCAGCAAATGTGTCACAGCTGCCAGCGATTGGCTACTGTGGACACATCAAAGCTGTGATGATAAAAGTTGGCAGAGGAGGACCGGTAGCACGAGGTTGGCACAGACTTTTAATAAGGGAAGACTATTGGAAATCACATGAAATACAAAAAGGTCACAATCCTAAACCACATCTAAGGGTCTCACCATTTTAGGTAAAGAGATTTCAGCCACCAGAAAACTTGGGTGTCCTACAGGAGGTTCCGCCACAATCATGTAATCTGGTTTCACGGGTGAACTGATAAAAAAAGGAAGGCAGCAGTATATTGCAAGGGTACACCATCAATTTATGATCTGTTGGGGTCGATCTCTAATATAATAAAGGGGCACTGATGCTGGTAATGAGGAACAGCCCCTTTCACAGTCATTCCCTGCACATTGGCATCATGGCCTCCACTGTGCAGCGGAACGACAGCATAGATCCAGCAAAGTGAATGGGCTTAGCTGCAGTTCTCCTGCACAGTGAATATCCGGGTAGCTGCCCCACACCAGCATATTCTTTAAAAAGGGCAGCGGGGTTACTTCCAGGCTGCAGCCCCCTTATTCTTGGAGTCCAAGAAGTTGGATATCCTATATCTTTTGTAAGATGGGATTCTAAAAAAAGTAAATGCATGCATTAAACCTCAAAGAAACCCAAACCTTTCAACTTCTGAGATGAGGGACTTGCTTGGAGTTAGCTGGGAGGGTCTGTAGGAAAAAAATAAAGAACATAAAGGCATAATAGTTAAAACAAAAACAAAAAAAAACAATGTCCACATTGTTCTTGCACCATAACAAGCCATTCTGCAACTTCCCCCATCTGTTGGGTTTAACCCATCACCACGAGGAGTGGGGCTCCCCCATCTGTTGGGTATAACCCATCACCACGAGGAGTGGCACTCCCCCATCTGTTGGGTATAACCCATCACCACGAGGAGTGGCGCTCCCTCATCTGTTGGGTATAACCCATCACCTCAAGGAGTGAAGCTCCCCCATCTGTTGGGTGTAACCCATCACCACAAGGAGTGGAGCTCCCCCATCTGTTGGGTGCAGCCCATCACCACGAGAAGTGGCGCTCCCCCATCTGTTGGGTATAACCCATCACCACGAGGAGTGGCGCTCCCCCATCTGTTGGGTATAACCTATCACCTCAAGGAGTGGCGCTCCCCCATCTGTTGGGTATAACCCATCACCAAGAGGAGTGGAGCTCCCCCATCTGTTGGGTGTAACCCATCACCACGAGGAGTGGCGCTCCCCCATCTGTTGGGTGTAACCCATCACCACGAGGAGTGGCGCTGCCCCATCTGTTGGGTATAACCTATCACCAGGAGGAGTGGCGCTCGTCATACTTTGTGTCCCTAGGGGAAATGTGGTATTATAAGATATCCAATCAATTGAATGGCTGACTATGTACTGCATGGATGAGCGAGGAACATCAGAGAAGAAGCCGTCGATGCTCAACAGCACCCTACTCTGTCGTCTTTTACAGACTGTATGCCATAGACTTGTACCTTAGAGTTGGGACTTACCCCTATTATGAATCATCGGTTTTGATTTGGTTCTGATATTCTGTTCAAAAATGGATCCCAGGAACTTCCGATTTTTCAGCATTTTCCACTCTGAAGGGAAACCATAGATGATTAACAGGGTCGGACTGGAACTGAAACTCAGCCCTGGCATGTGAGAGGACGCAGGCCCGCCCGACGCGCGTTGAATGTGAAATATTTTCATGAATGATTTGGGTATATGTCACAATAAAAATTGCTGCAAACTGCACTTTATCATCGATAGACAAAAACTGACATAATGTAAAATATAAACTTCCCTCCAGGAAAATGTTAATTTCTTTCAACTGGAGGGACGGACATATTTGTAATATAGAGCTCCAAGTTCCCAAAAACGCTATGCTTGATAGTACCAGGAAAAGCAGGAAAAGTGAATCCTTGCAGATTTGAAGCAGTTTCATGTCTATTCTTTCAGTATTTTTGCAGCGTTTCTAAAGAAAGGGAAAAAAAAATCTCAAAAAACGCAACATCAACGGGATTTTCCTGCCGAGCGACAGGTTTTTTGTGCAGAAATGTTCTTTCCTTTCTTTTTTGTTTATATTTTGTGTTATACACTAGTGGCCAAAATTGAGGCAACACTTTCAGTTTTTCACCATCACCAATATTTAATGGAGGATTTCACTGACCTACTTACTTGTACACACGCCCTCTTCTGCCATATGTATTCTATGTTGGTTTATAGTGACCTGGGTGTGGGTTGTAAGACAGATATTGTGCGATTAAAATGCGGTTTTTATATTTTAAAGCCAGTTTGTCATCAGAAGGTAAGCAATTACATGTTTTCGTTCTCAAAGTGTGTAAGCGGTTTCAAGAGACTGGTTCGATAAAGAATAAAGCAGGTAGAGAAAGGAAGAAGGCTACAACTCCTCAGACTGATAGAAGAATTGTTAGAATCGCCCTAAATAACAGGAAATAAACTGCTGTTAACATCAACAAGGAGCTTGTCAACACCGGAGTGACAGTGTCTGATCGGACGGTTCGACGATGACTGGTAAATGCGGGGTTAAGAGCCAGAATACCAGGTAAAAAGCCATTTCTGAATGCCTCACAGCGTCAGAAACGTCTGCAGGGGCCAAAGAACATTGTAAATGGACCATTGAACAATGGAGAAATGTTATATGGAGCGATGAGACACGCATATCCATCTTTGGCAGCGACGGTGTCCGCTACGTTCGACGACGACCTGGAGAGGACTGGTTGCCAGAGGGTACAGTACCCACCATGAAGCCTCCTCTGAGTGTTATGGTAGGGGGCTGCGTGTCCAGAGATGCAGGTGGTCGGCTGCAGGTAATTGAAGAAACAGTTAATGCTGAAAAGTACATCAAGGAAGTCCTTCAGCCTAAACTCATTCCTTCGGCACGTGATGTATTTAGTGAAGGGACACCGTTTATTTTTCAGCAAGATGGAGCCCCATGCCATACAGCTAAAAAATGTCTCTCTTGGTTCAAGGACAAAAATGTCCAGCTATTGAATTGGCCAGGAAACAGCCCAGATCTCAATCCTATTGAGAATCTCTGGGCTCGGCTCAAAAGAGTGGTGTCAAAACAGCGGGCTTCACACAAGCAGGAACTCATTGCAGCCATCATCAAATCATGGCTTCATATCATCACACCATCTGATTTACACAAACTGGTAGATAGCATGCCAAGTAGATGCCAGGCAGTCATCAAGGCTGAGGGCTGTCCAACTGAGTATTAACATTTAGTGTTAGATATGAAAATAGGACAAATCAATGGCTTTTCTCCCACAGTCATCTGAGTGACAATAGTCTCCAATTTGTTGACAAATGAACAAATTTCCTGCTAATATTGTGTTTCTATATGAGATTTTATTTCTACTTAAAAACTTTACTGTGAAATCAAAAACATTCATGAAATTTGTATTTGTATTGGCAAAATGCTAAAAATTCATAAATCTTGGGGGTGTTGCCTCAATTTTGGCCACTAGTGTATAGAGTTCATCAGTATATTTATATGTTGTCCCCCATCACCTTTTTCATCTCTCCTTACAAGTATGCCTTGTATCTTAGCTAAAACATGGTAGTAAGTAGCATATGAAACCCTTTTATAATGGGTAGTGTAGAATCGCTGCATATTTCAGGGTTATGCGCTCCTGAGGACTCATTAGTGCTGCCCTCCTCAGGTCGAAACCTGGTTGTGACCTTGTATAATATGGGGCTAGCCGGTCTCACCTACCAGTTTGGGTCACAAACCCTTTTTCGTTTGCTTTGATGTTTTACTCATTGTTTATTATGTTTACACCCCAAATCTCTCCTAATCCTGGAGATCAAACCTATGAAAGCAATTTATGAATGATCATAACACCTCTATGAAGGGTAATTATCATCTCCTTCATAAATATACATTTATATGTATAAATACATATGTGGTCAATGCATAGTACTGGCACATGACTTATCACTTTCCAGGACCTTACAAAGCACCAGGAACATTTATAACAAGCGGAGGTGAAGCGATTCTGGCAACTTAATAGGAAAGGATTCTTTACAGTTAGAGCAGTCAGACTGTGGAATGCCAACCACAAGATATAGTAATGGCAGATAGTATAACAGCATTTATAGAAGGGCTGGATACTTTTTTAACAAAACATGACATTGTGGGTTATAAATAATCTAGTAATAGAAAATGTATAACTTTGGAGATAGACCAAGGACATTAAAGTTAAAACTTTTTCAACCTATGTAACTATGCAAGTATGCAGAATGCACATTAGGAAAATGCTTGAAATGCAATTCCCTATAATATTATTTTACAAGTAATTTCCTCTTAATTTTCCGCTTTGTAAAGTGCTAGTTATAAGCCCAATCTATGGATCTAAAAAGTGCAAAACACTCCTGAAACACTTGTACGTATGTTCTATAATCTTTATTTCTTATGGTGCCTAAGGGAAGCCGTAATGATAAGACTCCTGCTTGGTAACAAGTGCAGTTATTTGCCTCCATAATGAAAGTGAATTACCAATGATGAAAGGGTTAATACTTGGACCCTGCATCAGTAACAGCCCTTGTAGTAACCATGACAACTATTGTGAGGGCATAAACAAGTGTCATAAAGAAGATTCCATAAAAGAATGCCGCGCTGCCATGATCAGCGCCATTACTGATGATGCGCCTGAGGACCTTGAGCTTGACCACCCCACGTAATGTGCCAATGTTGGTGTAATTTGGAGGTTCTAGCAGGGAAAGGGGTTGTCTTCTTAGACACCCCGGGGGGAAG
The DNA here is from genome assembly GCF_046119375.1 of Phyllobates terribilis. NCBI lineage: Eukaryota > Metazoa > Chordata > Amphibia > Anura > Dendrobatidae > Phyllobates > Phyllobates terribilis. The sequence goes on from NW_027363545.1 coordinate 614,880, forward strand.
GGAAGGTAACAGAGGGGGGGTCCCCAAAACAGGATCCCCTTCTGTTACTATGTACAAAGAGCTGCTCTTCTTTGGGAGTTCATAGATGGATCCTTGACTTTAATGGGTGATAAATTGGGAGGGGGAGGGGATACTCATCCTATTAGGGGTTATCCATAATGAGCAACCCCTGTAACCAAGTACCCAACATCTTGAGAGACGGAGCTGGATCTGTAAGGGAGAAGTGGTAGATCCACCTGGGAAATCAGATCAACTAAATTCGTTCCAGCAATAAATGTGGTGACAGATATCGCAGCCAGATCTCTCCCACATCCAGTTTATCACATTAATAGTCTATATTTGTTATGTCGTTCTCTGTAAATATGTAGAAATTCTAAAACTCCGTCATATATCGGCACTAACTCTCTAAGCCCAAGGGAAGGGCAGCCCTCCAGCCATGGTTCCCTAGAGGTTTCCTCCACAGGGGGTTTTCCTCTCCTGAGAGCTGGAGGGTGACTCTTCGTAAGTCGAGGGTTGTGCCATTTTCGGTGTCATGTAAATTTAAATAAAGTTGAGAACGTTTGACACCTAATTGCAATGATTTGTGTATTTATTTTGTATGTGTCTGATTCATTTTGTTTGGGAGTCGGGGTCCATCACACATCACTGAGTCATACGTCTGGACATCTGCCGCCAGAAGTTTTGCTCCAGGGGTTGCCCCTGCTCTGGGGAGTTTGATGGAGCAGAGAAGACAAGAATTACAGAACTCATCCTCAGAATAAGGACTTCTATTACAGTACTACAAGCAGCTTCCTCGTCTCATTCACACAGTGAGTATTTTGGGCACTAATTTACATCAGTATTTGTAAGCTGAAAACCAGAGGGGAACAAACACAGTGAAAAATAGTAACTGAAACACTTTCACCTCTTCTGTTTTGGATCCACTCCTGGCGTCTGCTAACAAATACTGATGCAAAATATCGCCATGGAAGTTCCCTAAATTCTTACTGACTGATTTGACTGTTTGAGTAGCAGTCAAGCAACAGAGGTTGCAAGCGTTAAAGGAGTTTTCTGGTATCAAAAACCCCTGTCCCCCTTGCCATTTTTCTCTATCCTGAACCTGTGCTTCCTGCCCTGATCTCGGACTGTCTGACCTAGTCCTTGTCTTCGCTCTCCTGAGTCTGGTACCCTGGTACCTCCGGAATGCTGCTGCAGTCCCGGGAACTGCACTGAAGTGGTACCTGGTGTCTACCGGAGGCCCAGTCTATCCTCACCACCAGAGGTTCTAGTGGAGACCCAGTAGACACCTAGTCACAACCCTCCCGTGGGGCAGTGGGTCCATATCCACCAGGGTTACACCCACATAGCAAATGTGGTACCAATATTCAAGAAGGGGATAACATCTGAGCCTGGAATTTATAGGTCGGTAAGTTTAACTTGTACTGTGGGCAACAACTTTGAGGGTTTTCTAAGAGATACTAACCTGGAGCACCTCAATAAGAATAACCTAAACATATGATTATGAGGGATCTGTCCTGCAAACTAATCTGAAAAGATTCTATGGGGAGGTAAGTTCAGGTTGGACCAGGGAAACTTAGTGGATGTTGTCTATCTGGACTTTTCAAAGGCATTTGATACGGTGCCATACAACAGGTTGGTACATAAAAATGTTCAATATATTATATGGTAAACTTGCTCCACGAAAGAACAAGTCCTTGTGTGGTCGATGGAAAAATCAAGGAAAAGATCAGTGATGCGGTTGTTACCTCTTGACAGCTCCATTTCGTACTTGTTCTCTAGTCCCTCCATGGCCACGGTGATAAAAAATTCCCTAAAAAGCTCATTATTCTAATAAAAAAAATACAAAGTAAGGAGCTGACACAAAGGAGAGCAGACAGCTCGTATGTCGGAATAAGCAATTGCAGTTACCGTAATTTTCTCAAAGAAGGTGCCATTAATCACTATGTCGTACGCCGAGCAGCCGCCTCTACCTGTAGGACAAAGTGCACCAGGACTTAGATACTTTGCGGTGCCGACTCAATCCATTGACCTTAGTAGGGCTGCTATGAATAAGTGGTATAAGTTCTTAAAGGGGAATCCAAGTAGTGGACAATCCCTCTAAGTCCCAAATCTAAACCAAAAAAGTTCAAAAGTCAACAACAAGATGTCAAACTTTATTCCGCAGACTGGAAGTGGACCTACCAGAACCTGTGGAGATGGCACCTTTGACCATTGAGGATTAGTAAGTTGTAATACTTGCTATTTTAACCCCTTTAAGGATATCTCTGGACTATCCCTTTAAAAAGAGAAGCGCTGTATTAAAAAAAAACGTACTATTATCAACTTCAACGTGGGGCTCTCCAAGGCTCATTGGGACTCGATAGCCGGAGGGATCATCAGATTCCAGGATGCTGACTAACTCCTGCTCCGTCAGGTCCGGGGCCGCTGGGATCTGGTTCGACTTGCAGATGTTAATAAAGATTTTGGTATTTTTGGATGTGCGAGTTTTAATGCAGAAACCTAACACAGAAATAAAAACAAAAAGTGAACAAAAACACAATAAAATCGGCAAAAGCCAAGCAGCATTTACATGTAATCAACTGCATAAGAAATTATGTGACCCCCCACGTTGGTTGCATCATGTGACCGTTGCAGTCAATAAGACCCCACTGCCCCACTGTGGTATCTGTCACATAATATGCACAAAGTAATCTGGATAATAATCAGAGGACGCCCATCTCACCCGGCTGGGGTCTGATCTCTCTGCTTTCTGATAAGTTCGGTATTCTGCTCTCCATCTCCTGTTTGGCCTGAAATGAGGCAACAAGTGTGAATCAGTGAGTAACATGAACAGGATGGTTCTGCAAACTGATTTTTCCTGCACCAAAATAGTACAACTGTGAGGGGTCTAAAGCCAACAATACACATTAGGTAAATGTTGGAGACTGCCGCGCTCCCGGCAGCTGACGGAGGAGACATTCACCCGGTGATTGCTGGCCTCTCCAATTCATCTTCGTACCTTCATCAGCATCTGTTCATACAGCGCTTCCTCCATGTTTGTGTTCATTTCTGCAGACAGCAGCGACTTGTCAGAGGCCATTTTTTCGGTCAAAGACAGAAGCTCAGAGATCTTGTTTTATAAGAGAAAACCTGAAAAATGAAAATATGTATTAATTTTCTCCACAGACAACGACAAGGGGAGAGTGCGGGAGCCTGACAGCCGACGACATGAGGGGGTGCGGGAGCCTGACAGCCCTCGACACGAGGGGGTGCGGGAGCCTGGCAGCCCACGACAAGAGGGGGTGCGGGAGCCTGGCAGCCCACGACAAGATGGGGTGCGGGAGCCTGACAGCCCACGACACGAGGGGGTGCGGGAGCCTGACAGCCCACGACACGAGGGGGTGCGGGAGCCTGACAGCCCATGACACGACGGGGGGCGGGAGCCTGACAGCCCTCGACGCGAGGGGGTGCGGGAGCCTGGCAGCCCACGACACGAGAGGGTGCGGGAGCCTGGCAGCCCACGACACGAGGGGGTGCGGGAGCCTGGCAGCCCACGACACGAGGGGGTGCGGGAGCCTGACAGCCCACGACACGAGGGGGTGCGGGAGCCTGACAGCCCACGACACGAGGGGGTGCGGGAGCCTGACAGCCCTCGACACGAGGGGGTGCGGGAGCCTGACAGCCCACGACACGAGGGGGTGCGGGAGCCTGACAGCCCACGACACGAGGGGGTGCGGGAGCCTGGCAGCCCACGACACGAGGGGGTGCGGGAGCCTGGCAGCCCACGACACGAGGGGGTGCGGGAGCCTGGCAGCCCACGACACGAGGGGGTGCGGGAGCCTGGCAGCCCACGACACGAGGGGGTGCGGGAGCCTGACAGCCCACAGCACGAGGGGATGCGGGAGCCTGGCAGCCCACGACACGAGGGGGCGCGGGAGCCTGACAGCCCACAGCACGAGGGGATGCGGGAGCCTGGCAGCCCACGACACGAGGGGGCGCGGGAGCCTGACAGCCCACAGCACGAGGGGATGCGGGAGCCTGACAGCCCACGACACGAGGGGATGCGGGAGCCTGGCAGCCCACGACACGAGGGGGTGCGGGAGCCTGACAGCCCACGACACGAGGGGGTGCGGGAGCCTGACAGCCCACGACACGAGGGGGTGCGAGACCCTGACAATATTGGGAGTGGGATTCTGCACACCTACAGTTAGCTACTTATTGTCCTGAATGTAGTAATCACCTTGGCACATTCCCATCTTCTTACCTGTAGTACAGACGTCAAACACCACTACTCTGCCTGCAATCACCCAGCTACAGCGTCACCACGCCTCAGCAACAGGGGAGCGTCTAGATTGGAGTTGATTTCTTGAGGGGGAGGAGTGATTTCATGGAATCATGATGTCACCGGAAGGGGCGGGGCCTTCTCAGTCCAGTGGACACTATTCCACCTGCTGCTGCAGCAGTGCGCACATTGTGCCGGGACAGGAGGACTGGTGATGAGGAGCTCGTGTTCTGCGTTGTGCTGTGAGGACTGAGGCGGGGAGAACACAATATTAATTATAATAATTTTTTTTAGGCTGTGTGCCCACTATGCGTTTTTTAAGCGTTTCCGCAGTGGCAATTCCGCTGCAGAAACGCTTAAAAACGCTTGATAGAAGGTCGGCCATGTTCCCCAATGATAATCCGCATGTGCTGTGCACATGCTGTGTAAATTTCCGCTGCGAATTATCATTGCGGAAAAATCCGCTGCACTACCAATTATTTTGCGGAAGCACGGCGCTTTCGCCGCCATTGACTTGCATTAGAACACATGGAATCCGCATCACTGCATCTGTACATGCAGAATCCATGCGCTTCAATGTGCGGATGGTACCCGGGTTTGGAGAAGAGGAGACTGTCCTCCGGACCCGGGTACCATAGAACCTGTAAAAAAAGAATAAAATAAAAAATAAATATTATACTTACCTTCTGATGGCCCCCGGTGTCTTTATCCGATGCGTCCTGGCTTGCCAGCAGCTCGCGATGGTCTGAAAAGGACCTGTCGTGACGTCATTTAGTCATGTGACGGGTCACGCGACCGCTGACGTCGGCAGGCCATCAGAAGGTAATTATATATTTATTTTTTACCATTCTTTTATGGTCACACTATATAAATCCATGCCGGTTGCATGTATTTATATAGTGTGACCAAGTTGTCAAGCACTTTCCAAGTGATGCTAAAATCGCTTGGAAAGCGCTTGTCAACCCGCATGCGGAAATGCAAGTGAAGAACGCTTCACATCAGCAAGTCCCAGGCAGGAAAAAAGCATGTACAATCCGCATGTACAATCCACATGCGTTTTTTCTGCCAGGGAGATGCGGAAACGCTCAAAAAAAATCCGGAGCATTTCTGCATCGTGGGCACATAGCCTTACATTAATTGTATGACTCAATATTGAGCACACGTAACCATCTATACACAGCTGGAGGCCGCACGTAGCCATCTATACACAGCAGGAGGCCGCACGTAGCCATCTATACACAGCGGGAGGCCGCACGTAGCCATCTATACACAGCGGGAGGCCGCACGTAGCCATCTATACACAGCGGGAGGCCGCACTAAGCCATCTATACACAGCGAGAGGCCGCACGTAGCCATCTATACACAGCGGGAGGCCGCACGTAGCCATCTATACACAGCGGGAGGCCACACGTAGCCATCTATACACAGCGGGAGGCCGCACGGCGCCATCTATACACAGCGGGAGGCCACACGGCGCCACCTATACACAGCGGGAGGCCCACAGCGCCCCCCCCAGAGAGAGCAGGAGGCCGCACGGCGCAATCTATACACAGCGGTTGGCCGCACAGCGCCCCCCTCACAGAGACAGCAGGAGGCCGCACGGCGCCATCTATACTCAGCAGGAGGCCGCACGGCGCACCCGACCCCAAAGACAGCGGGAGGCCGCACGGCGCCATCTATACTCAGCAGGAGGCCGCACGGCGTCACCTATACACAGCAGGAGGCCGCAAGGCGCCACCTATACACAGCGGGAGGCCGCAGGGCGCCACCTATACACAGCGGGAGGCCGCACGGCGCCACCTATACACAGCAGGAGGCAGCACGGCGCCACCTATACACAGCGGGAGGCCGCACGGCGCCACCTATACACAGCGGGAGGCGCCACCTATACACAGCGGGAGGCCGCACGGCGCCACCTATGCACAGCGGGCGGCGCCACCTATACACAGCGGGAGGCCGCACGGCGCCACCTATACACAGCGGGAGGCCCCACGGCGCCACCTATAAACAGCGGAAGGCCGCACGATGCCATCTATACACAGGGGGCCGCACAATGCCATCTATACACAGCGGGAGGCCGCACGGCGCAATCTATACACAGCGGGAGGCTGCACGGCGCCATATATACACAGCGGGAGGCTACACGGTGCCCCCCCCCAAGAGACAGCAGTAGGCCGCACGGCGCCATCTATACACAGCGGGAGGCCGCACGGCGCCCCCCCCCAGAGACAGCAGGAGGCCACACAGCGCCATCTATACACAGCGGGAGGCCGCACGGCGCCCCCCCAGAGACAGCAGGAGGCCGCACGGCGCCATCTATACTCAGCAGGAGGCCGCACGCAGTCACGCACACACAAACATATACAGACATATACATACACGCATAAACACATTTGAAACATAAAAATACATATAAACAGACATCACACAATGACATCTGCCTGCACACACACACACATACATACATATACATACACACACACACACTCACCATCCCCCGACTCGGCTCCAGCTCTTTTCCGGTGCAGCACTGCAGGCCGGGTGCGCACTGCGTGACGTCACAGCTAGGAGACACGGCCGCGCACAGGGCCGTGTCTCCTAGCAGTGACGCGGCCGGGCCAGCACAGGGAAGTTAACTGCTGCAGTGCTGGCCCGGCCGAAGAAGAAGCAGCGGCTGTGTGCCGCTGCTGGGGGAGCGATCCTGGGCCCCCCCCCCCACTGTCTGCCGGTATGTGCCGTGGCGCCGCACATATAATGAGGACAATCTGGCTATAGACACCCCGGAGCCCCCTGGAGGTTCGGGGCCCCGGGCGGTAGCCCAGATCGTCCTCATTATAATCCGCCTATGCTTATATACATGTAACACTCACTACCCCCTATTCCTGTGTATTGCTGTAATATGTAACCTATACTCGTTATCCATCATTATAAATTAAGAAGATTTTCCACTTTATCCGATATATCCACACTCAATCAGTAGATTAGATGTCTGCTGAAGAGGCAATACACATGAACGTCTCCACATCATCCTCCCCGACTGTATCTATATGTGCCCCGTGACCCCCGATCAAGTGTCTCCATCACGTGCTCGCAGCATCACAGGTCACATAGTTTCCTCGTAGCGTTGGTGCGCGTTGTGTATCGCGCCACGCCTCCTCAGCACCCATTGGTTGGTGGAGACATACCTCCATCCTGATTGGCTATAGTTGGCCATTTAACTCTTAGCTCTTTCCGAATGATGCCACCCCCTGACGAAGACAAGAAGCCGAAACATACGTCGGGTGGACGCCATTCAGGAGTGGGATCTGCATCTGCTATAGCGTGAGTACAATGCACATGTGGTCTCCTTTTTTAAAAACGCTTAAAGTGGATACAAATACATATCTGTCAACAGCACATATGCCCAAGTCAGTGCACTACTCTCTACAGGATTCACACTGACATCCAAATAATAAGGGACCAGCCCTTGTATATATACATATACAGGTGCATCTCACTAAATTAGAATATCATCAAAAAGTTACTTTATTTCAGTTCTTCAATGCAAAAAAGTGAAACTCGTATAGCCATAATCATCAGCATTAACAGAAATAAACAATAACTGTTTGATTATATTCTAATTTAGTGAGAAACACCTGTATTTTTTCACATATGAGATATATAATTTATGTAGATTTATTCTTTGGAGGCACTTGCACTTTATGTAAAGTTTATGATAATTAAACAATCATATGTACAGATATATCTAACTAATGATATGTATATATATTTTTATATACTGGATTAATTTGTGGCTTGATTCTCTGTATTATCCCTTTGCTGTTCTAATCATGATCCATTCCCACTGGTGTTAATTGTAATTCCTGTCTCGACGTCCCCTTTGCGTATAGTTAATTCCCCCCTTTTTTTGCATTTCCTCCTCTTCCACCTGGTTATCAATATAATAATTATTAGCATCACCCACATGCCTGGACTCTTCTGGTCGATGTCTCCTTTCTGCTATATACTAGAGTGGTATACTATGTGCACAGATACATGGAGTGCCATATACTTCTCAGGAGGTGCGCAGCGTCCACCTCCTCACCGCACAGGCCCACAAGCTCCTCTCCGGCAGGAAGAAGATGCATTCAGGCGGCTCCTACCACTGCAGCAGACGGCAGGACACAAGGATACAGGGTGCAGTGTGGATGTGTCTGCACCACTGGGATGTGGCCGACCTGCATGTATACATATGCCCCTCTGCAGGGGGGACTGGCCCACCGGAGGATCGGGAAAACCCACGGGTCCCGATGGCCCCGCCCCCTACACCCCTGAACAGAGGGGCCCCCCCCGATTCGCAGCACTGCCGATATGATTAGTGATGGGCCCTCTGCCTCCTCTGCGCAGCGCGACACTGCCGGCGCGTGCGCAGGAGGTCAGTCTCAGGGTGATGACGTCATCGCCCTGGGACTGCTTCCTGTGCGCGCTGTGGAGTGCGGACCCTGCGTCGCTCCAGGCAGCGGCTGCAGCTCATCTCGACGCGTCAGTATGAAACGGGGAGGGATAGGGGGGAGGGGTGACTGGGAGGACCCCTGGCCGAGGCTGGCAGTAAATACTACTGGACAATGGGCATGGTTCTCATCAGGAAAACATGGTCGGCGGCTGGAGGCCAGCTGAGCACTTCTCTGACAACTGGGTTCTAGTGTCATTCTGTGCCTGCTCATCTCTGTCAGCAGGCATATTTGTCTGATGGCAAAGATGTAGCTGAGCTGGAGACAGAAGATCCGTGGATTACGTCAGAGCGAGGATTTTGTTTTTAATTAAAGATGGAGTCCCTACATGTGTTTTGTGTTTTATTTTTATTAAAAAATTGTGTTGTGTTTTTTTCTGTTTACTGGAAATTCATGGTGGCCATGTGTAGTTTGGCGTGACTCCATGAATTTCAGGCTTAGTGCCAGCTGATAATACAAAGCTGGTATTAACCCCATTATTACCCAGCGTGCCACCCCCCACCAGGGCCGTTGGAAGAGCCGGATAAAGTGCCTGGAAATGGCGCTACGATGAATGCGCCAATTCCAGGGGTGGCTGCAGGCTGCCATTTTCAGCGTGGGGGGCCCAGAATGCTTGGGCCTTACCATGCTGAGAATCCCAGCCCCCAGCCCCCCCGATCAAAATATGGCGGGAGCCCACGCATTTTTTTTTTTTATTATTTTTTTAAATAATTTAAAAAAAACATTGGGCTTTCCTGACTTTTGATCGCCAGTCAAGGTAAAACCAGGCAGATAAAGCAGACAGCTACGGGCTGCCACCTCTATCTGCGCTGAGAATCAAAATTTCTGCAGAACGCTATGTCATTTTTGTTTTATTATTTATTTATTTTCACACTTCTATATGTGTGACAGTCCCAACAGCCAATCACAGACGCTGACACAGAGAATGGGCGTCTGTGATTGGCTGCTTGAGTAACCTGAAAGCAGCCCATACATAGTACCATACTAGAATGTATGGGCTGATTGTACATTACTCAAACAGCCAATCACAGAAGCCCATCCTCTTTGACAGCATCTGCAATTGACTGTTGGGTCTGTCACATATAGAAGTGTGAAAAGAAATTTTTAAAAATGAATTTTTGATTCTCACCGCAGATAAAGCAGACAGCTACGTACTGCCACCCCCAGCTGCCTGGCTTTACCTTGGCTGGCGATCAAAAGACAGAGAAGCCGAATATTTGTTTTAAACTACTTAACTTTTTTTTTTCCCGCCATATGTTGATCGCCAGCCAGATAAAACCAGGCAGCTGGGGGCTGGGATTCGCAGCATGGTAAGGCCCAAGCGTTCTTGGCCCTCCACGCTGAAAATCGCAGCCCACAGCCACCCTTGAAAATGGCGCATTCATCATAGCACCATTTCCAGGTGCTTTACCCGGCTCTTCCAGCGGCCCTGGTGGTGAGTGGCACCCTGGGTAATAATAGGGTTAGTACCAGGCCAGCTTTGCCTTATCAGCCGGTACTAAGCCCGAAATTCATGGTTTCACGCCAAATTAGACATAGCCACCATCAATTTCTAGTAAACAGAAAAAAAAAATACAGAATTTTTTTTTTTTTTTATTAAAAATAAAACACATTTAGGGACTCCACCTTTAATAAAGAAAAATCCTCACTCCCAACGTAATCCATAGGTCTTCTGTCTTCATCTCTCTTAGATCTTTGCCATCAGACAAATATGTCTGCTGACAGATGAGCAGGCACAGAATGACACTGGAGCACTGTTACTGTGTAGTACAGTGCTATGTTTCTTTTTTTGTCATTTCATGCAGTGTAGAAATCTTGGGAAAAGTGTGGATTGTGCTCTGGAAGTGATCAGTTATAGCTAACTATGTTATTTTCTGCAGAGATAAGTACTGTATAGAAGATGTGATATATCGGTCTGCAGTTAAAGAACTTCACCTAGAGACATCACTGGTGAGTATGTGTATTACCTATACACACACACACTGACACTATATACAGAGCTCCTGTGCATAATGACACTGGTGATCACTCTATTACCTGTACACTGACACTATATACAGAGCTCCTGTGTATAATGTCACTGGTGATCCCTGTGTTTCCTATACACACACACACACACTGACACTATATACAGAGCTGTGCATAATGTCACTGGTGATCCCTGTATTACCTGTACACTGACACCATACACAGAGCTCCTGTGTATAATGTCACTGGTGATCACTATATTACCTGTACACTGACACTATATACAGAGCTCCTATGCATAATGTCACTGGTGATCACTATATTACCTGTACACTGACACTATATACAGAGCTCCTGTGTATAATGTCACTGGTGAACACTGTATTACCTGTACACTGACACCAAACACAGAGCTCCTGTGTATAATGTCACTGATGATCCCTGTATTACCTGTACACTGACACTATATACAGAGCTCCTATGCATAATGTCACTGGTGATCACTATATTACCTGTACACTGACACTATATACAGAGCTTCTGTGTATGTCACTGGTGATCACTGTATTACCTCTACACTGACACTATACACAGAGCTCCTGTGTATAATGTCACTGATAATCTCTACATTATCTGTACACTGACTCTATATACAGAGCTCCTGTGTATAATGTCACTGGTGATCACTATATTACCTGTACACTGACACTATATACAGAGCTCCTGTGTATACTGTCACTGATGATCACTGTATTACCTCTACACTGACACTATACACAGAGCTCCTGTGTATAATGTCACTGATAATCTTTACAGTATCTGTACACTGACTCTATATACAGAGTTTTTTTACATTTTCATTATCATTCACTATCTGGTGCCATTATGTGCCATGGTCATGGCGTGGCGGTATTTGTCCCTTGTATGTGGTATTATTCAGACAGTCACTATGTTGTGCTTATATGTGGTCTTCTCATGGTGTGGCAGTATATATACCTTGTACTTGGTAGTATTTGATCACTATGTGGTGGTATGTGTTCTGGTCATGGTGTGGCGGTATTTCTCTCTTCTATACGGTATTATTAGTCTAGGTATAGTGGATTGTTGTCAGTCATTTGTTTTTTCGGATATTAAGAATGGGAACATTCTTTATTTGCAATACATATTAAATACTTGGATGTTTAACCTCTCCCTGTGTTGTGACTACTACACAGCAGCAGAGATTTATTGGTTAATAAAGTTGATTCATTTTGAAAGAGTTTGTGGACTTATGTTATTCCTATATACGGTAACTGCATGGTGCTGGTGGGCCCCAAGATTGATTTTTTCCTGGTGGGCCCCAGGTACTCCAGTCCGGCGCTGGTCCCAGTTACCTCCTCATCTGTCCTGCTGTCGGCTGGGAGTCCTGTACAGCGCAGCATGTAGTGTGATGTGAATGCCACACTATGTAGATGCTGCTCCTACTACTGCCAAGTGAGGATCTCACCTCCCCAGTATTGTGCCCTCAGGAGCTCCGACAGGGCATCACAGGCCTTAGTATGAAGCAATACCACAAGTCTTCTAGTATTGCTTCATACTAAGGCCTGTGATGCCCTGTGAGAGCTCCCTGAGGAGGTGAGAGCCTCACCTCATACGGCCCCATGATCTCTATGTACGATCCCTGACTGGGCCCCATGATCTCTATGTACACCGCTGACTGGGCCCCATGATCTCTATGTACGCCGCTGACTGGGCCCCATGATCTCTATGTAAGCCGCTGACTGGGCCCCATGATCTCTATGTACGCCGCTGACTGGGCCCCATGATCTCTATGTACACCGCTGACTGGGCCCCATGATCTCTATGTATGCCGCTGACTGGGCCCCATGATCTCTATGTACGCCGCTGACTGGGCCTCATGATCTCTATGTACACCCATAACCTGATTGGCCCCATGATCTCTATGTACGCCGCTGACTGGGCCCCATGATCTCTATGTACGCCGCTGACTGGGCCCCATGATCTCTATGTACACCCCTAACCTGATTGGCCCCATGATTTCTATATACGCCCCTGACTGGGCCACATGATTTCTATGTACGATCCCTGACTGGGACCCATAATCTCTGATCTCTCATAATTTTTTTTTTTATTAAAGATGGAGTCCCTAAATGTATTTTGTGTTTTATTTTTACTGTGTAGTGCGGCACTATGTTGCATTTTGTCATTTCATGCAGTGTAGAAATCTTGGGAAAAGTGTGGCTTGTGCTCTGGAAGGGATCAGTTATAGCTAACTATGTTATTTTCTGCAGAGATAAGTCCTGCATAGAAGATGTGATATATCGGTCTGCAGATAAAGAACTTCACCTAGAGACATCACTGGTGAGTATGTGTATTACCTATACACACACACACTGACACTATATACAGAGCTCCTGTGTATAATGTCACTGGTGATCACTATATTACCTGTACACTGACACTATATACAGAGCTCCTGTGCATAATGTCACTGGTGATCACTGTATTACCTGTACACTGACACTATATACAGAGCTCCTGTGTATAATGTCACTGGTGAACACTGTATTACCTGTACACTGTATACAGAGCTCCTGTGTATAATATCAATGGTGATCATTGCATTACCTGTACACTGACACTATATACAGAGCTTCTGTGTATAATGTCACTGGTGATGACTGTATAACCTGTACACTATATACAGAGCTCCTGTGCATAATGTCACTGGTGATCACTGTATAACCTGTACACTGACCCAATATACTGAGCTTTTTTACATTTTTATTATTTTAGCATTATTTGTCACTATGTGGTGGCATTATGTGCTTTGGTCATGACATGACGATATTTGTCCCTTGTATGTGGTATTATTCAGTCACTATGTGGTGGTAATATGTGGTCCCATGGTGTGTCAGTATTTATACCTTGTATCTGGTAGCATTTGATCACTATGTGGTGGTATTATGTGCTTTGGTCATGGTGTGGCAGTATTTGTGCCTTGTATGTGGTATTATTTGGGCACTATGTGGTGGTAATATGTGATCTGGTCACGGTGTGGTGGTATTTCTGCCTTCTATCTGGTAATATTGGTCTTGGTAGAGTGGATTGTGGTTGGTCATTTGTTTTATCTGATATCAATAAGGGGAAACCTCTTTATTTCCAATAGATATTAAATACTTAGATGTTTAACCCCTCCCTGCCCTGTGACTATTACACAGCAGCAGAGATGCAGTTACAGAGGTTCACCAGAGAAAGCAAGTTGGCATTTAGTGAGATTTTCACCTCTGTATTTATAAGACAAAACCAGGAGTGGGTGAGAAATGCATAAAACATGACCTCGGATTGCTCCACTCCTGGTTTTGTCTTATAAATACAGAGGTAAAAATCTCACCAAATACTCAAGTGCCACAATCTTCTGACAGTGCGGATTCCACCAATAAATAAGTGATCACCTTCCCAACCTGTGCATCGCTGAGAACTTGTTTTCACCAATAAAAACCCTTTAATGCAAACTACAGTAATTGTACATCGCAGTTCTGGTGAGCGCACAGTGATGGGCAGGAGACGCCAGTATAATGGGTATAACGGCTAACAGGTATTTGCTAATAGCTGAAGGGTGGGCCCGGGTGGGTGGGCCCCTGGAGTCAATGTCCCTGGTGGGCCCCAGACACCCCAGTCCGGCTCTGCCCCCGCCCCAGCCCGCCCCTGATTTGTCACGCACGGACCCGAAGCGACTGTGCACTGCGATACACACATCCTGTTGAAATTTCTGCTGGCGTTTACAAGCCCCAACCCCCCCTGGGCCTGGTCGCAGTGACTGTCACTGCGACCGCGGACATTACGCCCCTGGCTACGTGAATCATATGTCCCATTTTGGTGCTCCTCACCATTTGCATGGCACAGTCATGCATGCTTCTCTATCACCATAGCATGCTGCAAACAATCAGGATGGCTTCTGCTACATCTCTATATAAAAAGATAGTACATCTGTATTTCTATGATACGTAGAGTGGATGGAAATCATACATCTTGCTAATATTTATTATATTACATTCATCTGATGCTCTGTAGTAACAATGTAAATTAAATTGGCGACTTAGTGCAGTTCTATTACTATTAGTAAATGTGGCACCTTGTGTTCCACAGAATATCTGAATATTACCTGAATATTTAATCTCAGCTAATGTTCATTTATCTCTTAAATATCATTGGTCAGATGCTGATCACATGACCAGTGGTGGTGCATGCATGATGATTCCATATGAAGTGCACTGAGTGACAGTTGTAAGTGACAGTTGGAATTGACCAACAACAGTGGAGGAGATGTCGGCTAACTCTAAGCAAAGCAATAATATGGATATAAAAGAGGAGGAGATTGTGGTGAACAGAGAAAGAGTGAAGACACGAAGACCTTCCCATGACACATCTGATGATGAGAGGAAGTCTTCAGTCAACAGGACAAAACCACCAGTCCAGAAGAAAGAAGTAGAGGAGAACGTGGTGAGGAGAGAAGGAGCGAAGAGACTAAGACCTTCCCATGACACATCTGATGATGAGAGGAAGTCTTCAGTCAACAGGACAAAACAACCAGTCCAGAAGAAAGAAGAAGTGGAAGAAAAGGAGAAGGTAGAAAGTCAGAAGATGGGAGCCAAGAAGAGAGGAGCCATCTTCATCTCATCAGGGGACAAAAAGGAGAAGAAAAGAAGAAGGATTACATTAGGACAGAAACCCATGGATCTAAAGCAGAAGGCTGAAGAAGCTGCAGGAAGCAGCGGTGTTCGGCCAACCGGCTCCAAAAGCACAGTCTCTGATACCATCAAGAGGAGATTATTATTCCATCAAGTGCTTGGCCGGGGATGCTATGGAACGGTCCTGCTGGCGGAAGATTCATCTACCCGCAAACATTTTGCTGTTAAGATCATCGGCAAAAGAGCCCTGCTTGCTGACGGTGATGAGCGTGTGATGGTGGAGCGACGGGTTTTACAGCTGGCATCTGGGAGCCCCTTCCTTGTCCACGCAGACTTTGCATTCCAGACCAAGGTACAGTATTGATTGCTCGATATTAGGAAATGTCACACGTACCACACACTGCTCTGCCTCATGGACCCCACTGATATCATCTTACATTTCAATATAGCATGTCCCAAGGTAACCGCAGACAATAAGATGAATGTGATGACTATACATGGGATATTGTGGCCCCTACTGTAATCAATAACATTTATGGCGGGGCTTAGTACATTGGGAATCATTTATTAAAACAGCCTTTTTACTTATCCCAGCCAATCACAGAACAGCTTTTACTTTTCCAGGTCCGTTAAAACAACCTTAGCTGAGCTCTAATTGGTTAGTATGGGTAACTAGTTTTCTAGTGAGCAGATTTATTAATGAGGCCCAATGTACCCCGCTCTATAAATGATTGAAAATATTAGATGTCATCATAGAGGTCAATGAACTGTAGAAAATCACTTGCCCGGACCTCATGTGTCTAATTGGGTGACTGGTAATATTTGTATCATTTGCAGCATTAGCTGGGCATTATCTTGTTCGTAGGCATCATCGCCATGTAGTAGTCTCTAGCTCATTTCTTTGACACTGTAGAATTGTACATATTATTATCTTGCATAGACATGGGATTTCAGAATAGATTAAATGTATTTGTTATTCTTTGTTATTTCCTGGATGACATTGTATTTTGTGTATACCATATGGGGGGGGGACGGGACCCTGTGTACACTATATGTCAGGGCTATTGACTTTTGTGCACTTTATATACAATTTGAGAATGTGTTAATATTTTTGTATACAAGTATTATCTGTATCTTAAAGGTTTTTTTAATTAATGTTGGGACATTTTTATGCACGTGCATCTACTTGTTTTTCATTGCCATGTTTTCTATGTATAAATATACTGGAATAAAGTACAAAATCCACTGTCTTGGAGTGAAATTTCTTCTAACCTCACCAACTAATGAAAAAGATGGTATCATATTGACCAGGGGCGAGGTGGGCCAGAGGGGCACATGCCCTCCAAGCCGGTGGCCAAGCAGCTGCTTCTTTACAGACTGCAGGGCGGCCCTGTATCTTTCATTGTGTACATGTGCCAGCTGGGCATCTGCAGCCCAGAACAGCCGGCACAGGCCACGTTCTTATGCCTGCCGGAGAGAAGCTTCAGCCGCTGAGCAGTACGAGAGGGCAGACATCTTTGATTCTTGTAAGGCCACGACCCCACTATCAGTATTCGGTCAGTATTCGGTCAGTATTTTTTCACAGGAGTTGGAGACAAAACCAGGAGTTGGTGATAAATACAGAATTGGTGACTTGTTTCTATTATACCTTTTCTCTGATTGTTACTGACCTGGTTTTGGTTCCCACCCCTGAGAAAATATACTGACCAAATACTGATAGTGGGGCCGTGGCCTTAGCCTGAGCTCCGGATAGTGGTCTGGACAGGAGATTTATACTTTTTGTAGAGTGTGGAAGTGGCAGGATGCTGCTCACCTCCTGACAAGTCCAGGGCCGGATCCTGAATGTTATCTATGGTCGCTCTGCTGAGGATCAGAAAGATTTATTGTAGCAGATGGACCCTTCAAGCAGGTTGGGGTCGTGCTGTCAGTGTGAGATCATCGGCTCTCGATCTGTATGAATGTTCAAATCACATCGGACCTGAGATCGAGACACTTCAGACCTTACTATACAGACCCCTGCCCCAGACTGATCCTGCACCAGCTACAGGGCCAGAGCCGGCATAACCACCCATTGCACCAGGGCAAGTGCCAGGGCCCTGGGCAAGAGGGGGGGGGCCCACTCACAGTTGGGGACACTGGAACGCTATTGGGCCTGTGAGTTGGGCGGGCCCAGTGTAACCCCCCCCCGTGCTTTACGGTGTTTGAAATACTCACCTCTCGTCATACCCTGCTGGCCGCAGGTCCAGTCTCCTCTGCGTCTTCTGACTCTGTCACGTCTCAGTGTTGAAGAGACAGGACTTGTAGCCAGCAGGGTATGAGGAGAGGTGAGTATTTTATTTATTTTTTATGTATGGAGCCCATTCTCTATGGAGCATTATATGGGGCCCATTCTCTATGGAGCATTATATGGGGCCCATTATTCTGCATGGAGTAATATATGGGGTCAATTATGGTGTAATGAGCATTATATGGGGTTCATTATTGTGTATAGAGCATTATATGGGGCCTATTGTTCTTTATTGAACATTATATGGGGTCCATTATTCAGTATGGAGCCCATTCTGTATAGAGGACTATGTGGTGCCCATAATACTGTATGGAGTACTATGTAGTGCCCATAATACTGTATGGAGGACTATGTGGTGTCCATAATACTGTATGGAGGACTATGTGGTGCCCATAATACTGTATGGAGTACTATGTAGTGCCCATAATACTGTATGGAGGACTATGTGGTCCCCATAATACTGTATGGAGGACTATGTGGTCCCCATAATACTGTATGGAGGACTATAATGTACAGTCTAAAATGAAAACTTTTGAATCCCCCCTTGACACGCCCCATGCACTGTGAGGATTCGCCGGTTTCTGAGCTATTATAGAATTTACAATAGATATTGTAATGTAAGAAGTACCGTATTTTTCGGACTATAAGATGCACCAGACCATAAGATGCACCTAGGTTTTAGAGGAGGAAAATAGAAAAATAAAAATTTAAGCCAAAAATGTGTTCATGATGCACTTTTAAGGGGGAGGGGGTCTTCTGCTGACACTGGAATAGGGGTAATGTCCCCCAATTCTGACAATATCCCCCATCCTGGTATATATGCCCCCCTCCTTCCTTTTATACGTGGTCCCCATCGTGGTATGCATGGAACCCCTCACCCCTTTCCCGGTATGCATGGCACCCCTCATCCCTATCCCGGTATGCATGGCACCCCTCATCCTGTCCCGATATGCATGGCACCCCTCATCTCTGTCCCGGTATGCATGGCTCCCCTCATCCCTGTCCCGGTATGCATGGCTCCCCTCATCCCTGTCCCGGTATGCATGGCACCCCTCATCCCTGCTCCAGTATGCATGGCACCCCTCATCCCTGCCCCAGTATGCATGGCACCCCTCATCCCTGTCCCTGTATGCATGGCACCCCTCATCCCTGTCCCGGTATGCATGGCACCCCTCATCCTTATCCTGGTATAGTGGTATGCATGGCACCCCTCATCGCTGTCCTGGTATGTATGGCACCTCTAATCCCCATCATGCTGCACATGGCCCCCTCAGCGTTACCCTGGTATGCATGGCACCCCTCATCCCTGTCCCGGTATGCATGGCACCCCTCATCCCTGTCCCGGTATGCATGGCACCCCTCATCCCTGTCCCGGTATGCATGGCACCCCTCATCCCTGTCCCAGTATGCATGGCACCCCTCATCCCTGTCCTGGTATGCATGGCACCCCTCATCCCTGTCCCGGTATGCATGGCACCCCTCATCCTTATCCTGGTATAGTGGTATGCATGGCACCCCTCATCGCTGTCTTGGTATGTATGGCACCTCTAATCCCCATCATGCTGCACATGGCCCCCTCAACGTTACCCTGGTATGTATGGCCCCCTCAGCATTACCCTGGTATGTATGGCCCCCTCAGCGTTACCCTGGTATGTATGGCCCCCTCAGCGTTACCCTGGTATGTATGGCCCCCTCAGCGTTACCCTGGTATGTATTGCCCCCTCTTCCTTATCCTGGTATGCATGGTCCCCCTAATCCCTATCATGCTGCACATAAAAGAAAATAAACAGTGATACTCACCTTTCTTCTCTCCTCCAGCGCCGCGTCCTGTCTGCCCGTACTGATCTCTCCATGTGAGCCGCGCATGACATCACTGCCATGCGTGGCTCACAAGGAGAGATCAGCTGCCAGAAGTCACTGCTCCCCATGCCGGGACTGTGTGCGCTGGGAGCAGTGACTTCACTCTCCTTCATAGCCGGCACACACCGTAGCCGCGCTGCGGCTCCTGCTACTGCCGGGCTATCGCGTGTGCCCGCTTATTAAAGGGCATGAATATTCATCCCCTCACCATGCCCATGGGCGTGGAGAGAGGTTGAATATTCATGCCCTTTAACAGCGGGCACAGGCGATTCTGGCAGGAGCCACAGCGCGGCTACACTGTGTGCTGCTAATAAGGAGCATGAATATTCATTTTCTTTAGCAGCGGGGACAGTGTAGGCTGCAGCGGGCGGCTGCTGCCTCCTGTGCCCCGCTCCTCTACCGCTCCACCCACACCCCACATATATATACCCCCCAACATTTGGACTATAAAACGCACCCCCCATTTTCCTCCAAAATTTTGGAGGGAAAAAAGTGCGTCTTATAGTCCGAAAAATACTGTAAGTGAAATTTTTGGCATTGTACTATATCTATATTTCTCCGCCTTATCTGTGCATCATGAATTGTGGTATGTGTTAAAGGGGCCACTGAGACTATTTGAGCCTACGAAAACCTGGAGCCGGCCCTGTACAGGACATCACAGATTATATCTATACTGCCATCTATACAATGTGATGTCTGGTAGTCGGTGCAGGATCAGTCCAGGGCATATATGATCTAATGTCAGTGCACAATAAAGTACATACTGTACATTGCTGACATACTGTGACTACAGACATCAGATCTTATACAGTATATATATTGCTGTATGTATATACATGTATATGACTGTAGATACCACCAAAATAAAACAATAGGTGCTTATTGACGCTAAAATAAATATTGCAAAAATTAAAAGACAATTCTACAGAGTATAACATTGGAGGACCCCAAGTCACCAACACATGAGTATCACATATATAGAGACAGTAGTGAATATATATATACTAGATGGTGGCCCGATTCAAACGCATCGGGTATTCTAGAATATGAATGCGGTACACCGGGCGCAATCAGCACAGCGGTGTTTAAATTTGGCGCCAATATCGCTTATTGGTCCCGGCCGCGACCAATCAGCGAATTGTATTAGTGAGGACCGGGGAGCGGCGCTGCGGGAGATGACCGGCTGCTCGCAGCAGAAGTATCCCGACCGGCGGCGCCGCTCCCCGGTCCTCCTTTCACACTTGCCGTCGGGAGATCAGCGGCCCTAGCCGCTGATCTCCTGACGGTAGCCGCATGGAGGTCAGCGGCGCCGCCGGTCGGGGTACTTCGGCTGCATCGCCGCTGACCTCTGTGAAGAGCGGTGTTTAAATTTGGCGCCAATATCGCTGCTTGGTCGCTGCTGACGGCCGCGAACAATCAGCGATATTGTCGCCAAGTTTAAACACCGTTGTGCTGATTGGTCTCGGCCGCCGGCCCCGACCAATCAGCGATATTGGCGCCAATTTAAACACCGCTGTGCTGATTGGCGCAGAGCAGTGTTTAGACTTGGCGCCAATATAACTGATTGGTCGCCGCCGTCGGCAGCGATCAATCAGCGTCGTATTAGTGTGGGCCCGAGAGCGGCGCTGCTTATGCGGGTACTTCCGCTGCTAGCAGCTGGGAGATGACCGGCTGCTCGCAGCAGAAGCATCCCGACCGGCGGCGCCGCTGCTCCCCGGTCCTCCCTTCACACTTACCATCGGGAGATCAGCGGTCCTAGCCGCTGATCTCCCGACGGTAGCCGCATGGAGGTCAGCGGCGCCGCCGGTCAGGGTAGTTCTGCTGCGATCAGCCAAGAGATGACCGGCTAGCGCCGGTCATCTCCCGGCTGCATCGCCGCTGACCTTCGTGCGGCAGATGAGCCGCTAACGGCCGCCATCTTTTTTCTGAAATCCCTCGTCGCTGATTGGCCGCGGCCGGACCAATCAGCGACGGGGGATTTTCTAGACAGACAGACAGACGGGATAAGACAATTATATATATTAGATATATGCCTATAACATGGTTGCCAAAAAAAATCCTAATGATTGCACGCATATGTAGCACAATGTGAATGTTAATCTATATATATAATCGTCTTATCCCGTCTGTCTGTCTGTGTGTCTGTCTGTCCAGGAAATCCCGCGCCGCTCATTGGTCCGCCAGCGGCCAATCAGCGCCGTGGGATTTCTGAAAAAAGATGGCGGCCGTTAGCGGCTCATTTGCGAGACCGAGCTCAGCGGCGATGCAGCCGGGAGATGACCGGCGCGAGGCGCTCATCTCCTGGCCGGTACCAGCTGAAGGAACCCGACCGCCGGACCCATCTGCGGGACTGAGATGCATCCGGGAGATGAGCGGCGCGAGGCGCTCATCTCCCGGCCGGTATCAGCGGAAGGACCGCCGGCGCCGCTGACCTCCATGCGGAAGGGAGGACCGGGGAGCGGTGCTGCGGGTCAGGATACTTCTCCTGCGAGCGCCCGCTATGTCCCGGGTTCTCGCAGCGTAAGTAGCCGCACAGGCAGCGCCGCTCCCCGGTCCTCACCAAGACGATTCGATGATTGGTCGCGGTCTTCGGACCCGACCAATCACTGATCTTAGCGCAAAACTTAAACACCGCTGTGCTGATTGGTCGCCGACGCTGCCTGCGACCAATCACCGATTTGGGCGCCAAATTTAAATATCGGCCGCGGCCAATCAGCACAGCGGTGTTTAAATGTGGAGCCAAGATCGGTGATTAGTCGCGGCCGATATTTAAATTTGGCGCCCAAATCGGTGATTGGTTGCGGTCAGCGTCCGCGACCAATGAGCACAATAGTGTTTAACTTTGGCACCAAAATCAGTGATTGGTCGCGGGCCAAGACAGCGACCAATCACCGATTTGTGCGCCAGATTTAAATAGCGGCCGCGACCAATTGGATGTCAGCGGCGCTGCCTGTGCGGGTACTTCCGCTCCGAGAACCCGGGACATGAGCGGGCGCTCGGAGCAGAAGTATCCGGACCCGCAGCGCCGCTCCCCGGTCCTCCCTTCACACCCTAGCCGCTGATGTCCCCACAGTATCCGCATGGTGTTACAAAGGTCCGGACATTTGTGTTAAAAATCGCTGATTGGTCGCTGGCGCTGCCCGCGACCAATCACCGATTTGGGCGCCAAATTTAAATATCGGCCGTGAGGACCGGGGAGCGGCTCTGCGGGTCGGGATACTTCTGCTGCGAGCAGTCGCTCATGTCCCGGGTTCTCGCAGCGGAAGTACCCGCACAGGCTGCGGCGCTCCCCAGTCCTCACTAATACAATTCCGCTCCCCGCTCCTCACCAATACGATTAGCTGATTGGTCGCGTGCGGAGAGCGCGACCAATCAGTGATCTTGGCGCTAAAGTTAAACACCGCTCTGCTGATTGGTCGTGGCTGCTGCCCGAGACCAATCACCGATTTGGGCGCCACATTTAAATAGCGCCCGCGACCAATCACCGATTTGGGCACCACATTTAAATAGCGGCCGCGATCAACCACTGATCTTGCCGCCACATTTAAACACTGCTGTGCTAATTGGTCGCGGACGCCAGCCGCAACCAATCTCGCTGATTGGCGCCAAATTTAAACAACGCTCTGCTGATTGGTCGCGGAGTCCAGCCGCGACCATTCAACGAGATTGGTGCCAAATTTAATCAACGCTCTGCTGATTGATCGCGGTCGCTGGCCGAGATCAATCAGCAGTATTGGCGCAAAATTTAAACAACGCTCTGCTGATTGGTCGCGGTTGTCGGCCGTGACCAGTCAGCAGTATTGGCGCCAAATTTAAACCTCACTCTGCTGATTGGTCGCGGCCGGTGGTTGCGACCAATCTTCGTTTTTTGTGCCAAATTTAAACAACGCTCTGCTGATTGGTCGCGGTCGCTTGCCGCGACCAATTAGCAGTATTGGGGCCAAATTTAAACACCTCTTTGCTGATTGGTCGCGGTCGCGACTAATCAGCGATTTTGGCGCCAAATTTCAACCCCGCTCTGCATCGCTCTGCTGATTGGTCGCGGTCGCCGGCCGCGACCAATCAGCAGTATTGTCGCCAAATTTAAACACCTCTTTGCTGATTGGTCGCGGTCGCGACTAATCAGCGATTTTGGTGCCAAATTTAAACACGCTCTCCAGTCCTCACTACCACGGTTCGCCGATTGGTCGCGACCGCTGCCCGCGACCAATCAGCGCTTTTGGCCCAAAATTTAAACACCGCTTTGCTGATTGGTCACGGCCGCCATCCGCGACCAATCAGCGCTTTTGGCCCAAAATTTAAACACCGCTTTGCTGATTGGTCACGGCCGCCATCCGCGACCAATCAGCGATTTTGGCGCCAAATTTAAACAATGCTCTGCATCGCTCTGCTGATTGGTCGCGGTCGGCGGTCGCGACCAATCAGCAGTATTGGCGCCAAATTTAAAAACCGCTCTGCTGATTGGTCGCGACTAATCAGCGATTTTGGTGCCAAATTTAAACACGCTCTCCAGTTCTCACTAACACGGTTCGCTGATTGGTCGCGGCCGCCGCCCGTGACCAATCTCCGATATTGCCGCCAAATTTAAACACCGCTTTGCTAATTGCGCCCGGTCGGCCGCATACATATTCTAGAATACCCGATGCGTTAGAATCGGGCCACCATCTAGTCTATATATAGTTGACAATAACCAATAGGAAATGTAAGTGTTTTTAGAACTACTAAGAAGATAGCTTCTTACACTCACAAGCCCAAGTGAGTACACATATATAGTATATAATATTAAACTCTATAAAGAATCTCCTATAAAATAATACATTCAAAATGGAGGAGCAGTAGTTACAAGGCAACTTAAATGTCCAAGTGAGTAAATGTGGGATGTGGTCCTATGTGCACCAATGTACCTTTCGTCCTTGCTTCATCAGGGGCCCCCAAAACATCCATTTTGGATGTTTTATTTTATAGGAGATTCCTTATAGAGCTTAATATTATATACTATATATGTGTACCCACTTGGGCTTGTGAGTCTATTGTGGTATAGCGACAAGCTCGGCTGTATGCGTAGGTAAAACACAAGATACTGTCTCTTTAAATTCTCATGTTAGTTTATTTAGCAGTCATAAACTACCCTTGAGTCCATAAATAAAAAAACAGCCCATTCAGCTAAAGAGACAAAACAAAATGCAAAACTTTCAGAACTTTCAGCAGAGTCCTTATCTCGGCCAAGGTCTGGCCACTCACAATTAGCTACACACAGGTTGATCACAGCATGTGCTAGCTCCTTCCTAGAACAAAGTTTCCCCAGGTACTGAACACACCTGAGTGTCAGGGCTGACTATTTAAAGCCCAGACACTCCCCTGATTGGAAGGATGGTGGATAACGTTCCACCCTACACTTTCATTATCCACTGAAAACATTCCCTTGTAAATGTGGTTCTATTAACTCTCTCTGCACCTACTTGTGCATGAGAACTTGCATGTTTTCACATCACTGAGTCTAAGAGTCTCAGCGACACATACCTCCCTTCTGACACACTACCAGTGACTTTGTCACACTATGAAGATATCCTTTTAGTAGTTCTACAGACGCTTACATTTCCCCTTAGTTAATGTCAATTATATAGATTAACATTCACATTGTGCTACGTATCTGTGCAATCATTAGGATTTTTTATTTTTGGCAACCATATTATAAATATATATATAATATATATATACAGTACAGACCAAAAGTTTGGACACACCTCATTTAAAGATTTTCTGTATTTTCATGACTATGAAAATTGTGCATTCACATTGCAGGCTTCAAAACTATGAATTAACACGTGTGGAATTATATACTTAACAAAAAAAAGTGTGAAACAACTGAAAATATGTCTTATATTCTAGGTTCTTCAAAGTAGCCACCTTTTGCTTTGATGACTGCTTTGCACACTCTTGGCATTCTCTTGATGAGCTTCAAGAGGTAGTCACCGGAAATGGTCTTCCAACAATCTTGAAGGAGTTCCCAGAGATGCTTAGCACTTGTTGGCCCTTTTGCCTTCACTCTGCGGTCCAGCTCACCCCAAACCATCTCGATTGGGTTCAGGTCTGGTGACTGTGGAGGCCAGGTCATCTGGCGTATCACCCCATCACTCTCCATCTTGGTCAAATAGCCCTTACACAGCCTGGAGGTGTGTTTGGGGTCATTGTCCTGTTGAAAAATAAATGATGGTCCAACTAAACGCAAACCAGATGGAATAGCATGCCGCTGCAAGATGCTGTGGTAGCCATGCTGGTTCATTATGCCTTCAATTTTGAATAAATCCCAAACAGTGTCACCAGCAAAGCACCCCCACATCATCACACCTCCTCCTCCATGCTTCACGGTGGGAACCAGGCATGTAGAGTCCATCCGTTCACCTTTTCTGTGTCTCACAAAGACACGGTGGTTGGAACCAAAGATCTCAAATTTGAACTCATCAGACCAAAGCACAGATTTCCACTGGTCTAATGTCCATTCTTTGTGTTCTTTAGCCCAAACAAGTCTCTTCTGCTTGTTGCCTGTCCTTAGCAGTGGTTTCCTAGCAGTTATTTTACCATGAAGGCCTGCTGCACAAAGTCTCCTCTTAACAGTTGTTGTAGAGATGTGTCTGCTGCTAGAACTCTGTGTGGCGTTGACCTGGTCTCTAATCTGAGCTGCTGTTACCTGCGATTTCTGAGGCTGGTGACTCGGATAAACTTATCCTCAGAAGCAGAGGTGACTCTTGGTCTTCCTTTCCTGGGGCGGTCCTCATGTGAGCCAGTTTCTTTGTAGCGCTTGATGGTTTTTGCAACTGCACTTGGGGACACATTCAAAGTTTGCCCAATTTTTCGGACTGACTGACCTTCATTTCTTAAAATAATGATGGCCACTCGTTTTTCTTTACTTAGCTGCTTTTTTCTTGCCATAATACAAATTCTAACAGTCTATTCAGTAGGATTATCAGCTGTGTATCCACCAGACTTCTGCACAACACAACTGATGGTCCCAACCCCATTTATAAGGCAAGAAATCCCACTTATTAAACCTGACAGGGCACACCTGTGAAGTGAAAGACATTTCTGGTGACTACCTCTTGAAGCTCATCAAGAGAAAGCCAAGAGTGTGCAAAGCAGTCATCAAAGCAAAAGGTGGCTACTTTGAAGAACCTAGAATATAAGACATATTTTCAGTTGTTTCACACTTTTTTGTTAAGTATATAATTCCACATGTGTTAATTCATAGTTTTGATGCCTTCAGTGTGAATGTACAATTTTCATAGTTATGAAAATACAGAACAATCTTTAAATGAGAAGGTGTGTCCAAACTTTTGGTCTGTACTGTATGTGCTCATTTCTACAGTGGGGAAAATAAGTATTTGATACTTTGCCGATTTTGCAAATTTTCCCACCTACAAAGAATGGAGAGGTCTGTAATTTTTATCGTAGTTCACTTCACTTGTGAGAGACAGAATCTAAAAGTAATCCAGAAAATTACTTTGTATGATTTTTACATAATTCATTTGTATATTATTGCATGAAATAAGTATTTTTATACAATAGAAAAACAGAACTTAATATTTGGTACAGAAACTTTTGTTTGCAATTACAGAGGTCAGACGTTTCCTGTAGTTCTTGACCAGGTTTGCACGCACTGCAGCAGGGATTTTGGCCCCCTCCTTCATACAGATCTTCTCCAGATCTTTCAGGTTTCGGGGCTGTCACTGGGCAGCATTGAGTTACAGCTCCTTCCAAAGATTTTCTATTGGGTTCAGGTCTGGAGATTGGATAGGCCACTCCAGGACCTTGAAATGCTTCTTACGGAGCCACACCTTAGTTGCCTTGGCTGTATATTTCGGGTCATTGTCCTGCTGAAAGACCCATTCTTGACCTTTGACCTTTCTCAGAATTATCTCATGAGGCGAGATCTTGCATGGAGCCCCAGATTAAGGAAGATTGACAGTCAACAATCTATTTAGCTATAATATATGACGCGCTCCCTGGGCCGTGGGGTACTCGGTGCAGGGCCGGTCGGTGCAGGGGAGATATCACAGTGGCGGTGACCCGGTCCGTGACCCAGGGCGGTCAATAAAAGGAGATATTTACAGGGGATATATAGTTTTTATATACAGTTCGTGACGCCACCTGTGGTATGCGGCTATATGGAGCCGCCGCTGCGGAGCAGGTCCTCTGGAGCTGGTGTAAATGCAGCAGAGTTGGTTTACCCCTCCACAGGTAGAGCTTAGCTCCAGGGCTGTGCTGAGATGTTATGGATGTTGCTGTTGCAGTTGTAGTGCAGGGGGTGATGGCGCGGCCAGAATAATTCACAGAGACAGTGTGGTGCAGTCTTCAGGGTTTACTCACAGTTGTTTAGTTCCTCAGGTTACACTTTCTGGACTACGACCTCCCACATCGCGCTGCTTTCACCAGGCAGGGGTGCAGCAAACTCCCAGGTGTTTCAAGAGTGCCTGACAGGACCCCGTTCTATATGACCTTCTCAGCCGTCTTTCTGCGCTGGCCCTCACCCTTCTTGCCCTGTGCCTCGCCAAACAATGTCCCTAGTCGGTATCCTCGGATCTTTCTGGGCAACCTGGAGTTCCCTGGATCCTATGTGGTTACCTTTTTGGCGACTTGAGTGCGGATGTGGCAACTGCACCCTGAAAGTACAGAAGCCTCCGGTTCCTAGTTGAACTTTGTAATTCTCACTAGTTAGGGGCCGGTCCCCTCTGCGGCTTGATCCCTCCACCGCCTGGCAGATTCGGGCATACAGGTGGCCTCCAGCACTGCCCGTACCCCTGGGATCCCTTCCATGCTCCTGGAGCCTTTCTCCTGCTCCTCTCTCTCTCTCTTCAGTCTTGGGCCTCTCTGGCTAGGCCCTCCTCCTGAGCAGAGCTCCTACAGAGCTCCTGCTCCCAACTCTTCCTCTCACTGAAGAACCCTTCTAGATTGTTCCAGCTTCTTTTTATAGCACTTCTTACTGAGCTCCCCTGATTTACTTCCTCCACCCACGCCCACTACATGGTTCCTCCTATTTTGGTTCCCCCCACTCCAGCCAGGGACAGGGCTCAGAAGGGAAGCGACGCATCTTGCCCCTCCTGCTGGTCTGGAGTAGTGTAGTGTTGGATGCAGGTGTTAGGGTCCCGGGCAGCGCTCTATCCTTACCTGAGAGTGAGATACCACACCTCTGGGTGAGATGCAGTACCTCTGTGGCGACTTAACCCACAGGGGCGCAACATATACACACATATATAATTCTAGACAATCGTGTTAAAAATTATGGTCGGCTTCCAGAAAAAAAGAGATCTCCCAGACAAGTAAGCAAATGTCCCGGGCACAGCCAAAGTCTACTGAAACCTCTTGAAAAGCTGCTTTTCTAATACTTGTTGTATGAGAACCTGAGATGCTACGTTAACCACTTCGCGTCAGAGCCTGTTTTTGCCTTCGTGACCGAGCCAATTTTTTCAATTCTGACCACTGTCACTTTATGAGGTAATTACTCTGGAACGCTTCAACGGATTCCCCTGATTCTGAGATTGTTTTTTCGTGACATATTGTACTTCATGATAGTGGTAAAATTTCTTCGACATCACTTGCGTTTATTTGTGAAAAAATCGGAAAATTTTGGAAATTTTGCAATTTTCAAACTTTGAATTTTCATGCCCTTAAATCAGAGAGATATGTCACACAAAATAGTTAATAAATAACATTTCCCACATGTCTACTTCACATCAGCACAATTTTGGAACCAAATTTTTTTTTTGTTAGGAAGCTATAAGGGTTAAAAGTTGACCAGCGATTTCTCATTTTTACAACAAACTTTACAAAAACATTTTTTTAGGGACCACATCTTATTTGAAGTCACTTTGAGGGGCCTTTATGACAGAAAATACCCAAAAGTGACACCATTCTAAAAACTGCACCCCTCAAGGTGCTCAAAACCACATTCAAGAACTTTATTAACCCTTCAGGTGGTTCACGGGAATTTTTGGAATGTGGAAGAAAATAATGAACATTTAACTTTTTTTCACAAAAAATTACCTTAGAGCCAATATTTTTTAATTTTCGCAAGGGTAACAGGTAAAAATGGACTCCAAAATGTGTTGTGGAATTTCTCCTGAGCACGCTGATACCCCATATGTGGTGCAAAACCACTGTTTGGGCGCACGGCATGGCTCGGAAGGTAAGGAGCGCCATTTGACTTTTTGGATTGGAAATTTGGCTGGAATCGATAGCGGACGCCATGTTGCATTTGGAGAGCCCCTGAGGTGCCTAAACAGAGGAAACCCCCAACAAGTGACCGAATTTTACAATCTACTCCTCTGTATAAATTAATCTAGTGGTGGGAAAATAAGTAGATAGGTAAATGGTCACTAAGCCTATAGATGAATTCCCAGAGAGGTGTCATTTCCAAAATGGGGTCACTTCATGGGGGATTCTGCTGTTCTGGCACTTTTCAGAGGCGCTAAGTACCATAACTAAAGAATCCCCCCTGAAGTGACCCCATTTTGGAAATGACACCCGTCTGGGAATTCATCTATGGGTTTAGTGACCATTTTAACTCAATGGATGATTACCAGAAACAAGCACACAATGGAAGGTTTAGATTCTGGAGAACCCCCCACCCCTGGAAATTAAGTGAGCTCTACTCGAATGTGTCATTCACTAAATGAACCAAATGTTTGAATGACAAAATGGGATACATTTTTACAGTTTAAAAACGTGGTTCTGTGTGGAAGATTTTAAAGCAGTCAGTGACGCATAAGGCTGGCAATGATGGGCATTGTGGGCAATAGTAGCGGGTATCACGCCTCATTCCTCTCTTAGTACATACACGACATCTTTTCTGGGGGTTCCTTCTCGTTTCCGTTGCTGGAATAAGTGCAATAAAATGTCGCTTAGTGAGTCTTTTCACATCCTCAGATTCTAATGGATGAGCGGGGCTAACACTTTCAAAAACAAGATTTTCAATTACCTTTTCTTGATAATCAAGAAAAGGATCTGAATTTCCTGCTTTTTTGTACAACACAAAAGAATTGTATGTGGCCACCTGAAACAAATAAATAACCAACTTTTTATACCAGGTATAGGACTTTCTTGATACCTGGTATGGCTGTAGAACCTGGTCTGCAAGGTCCACACCCCCCTTGTGTTTGTTGTAGTCAATGACTGACACAGGTTTTTGCTTCGGAGTGGTGGATCCTAGTTCTACAGTGGCCCTTGTGGCATCTGTGTGGATCGAGCTGAGGACAAAAATATCCCTCTTATCCCTATACTTCAGGGCAAGCAGCTCTCCGTTGCGTACAGCCCCTGACTGCCCCTTTTGGAACTTTTGGTTGACCAATGGTTGTGGAAACCCCTGACGTTTTTTACGAATGGTCCCACAAGCTCCGATGTTGTGTTCAACCAGACTTTTAAATAGGGGTATGCTGGTGTAATAATTGTCCACATATAGATTGTAGCCTTTTTGAAAAAATGGACTTATCAGCTCCCAAACAATTTTTCCAGATGTCCCCAGATAAGTAGGGCATCCTGGTGGGTTTAGTTGGCTATCTTTCCCCTCATACATGTGAAAAGCGGATGTGTATCCGGTTGAACTTTCGCACATTTTATAGAGCTTTATTCCAAACCTTGCCCTTTAAGATGTTATAAATTGCTTGAGGTGCAGTCTTCCTTTGAATTTTTACAAGGGACTCATCTATAGAAATATTTTGTGTTGGGGTGTAGAGCCTTCAGATTTTTTCTGACAAATTTTCAATGATGGGTCTAATTTTATATAACCTGTCATGTTCTGGGGCATTTCTGGGCAGGCATTGACTATTGTCGTTAAAATGCCAAAACAGCATGAGCATTTCATAACGGGTCCTAGGAAGAACGACTGAAAACATAGGGGTGGCTTGAACAGGGTGGTTGGACCAGTAGGATCGAATGCTCGGTTTTTTAACAAGCCCCATGGCAAATGTAAGTCCTAAATTTTTTTTGATTTCCGGGACATTAGTTGGTGTCCATAAATTTGCCCTAGCATAGTAACATCGGGGATTCTGGCTTATGAATTGGGATGCGTATAAATTTGTTTGCACAACAATATGCTCTAGCAAGCTGTCTGTAAAAAACAAATTAAAAAAATGAATTGGTCCAAAATCTTCCACCTCCACATTTATACCAGGAATGGCGTTGAAATCAGGGCTGAATGGAGCAGCCGAATCCGAAGCCTCCAATCTGGGAAATGCTAGATCATGTGGCAAAGCCCCTTGTACACTGGCATGCGCCAATTCACTAGTAGCAGGGACAGCGCTTGTACTTGGCAGTGTTCCCTGATTTGGAGACGTTTCTCCAGTAGCGCTATTTGCCCATATTGCTGTACTGGTCCTTGGGCTTGAGGATGGACCAGAATCACTGCTCATTTCTGAGCTCTCAGTGTCGCCGCTACTAAAGCCCTCAAAATCCACATCTCCATCTGAGATTGCGCTGTCATCAGTGTCAGAACATAGCAGGGCATACACCTCCTCTGCGGTATAAGTCTGACGGGCCATTTTATTTGTTTTTATATTTTTTGACTGGACTGGACTGACCGGACTGGACTGACCGGACTGGACTGACCGGACTAACTGGACTGGACTGACCGGACTGACTGGACTGGACTGACCAGACTGGACTGACCGGACTGGACTGACTGGACTGGACTGACTGGACTGGACTGACCGGACGGAACTGGACTGGACTGACTGGACTGGACTGACTGGACTGGACTGACCGGACGGGACTGGACTGACCGGACCGGACTGACTGGACTGGACTGACTGGACTGACCTGACAGGACTGACTGACCTGACCTGAGAGGAAGGACTGACTGACTGACAGGACTGACTAACCCTAACCTAACTCTTACTTTCTTTTTTTCTACTTTCACAGTGGCAAGGCTGACACAGCTCTTGTCACACTGTTTCTCCTCTGCTCTCTCACTGAGATCGGAGGGAAACAGTGTATTTATCAGGCAGATCGCCCTCTCTGATTGACTGGTGTGATGCTGACATCATCGAGACCTGAGCCAATCAGGTCTCAATGAGGTCAGAGGTCACAGCATCAGGATCCCCTCGCTGCTAAGGTATGTGGGGGTCTGGATCACCGACCACCGGTGTCACTATCTTTTAAATGCTGCGATCGCTATGGATCGCTTCATCTAGAAGATAGGAACAGGTTAACATCATGGGGACCTGATCCAATCAGGTCCCCATGATCTCACATGTCAGAGCTATCGCTCTGCACCGGAACCGCAGCGCTTGCAGGACCCTGGGGGTTCTGAGCGCTGCGGGACCACCCACCGTTTTTAAATGGCGCTGCACAGAGCCCAGGCAGCGCCGACGTTTATGTACAGTGGGCGGTCCTGAACCGGTTAACAGATGGAGCATCATGTCCTTCAGACCACCACTTTTATGGCCTGGTATTATTGTATCTTGGATTAGGGTATACAACAACCATGCTTTGTGCACTGCAGTCTACACTCGTCCAGTCCAGTCGGGCCTCCCTGACTGTTGGTCAGTAAGATATGTGTAAGTATTTTCTGTATGATATATTATTCTGCTGATACAACTAGTGAGAACTCCGGGCACAAAGATTTCATTCTTTTGTCTGAGTTAAATGCTTTGAAAAGCATGATTCAATCCGAGCACCATATCTAAGGAGTCTCGCCACGTGAAGCTAGTTTCATGAAAACATGCCTCCATTTTTTACTTATTAAAGTGTTGTACAAGGTCTGACCTCGTGTTTTTACCATAAACCATAATCATTTTATAATAAATCTGCCAGATGCTGCGGGGGAAGAGATACTGGCACCATGCCTGCCCTGTGCATCAGTAATCACAGGACACCCCTATAAATATCTGACATAAAATGACATTGAACATTAACTGAACAACATGTACAGCAATTCTTTCTATCTCTGTATGCCCCTGAAGAAAATCATTCTACATATCCGCATATTTAAGTAACCCTCCACAGGAGCATCATTATGAGCCCTAAGGTGTCATTACAGGGGTCTCATGGTCATCAGCTAGAACATTGAAACAAATGATGGGACATGTGAAATGTAATCCTTCTTACATGGGACATGTAGACCACCTTCCATTTATCCTGTGGCCTATAGTTATACGGAGCTATTCTGTAGTAGGTGTGTAGATATTGTGATCTTTTGGCCACTTTACCTGCATACAGATCTACTTCTGTATTTCTGTGCTCCAGCTCTGTGTGCTGCTTGGTCTGGAATACGTGAGCTGCGGGGACTTTAACACCTTCCTTCTGGAGAAGGGGCGGCTTGACATCCCCAGCGCAAGGTACATTTTATGTTACCTACAAACCTGATCATAACTGTATAGAAATGTCTAGCATTGATCCGTTCACTTCCCTGCTGTATTATCTGCCTTTGGGTTCTTCTGGTGTTTTTAATATAAAAATATTGTAGATTGCAGCGAAATTAACCCGAACATTGACAGAAATCTGAGTGGCCTCATTATTCTTCAGTGGGATCTGGCAGGATTTGTTGTATGTTCTGCATATGGTCATCTTGTTCTAATCGTCTAGTCAATGTAGATAATATTGGCTGGAAGCAATATCTTTGTGTTTCTTGTCTTCTCCTCGGGAAGCTACACTCATTCATGTCTTTCTGTCAGATTCTATGCCGCTGAACTCGTCTGTGGAATCCAGTACCTCCACTCCAAGGGCGTCATCCACAGAGACCTCAAGCCCGAGAACATCTTGGTGGCTGAAACGGGCCATATTAAGATTAGTGTTGAGCCACCCCCGTAGTGTTCGGGTTCGGTTCGGTTCGTCGAACACCGGGATGTTCGAGGAACTGTTCGTCGAACTGTTCGTCGAACACCTTAGAACACCGTCGAACACCGTTAAAACCAATGGCAGGCAAACAAAAACACATAGAAACACATAGAAAACACCTGCAAAGGTGTCCAAAAGCTGACAAACTGCTCAGAAGACACTCTGTTTAAAAAAGCCGGCCGGCAAATTCAGCAGCGGCATACACCGGTACCCGACAATTTAGACAAGAAGGAATAGAGCATCACACATAGATTAGATAGATAGAAACATGTCAGTCACACATATAAGAAGCACAGTGACAGTGTTGGTTACTGCATTTGTCATTTAGTGTAAAGGATTTATTAAAAAAAATATTAGTGTTTTCATGCACCGTCTCTTTAAAAAAGCCGGCCGGCAATTCAGCATCTGTACCCGACAATTTAGAACAGAAAGAATAGAGCTTCACACATAGATTAGATAGATAGAAACATGTCAGTCACATATATAATAAGTACAGTGATAGTGTTGCTTACTGTACTTGTCATTTAGTGTAAAGGATTTATTTAAAAAAATAATAGTGTTTTCATGCACTGTCTCTTTAAAAAAGCCGGCCGGCAATTCAGCAGCGGTACCCGACAATTTAGAACAGAAAGATAGAGCATCACACATAGATTAGATAGATAGAAACATGTCAGTCACATATATATGAAGTACAGTGATAGTGTTGGTTACTGTACTTGTCATTTAGTATTAAAATAAAGGATTTATTATTAAAAAAATTGGCGTGCGGTTCCCCTTAATTTTAGGCTCTAGCGGAGGTTAAGCAGACGGCTGGGGCAGATGTTTGAAGCCTGGGAAGGGGGTAATACCCACGGAGCTTCCCAGGCTACTAATATCAGCCCCCAGCTGAATATATAGCCTTTACTAGCTATTAAAATGGGGGACCCCCCCAAAAAAATGACGTGGGGTCCCCCCTAATTTAATAGCTAGCAAAGGCTAGGCAGACAGCTGGGGGCTGATATTAATAGCCCAGGAAGGGAGCCATGAATATTGGCCCCCTCCCAGGCTAGAAACACCAGCCATCAGCCGCCCCAGAAATGGCGCATTCATAGGATGCGCCAATTCTGGCACTTAGCCTCGCTCTTCCACGCTGCCCTGGTGCGGTGGCAGGGGGTAATAGGGTTGGGGTTGATGTCAGCTTATAATGCCAGCTGACATCAAGCCCAGGTTAGTAATGGAGAGGCGTCTATAAGACACCCCCATTACTAACCCCATAGTCAAAGTTAAAAAAAACACAAACACCCAGAATAAAGTCCTTTAATTGAAATAAAGACACAATCCTTTATTGTTCTAAATTAAACCATACCTACCATCACGCCCATTCCAGCTGAAGCCAACGATCTCCTGCAATAAAAGAAAAATAATAAAGCAACCTCATCCTTACCTTTCCATGGTTCCCACGACAGCTTCAGCTCTGCTACATCGAGATGACAGGCTGGACCGCAGCAGAACGCCGCCATCCAGCCTGTCATCCCGCAGACACTGAGAAGCGCAGGCTTGCTTGCGCTGCTCAGCGTCTCTCTGTGACGACATCCAGATGAGCCGAGTTCATGTCCAATGAACTCGGCTCACCTCATGCACGTCACTGACAGCGTGGGAAAATTCTCACGCTGAAGCGCTGATTGCAGGAGAATTTTCCCACGCTGTCAGTGACGTGCAGGAGGTGAGCTGAGTTCATTGGACATGAGCTCACCTCATGCACATCACTGACAGCGTGGGAGAATTCTCCTGCACTCAGCACTTCAGCGTGAGAATTTTCCCACGCTGTCAGTGACGTGCATGAGGTGAGCCGAGTTCATTGGACATGACCTCGGCTCATCTGGATGCCGTCACAGCGAGACAGTGAGGAGCGCAAGCATGCCTGCGCTTCTCAGTGTCTGCGGGATGACAGACTGGATGGCAGCGTTCTGCTGCGGTCCAGCCAGTCATCTCGATGTAGCAGAGCTGAAGCTGTCGTGGGAACCATGGAAAGGTAAGGATGAGGTTGGTTTATTATTTTTCTTTTATTGCAGGAGATCGTTGGCTTCAGCTGGAATGGGTGTGATGGTAAGTATGGTTTAATTTAGAACAATAAAGAATTGTGTCTTTATTTCAATTAAAGGACTTTTTTTCTGGGTGTTGTGTTTTTTTTAAATACTTTACTAGAAATTCATGGCGGTCATGTCTAATACTGGCGTGACCCCATGAATTTTGGGCTTGGGGCCAGCTGATAATACCAAGCTGGCCCTAACCCCTTTATTACCCAGTGAGCCACCGCACCAGGGCCCTGGATGAGTTGGGTACAGCGCCAGAAGATGGCGCTTCTATGAACGCGCCATTTTCCGGGGTGGCTGCGGACTGCAATTTGTAGCGGGGGGGGGGGCCAGAAAGCTTGGGCCTCCCTGCGCTGCAGATTCCAGCCCCCAGCTGCCTAGTTGTACCTGGCTGGACACAAAAATAGGGCGAAGCCCCACGTACTTTTTTTTTAATTATTTCATGAATTTCATGAAATAATTAAGAAAAAAAGGGCTTCCCTATATTGTTGTGTCCGGCCAGGTACAAATAGGCAGCTGGTGGTTGGGGGCAGCCCGTTCCTGCCTGCTGTACCTGGCTGGACACAAATATAGTGCGAAGCCCCACTTCAATTTTTTTTAATTATTTCAGGAAATTCATGAAATAATTTAAAAAAAATTGACGTGGGGCTTCGCACTATATTTGTGTCCAGCCAGGTACAGCAGGCAGGAACGGGCTGCCCCCAACCACCAGCTGCCTATTTGTACCTGGCCGGACACAACAATATAGGGAAGCCCTTTTTTTCTTAATTATTTCATGAAATAATTTAAAGAAAATTGACGTGGGGCTTCGCCCTATTTTTGTGTCCAGCCAGGTACAACTAGGCAGCTGGGGGCTGGAATCCGCAGCGCAGGGAGGCCCAAGCTTTCTGGGCCACCCCCGCTGCAAATTGCAGTCCGCAGCCACCCCGGAAAATGGCGCGTTCATAGAAGCGCCATCTTCTGGCGCTGTACCCAACTCATCCAGGGCCCTGATGCGGTGGCTCACTGGGTAATAAAGGGGTTAGGGCCAGCTTGGCATTATCAGCTGGCCCTAAGCCCGAAATTCATGGGGTCACGCCAATATTAGACATGACCACCATGAATTTCTAGTAAAGTATTTAAAAAAAACACAACACCCAGAAAAAAGTCCTTTAATTGAAATAAACACACAATTCTTTATTGTTCTAAATTAAACCATACTTACCGTCACGCCCATTCCAGCTGAAGCCAACGATCTCCTGAAATAAAAGAAAAATAATAAAGCAACATCATCCTTACCTTTCCATGGTTCCCATGACAGCTTCAGCTCTGCTACATCGAGATGACAGGCTGGACCGCAGCAGAACGCTGCCATCCAGCCTGTCATCCCGCAGACACTGAGAAGCGCAGGCTTGCTTGCGCTCCACAGTGTCTCTCTGTGAGGGCATCCAGATGAGCCGAGTTAATGTCCAATGAACTCGGCTCACCTCATGCACGTCACTGACAGCGTGGGAAAATTCTCCTGCACTCAGCGCTTCAGCGTGGGAGAATTCTCACACTGAAGCGCTGAGTGCAGGAGAATTCTCCCACGCTGTCAGTGACGTGCAGGAGGTGAGCTGAGTTCATTGGACATGAGCTCACCTTATGCACGTCACTGACAGCGTGGGAAAATTCTCCTGCACTCAGCGCTTCAGCGTGGGAGAATTCTCACGCTGAAGCGCTGAGTGCAGGAGAATTCTCCCACGCTGTCAGTGACGTGCAGGAGGTGAGCTGAGTTCATTGGACATGAGCTCACCTTATGCAAGTCACTGACAGCGTGGGAGAATTCTCCTGCACTCACCGCTTCAGCGTGAGAATTTTCCCACGCTGTCAGTGACGTGCATGAGGTGAGCCGAGTTCATTGGACATGAACTTGGCTCATCTGGATGTCGTCACAGAGAGACGCTGAGCAGCGCAAGCAAGCCTGCGCTTCTCAGTGTCTGCGGGATGAGAGGCTGGATGGCAGCGTTCTGCTGCGGTCCAGCCTGTCATCTCGATGTAGCAGAGCTGAAGCTGTCGTGGGAACCATGGAAAGGTAAGGATGAGGTTGCTTTATTATTTTTCTTTTATTGCAGGAGATCATTGGCTTCAGCTGGAATGGGCGTGACGGTAAGTATGGTTTAATTTAGAACAATAAAGGATTGTGTCTTTATTTCAATTAAAGGACTTTATTCTGGGTGTTTGTGTTTTTTTTAACTTTGACTATGGGGTTAGTAATGGGGGTGTCTTATAGACGCCTCTCCATTACTAACCTGGGCTTGATGTCAGCTGGCATTATAAGCTGACATCAACCCCAACCCTATTACCCCCTGCCACCGCACCAGGGCAGCGTGGAAGAGCGAGGCTAAGTGCCAGAATTGGCGCATCCTATGAATGCGCCATTTCTGGGGCGGCTGACGGCTGGTGTTTCTAGCCTGGGAGGGGGCCAATATTCATGGCTCCCTTCCTGGGCTATTAATATCAGCCCCCAGCTGTCTGCCTAGCCTTTGCTAGCTATTAAATTAGGGGGGACCCCACGTCATTTTTTTGGGGGGTCCCCCATTTTAATAGCTAG
Source organism: Phyllobates terribilis (assembly GCF_046119375.1). Classification (NCBI taxonomy): domain Eukaryota; kingdom Metazoa; phylum Chordata; class Amphibia; order Anura; family Dendrobatidae; genus Phyllobates; species Phyllobates terribilis. The sequence goes on from NW_027363545.1 coordinate 653,907, forward strand.
TAAAGGCTATGTATTCAGCTGGGGGCTGATATTAGTAGCCTGGGAAGCTCCGTGGGTATTACCCCCTTCCCAGGCCTCAAACATCTGCCCCAGCCGTCTGCTTAACCTCCGCTAGAGCCTAAAATTAAGGGGAACCCCACGCCAATTTTTTTAATAATAAATCCTTTGTTTTAATACTAAATGACAAGTACAGTAACCAACACTATCACTGTACTTCATATATATGTGACTGACATGTTTCTATCTATCTAATCTATGTGTGAAGCTCTATTCTGTCTGTTATAAATTGTTGGGTACCGCTGCTGAATTGCCGGCCGGCTTTTTTAAAGAGACGGTGCATGAAAACACTATTATTTTTTTTGATAAATCCTTTACGCTAAATGACAAGTACAGTAAGCAGCACTGTCACTGTACTTCATATATATGTGACTGACATGTTTCTATCTATCTAATCTATGTGTGATTCTCTATTCTTTCTATTCTAAATTGTCGGGTACCGCTGCTGAATTGCCGGCCGGCTTTTTTAAAGAGACGGTGCATGAAAACACTATTATTTTTTTTGATAAATCCTTTACGCTAAATGACAAGTACAGTAAGCAGCACTTTCACTGTACTTCGTATATATGTGGCTGACATGTTTATATCTATCTAATCTATGTGTGAAGCTCTATTCTTTCGGTTCTAAATTGTCGGGTACAGGTGTATGCCGCTGCTGAATTGCCGGCTTTTCATGTTTCACTGTTGGCACTGTTCCCATCGATTTGGGCAATCACTGTAATGCCACAACCACCATGGCTGTGGCATTACAGTGAGTGGCAGACAATCCCTGCATGATTGGTGCTCTAAATAGCGCCAGACATGCAGGACACGCTTTTGGTGCACGAACAGTTATCGAACATAACCTCGAACAGCCGAATTTTTTGCAAATCGTTCGGGTTCGTCGAACAACTCGAACACCGCCCAAAACAGCTCGAATTTGAGATTGGCGAACAGTTCTAGTCGAACACCGCTCATCTCTAATTAAGATCACAGATTTCGGTCTCGCAATTGACAACATGCATGGAGACCGAACAGCCACCGAATACGCTGGGACTGCCGGTTACATGGCTCCTGAGGTGGGATAATAGTGCTTTCCTATTTAGTTTTCACTAAAATTACAGTCCATGGGAATGTTAACATTTTGACCTTTTTGTTCTTACTTCCATGATAGATTTTTGCTGGCGAGGAGTATAACGCCGGAGTAGACTGGTATTCTCTTGGTGTCATCTTAAAAGATATGGTTACCAGTGAGTGTACGTTCCATCTGACACTCGATGAGGCATCCTCCGGCATTGATGACATCATTAAACAGGTCAGTATAACTCCAAGTTATTAGTACTATGGGTTGTACAATATTCATTTAAATGGTGAAGTTGTGAGAATGTTTTATTGCCTCTACCGCTTACCTTCATGGGTTTTACTTTATTGTTTTTAGCTCCTACAGAAAGATCCAGCCAGACGCTTAGGAGTCCATGGTAACATCCGAGAGCACGTGTTTTTCCAGTGTATTGATTGGGTCTCTGTGGAAGCCCTGAAAGTGTCTCCACCTCACATCCCTGTAGTAAGTATATGGCCAGATCACATTGCACCTCTGTTAAGTATTAGTTAGCGCTGACACTTAGGCTATGTGCCCACGATGCAGAAATGCTCAGGATTTTTTCCTGAGCGTTTCTGCATCTCCCTGGCAGAAAAAAACACATGCGGATTGTACATGCGGATTGTACATGCGGATTGTACATGCGGATTGTACATGCGGATCGTACATGCGGATCATACATGCGGATCGTACATGCGGATCGTACATGCGGATCGTACATGCGGATCGTACATGCGGGTTGTACATGCGTTTTTCCTGCCGGGGACATGCGGAAATGGAGCGTTATTCACTGACATTTCCGCATGCGGATTGTACATGTGGATTGTAAATGCGGATCGTACATGCGGATTGTACATGCGTTTTTCCTGCCAGGGACATGCGGATGTGAAGCGTTCTTCACATGCATTTCCGCATGCGGATTGACAAGCGCTTTCCAAGCGATTTTAGCATCACTTGGAAAGTGCTTGTGACAACTAGGTCACACTATATAAATCCATGCAAACTGCATGGATTTATATAGTGTGACCCGAGAGAGTGGTTAAAAATAAAAAAAAACAAATGTATACTTACCCTCCGATGGCCCGCGCTGGCTTGCTTCGCTTGGTGCCGGCACTTTGCAGTGGATTGAAAGACCTGCCGATGTCAGCGTCGCATGACCCGTCACATGTCTCTGACGTCAGCGCAGGTCCTTCAATCCACTGCAAAGTGCCGGGAAGCAAGTAGGAGCGCAGCGCGGGCCGCCGGAAGGTAAATATACATTTATTTTTTATTTTATTCTTTTTTTTACAGATTTTTTAATGGTGCCTGGGTCCGGAGGAGAGTCTCCTCTCCTCTAGTCCTGGGTACCATCCGCACATTAGAACGCACCAATTACGCAAGTACAGATGCAGTCTTGCGGAATTGGCGCGTTCTAATGCAAGTCAATGGCGGCGATAAACGCAGCATTTCCGCAAAATAATTGGTAGTGCTGCGTTTTTTTCCGTAATGATAATCCACAGCGGATATTTCCGCAGCATGTGCACAGCACATGCGGATTATCATTGCTGCCCTTCTACCATGCGTTTTTAATGCGTTTCCGCAGCTGCAAAAATGCTGCAGAAACGCATTAAAAACGCATCGTGGGCACACAGCCTAACATTGGAAAATCAACATCATCCAGAGCTGCTGGTCCTGGTCTGATGGTCCAGATCATTTCATATCATCCTTCTCCAGAACGTTTGAGATTTTGGTAATAATTATTTTTTTGTTTGTTTTATAGCCATCTAAAGCTCATCACAGTTCTCGACCACACCATCTGGAGAAATTAGAAGCAGCAGAGGCCAAAAAGTCACCTCTATCAGCAAAGGACCAGGCCATGTTCAAGGGATTTTCTTTTGTCAACTTGGAAACCCTTGACAAGACACCAGCTCCATAGTCATCAGAGCCAGCTGTCTTCCTCAGCCTCCAGTAGACCTTGAAGAACTGAAGATTGGACATCACTTTGATGATCATCTGAAAGCACTGCTGGAATGAAGATGACCATGGATACGACACTGAGGGACCCAAAACACCGACCCCAAAGATGAAGAAGCCAGACAATGTAATCATGCGCTGGCAGTAAGTATAAGCGCCACAACATCTGCGCTTCACTATACTCATAGACATGTGCAGAACATTTTACACTAACCGGTAATTGGATTTCCTCTTGCTCATGACAGCTCCATCTTTCGGTGCTGTCTTGGGGTAAGAAGAAATAACATGGTGTGCGATGGCCGGCTATTAAGGGGAGGAAGGAGGCCGGATTTTTTTTTTTTTAAAATCAAACATCATTGCACATGTCTATGATCATTTTTATCATTACCGGTAGTAAGATTTCCTCACACTCATGAAAGTGCTGTCATGGGTGTTGGGAAGAGGTGTGTGATGGCCGGCTATTAAGGGGAGGAAGGAGGCCGGATTTTTTTTTTAACTAACATTGCACATGTCTATGATCATTTTTACCATTACCAGTAGTAAGATTTCCTCACACTCATGAAAGTGCTGTCATGGGTGTTGGGAAGAGGTGTGTGATGGCCGGCTATTAAGGGGAGGAAGGAGGCCGGATTTTTTTTTTTTAAATTAGCAGTTAATAATGAAGATAAGCATAGCAATGACAGAGGATCCCAATATATGACACCAAAGATAGAGATGCCAGCAGATCTACTCATACGCTGGCAGTAAGTATAAGCGCCACAACATCTGCGCTTCATTATACTCATAGACATGTGCAGAACATTTTACACTACCAGGTAATTGGATTTCCTCTTGCTCATAACAGCTCCAGTCTTTGGTGCTGTCTTGGGCTAAGAAGAAATAACATGGTGTGCGATGGCCGGCTATTAAGGGGAGGAGGAGGCCAGATTTTTTTTTAACTAACATTGCACATGTCTATGATCATTTTTACCAGTAACAGTAGTAAGATGACTCCTGAGACCCAGCAACAAAATTTCCCCAAAAAGTCCCATGTAATAACGACAACATACAGAATTTAACCAAAACTCCTTTTAATGGTTAGAGGTCGTTCACAGCCAAAAAGGACGTGCTCAGCGCGTAACTGGTATAAAACCCGGTTAAGGCACTATTGGCCAGCTGAAACGGGTACAAATCCATATTCCACTGCCGGACTCCCGGCGCATATCATACTTCGTACTGGAGAAAAACATCAAGATAGAGGAAATGACTGCTGCTGTGACTTAAATACAGAACAACCAAATAATACCAACAAAACACACTGTACATGGGAAAAAAGGGGAGGGGTGGTAGGAAACGCAGACTGCGGGTCCCATGCTTGTGTGGAGAGAGGCAGGAAGAGGCAGGTGACTAGCCCAGGGGATGGGGGAAGACTCGGTTACCCGGGCCTTTAGCCTTAAGGAGGTCGCGGTGGTCGGCTCCCGGGCCCGTACTCTGGGGTCTCTCTTTAAAAAGGCGTTGATAGATGTTAAGTTTATAAAAGTTCGTGACGCCACCTGTGGCTTCTGGTGAGGATCACCAGCGCTGCGCAGTCCACTGAGGCCGATGATAAGGCAGCTGGATGGTATAGCTCCCCACAGGTGGAGCTAGGCCTCAGGGCAGTGTATGACGGGGTATGCAGGACAGAGAGACTCAGCCGCGTCAGAGCCAGAACAGGGACAGACACGATAGTCACTTCAGTACCTTTTACTGATGGAAATTCAGGCACTCCCCAGAGCACTGTAGGGTGAAGGGTGTATGTCCGGATCCTCCCCAATGAGCGGGTTTTGGGCCTCCTGTTCCTTGCCTCTACGTAGTAAGTTTCTGACCTGCCTGGAGCTAGGCCTAACTTTGTCTCTGTCCTGCGCTGGCTGACCTTGTGGTAGGGCCTTCTCTTGGAGTGCATGCTCCCAACCTACGGGGCCTATGTGTCTCCTGGCTCTGGTAGGTATCAGCACTTTAGCGATCCTGGGACTTGTAGTTCTCCAGGGATTCCGGTTATATCTTACTGGGTCGTGGATATCCCGGTAAGCTTCGGACCCGGTGTCCGGTAAATTCTTCTTCGGGGTGAGCTAGTTAAGCTCCTCTGCCCCCTATGTACTAACTCTCTCTACTCGCCTTCGGCCTACTCGGGCCCTCAATAGGCTACTCACACTAATGGCAGCTTGCCGCGCTTCACCGATCTTATGGCGCCGGCACACCTAAGCTCACTATTCTGAGCTACGACTCAACCGGGCTCAACTCTGTATTCAGGCTTGCACTAACTGAACTCTCCAGAGGAATTGCTGAGTCACTGAGCTCCACTGCAGACTGACCTGTTTCTGTGTCTCACTCTGCAGGAACTGACTGCCTGGCTCCACCTTCCCTTCTTTATATATCCCTAACGGGCTCCCTCTGGTCGTCTGAGGTGGAAGGTGGAGATGTGTGAATGGTTATGGGGGCCTCTTGTGGAGGAATCCGTCAATACACCCTTCTAGGATCTGTGATACCAAGCACAGCTGGGCTTCACACAGGGTCTGGACTTATAAAGAGGGGAAGAGGGAGGAAGAAGAGGATTATTGGGTGAAAGCCAGGAGGAGAGGAGAAAAAGAACATGGGACACACAATTTAACCCCTTCAGCAGGGCACAGCAGTCAAGGGGCATTCAATTAAAGATTGACATGCCCTGCAGACTGCTGAGACCCAACAACAATATTTCCTCAAAAAGTCCCATGGAATAACGACAACACACAGATCTTAACCAAAACTCCTTTTAATGGGTAGAAGTCGGTCACAGCCAAAAAGGACGTGCTCAGTACGTAACTGGTATAAAACTCAGTTAAGGCACTATTAGCCAGCTGAAACGGGTGCAAATCCATATGCCGCAGCTGGACTCCCAGCGCAAGTCAGACTTCGTACCGGAAAAAAACATCAAGATGGAGCAAATGACCGCTAAGGAGGAGCGGAGTATTTATACTGCGCTCCGCCCCCCACCCATTTGGTAAAAAGCTTGTTCTATGCTATCCTGGAGACCGGAGAGAAAAATATCCAGCCCTATTTCCGTCAGATGGACTCCATCGGGTAGCATAAGACTGGAATTGTCTCCCTCAAGCTGGTGATGCCTCTTGACCACTCCGGCCTTAAAACGGATAAAGCGGGACAAGCGGGCATTAAGCGTGCGCACAGAACGTTCAACTGCCGCCGCATCTCTCGCGCCCTGCCATGCAACACGTGACATGACCTCTGACCAAATCAGAGTAAGCTCTGGAAAAAGTCTGTGGAATTTATCCACGTCGGAGCGCATGATTGTGAGGAGCTCCGCTAGGTGAAAGGAGCAGAGATCATTCCCGCCCGCATGCAGGACTAGAATTAAGGGAGAGGAAGCAGTCTCAGCTATCCGCACCACCTCGGGAAGAACCTGAGGCCAGGTCAAGCCTCTTATTCCTCTCCAAAAAACGTTGATGCCGTGGAACCCAAGACCTCTGCCACCTGGTTGACGTTCTGCTCTTTGGGATGCCCAGAAGATGTAAGAGTGGCCCAGTATCCATACTGTGTGTTTTACACCAACTATGAAGAGATAATAAAGTTAGTGAAGCAATAAATTCGGTCTGATGTATCTTGCAAAACAGGAGGAACGCCATCTACCAATGCGCTGGATCTCGGAGTTAGGCAAACCAGCACGGGCTGCTTCGGTAGCAGCTGCTATCCTAAAGGAGTACGTACCAAATACCTTGAGAGGAAGGCCTACGAAAGCTAAACATTTCCAAAAAAGGGATTGAAATTGAAAAACCGTAAGAGGAGAACCATCCTCATGTGAGAAAAAGGAGTCACCAGATCGCCAGAACGATGAGTAATTATTAACAAGCGTTAAAGGACAAATAGGACCGGGGATGGTAAGAAGGGGAACCCATGAACAAATACCGGACGGGTCAATTTTGGATTTCCGAAAGTGGATACGGAGACCTCGGTCACAGGGAGTGACACCATCATACTGGAGTCCTCCTGAAGTGCGCTTGGATGGGGACACCAATTCACTAATGCGCAAAGCACCAAACCAAAAAACGCGAGTCAAAAAGCGGCAGAGAGTAGAGCAGACTTGAAAGGAGAAGAGCGGACAGCGGGAGTGGGTTGATTAGGCGGGTAAGTAAACTGAAAGAAATGGGCCGTCTGTTCCCCTGACGAGTGTGCTCCCTCCTCCAACCCATAATAGCCTGCCGAATGATGAAAACCTTAGTAACATCGTTCCAACCTAAGAGGTGAAAATAAACACCGAGATCAGATAGGCAGTTCTGTGCAACGGCTCCTGAAACACCCATGCTGCGCAAGTAAAGTAAATATTCGATTGTGACCTCCAGACGGGCAGCGTCGGATGCTGCTGCTGATCTATCCCCAAATAAGTTATGCCACTCATTCCATGCCTTACCGTAAGAACGCCATGTAGACGAGGCCACTGAAGATCTCACCAACTCCATCAATCTTTCTCTACCACCTCCCACATGAGGGATGGGCATGGATGCCCCTCTGGTTTGGCCGCGGGGAAACATTCCCGGAATTTCTGCCAATCGAAACGAGAAAGAGAATCAGCAATGACATTATTTGTACCCGGAACATGGCGGGCTTAAAACCAGATGTTTAAACTTAAGCATTTTAATACCAGAAATCTGAGTAATTTCATAACCAGGGGAGATGAGGATGACAAGTGATATATGGCGTGTACAACACTCATATTGTCAGTCCAATAACAGATCCGTTTATCCCTGAGGGATGGGCCCCATAAAGAAATGGCTGTGATGATAGGAAATAACTCTAACCAAGTAAGGTTTTTAACCCAGCCCTCAGTGCGCCAAGATTCCGGCCAAGGTTCGGCACACCATTGGTCTCCAAAAATGACACTGAAACCAGTAGATCCAGCGGCATCGGAAAAAAGGGAGAGATCCTCATTAGTCAATTCCGATAACTAAAAGCATGTATATCCATTATAGGACAAGAGGAACTCCTTCCCAACCAGCAAGTCTGCTTTCAAAGGAGGTTTTATCCGAATTCTTTGATGGGGAAGCTTGATGCTTTTGGTCGAGAGGGATAAACGTCTGGAAAAATTCTCCCCATAGGCATTACTGTGCAAGCAAAGTTAAGGAGGCCTAGCATGGACTGCATTTGACATAGTGTTACTTTGAGGACAGAACAGAATCCTTCAATCTGGGACAGCAATTTTGAATTTTTTTCTGAGGGAAGGTGAAAAACCATGGCAACGGAATCAATCTCAATTCCTAAAAAGGATAGCGAAGTAGTAGCAAAAGTTTTTCCACTGGATAAGGGAACGCCAAAATACGACGCGAAAAAAATAAAATTGTCCAGCAAAAATTGACAGGACCTGGAATCTGGTGGTCCCACAAAAAGAAAATCGTCAAGATAATGGATTATAGCGGAGGAACCTGTTTCATACTTGACCACCCATTCTAGGAAAGAACCAAATAATTCAAAATAATAGCAAGAGATGGAACAACCCATGGGAAGGCAGGTAGATCTCACATCACCGTTACTTTCTGAGTAGCAACGTCTTCGGAAAGTTTATGAAGCTACATTTACAGAAAACATGGGTCCACTGGCTTTACTAAACGCCATCTACAAATTCGAGCTTCAAGATTTGGAGAGGTGTGTATTGTAAGAATTTTTATCACCCAACCACTTTGAGTAGCAGAAGGAGAGATAGCATTAGCAAACTCTCAAGAACTATCTGCATTCTACAATGACGGAACAACGGTTAAACAGCCGAGCCCTTCTGTCAATTGAGCATGAGCTCGCCAGACACCTGAATATTAAAGACCTGATTAAGGATTTTTCTAACCAGCAGGTAAAACGACTGCTTGTTCCATACATGTAAATTTGCATCTTCACATCTTCTACATTGCAGCCAGTTTTACATTAGTGTGTTATTGCCATGTATGTTCCCCTGTATTATGGATGAGTGTCCTAGCCTGACTGCGGGATTACTGACCCAAAGTCCTAGCATTAGACAGATGTAACAGATCGGATAGTAATGTTTCAGTTCTGAGACCTGCACCTGACTGACCCTGCGATGCACTATCCGTACCCCAGATGGGAATACCCATTTAATATTAGGGCTCAGTTTTTAGGATAGAGCGCACTATTGTTTGTTGTTCTTGAATTTATGGAAATACGTCTTTATTATTATGGTTCATTTCCTTAGATCGTTGTTTTAATATGTTTTCTGACCTCACAAAATGACCTTATTTTCATTGTATTAATTGGTTATATGTTTTGTCTTTGTTTTGTTTGTTTTGTTACATTATAATTTTGCACTTTACACAATTGACCAAAGGATTTAACTAAATGACTCTTATGAAAAATAGATTTAATTAGCGAAATGTTTAGTGGGAATGTTTTACAAAACTTTTATGTTAAGGGCATTGACCATGCTCTGGTTATTCTTAACCAATGTGTGTGTGAGATGATTAAAAGGCCCTTAATGCAGAAATTCAACATAGAAATATAGTCTATTTCCCATATTTCGTATTTAGTGCCGAAGTTCAAGAAAGACCATAATACTAAGTGCCTTATCATCATCTCAAACACATTGGTCAAGAATAACCAGAAAATTGGCAATCCTTTTAATCATAGTTTAACGTTTTGGAAGAATTTACTTTAAAGTTTGTCACCCCTTATATCATAAATAATAAATAAACAGAAATTGCTTTTCTAATAGAATAACACGTCCAGAAGAGATTCCTTTTCAGCAGTCACCTCATTATCATAGCCAGCAGGATTACAATGAGAGATAACAGAATCCACCATTCACATTAGGTCGTGTCACAGCTCACCTCTTCCCCTTTCCTGCACAATGACATCTGCATGTCACTAAACATGAGAACATGTATAGAAAACTCTCCCTAGGAATTAGAGTCCCCTATTTTGTCTTGTGATATATATACATCCATATGTCTATTGTTCATATCTCCAAACAGGCAAGACAGCAGATTGCCATAAATGTACAGAAATCAGGATACAATAATCTGAAGTCAGAAATACAGATTATAAAAAATTATCACAATCTGGTTTCAATTAGTTTAAAAAATGTACGTCACTCATTCCCTTAAAGAAAAATAAGCAAAATATACCTAAAAAGAATATTGGATAGTTTAAGAAATGTTTAATAGGTTAGAGTAGAGTAGGGCCCTGCCAAAAGAGTCTACCTTGTCGTGGTGGCAGGCTTAAAAAATCTTTTGGCCAAAACAAAAGCTGATGGCTGTGTATGTGATATGGTGTTCGATGGGAACTGTTTATGTGTGATTGGTGAAACCGAGGTGCAGAAGCAGAGTTTTTCCAAGAGTGGGAGGTGGGACGGTGGAAAGTTTGAGGGGTGGAGGCGGGGCTGGTGTGGAGTCTTAAGGGTGCCCGGAAATGTTGCCAGTATGGGGTGCTGAAATTCCTGGTGGCAGCCCTGCTTCAGTATGTAGCAAAAATCACAGTCTCCTACTCTCCACAGGCATGTGTTCAAAGGAGTATGTTACGGATCCGGGTGGTGGAACCTCTGTGCTGCGGTGCAAGGAGGGACCAGAGGGGCGTAAGTAGCTGTCAACTCGGACTGACCAAGGTCATACGGCGGCTCAATCGACTCCGTGACCAGGGAAGGACCGAGCAGAGAGACCAGGTGCTACTCTGGGACCGAACTTGTATGAGAGCAGGTGACTTCCACGGGTCAGAAGGCAGGGACTGACCGGTACAGCAGATGAGCACGGCAGGCAGGCTGACGGGTGATCCGGGTAGGCGGACTGGCAGACACAGCAGGTAACAAGCAGGAGCCTCCAGATAGGCTGGCTGGTAGGCACGGCAGGTAACAGGCAGGTGCTTCCAGGTAAGCAGGCGGGCAAGGCCCATAGACAGACTGGCGGACTTGACTGTAGACAGACTGTCGGGCTGGAGAGTAGACAAGCTGGCGGACTGGACTAATAGTCAGGCTGGCGGGCTGGACTTGTAGTCAGGCTGGCGGGCTGGACTTGTAGTCAGGCTGGCGGGCTGGACTTGTAGTCAGGCTGGCGGGCTGGACTTGTAGTCAAGCTGGCGGGCTGGACTGGTAGTCAGGCTGGCAGCAGTACCTGAGGGCTGAAGCAGAGTTTAACACACAAAGCTACAACCTTGCATGGGCACCTCCATCTTGGAGGAGGTGCCTTTTATATGAGAGGTCCTCCGGTCATTGGCCGGGGACTCCTTAGGACGGCGTGCGCGGCCCCTTTAAGAGGGCGCCCTAAGCACAATGCCCGGGAAGCTGCGCGCCGGCAGAAGCAGGAGCGCCGGAGGAAGCCGGGCGGGGAGCGCGGCGGTAAGAGGTGCGGCGTCTCTGCCTGTCAAGGCGCAGAGACACCGATACTACAGAGTATTGTCATGACAAGCACTGGGGTGTTCAGAAAACCTCAAGCTGTCATGACAACCCATTGGCACCCCACAATCATGATGCAGGGACAGTTAGAACAGTGTGCCCAACCTGGACCAGTCGCTGTAAATTCTGCCATCACAGATTGTTAGCGGCATATAACAGGTTAACGGCCGCTTCCCTCCACTCGCAACTGTTAGAGGCAGATGATGGCTGAATAATGCAGCCATCATTTGTCGGCTCAGTTCCCAAGTCCACATCAAAGAACGGGACCTGGGATTTGTATTATTTTTTTCTATGAACCGTTTTGTTTTTTACTTTTTTTACTTTAGTCCCTTTACAGAACGTGAACCTGGTTGAGCTTTATTGCACGATGCTGCGAGGCATGATTTACAATTACAGCTGTGGGGGCCATTGTGTGAGTTGGTTGACTAAAAGAGCCCCCTACCTTTATTTGACAACCTAGATGCCACTGATACTATAGGTTGCTGCATCAAAGGCGTTAATTAAAGATAACAACTAGGATCAAAGACATTGACTGCTCAGTTCCTGCGGGAGCCCCTCAGTGATCCAGCTGGAATGGTGCCAGCACCGGAGGTGAGTATAGCTCCTATTATTTTACTTTGTGGAAACATAGTGATTGAGAAGGGTTGGTCCTAGTAGTGAACATCAGAGAGAGACTTGCGGCCTAGCCGGAAAACCCAGTGATCCCCGCTAGGGCCAGAGCTTCATAGAGAACTTACATGGAAACTCACACGACTGGGCACACCACCTTTGTGAAGAGAACATTAACGTTAAATAGTGAAAGACTTTCTCTGCTATCCCAAGCTTACTGATATTAGTTCTACTGTTGATTTGCCTTGTTACTAACACTTTATAGAGTATAAAGTATATACCGTATATACTCGAGTATAAGCCAACTGTTTCAGCACACTGAACTCATCATGTTTCCTTCATCTCGCATATTTTCCCCACCTGATCTTTCTATCACAATAAATGACATCACACTTTCCCCTGTCCCCGGAGTAACCCTTGACTCTGCCCTGTCCTTCAAACCCCACATCCAAGCTCTTGCCACCTCCTGTGGCCTCCAGCTCAAAAGTATTCCCAGAATCCATCTTTTCCTCAACCCTCAATCTATTAAACTGCTTGTTCATGCCCTCATCATCTCCCGCCTCGACTACTGCAGCACCCTCCTCTGTGGCCTACCTGTTCACACTCTCGCACCCCTCCAGTCCATCCCCAACTCTGCTGCTCGACTAGTTCATCTCTCGCCTCATTATTCCTCTGCTACCCCCCTTTGCAAATACCTTCACATGCTAATAATAATAATAAAAAGTAATTTTTCATTTAACTTTGCATGAAGCCCTGTGGGTTATACAAAATTTCTGAATACGGTTTTGAATATTTTGAGGTGTATACATGACATATAGATCCCTCAAAATCTTTTCAAATGTGTAGATGGTCCTGAAAAACTGAGGGATGGGACATTTCATTGGCATACAAAATTCAAAGTTCAAAAATGAGACTTTTTCTAAATATTTGTCAAATTTCCGATATTTTTTATATAAATGTCTATCATATTGACCTAAATTTACCACGAACATAAACTACAATGTGTTAAGAAAAAAATTATTACCACATAAAATGGCACATATTAGTTTAAAAAATTTGGCTTGGTCAGGAAAGTAAAAAGTACCTTAAGTGGGAAGGGGTTAAAGAGTTATTCCCAATATATGTAATAACTCTGAAGTGGAGCAGACTCCACAATACAAACTGTTTATTTTATTAAAATAAATACATTTCTTAGACCTGATGAGGCTTGTTTGGTTGCATTAAAAATCCACTTGCTTTTGAGCCGAAACATTGGCACCTGTTCACACGGGCCAATAAATACACCATTTTTTATGTAATTTTCTATTAAGTGCTACCATCTTTTTTGCTTACTTATATGCCGACACTGGGGTATCGTGTGCCGGGACCCTTGGAGCTCTCACAGCCATAAAAACTGAACGGCCGTGCAGTCCCTCCGCCTCTTATTGGACGTGCTGGTGAAGGTGCGTACGCAATGACATCATCGCGTACGCGTCTGCATAGAGGGCCAAGATGCCAGTACAGAAGTGCAGCAGCAGGGGATTATATGAAAGGTTAGTATCAATTTATTTATTTTTAATAGAATTAATTAAATGGTCTTGGGGGAGAGCACATGATGAACTGGGAGTGGAGGTTGGGGAAAGCACTTGGAGAATAGGGAGTGGGGGAAGGGGAGAGCACATGATGAATTCGGAGTGGGGGGGAAGAGAGCACATGGTGAATTGGGGGTGGGGAGAGCAAATGATGATTTTGGAGTGGGGGTGGGGAGAGCTCATGATGAACTGAGAGTCGGGGTGGGGAGAGCACATGGAGAATTGGAAGTGGGGGGTGAGGAGAGCACATGGTGAACTGGAATTAAGGGGTGGGGAGAGCGCATGGTGAACTGGGAGTGGGGGGTGGGGAGAGCACATGGTGAATTGGGAGTGAGGAGTGGATAGAGCACATTATTAATTGGGGGTGGGGAGAGCACATGGTGGGTGGGGAGAGCAAATTATGAATTGAAGGTGGGGGTGGAGAGAGCAAATGGTGAATTGCGAGTGGGGGGTGGGGAGAGCACATGGTGAATTGGGGGTGGGGAGAGCAGATAATGATCTGGGGGGTGGGGAGAGTACATGGTGAATTGGAAGTGGGGGGTGGGGAGAGCATATGCTGAATGGGGGGGGTGAGGAGAGCAAATGATGAATTGGGAGTGGTTGGGGAGAGCAAATGATGAATTGGGAGTGGGTGGGGAGAGCAAATGATTAATTGAGAGAGGTGAGTGGGGAGAGCAAATTGTGAATTGGGAGTGTGGAGAGCACATGGTGAATTGGGGATGGGGAGAGCAAATGATGAAGTTGGGGTGGGGAGAGCAAATGGTGAATTGGGAGTGGGGGGTGGGGAGAGCAAATGGTGCATTGGGAGTGGGGGTGGGGAGAGCTAATGGTAAATTGGGAGTGGGGAGAGCAAATGGTCAATTGGGAGGGAGCGATAGTGAGAGCTAATGGTGAATTAGGAGTGTGGAGAGCACATGATGAATTGGGGGTGGGAAGAGCAAATGGTGAATTGGGAATAGGGGGTGGGGAGAACTAATGGTGAATGGAGCAAATAGTGAGTGGGGGGTGGTGAGAGCAAACGTTGAATTGGAAGTGGGGGGTAGAGAGCAGATGGTGAATTAGGAGTGCGGGTGGGGAGAGCAAATGGTGAATTGGGAGTGGAGGGTGGGGAGAACAAATGGTGAATTGGGAGTGGGGAGAGCAAATGATGAGTTGGAAGTGGGGAGAGCAAATGGTGAATGGGGAGTGGGGATGGGGGGAGCAAATGGTGAATTGGGAGTGGGGGGAGCAAATGGTGAATTGGGAGTGGGGTGGGGAGAGCTAGTGGTGAATTGGGAGTGGGGAGAGCTAATGGTGAATTTGGAGTGGGGAGAGCAAATGTTGAATGGGGGGTGGGGAGAGCTAATGGTGAATTGGGAGTGGGGGAGAGCAAATAATGAATTGGGAGTGGGGGAGAGCAAATGATGAATTGGGAGTGGGGGAGAATAAATGATTATGAATACAGGTTGGGAGAGAGCACGAACATGACATAATGAATTGGAGTGGAGGGGTTCATGTAAATATAATGAATTGGGGGAGCGGGAGGTACAGAGTGGGGGGTGTTGAGGATGCAGGAGTGTGACTGGTAATGAATTGGGAAAGAGTACAGGTGCTATTTAATTTATATATTTATTGGGTGGAGAAAGTGGCTATTTACAGTTAGTGGGGGGGCCGTGGTGGATTACAATTTGTATTTGGAATGGTGGGTTGCATAATAACTAATTATATATTAATGGTGGGTGCACATCTGTATTCAGCTGCGTAATGTAGAAATTGGGGAATGTGCTCTAGATAACTGTGTGCTATTTTATGCAGAGACGAGTCCTGGCTGGAAGAAGTCGGTCTGTGCTGGATGAAAGTGAAAAAAAGCGAAGATGAAGGACTTCAACTAGAGACGTCACTTGTGAGTCAGTGTGTTCTCTGTACAATGACACTATATACTAATGTACAGAGCTCCTGTGTATGTCACTGGTGATCACTGTATTACCTGTACACTATACACTATATGCAGAGCTCCTGTGTATAATGTCACTGGTGATCACTGTATTACCTGTACACTATATACACAGCTTCTATTTATAATGTCACTGGTGATCACTGTATTACCTGTACACTGACACTATATACAGAGCTCCTGTGTATAATGTCACTGGTGATCACTGTACACCGTCTACTATGTAGAGAGCTCCTGTGTATAATGAAACTTATGGTAATATTAGTATTTTTTTTTTATTATTAATGATCAGTATTGTATTATTTGGTCACTATGTGGTGGTAATATGTGGTCCGGTCATGGTGTGGCGGTATTTGTCCCTTACACTGTGTGCAAAATAATTAGGCAAGTTGTATTTTAGAGGATTATTTTTATTATTGATAAACAACTATGTTCTCAATCAACCCAAAAGACTCATAAATATCCAAGCTTAATATTTTTGGAAGTTGGAGTGGTTTTTTTTTTAGATTTGGCTATCTTAGGAGGATATCTGTGTGTGCAGGTAACTATTACTGTGCAGAATTATTAGGCAACTTAATAAAAACCAAATATAATCCTATCTCACTTGTTTATTTTCTCCAGGTAAACCAATATCAGTGCACAAAATTTAGAAATAAACATTTCTGACATGCAAAAACCAAAAAAAATAGTGATCATTATAGCCACCTTTCTTTATGATGACACTCAACAGCCTTCCATCCATAGATTCTGTCAGTTGCTTGATCTGTTTTCGATCAACATTGCGTGCAGCAGCCACCACAGCCTCCCAGACACTGTTCCGAGAGGTGTACTGTTTTCACTCCCTGTAGATCTCACATTTTATGATGGACCACAGGTTCTCTATGGGGTTCAGATTAGATGAACAAGGGGGCCATGTCATTATTTTTTCTTCTTTTAAACCTTTACTGGCCAGCCACGCTGTGGAGTAGTTGGATGCATGTGATGGAGCATTGTCCTGCATTTAAATCATGTTTTTTTTGAACGATACCGACTTCTTCCTGTACCACTGCTTGAAGAAGTTGTCTTCCAGAAAGTGGCAGTAGGTCTGGGAGTTGAGCTTCACTCCATCCTCAACCCGAAAAGGTCCCATAAGTTCATCTTTGATTATACCAGCCCATACCAGTACCCCACCTCCACCTTGCTGGCGTCTGAGTCGAAGTGGAGCTCTCTGCCCTTTACTGATCCAGCCTCTGGCCCATCCATCTGGCCCATCAAGAGTTACTCTCATTTCATCAGTCCATAAAACCTTTGAAAAATCAGTCTTAAGATATTTCTTGGCCCATTCTTGACATTTTATCTTATGTTTCTTGTTCAAAGGTGGTCGTTTTTCAGCCTTCCTTACCTTGGCCATGTCCCTGAGTATCGCACACCTTGTGCTTTTTGATACTCCAGTAACGTTGCAGCTCTGAAATATGGCAAAGCTTGTGGCGAATGGCATCTTGGCGTCTTCACGCTTGATTTTCCTCAATTCATGGGCAGTTATTTTGCGCCTTTTTTGGCCAACACGCTTCTTGCGACCCTGTTGGCTATTTGCCATGAAATGCTTGATTGTTCGGTGATCACGCTTCAAAAGTTTGGAAATTTCAAGATTGCTGCATCCCTCTGCAAAACATCTCACAATTTTGGACTTTTCAGAGCCCGTCAAATCTCTCTTCTGACCCATTTTGCCAAAGGAAAGGAAGTTGCCTAATAATTAAGCACACCTTATATAGGGTGTTGATGTCATTAGTCAACACCTCTCCTCATTACAGAGATGCACATCACCAGATTTACTTAATTGATAGTTGGCTCTCAAACTTATGCAGCTTGGAATAGGACAACATGTATAAAAAGTATCATGTGATCAAAATACTTATTTGCCTAATAATTCTGCACACAGTGTATATGTGGTATTATTTGGTGACCATTTGGTGGTAATATGTGGTCTGGTCATGGTGTGGTGGTATTTGTTCCTTGCTTGTGGTATTATTCGGTCACTATGTGGTGGTAATATGTGGTCTGGCCATGGTGTGGCGGTATTTTTTCCTTGTATGTGGTATTATTTGATCACTATGTGGTGGTAATATGTGGTCTGGTCATGGTGTGGCAGTATACCTTGTATGTGGTATTATTTGGTGACTATGTGATGGTAAATTGTGGTCCGGCTATGGTGTGATGGTTTTTGTTCCTTGAATGTGATATTATTAGTCATTTTAAAAAATGTATGTGACACATTCCTTTAAAGAAAAAGAAATAAAAATATACCTAAAAAGAGTATTGGATACATTAAGAAAGGTTTAATAGGTTAGAGTAAAGTAGGGCCCAGCCAAAAGAGTCTAACTTGTCGTGGTGGTTGATTAAAAAAATCTTTTGGCCAAAACAAAAGTTGCTGGCTATGTATATGATATATGGTTGAGTGGAAACTGTAAATCTGTGATTGGTGAGGGCGTGGTGCAGAAGTGGAGTTTTTCCAAGATTGGGTGGTGGGACTGTGGAAGTTTCGAGGGGTGGAGGTGGAGCTGGGGTGGAGCCTGGGCGGAGTCTCAAGGGAGCTTGAAAATGTTGCCAATATTGGGCCCTGAAATTCCTGGTGGCAGCCCTCTATCTATCTATCTGTCTATCTAAATAACAAAGTAAGGCTATGTGTGTTGTGATCTGCAAGAAGAAATAAGGAAAGATAGGGGAAAGCTGTCCCTACAGTAAGACTAAGCTGAATCCCTACGATGTAGCGGGCTGCGTGTTCCTAGTGAACAGACCCACCTTTTTCTTTGGCTAGTCTGAACGAAGACCTATAGAATTAAGGAAGGGCTCCTAAAGAACTAAGGACTGGGACAAAAATGGGACACTTCCTAAACAGAAATTGTTGTAGAACACAAAAGACAAATTGACAAAAAGTACTAGAGGTCCAAGAGGACCAAGCAAACTGACAGAGCTAGGCACCGAAGCACCAGGCTAGCAAAACAGTCAAACTACACTGAAGTCCAGCAAAGCCAGAAGGGCAGAGCTGGAATATATAGGCAGATGGTCATGTGACCGCAAAACACAAGATAGCAAAAACTAACAGGAGGGTTCTAACAGTACCCCCTCTTCTATGAGGATCCTCCGGATCCTCCAGGCCCAGGCCTATCAGGAAAGCTCCTGTGGAAAGCTTTAACAAGCCTAGGAGCAGAGACATCATCCGTCCTTACCCAGGAGTTGTCTTCGGGACCGAAACCCTTCCAGGAGACAAGATACTGTAATTTCCCTCTATGCCATCTAGAATTCAAAATACGAGAAATTTCATATTCGCTGTCTTCCACCACAGGAGGAACTGTGACAGTGGCGTCCCTATTAGATACGTCAGCCTTTTTCAAGAAGGAAACATGAAACACAGGATTAATCTTCCAGGAAGTAGGGACATCCAACCTAACAGCAGACGAGTTAACAACCTGAAGCACTTTAAATGGACCCACAAACTTAGGACCCAGTTTTTTAGAGGGAATCCTCAAACGCAGGTTCTTCAAGGACAACCAAACCATGTCACCCAGAGTAAACAAAACCTCTTTACGTTTCCTGTCAAAATACTTCTTGGACTTTTTGTTAGCCTCTTGAAGGTTACAACGTACATTAGTCCAAACTCTCTCTAAATCACCGGAAAAATTCTCCTCCTCCGGCACCGCCGACCCCAATTTGGAGAAAGAACCAAAAGACGGATGTCTCCCAGTACAACAAAAAAAAAGGAGAACACCCAGCAGAGGAGGATGTATGACTGTTAAGAGCAAATTCTGCGAGAGGCAGAAACTCCGACCACACCTCTTGATTGTCCGCCACAAAGCAATGCAAAAACTGCTCAACATCCTGGTTCTTTCTTTCAGTCTGTCCATTAGACTCAGGATGATAACCAGACGAAAATGACAAATGGACTCCCAACCTGTCACAAAAAGCACGCCAAAAGCGAGCCACAAACTGAGGTCCTCTATTAGAAACAATATCCGTGGGAATGCCATGGAGCTTGACAATCTCCTTAACAAATGCCTTAGCGAGTGTCTTGGCGCAGGGCAACTTAATGAATGGAACCAAATGACACATCTTACTAAAACGGTCCATGACCACCCAGATGACAGTAAAACCCTCGCACACAGGAAGATCAGTAATAAAATCCATAGTGAGATGCGTCCAAGGCACACTAGGAACCTCCAGAAGACAAAGCAACCCCGCAGCAGGAGTATGTGAAGCCTTTGACCTAGCGCACACAGTACACTGACGCACCCACTTGATGACTTCCTTCTGCCATCCAGGCCACCAAAAACTGCGACTGATCAGTCTCTTAGTCTCCGAAATTCCTGGATGACCTGCCAACAGAGACTCATGACACTCCACAAACAAATCTCTCCTAAAGGCTCCAGGCACGAACAACCTCCCATGGGGAGTGTTAGATGGAGCATCTTCTTGAGCTTTCAGAATCCCATTCTCCAAAACGGAGTCCAAAGCCGCCACCACAACTCCTTTCTGTAAAATGCTCTCCTCCTCCTCGGCACCGACCGTAGGAGAGAAGCTGCGAGATAAAGCATTGGCTTTAACATTCTTAGTACCAGGGAAATAGGTAACAGAAAAATGAAACCGAGAAAAAAAAAGTGCCCACCTAGCTTGACGGGCATTCAAGCGCTTGGCAGCATCCAGATAAATCAACTTCTTATGATCTGTGAAAACCTGAATAGGAAATCTAGCGCCTTCCAAAAAATGACGCCAATGTTCAAACGCGAGTTTAATAGCCAGCAGCTCCCAATTTCCAACATCATAATTCAGTTCGGTTTCCGAAAAATTTTTCGAAAAGAAGGCACAAGGATGTACTCCACCCTTGTTCTCCTGAGACAAAACTGCTCCGACCCCCACCGATGAAGCATCGACCTCGACCAAAAAAGGCTTGGTCTCATCAGGCTGCATAAGGATAGGGGCAGAACTGAACCTCTCTTTGAGATACTCAAAAACTTCAATGGCCTCAGTAGTCCACTGGGCCGTATTCGCACCTTTCCTGGTGAGATCGGTTAGAGGTTTAACAATTACAGAAAAATTCTTAATGAATTTCCTGTAATAATTGGCAAAACCCAAAAATCTCTGTAGATTTCAAACCAATAGGCCTAGGCCATTCCTGCACAGCCTGAACCTTCACAGGGTCCATCTCAAAGCCATCGCTGGAGACAATGTAGCCCAAAAAACTAATTTTCTGCACAGTGAACTCACATTTCTCCAGATGAGCAAAGAGTGAAATATCACCCAATAACTGCAAAACTTCACTCTGCCAATGGGACTCCAGATCTGGTGAATAAATCAAAATGTCATCCAAGTACACAACCACATTCTTACCAATCAGAGGTCTCAGGATGTCATTAATAGGGTTCTGAAAAAATGCAGGTGCATTGGTAAGACCAAAAGGCATCACCAGATTCTCAAAATGACCTACCGGAGTGTTAAAAACAGTTTTCCATTCATCACCCTCCTTCACACGTAACAAATTGTATGCCCCCCGGAGATCAATTTTGGAGAACCACTTGTCTCCCACTAACTGGTTAAACAAGTCAGGAATTAACGGTAATGGGTAGGAATTGCATACGGTAATCTTATTAATTTCACGAAAATCCAGACATGGACATAAACCGCCGTCCTTTTTTTTAACAAAGAAGAATCCGACTGCCACAGGCGACTTAGAAGGTCTAATGCAGAGGTCCCCAACCGCCGGTCCGCGGACCAGGACCGGGCCGTTGGGGTTTTTCAGCCGGTCCGCGGGGAGAGGGGGCCCCTCCAGCCTCTAGCAGGGCCGCCATCAGGGCATGACTGCCCTGACTCCAGTATGGGGCCCGGCCGGTAGGAGCCCCCTCGGAGCCCCCCTCTTGTGCGTCTCTCTCCTCATGGGGCCCCCGGCCGCATGCTAAGCGCCGGGTCCGGGACATCTTAGCGCTGCGCTGCTGCGGCAGCACCTTCATGATTCCCCTGACTTCCGGTCATGTGACGGCACCGTCACATGGCCGGAAGTCAGGAGAACCTGGTGTCAGCGATTTGGACAAGCGCCAGGATTCTGCAGGGATCGCATGGGGGTAAGTATAACAAGTTTTATTTTTTTTTAAATACAATTAACTAGGAGTGGGGGGAATGGGAGATGCACATGGGGGGAGGGGAGAGATGAGAGATGCACATGGGGGAGGGGAGAGATGAGAGATCCACATGGGGGGGAGGGGAGAGATGAGAGATGCACATGGGGGAGGGGAGAGATGAGAGATCCACATGGGGGGGAGGGGAGAGATGAGAGATGCACATGGGGGAGGGGAGAGATGAGAGATCCACATGGGGGGGAGGGGAGAGATGAGAGATGCACATGGGAGGGAGGGGAGAGATGAGAGATGCACATGGGGGGAGGGGAGAGATGAGAGATCCACATGGGAGGGAGGGGAGAGATGAGAGATGCACGGGGGGGTGAGAGATGCACGGGGGGGTGAGAGATGCACGGGGGGGATGAGAGATGCACGGGGGGTGGATGAGAGATGCACGGGGGGGTGAGAGATGCACGGGGGGATGAGAGATGCACGGGGGGTGGATGAGAGATGCACGGGGGGGTGAGAGATGCACGGGGGGTGAGAGATGCACGGGGGGATGAGAGATGCACGGAGGGGATGAGAGATGCACGGAGGGGATGAGAGATGCACGGGGGGTGGATGAGAGATGCACGGAGGGGGATGAGAGATGCACGGAGGGGGATGAGAGATGCACGGGGGTGAGCTGCACATGGGGGGGTGAGAGATGCACATGGGGGGGTTATGTTTACATAACTTTGTTGCCTTATGAAGGGCGGGGGGGGCCCCCAAAAATTTCTTGCACAGGGGCCCACTACAGTCTGTGTCCGCCCCTGGGATGAAGTAAATGCAGCTGAACAGCAGCTGTCAGGACAGCTGCCCTGTCCTGCTGCAGGGCGTGATGGGGCCTCAGTGATGCGGCTCCTGGCACAGCACATTATGTGGGGCTCCTGGCATAGCTCCTGGCGGGGACCTGGTCTACACTATATGATAAGTATGCACTAAACTCCAAATCCCTCCATTACCCCGCCCCCATATGACCAAAGCCCCGCCCACCCCACCCCCTCCTTGCTGGGCCATGGAAAAATGATCTTGCTTCAAGCCGGTCCCTGGTGCAAAAAAGGTTGGGGACCACTGGTCTAATGTGACCAGCAGCAAGGCTAGTCTCTATGTACTCCTCCAAGGCCTTTCTTTCAGGGATAGTCAGATTAAACAAGCGACTTTTGGGAAGAGTAGCACCCAGAACAAACTCAATGGCGCAATCATAATCCCTATGAGGAGGTAAAACTTGCGACTCCTCCAAAAAAACCCTCCAAAAATCTTGAATAGGTACAGGTAATTCCACTTTTTCCACAGCCGCAGAGCGACCATTACAACATTTATCATAGCACTTCGGACTCCAAAACTTAATCACATTAGTAGACCAGTCCAATAAAGGATTGTGCAGGTTTAACCAAGGCAATTCTAGAACAACTGGAGAGGGTAAATTATCCAAAACAACCAAGTCCAAAATTTCTTGGTGAACTCCATTGATAATGAGAGAAAATGCAGCAACCTTGTGAGTAATACATTTCAAAGGAGTGTTATCAATTGCAACCACAGAAATAGGTGATGACAAAGGTTTGGATTTCAATTTAAGGTTTTCCAAAAACCCTTTATCAATCACATTAAGTGCTGAACCACAATCCACAAATACCTGAAATTCAATCAAATCTCCCTGCAGAGTAGTGCTCCCAGAAAGAAATACTCCTGCAGAGCATAAACAAGCTATACGGGCG